>NC_087438.1:94857500-95482500 GCF_036321535.1 Camelus dromedarius | reverse complement strand
TCCATCTGGAAACGTGGCACACCTCTTTTCTCAGCTTCCTCGGGAAACGTCTGCCGTTTCCCCTCTTCCGGGCTCCTAGATTTCTCATTACACCTCTGACGAGGTAGTTGATGTCTGTGATTGCTTTTTGTGAGTTTTTTATTTTTGTTAAAATGATTATTTCTTTCAAAGAAGAAATCTTGATTCTGATAGTTTTACTTTATCATTTTGGATCTTCTATAGAAAATGATCTCCTCTGCAGAGAACGGGCATTTTATCCTCCTCTCCAGTGCAAAATTTGTATATATATATTTTTATTGAAGTATAGTCAATTTACAGTGTTGTGTCAATTTCTGGTGTACAGCACAATGTTTCAGTCAAACAGGAACATACATAGATTCGTTTTCATATTCTTTTTCACCAAGTTACTACAAGATATTGAATATAGTTCCCTGTGCCGTACAGTATGAACTTCTTGTTTATCTGTCTGTCTGTCTGTCTATCTATCTATATTAGTTACTGTCTGCAAATCTCGAACTCCCAATTTATCCTTTCCCACCCCCTTACCACCCTGGTAACCATGAGTTTGTTTTCTATGTCTGTTGTAAATAAGTTCATCTTTTTTTTTTTTTTTTTTAAGATTCCACATATGAGTGATATCATAGGGTATTTTTCTTTCTGTTTCTGGCTTACTTCACTTAGAATGACATTGTCCAGGTCCATCCATGTTGCTGCAAATGGCATTTTATTATTTTTATGACTGAGTAATATTCCATTGTATAAATAATTTTAACAAACAGCTGCTATTTTGTGATGACTTGCTGTTGTTAAACACTGTGTATCATGTGTATGTTTCCGTATCATCATCATCCCGAAAGCCCAGTAATGGGAGGTACTGTGATCTCCATTTAAAGCTGAGAAAATAGACCTTTTTGATTCCAGCGGCTCAAGGTCATTTATCTAGTAAACAGCAGAGGTGGGATTTGAACCCAGATCAGTCTGACTGGTAGACCTGGGCTTCTCGGTACATCCCTGTACTGCCTCTCTGTATGTTATACGTCTCTTTTGTGTCTCGTGGCTTTGGATGAAACTTCCAGAATGGAGTAAATGAAATAGTTCTTCACTAAGTTGCCATGGTGCAGTGATTTTCAGTTTTGCTGGGCACCCGGGTGAATCAGGGCTGTGCAGGCCTTGGCACTGTCGGTCCCTCTGTGCCTGGTCTCCCTGGCGCTGCCTGCAGAGGCCCTTTCCTCGCTGCCTCGGCTTCGTCAGTCCTCGCTCATCCTCCACGCTCAGAGCGCTGTGTACCTCTCTTTTTGAGCACTTGAGAGCCAGCAAAATTCTGCCATTTCCCAAAGTTCTTAATTCAACGTTCACTTTTTACATAAACTTCTCATTTTAGATAAGTTTTAGATTTACAGAAATATTGCCAAGAGGGTACAGAGAGTTCCCATATACCCCGCAGCCGTTTTCCCCTTACATCTTACACTGGGACGGCGCGTTTGTCATAGTTAATGAACCAACACTGATACATTATAATCAATCAAAGTCCACATTTTGTTCAGATTTCCTTAGTTTTTAACTTAATGTCCTACCTCCGTCCCAGGACTCCGCCCAGGACACTGTATTGTGCTTAGCTGTTAGGTCTGCTGAGGCTCCTCTGGGCTGTGACAGTTTCTCAGTTTCTCCTTGGTTTTGATGACCTGGACGGTTTTGAGGTGCACAGGTCAGTTATTTTCTAGAATGTCCTTTAATTGGGATTTGTTTGATGGTTTTCTTGTGACTAGGCGGGGGTTGTGGGTTTTCAAGAGGAGGACCACAGAGCTAAGTACCATGTTCATCTCATCATTTCGAGGGTACGCGCTGTCATCGTGACTTACCGCTGTTGATGCGAACCTTGGTCACCTGGCTGAGGTGGTGTTGGTCAGGTTTCTCTGCTGTAATGTTACTCTTTTCCCCTCTTTTCTTACTGTGCTCTTCGGTTGGAAGTCACTATGCACTATCCACGCCGAAGGAGTGGGGAGTTAACGCTCTCTCTCGTTGAGGATGGAGCGTCTACGTAAATTATTTGAAATTCTGTACCAAAGATTTGTTTCTTCTTCTGAGTTAAGTTTTTATTTATGTATTTATGCATTTATTCATTCAATCAATCAAACATATATTTATGGGTTCATAGACATTTACTTTGTACTTGAGGTTAAAATCTCAAACTAGTAGACTAATCCATTGCTAAGATTTTGTTGTTCATGCTGATCCAGCTTCAGACACAGGGAGCTCTTTCTGGGGTCTCCTCTGTTTCTTTGATGTACCCTTGCTGTGGTTTATTTGATTCATTTACTTTTGAGTACTTCTTAACTTTCTGGCACTGTAAGATGAGTCTGGAGCATCCTTATCCCAGCCGCAGTCAGCCATTTATCCAAGCTGCCCTGGTTATGTTTACTGAAGAAGAGTATTAGACGCCAAGATCTGAGTTCCTGGGCCCCAGGTGTGCTCATTGCTGCTGCAGTGTCACATCTCTGCTCTCTCAGCTGACAGAACACGGAATGTATGTGTGTGTACTAACACACACATTTGTAAATTCTTCTGTAAAATGTATCCGTCTGCATCTCTTGTAAGCCAAATATGAGATCCTTCTGGTGTCTCCTGCTCTCATCCATCACCATGTGGATCGTTAGAGCCTCTTCCCTTGCTTGTCTAAGATCTCCACTCCCACAGTGAGAAACCTGGCCCCTGCGTCCGCCATCCATTCAGGTAATTCTGTAACCATTGTGTGCATGTACATATGGTGGTATCAGACTGCTGACCTCTGTCTCTGTGGGAAACGACTTTATCAGCTAGTGCACAGTGCTTGTGTTCAGGCCTTTGGCCTTTCGTCTTATAGGCTCCGCTTGTTTCCAAAGCTGCTCAGGTCAGCACTTCTGTCATATAGTTAGTTTTGTCACCTTCTGGTTTTCATCCTGGGAACTCCCAACCCCCTAAATGATTTTTTTAATTTACATGTATTAAAGTTCACTCTTTGTGCTGTAATGTTCTCTAACTTTCGGCAAATACATAAAGTCATATAGCCACTCTTACAGTGTCATACAGAATAGTTTCACCACTCTAAAAAAAATTCTCTGTGCTTCACTTTTCAACCACCTTCCCTCACCCACCTCAAGTCCCTGGGAACCACTGATCTGTTAACTGTCTCTACTGTGTTGCCTTTTCTAGAATGTCATATAAATGGAACCATACAGCATATAACCTTTTTGTACAGGCTTCTTTCACTCAGCAGTATTCATTTAAGTTTCATTTAAGATTCATCCATGTTTTATTGTAGCTTGGTATGTCATTCCTTTGTATCAGTGAGTAGTATTCCATTGTATAGATGGTTCATGGTTTGTTTGCCCATTCGTCTGTTAAAGGACATCTTGGTTGCTTCCAGTTTGTGCAATTTTGAATAAAGCTGATACAAACATTTGAGTGCAGCTTTTTGTGTTGCCATAAATTTTCAGATCACTTGGGTAAACACCTTGGAATGCTATTGCTGGATCATATGGTAAGATGTTTAACTTCAAAAACAATCGCTAAGCTGTCTTCCACAGTGGCTGCACCATTTTATTCCTACAGTGGTAGTGAGAGTTTCTGTTGCTTCCCATCCTTGCCAGCAGTTGGCATTTTCTTTTTTTTCCTGACATTCTCCTGTGTGTGTGGTGGTGTGCCGGTGTCGTGTTAATTTGTATTTCCCTAATGACGACTCTTGGTGAGAATCTTTTCACGTGGTTATTTTCCATCTTATTAGGTGAGGTATCTGTTAGGTCTTTACATATTTTTAATTGGGTTGTTTCTTTTCCTGTTGTTCAGTTTTAAGAGTTATTTCATATTGGGTGCAAGTCCTTTGTTGGCTATGCATTTACACATCTTTTCTCTCAGGTTGTGGCTTGTGTTTTACTTCTCCTACCAGTGGCATTCACAGAGGAGAAGTCTTTTTTATTTTTTAAAGCCCAACTTCTCTATTTTTTCATGAATTATGCTTTTGGTGTTAGATCTAGAAATTCATCACCAAACCCAAGATCGTATAGATCTTCTCTTGTATTTTCTTCTAGAAGTTTTAGTTTTCCAGTTTCCATTTAGGCTGATCATTCATTTTGAGTTAATTTCTGTGTAGGGTATAAGGTCTCTGTCTGGGTTCATTCTTTTGCATTTGGATATCTAATTGTTCCAGCACCATTTATAGAAAAAACTATCCTTTCTCCATTGAATGGAATCCATTGACTTGCTCCTTTTTCAAAAATCAGTTGACTGTATTTGTGTGGGTCTACATCTCAGTCCTCTATTCTGTGCCATTGATCTATTTATCTACTTCTCCCCCGACCTTTTTTTAAACCACTGCCACACCATCTAGTTACTGTAGCCTTATAGTAAGTCTTGAAATCTGGCGGTCTGGGCACTCCTACTTTGTTTTCTTCTTCAGTATTACAACTTTTAAAAAATATTTGGTAATATAAAATATTTCTTAAGAAGGAAATATGGTTTTCAGCCATTTTGCCTGAAACATGTACTTGGTCTGGGTAATCCAGTGCTGGCCAAGCACATAGTAGGCCCTCATTTGTGACTTGTTGACTGCCTGGAAAGACAGTGTAGGGGACAGCTCCCTTGGCCAGTGCGTGAGTCTAGCACATGGTCAGGCATGGCCACCTCAGTGGGCCCTTGTGTCTCAGCACCTCTCATGAGGTGATCAACACTTGTGATTCCCAGAAGAAAACGGATGCCTAGTGAAGATCATTAACATGAAGAGATGTGAAGAGGTTTGTGAAATGATGGTTCTTAACCCAAAAATAGAGATTTGAAGTAAACTGGAGCTGAGAATTGCATGAGAATGAGAGCACTGACTCCACAAAGCAGGAACAAGGAAAGCAGTTCATGAACTGGTTTCAGCAAAGCCTCCAGCCAGTGTAAAGACTCCTATGGGTCACTTATGCTTTGCTATTGTCTGACAGTTTGGGTGCTGGCGAATCTTTCAGGAAGGATCCATCCTTCCCTTATGCATCTTGCGGATCTATCTTTGCAGAATATTCGCCCCCACCTGCCTTCCTTTGCTCCGAGGCATGCTTGAAGACTGTCTCCAGCACTTGTCTCCTTGCTGCAAGGCAGATACATACTTTGTGATGAATTTTCCAGCCAAAATGCAGGGCCAGGGCGAGGAGACATATGCCCAGTATAGATTGGCAGCAGATGGAGCTCATCAGGATGCATCAGAACAGTTGTCCAAGCCCTTGTGAAGTGCTAGCCTGCTGTTAACACCATCCTTCCCGCCTCTTTGGATTACTGGGCGTGCCCACTTCAGCTGGAAGCCAGTCGGTACTGATGGCCCTGTTGCTCCAGGCTCAGAGCCCAGTCTCTGCTGGCAGCAGTGTTCGGCGGGCACTGGGCAGCTGCTGGGCAGAGGCAGAGCAGGGAGACAAGTGCACGAGGAACAACAGAAGCCCAAGTGCAAATCTAGCTATGCACGACAGCTCCACATTAACCTTCGCAGAAGCTCTCCTGGAAGGAAGCCTTGGCAGAGCCAAGCCAGCAGCTGGGTTTATGACTTTTCAAACCTTCTGAACAATGAACGGGTTACTTGCCTGGAGCATTTGGTCCACCCGTGACCTGAGGATGCCTGGCATGGGAAGGAAACTGTTGTTCAGGTGACCAACCAGCTACCTGTCTACCTGTGAATGTGCAGCCTTGTCCTGGGTGCCTGGGAGGCAGGAGCCAGTGTTCCCTTTGAGTGCTCTGTTCTTCTTCTGCTGGGTCTGCCCAATGCAATAGCCAGTAGTAGCTACCAGCAACAGAGGGTGGATAGCCTAAATCCTACTCAGGGCCTTGATGCCAGGACCACGCCTCCCTCTGGGCCATGGTTGGTAAATCCATGCCTGCTGATGGCTGAGGGGGCCTGGTGCAAGGGTGCCCTGGGTTTGTGCAGGATGAATGTTGAGGATTTGTAATCTGAATTTGTATCTTCTGACGGAGGTCTTACGCAAGGCAGTGTGCAGGGCGGAATGACATTGCAGAGAAGTACTAACTGAAATTCAAGCACCCAGCAGAGCATCAGCACAGACATGGGCACTGAGGTCATCCAGGATCAAGGTTCGTAATTTCTTTTGTCTTCACGTGTCTCAGGTTTACCCTGGTCTGCCCAGGGCTCCTGCTGTGAGCAGAATATCCCTGTTGCAGAAGCATGGCGTGGCAGGCAGAGAGCAGAGGGGTGGAAAATCCTGCTTCTAGATTCAGGCAGATCTGTGTTCAGTTCAGAAACCTACCCTGTGGATGACTTTGGGCAAATACTTTAACCAGTTTGAGTTCATGTCTTCACTGGAGAGATGGAGATACAGACGATGGTATCTCCTCATGGAATTGTGTGGAGGTTTACATGGAGTAATCAATGTAAAGCACTTGGAATGGGACCCGGTACATAACCTCACAGTAAATGCCATTATTTCCACCACTGTCATCATCATCAGCATCGTCAGCTACATTATAATTGGTAATAGGAAGGTCCATTGAACAGCAACCTTTCTATTCTCTGTCATCAGCACCTTGCATTCAGTCAAAATCATAAAACCCTTCTTGGTTCCTGCTCTGTGTGGCAAGACAGAGACGTCCACACAGCTTTGGTTTCTGCTGTCATAGAACTTATACCTTCTAGGGGTAAAAATTCATACATTTATTAAATTTCAATCATAAGTATAAAAATAAGCAATGCCCCACGTGGTTATTAATTGCAGGGAAAAGTAAAGTAATGATATTCATCTGTTGACAAATAGCCATGACCCACAAGGTCTTTTTGTGGTTTATTTCACTGTCAATCTGTGTCACAAAAATACTGTTGCTCTGAAAAGTGAGGCATAGAGAAGTAAATCAGAGCGACTGCAAGGCTCCTGCCCATTCTTTGGTTTTGGCGTTCAGTAGATACTCCCTTTCCCCTTTTCTGCCTCCTGGACCTCCCCCTCCCGTTCCACTCCTCCTTCCTTCACTCCCAACCACACGGCCATTTGAAACCTGGGCACTCCAAAGATTTCTTCAGGAGAAAAAGGAAAGATGCAGATCATGTCTCTTGTGATCTCCGCCTCTGCCCGCACTTGCTTCGGGTGTTGTCATCTCCTCGCACCTTCCTGAACAGATGCAAGCATCCCGTATCCAGGGAAGTGCCGTGGGTGCCTCAGAGCTGCAGATTTCCCCTGAGACGGAGGAGTTTAGTCCATGAGATCATTCACGAGTCCCAGAGTTTGGTGACCAGAAATCTGGATTTAGAATAGCAGCTTCAACTGTCTGCCCCCTCCAAGTCAAAAGGGGAGAGAGAGAATGAATTCAGTAGTTTTTCTTCCTTCAAACCACTCCTGAGGGATTCTGCACAGTGTTTCCCGTAGGAGGCCCACTGGAGAGCTGGCTCCACCCTCAGGCGAGCATCCGTCTCAGCGGTACCTAAAGCCTTGTTGTCGAAAGGCATTTTTCTATTCTGTGACACATCCAGCCTTGCCTTTTCCATTCATGTGATCATTAAAATATGTAAATCCAGCCCCTGGCAGTACTCCACAGTGAACGAGCCAGCACCTCTGGGTTACCGCTCCCTGCTCAGCTGTGCCTTGGCTCTAAAACATCGGGTATAATTGACCAGGGTTTCGGAAACTTCATGTCTACATTTATTATTTCCAATGCACACTTATATCTCAGGAGACTTTTTGTAAGGTGGGGGGGACTCCTATGAGTTTAAGAGGCAGAGCCCACCCCTGAGACATCTGTCAATGAGAAGGACAGTATATGCATAATGATCTTGCTGCCCACTTGTCTTAGTTGGAGGGGACAATGAATGGTTAGATACTTCTTTTAATACTAAACCACTAGGTGTTGGGGATTATCTGTTGCAGTAGCGACTATTACCCTAACTCATGCAGAAATTAATTAAAAAAAAGTTGATTGAGCACCTGCTAGGAGACAGGAGTTGTGCGAAGGGCTGGGACCCTGCCTTAGCTCAGGACTGCTCTAACAAAATACCGCAGACTGGATGGCTTAAACAACAGACAGTTATTTCTCATAGTTCTGGAGGCTGGAAGTCCATGATCAAGGTGCCACCAGAGTCTGTTCTTGGGGAGGGCCTTCTTCCTGGCCTGCAGACGGCCACCTTCTCTCTGTACCCTCATGTCATGGTGGAAAGACATGGGGCTCTGGTCTCATCTTCTGGTAAGGGCACTAATCCTATCATGGGGGCTCCCACCCTCATGACCTCATCTAAAGTTCATGAGCTCCCAAAAGCCCCACCTCCTAATACCATCACACTGAGGCTTCAACATATGAATTTAGGGGGACACAAACATTCAGTCCATAACAGACCCCAGCGACAGAGAATGGGAAGGAAGATTTGCTGTCATGGAACTGATTTCCTAGGGCAGCAGCATCTGGCCAGTATGATGTGCAGGTGCTCTGCCCATACACAGGTTGTCCCCAGCAGGGCAAGGGCTCTGTTTTTATGCACCTTCATGTCCCTGCTGCCTAGTCCCATGGGTTTCCATGTGTGGAATGTAGTATGGGTTTGAAAATGTGTCCCTGGTGGCCTCGCATTGATCCTGGCTACTGAAAAGGTGTGACCTCCCGTCTTTCTTCCTAAATAGGAGAGAAAGAGGCCTTCCAAGCTAGTCCACTGTCTGAAAAATCAGCTTTATTTTTAACCATGTCATAGAAAAGGGAGCTTAAACCTCTAATTGCTCCTGTCGGAGCCAGAGCACCTGCTGGTTCTCGCAGAAGCCTCCGTTAGCGTGTTGCGTTTCTCCCTGGGCTGCCAGGCTGGTAATCTGAAAGGGAAATAACTTCTGCTTGGGGGGCGGAGGGGACTCATTGTTGCTAACTGCTCACCATGTCTATCACTGTCTCACCTCTGCTTTTGAGGAGAGAAATCAATAGCGTTTTAAATGTCTTGCTAAGTAAGTGTTTATGAAGCAGGTTCCCTGGGGGCTTAGCCCGGGGCAGCGCTCAGAGCAGCAGCGGGCAGGCCTGGAGCAGGAAAAGCTGCTGAGGTGCAAGAGCCCCACCCCCACCCCGCTCGCTCTCATTCTCGCCCCGGCTCAGGAGTGGGCTGGGCTCTTTGAGCTGCCACACGAACCAGCCTGCTTGGGGGTAAGGAGGAAAGGCAGTATTCATTCATTCACCCGTGAGCTCCATGGTATACCTTCTGAGCTTTGTACTGACGCCCGGGCTCACCACCTTTGCCCGCAAAGAGCTCCCTGCTGGAGGGAGGGAGGGAGGCTGATCAGTCGTGATGGTTGTGTAACGTGTGTCCTGCGTCCTGATGGACGGGAGGTAGAGAGACTGAGGGAGCCCAGAGGAGGACCCTGGGGCGCAGGGGAAGGAGGGAGAGGGGATAGGCAGAGAGGGCTTCATGAATGGAGGAGGAGGAAGTCTCTGGCTTTCCTGCCATTTCTCCAGAACCCCCAGGTGTGGCAAAAGATATGGGTCAGGGCGTGACAAGCAGAGAGACTTGGGACTGTGTGATCAGCCGCTACTCAGGTTACTCGGTGGAGAAGGGTTAGGAAATGTGATGTGGACCAGAGCGGGGCCCAGTGAATGTAGGTCCCTTCCCTTCAGGAAAGCACATAGATTCTTCCTCAGTCCCTGCGCCCACCCAGCTTTCCCCCCACCCCTCTCCCCGCCCCTCTGTCTTCCTTTTTGCCAGGCTCTGCGTTCTGGGCAGGCTCCACATCTTTCTGGTTCCCTGGGGAGCCAGCCCGGAGCAGCATCTGACACGCAGAGGGCATCCAAGCCGGAGAAAAGGCAGCCCTGCCCCTACCCTGGTGACTGGACTTCCTCTCTGCATGTTCTCACCACCCTCGAAAGGCTTAGCTGAGGGAAACGGTGACTTGGGTGGTCACCCGGGCACCAAGGGTGAGGAGTTGCCAGCAGACCTAGGGCCCACCCTCACGCCCCAGCTTGGGTTGGGCACAGTCCCAGCAAGGCTTGGTTAGGACTCATTCATGTGACAAGGGCCTACAGTGACTTCAGGACCATACCTTCCTCCCATCAAGTCAAAGCGCTGGACGGCCATCCCGAGGGCATTGGTAAACAAGACAGTCAGTCATGCAGAGCAGTGGCCAGAGGCTTCCCAGAGCAGAGGCCTTAGGTGAGCATCGTCTCTGGTCCTGGCCCTCACCCCCTCCCCTCCTACCTACATTCACCCTGCTGTGGTTTCGCCATCCTTCTCATATGTCCATTCCGTCTAGAAAATCAGGCGCCTTGCAGACAGGTATTTGTGCCTTATAAAGAAGGCTTTCTGGACAGCGTGAAGATCCTGTGTCTTTGTCAGGGCTTCTCTGATTCAGGGCTGGGGAGGCCGGCAGGCAGCCGACGCTGGTCCTGATGCAGCGACGCTGCTGGCGGCTCCCACTCTCCCTGTCCTCCAGTGGGCCGAGGGCGGGGACAGAAGAAGTTGCAGCACAGGCACCTGCTGAAATAGCACTAACTTGGCCTGACTTAAGTTCAGAGGCTAACACGGGTGGTCCTCTGCACGCCAGTGCCGGGGCCTGAGGAGCAGCTTACGGTCTCGCTTGTGGGCAAGGAGGCCGGACGTGGAAGGACCCGTAGTGGCCCGCTGCCTGCAGCTGCACCGCCCTTCCCACCCCCGCCGAGGCTGTGCGAGCCTGCTCCTGGATCCCTCTGGACCACCGGCACTTACCCTTTTGTGCTACCTGATTTTTGTCAAGCTTTGTCATCTGGAAAAGACAGCTGCCTGTCATCCGTATCGTCCATGCCAGCCCTGCCCTGGATGCCAGATCTGCAGTGCCCCTTCTCAGCTCTTGGTCTGTCATCACCACGTGGTTCCTCGAAGGACCACAAGCTGCCTTAACTACGGCCTAACAGTTCGCTCTGGAGTCCCACTCACCTCCGTTTCATTTCTAGTTCTCTTAGACCGCAGCTTTAAGCTTGGATGCATCCTTTAACCTCCGAGCCAACCTCAGGTCTCTCAGCTGTGAAAGGGGCATGAGGAGGGCGCTAATGCTCAGTCCACGGGAGCGGCCAAGACCATGAGATGCTGCCTGTGAAATACTTCACATGGGGCTGGAAGCCAGGAAATGCTCAGTCAGGCCGCCTGCTGTCGCCATGGTCTTCAGTAGCGGCCTGTAGGGGTTTACAGCCCATCACGGAGACCCCACCTCGTGGCTCATTTAGGGGAGGTGTAAGGGGTTGCCGACACCATCTTTGTGAAGTGCTTGCCGTGAGGTGGGCACCTGCTGGGTGCTCTGTAGGTGGGAGAGGCTCCCCCCACGGTGCTTTGCAGAGAGGAGTCTGTGTCTGTCTCACTCCCCACTGTCTCCCTGCTTCCTCAGTGGGGCCTGGCCCTTAGGAGCAGGTGCTGAGGCTGCAGAAAAACTGTGTTCTCATAGGATCCTGAGAGCTTGGGGTTAGTATCTATCCTTCAAAAAGGTACTCTACTGACTCTGGATGGCTCCGTGTGGGAGACTGCGAGTGTTTTTAAGGGGGATGCTTTAAAGTGGAAACACTTTGAAATGAGACCCAAAGCACAGCCCACCTTGTTGTAATTATGCTATGTATAATTTACAAGGAAGAGTGTGCTTTCATGATTCTGGGGGAAATGTTTACAAGACAAAACTCTTCATTACTGTACATATTAAAATTTTAAAAAAATTCTTTGGGAAGAATTAGAATTAAACACACACTCAGTAGCTGCTCGGTTCTCCCACTAGGGAGTACGTACATCTCGGCACGCGGCGTAATTACATTTGCCATTTGCAGAGGCACTTGGGTTATGTGAACTCGTAAGAAGTTCACCATGAGATCTGGTGCGTTTTGGAAACTGGTACTGGTTAAGGGTAAGCCCAGCTATAGTGTAATGGAGAGAAGTCTACTCTTGAAGCGAGGGAGCTGAGTGTGAGGCCTGGCTCTGATGTGCAGTTAGTAGAAAGCATGGCTGAGTCTCTTCATCTCTTCCAAGTCTGGGCTCCCGTGGGCAGTACAAAGAGACTGAAGGAACAGGATGAGATCCCACGAGTGTCACAGGTTACTGTTGGTTTGATTTTTGAGACTTACATTCTTTTTACAATAAAATTATAAATAATATATATATATTATTGAACATGAAGAAGAGAAAGCACAGATAAAATACAGAAAAGGCAGATTTTTATTAACAAAACTTGAATGATGTTCTGTTGTGCATTGAAATCTGCTTTTTTCACTTTGAGATCTAGTGCAAACATTTCCCACATCAACTCTTTGAGAAATTGGTTTTTGATGGCTGCATAGCATTGTATTATATGATGTATTTAAGCCATCTCTGGGTTCAAACTGTTTGCTCTGTTTTTTTTCCTATTCTAAATGAACATCTTTATAAATAAGTTTTTGTACACATCTCTGATAGGATAAACAGTTGTAATAAAAATACTAAGTCAAAGATACAGATGATTTTAGGCCTTTTGGTCCGTATTGCCAATCTATCTGCCCCCAAATAACCAACTTACACCATGTCATACTAGCCAATTGCTGACATCCTTTCCAGTCCTGAGTATTGCTTTAAAAGAGACAATTTTTTTTTTAATATGGGCTATTTGCTAGAACCCCCTAAAATCGATTCTTATTTTAGTTTGAATTCCTTTGCTCACTAGCAAGGTTGAACGCTTTTTCTTTTTTATTTGGCAGTCTATAGTTCTTGTGTGAACTGCTGTTTGGCTCTTTGTAATTAGAGACCGCGTTAAACATCTTTGTTCCTGCCCTGAATTGCTGAGGCACAGTCATGAATGGTTCATTAAGCTGTGTTGAGTCATCTTGGATCAGATCTTTAAACCGGTCATTTGTCCACCAATAAACGTCTGTGGAATAATGCTCAGTGAGTCATACTGCGGTCGTTGGATGGCTGTAGGGCCAAGAGCTAACGGCCACCCTCCCCAGGAGTGGCAGGACGTTACTTCATCTGCTCCTCCGCTCACCCACCACTCTGCCCCGCATCCTTTTTAAGTGTGCAGGGCTGTGCTTTAGGCTTTTAGTTCCTGCGCTCAAGAGCTTTGGTCTGAAGGAGAGGAGTTCACGATACAGTGTTAATTTGGAAACCCTTCAGCACACCAGTCCATCTTAAGAGGATGCATTTGACCCATAGAAAGTACACATGTTTTCATGAACAGGCGGAAGCTTCTCAGCACACCTTATTTCGGAGGGTGTGTTCGCCTTCTTTTCTTAAGTGCTTCCTGAGAAGCAAATTTAAGCACCAAACAGATCAAATTCATTTTGTAGAAAACAAAACCAAACCTTCTTGAGTGCCTTTTTTTTAGAAGCTAATAAATGCGGTTTCTTCTTGACCTCCACCTTGCCCCTTTGCGTGATCTCTGACCTGTCTGCCAAACTAAGCTTGGAAAGCATTGCTGGAGTCAGGTGTGCAAAGACTTTGGAGGCAGGTAGACACGGAGTCTAACCCCAGCTCTTGGGCTTGTGACTCATCTTCTCTGGGTCTCCATTTCCTAGCACATAAGATCTGGAAATCAACCTTACCTCACCAGTGCTGTTGTAAGGATCAGTCTAGGTGCTGATTTCAAACATCTGGTACAGAGTAGATAATTAATAATTCTCAGTATCATTATTAGTAGTAAAGTCACATAAGTTTACCATGAAGGAAATCTCTGGTTGGTTATAACAAAAGATTGTGTAGTTGGCTTTGACTTCAACATTTGCCCCTTTCTGGATCTGTTTGGACCTTAGTTTCGCAGATCTGAAACTTGATTTTGTCTTCTCACTGAGAATGGCTCAATCCCTGAGGTATGAGGTCGTATTAACCAAGTTTCCAAGAAACCATTGTATAAACCCAAAACAGGATAGCTTATCACGTCCAGCTGGTTGTCAGATAGGTGGGGACTGGAGTCCTCCCACGACAGGTCAGCGCTTCTCCCCTCCATGAGAGCCTTGTGAGAGCCAGATTATAGTTAGTGCCTGTTAGGTGAGCAGGGAATTGGAGCAAGGGAACTTAGTTGATGGGAAGAAGCCAACTTAACCACCCCTGCTCCAGCTAGGATACTGTGATGACCTGTTCTTCTTACAGGATTAGTCTTACACGACCATCCATGAACCGTGGATCCTTCAGGGACAGTTTCGATGGGCACTGCCCGTACTTGTCTCTCAAACTCTCATTTTCTTCTTGGTTCTACACTGACCATTTCCTTTTCTGATCGACACATCGCCTGTCTGGCTGTGTCATTGTCTTTAAACCAGCTATGAATTACCACTAAGTCTTTCATTCTAGAATTGAGTATCGGTAGGAGATTTTGCACATGTTCACTTGAACATCGATTCTGTCATTCACTTCTGTGAGGCCAGTTTCATTTCTAGAGAGCCCTTGAGTGGGTGAGCGGGTGAGAGGCACACACCTCACTGTCCTCCCTACCCGTGACCCATCTGCAAATTTCCTACCTTCCTGGTGTGGGATATGACACCCACCCCCAGGGATGACATCCCCACCAACACACACAGCATCTCTTGATGTCCCAGAAAGCTGGGAGAAGTCTCAGGGCTTCCTCCTGCTCAAGGTGCCCCTGACTGTGTGAACACACTAAAAGCCTCCATGTGCTGGCTGTGTGAACATTCTCTGCTAGGTCCTGTTTTCTGTCGTTTAGAGCCAGCAAGTGGTGGTGGCAGGAATTACCTTTCCTCTGAGACATAGCGTTTTGCCCGGGGGGAGTCTGGCTGAGATGATTTTTCTCCTCTGTCTCACCTGGCCAGAGAGCCCGCGTCCTCTCACCGCAATTGCCACTCACTCAGCCCTGCCCTCAGTTCCTGGGAAGGCAGCTTGCTTCCCACGGAGGAGATTCACAGCTCTGACGTGGTGACATCTCCTCCAACAAGTGGGACCTCTGATCTGCCACAGGCACCCTGACTTAAAGAAGGGAGCAGAGGAGGTGTGGGTGCCTTGCGGCAGAACATCCCCTCCCTCTCACTGTCGCAATTCTGGGGAAGATGGGTAAGTTGGCTTCCTACAATCTGAAAGAGTTTGAGGGTGGTACGTTCATTCTGGCCACAGACCCCACTCTCCCGGTGGCCCATCCCATCACTCTGGCCAGTTCCTTACCCAGCAGGCTTTTCAGTGGGGGGCAGCCACGAGATTCCCTTGAGGTTTAGGTCCCTGCCTGCTCCTGTGCAAGGAGAAAGAGGGGCACAGAGGGGTGGTGGGTACCAGGCCAGAGGGGAGGCCACTGCCAGATGGCTGACAAGCTAACCCAGCAGTAATAGGGTTGATGGGAGAAGTGTCCCCATGCCTGGGCAGACCTACTCTGTTAAAACACCATTTAGTGATTCCTCCGGTTAGTCTGGGACTGGGCTGCCCGATATGATTGCTACCACCACATCTGGCTACTAAGATGAATTCAGATTCAGAAAAACTGGAAGTTCGGTTGCTTGGCCACGTTAGCCACATTTCGGGTGGCCCACTTGGCCAGTGGCTGCCATGTTGGATGCTTGGTGTAGAACCTTTCTGTTGCCACGGAACGTTCTATTAGCCCTGCTCTGGGGAGTGATCACTGGCTCTACAAAAGACTCCACCTTGGAGGTCCTTTAATGCTAGAGTGTTTTTGTAAGCATTGGCTTTATATAAAACTGGCCTTAGAGCTTTTAACAACTACATTGTGTAAATTGGGACCTGTTTGTCTCTGAACATGTTGCCTCTTTGACAAACACACATTCCTACTAATAAAATAATCAAGTTCAAAAGATAAAAAGAACTAGAGGAGAAAATGTCCAGACTGAGAAGCGGGGTACCAGAGCCCCATGCCTCTCATTAGAAATTCTTGCCACTGTCACCCTAGCCTGTACGTGATCCTTGCCCTCCAGGTATCTTGTCCCGAGCTCCAGATTCAGTCACCTGGGTTTGGAGTTCTTTATGAAATGTAACAATTATAAAAATAAGTAAGTTTAAGTTTTTAGAGCAAAGATTTTACTTACTCAGTCGGTGTTTACTGAATGCCTACTGAGTACCAGGCAGAGCCCAGATGCTCTGGCACCTAACCCAGGGCTTGGCACATAGTAGGCATTCAGTAAGCATTTATCAAGTGAGTGAATATATTATTCACCATAAAAAAGTCCACTAAGCCATTCAGTCTGCTTTTTCTCTTTTGCTCTCTGTGAATCTTGAGGGTCCTAGGCCCAGCTATTCAGACCAACAATTGGGAGGCAGATTCATCCTGTTCTAGGCATCGTGGGATTCTCAGGGCTCTGGAAGCTGGTTCCCTAGTTCCATATTTTAATGTAGTTGTGTTAGTCTGGGGTTCTCTAGAGAGAGAACCAACAGGATGTATTGAGTGTGTGTGTGTGTGTGCAGAGATTGATTAATGGATGGCTTTTAAGGAATTTCAGTTGTAGGGGCTGGCAAGTCCAAAGTCTGCAGGGTAGACCAGCAGCCTGGAGTCCCAGGAAGCGTTGATTCTGCAGTTTGAGTCCAAAGAGAGTTTGCTGGCAGGATTCCTCTTCTTTTTTGGAGATGGTCAGTCTTTGTTAACAGATCTTCAACTAATTGGATGAGGCCCACCCACATTATGGAACATAATCTGCTGTGCTCAGCGTCTACTGAACTACATGTTAACTCATCTAAAAAAAATACCTGCACAGAAACATCTAGTGTAATGTTGACCATCTAGTATAATGTTTGGGTGCCATGGCCTCGCCAAGCTAACACATAAAAGTAACCATCACAGTGGTCTTGTCTTCCCTCTGTTTGGAGGAGGTGGGATGCTGTTCCTATCCTGGTCCCGACCACGCCCAGCACGGTTGTTCTTCCTTATGTGGCTCTTTGCCCAGGCCAGGCCTGTTCCCTCTGATGTCCCTCGTGGTGGCCAGATGACCTCAGGTGCCTAGAAGTACACCTCTTGCAGTTGTATTTCTCTGTGTGTCTTCTATTGAGCAATCATTTCACCATTCATCAAGCCAGCTTCCCACCTAGTTTTTATAGATTATTCCTTGAGCCCTATTTTCATTAGCCATGTAGTCCCAAGTCAGTCCCAAGTCCCACTTTTCTAGCTGCCTTGAGCAGTTTCTTCTCTCCTTTAGCTAGAGGGAAGCTCATGATCAGAGGGGAAGTATCACGAGTTTGGAGTCAGGCAGATGTGGACTGCAGCCTTGGTTCTACTGCCGGCCTGCTGTAACCTCTGTACACCTTAGCATTCTCATCTGTAAAATGGGATAACTGTTGTCTCATGGACCCTTTTGTAGCACTTTTTATTCAGTTGTGGAACTGCCTCTTGATCTGCTTGTTCTTTGAGGCCAGAAACTATGCATCACATAAATAGAAGAGCTGTTAGCATATAATAGATGCTCATGAAATATCTGGTGATTAAATGTTGAATGAATGAATGGAAAGGGGGCGACACAGGCAGAGCATCAGTTACTAGCAAACACTGTACATGCAGGTTTGCTTCCCACTATAGTTGGGCTTGTCTTTAGCCCTATTTCCAAGCCTTATCTCACCTGTGCTGTCCCCAGTCTCACATCACCTGCATGGCAGAGATGATTGACAGACCGTGACATCATGGCTAGTCCATCTTTTTTCTTTTCCCTGCCTACCTTTCTGGTTCTCCTACTTTTCCTTCAAGCTAGGAGGCACCCTTCCTAGGAATTGCTCTCTACTGGAATGGGAGATTAGTTTTTATGATTAAGGTGTCCAAGCTGTAGAGCGGCAGTGGGTTAGGTGGCGTAAGCAGGGCGTTTTCTCACGTGAGCTGCGCTGATGCCTTAAACATTTCTGTGGGTCAAGGGTTAGTGCTGTTTTTATTCCAAAGACCTGGTGAGGTTTCATTAATCACAGTGAAGTTCTAGAATCCCAGCTTTAAATCAATGTTGTATTTAACAAGAAGTGAGCAGTCAGTTGTAACTTTTTTTGTAAACTTATGCAATTTAGTGCTTATGGAATTTATGTCTGGCAGATCAGCAGCTGAACATAATTTTAATTACACCTGTCACCCTCGGCCGCTTTCCCTCATTCTGTGCTAACCTTCTCAGAGTTGCAGTAGTTATGCTGCTGGATTTTGCTACTCAAAAGCCAAAGTTTGCTTTCTTGTCATTTAGGGAGCTTCCTGGCCCTTGAATTTCAGAGAGAAGCTACCTTATTAATATAAAGAGACTTAACAGGAAATACAAGCTGTTAGGTTGCGTATCTAAAGAAATCTCCTGTAGACTTCCTGAAATAGCAAGGGTTCGAATGTTAAAGTTAGCAAGGAATACTCTATTGGCATTTGCTAATTGGATCGGATTTCACCATGTAGCCTGCTATGGTTATGTGAATTTTACTACCTTTATTTGCATTGTGCTATAGAAGCATTTCCTGCTGACGACCCTCAGTGTATTCAAGGGGAGCAATCTTTTAAAAGAGCCAAATCAGCCATGTTCTTCATTTCTGTGAGCAGACAGGATGAAGGGACAGGGGATGAATACCACTTAGGATGACAAAGAATTGGCATTTTCTCTCCTGTGTGGTAATTAGGGTATTGAACATGTCTGGGCCCTACATTGCCGATGAAAGGTTATCTTCCTCGTTGTGCCTTCTCTCCATCAGTAGCCCAATTTGATTCTCATTTTCTAAGCTGTTCTAGGCACTGTCTGATATATGAGTCACACTTTTCATGTCAGTTATTTCGGGGCATGTGTTGTCTGCTGCAGACTTCAGAAGTACAGCCACTGTTAGCAGATCACACCCTGCCCTCAAACCCATCCCTGGTGGCTCCTGAGCAATGGCTACTGGTGTTTCTATTCCAGATGGCATTGCAGAGGCACACATTCCCTGGCCAGAGTCCAGTGTCTGCTCTCTGGTGGTGGCTGTTTGGGAGTAAAGACAGCTCTTCTGTTTTTACTGAGTTCTACTCTTTGCACTACCAAAATAAGGCACTTCCCTCCAGCTTAGTAACTAAGCACTGTCAATGCTTGTGAAGAATTTGCTATGTGCCAGGCAAGGTTCTAAGCACTCTGTGTTAAATCATTTAATTTAATTCTCATATTTCCCCTATGCAGTAGATAATACTTTTTTAAATTGAAGTACAGTCAGTTACAATGTGTCAATTTCTGGCATACAGCACAGTTTCCCAGTCATGCATATACATACATATATTTGTTTTCATATTCTTTTTCATTAAAGGTTATTACAAGATACTGAACATACTTCTCTGTGCTATACAAAAGAAACTTTTAAAATCTGTTTTTATATACAGTGGCTAACATTTGTGAATCTCAGACTCCCAAATTTATCCCTTCCAACCCCCTTTCCCTGGTAACCATAGGATTGTTTACTATATCTGCACATCTGTTTCTGTTCTGTAGTTGAGTTCATAGTGTCCTTTTTTTTTCTTTATCTTTTGGATTCCACATATGAATGATATCATATATTTTTCTTTCTCTTTCTGTCTTACTTCATTTAGAATGACGATTTGTAGGTCCATCTATGCTGCTGCAAATGGCATTATTTTATTCTTTTTATGGCTGAGTAGTATTCCATTGTATAAATATACCACAACTTTTTTATCCAGTCACCTGTTGATGGACATTTAGGTTGCTTCCATGGGGGTGCAGGTGTCATTTTGAAGTAGGGTTCCTTCTGGATATATGCCCAGGAGTCGGATTGCTGGGTCATATGGTAAGTCTATTTTTAGTCTTTTGAGGAATCTCCATAATGGCTGCACCAAACTACATTCCCACCAGCAGTGTAGGAGGGTTCCCTTTTCTCCACACCCTCTCCAGCAATTATCATTTGTGGACTTTTGAATGATGGCCATTCTGACTGGTGTGAGGTGACACCTCATTGTAGTCTTGATTTGCATTAAATGTTAAATGCTGTATTCTTAAGATTTTATGCTGCTGCACGTAGCTGGATTTCAATCACACTCACTTTTATATAGTATTCAACATTGTAAACAATAACATAATCTACTGTTTGATGGACATTTCATTTTTCCATTTTTCAAATCATAGACAGTGCTGGTATTAACATTCTTACACATGCCTCCGGGTATACATGTGCAAACGTTTCCCAAGGCATATACCTAGGAATGAAATTGTCAAGGTATAACAAATGCTTGCTTTCAACTTTATTAGAAATGCCAAATTGTGTCCTACAGTGATTGTTCTATTTATATTTGTACCATCAGCATATGAAAGTTTGGGTTCTGTTTTTGTTTTTTTTTTAATATTTGTCAACCTGATGCATATGAAGTGATGTCTTACTGTGATTTTTTTTTGGCATTTATAAATATCTCTTTTTGTATTTATTGTTCATTCTAGTTTTCTTGTTCAGTAAGTTCCTGTTCAGGCCTTTTGCTAATTTTTGTATTGAGCTGTCTTTTTCTTATTTATAGGAGTGTTCTTCTTCTATTCTGGATACTAACCTTTTTTCAGTTATATGCTCCAAGTATTCTCTTCCCAGGCTGTGAGCCCCCCTTTTTTTAAACTGTCTTTGTGGTGTCTTTTAATTCATAGAAATTGTTAATTTAATACTGCCTTTTTTTTTTTTTTTAACTTTTCCTATTGTTTGCACTTTTGGGTCTTAACCTAAAACTCCTTCTGTGCCTCGAGGTTGTAAATATATTCTATCATAGCTTCGTCTGAATGCTTTATACTGTTTTCTTTGATGTTTCAGTGTCCAGTACACATGGATTGACTTTTGTGTTGTTAAGTGCATGCATGATGAGGAAGACTGCTTTCCTGGTGATGTGAAGTCTTACCAATGTGTTTTGGCTCTTTATTTTCAGTAGCTCTTCTGCTCTAAGTTTTGGTAATTTTAAGAATTTTGATGTCAAAATTCCAATAATTCTGATACTATAGGTACGTCAGCTCTCTTAGTATGAGCCTAGGATATTTTTCTTTGCTCCTTCTGCATTCTGTCTTTTAGTCTTATTTGTCTATTAACAGCAAATAGCTGGGTTTTATTTTTCATTTTGTGTCAATCTTTATCTTAACTAAAGTATTCAACTCACATATACTTATGATAATTCCTTCCTCATTAATTATTTTGCCTTTTCCATGATTCTTTTTCTCTCCCTCTTACCTTCTTTTGGAATTTTTTTCCTATTTTTTAAATGTGGTCCGTAAGTTTTGAAGCTAGTCACTCTGTTTCTATTCTGTTCAAGATTAATCCAGAAATTTCTGACATCATACTGTATTCATCAGGATCTAAACTTGATCAGTATCTTTGCCTCCCCACTCTGCTCCCAGACGGTGTGAGGAAGAACCTTCGGGTACTTCCGCTCTGACATGCTGTTGTCGGTACGTGTTTGAGTTCTACATTCTTTGTACTTCCAAGATGTTATTGTTGGTTTATACTTATGGTTAATGTTTATTTAGTTTTACCCAAATATTTGCCTTTTTCTTTGCCCACCATCCCTCTCTGCACTTCAGAAGTTCTGTCGGGTAATTTTCCTTCTATCTATAGCATATTCTTCGGAAATTGTTACGATGAGGGTCTGTGGGTGGCAGTGTATCTCAGTTTTTGTCTCACAATGGCTTTGTTTTCTTGTTATTCTAAGAATAATCTGGGCAAATAGAAATTATTGAAGATACAAAAAACACTGAGTCACAATGATGTCATCACAATCTTGTTTATGACAGACAAAAATAAAAGTGAAAAACCTGTAGGTCCAATAGAAGGGGAGTGGTTTATCATACAGATACATCCACATGGCCTATTATACAATCATAAATGACCATATTTTAAAGGTAATGTGATGGCATAGGATCATGCTCAATAGCAATACTAAGTGAAAAAAGCGACATACTAAACTGTATGTACAGTACATACACGCTCACCATAAATACCCTAACAAAAGGCTGAGGGAAACGCAGCAAGAAGTGAAAATTCTTTGTTCCTCAGGTGTTGAAGTGCTGGGTGATTCTGATTTTCATTGTTCTACTTTTCAGTATTATACACACTTTCTGCAAAAACAAATATACATCTTCCTTGACTTATGATGGGCTTATGTCCTGATAAATCCATCATGAATTGAAAATGCATTTAATCCGCCTAACCTACCCAACATCATAGTTTAGCCTGGCTTACCTTAAATGTGCTCAGAACACTTACATTAGCCCACAGTGGGGCACAATCATCTAACACAAAGCCTATGTTATAATAAAACGTTGAACAGTGGAATAGCTCATGTAATTTACTGAGTACCGTACTGAAAGTGAAAAACCGGGTGGTTGTGTGGGCGCAGAATGGCTGTAGGCGTATCGGCTGGTTACCCTCATGACGGCGTGGCTGACTGGGTGCTATGCCTCACTGCCATGGCCGGCATCACGAGAGGGGATCGTGCCACATGTCACTTGCCCTGGAGGAGATCAGAACTCAAAATTTGAGGCATGGTTTCTACCAAATGCATATTGCTTCTGCACCCTCGTAAAGTCAAACAATTGTAAGTCGAACTATTGTAAGTTGAAGACTATCTATATAGCATTTATAATTAGGAACCAGTTATTTATTTAGAAATTAACCATAATCAAAATGATTTTCAAGATGGTTAGATCATTTATACTCACAGTCCACCCTGGCAGTGTGAGTAGCAATTTTATTTTTAATGTTTGCCAATTTTGTAAGTATACTCTAGTATTTCATTGTTATTTCCATTTATACTTTTTATTAGTATTGAAGTAGAATGCATTTTTATGTGTGTTTATTGGCCATTTGTATTTCTTTTCCCACTAGAGCATTTGTTTATAACCCTTTGTCGATTTTTCAATTACATTCTTAATGGTTTTCCTATTGATTTGAAAGAACTCTTTATATATTAAGAATATTGACCCTGCCTCTTTTCAGAGTGTTTTCCAACTTGTCTTTTAAATATCATTTATAATAACTTGGTTGTTTTTAATACTTCATTTTTAAAATTATTCAGGTATACATCTTGAAAAAAGGGATAGAAATAATTATAAATAAGGTGAAATATACATTCACAAAGATTCTGATATACCTTTGGGTAATTAGGGGAGAAAAATGAAATACAATATACCTCTAAAAGAAGTTGCACAAAAACATAAGGAAAGGAGGCAGAGTATTCCTTGAGAGTTTTTAACTGGCGGGAGGATAGGGGTGATTTGTCTCATCATATACCCCTCTCTGGACATACAGATATATTACATTGTATCTATATATTTAGTCGGCTGTCATAATACCTTCCTAAGGTTTGTGGTTATCCATGATTCCTATGAAGTACACTAGCGGGAGCAGACAAAGACAGAAAATAAAGGCAGCAGCAAACTACACTGTATGCAAGATAAAGGTTTATGCAGCTTAGAGCAGGAATTCACCCTATGATTTTTCCACTTTATACTGGTCGTCCTGAGGTTTGGACCTCAATCTGTTTCTTCATCTATATCACCTGAGTAGTCGTCACTGTTAGTCATGAAAAACCACAAAGTAACTCTTTTTTCTCTTCCAACCCAGGGCTTCTTAATCTTGTTGCTATTGACATTTTGGGTCATACAATTCTTTGCTGTGGGGGCGTCCTATGCATTTTAGGATGTTAGCAGCATCCTTGGCCTCTACCCACTAGGTGTTAGTAGTACTTTTGTGGTTGTGACAACCACAAGTGTCTCCAGATGTTACCAGATGTCCCTGGAGGGTAAAATTGGCCATGGCTGAAAACCACTATTCCAGGTTCAAGCCGACACAGGACAGTGAAAGCTCCAGGTTCCCTTCTAGGCTTTGGGGACTTTTAAGTTGGAGTCTGGGAGAGAGACGTCACACTGGAGTCTCCTCTGGCCCATATTCACTGTTTCACCCCCACCCCGGCGGGAGGCGCCTGCATCACGTGAACGGCAGGCATCCTCGTGAGCGCCCATCACAGGCCAGCTCAGCCAGAGCCCCTTTTCTCAGCCCTTTGTTCCTCCAGTCAGTGATGCCAACTAGGAGAACAGGGAGGGACACTGTGTCCGCCAGAGCCTGCTCTGTGGCCTCATGGACCTGCCGAGTCGGCAGGAGGAGCCCCAGCTCTCCACCTCCCCAGATGGACAGCCGACAGGATTGGTTCAACACTGGCACCCAAAACTAAGCCCCTCATTCCTCGTCTCCCCATAGGTCCTCCTCAGAGCAGTCTCCCAATGCTGTCTTCATGGGGTTACACTGGGCTGGTACTTCTGGTCCTTTATTCTTTAAATTATGGCACACAGCTGAGTCCTGGGCAGCCTCATTGGGTCCCCAGGCCATCCCTCCTTGACCTAACTTTTAACGCCAAAGTTGGTTAGTTGGTTTCCCTCCAGAAGTCGAAAAAATGTACCAGTCTCCTGTGGTCAGAACCATGTGAGACCTAGGTACCTCCCTCCTGTTACAGCTGGTAGGGGCTGGCGGGCATCAAGCTGACCTAGCTGATTGTCCCAAGGCCTTACAAGCTGAGGTTTGCTTTTTGGTATGAGACCGTTTTCTACAGATTTCTAAGTCTGCTTGTTTTGGGTACACATTTGAATTCGAACGTAACAAAGGTATCAGCTTGCAGACGCCTCGCTCGGGACGAGCCCTGGGTGAGCAAGCCCAGGAGCGGGCGCTGTCGGGCGCTGGACTTGCCGACGCCCCCCACGCGCTGTGCTCGTGCTTGAGGCTTTGCGTGACCTTCGTTTAGTGCCCTTCCTGACAGAGTGTGAGGTGGAAGCACTATTTTGCCCATGTGCACGAGTGCCATCTCAGAGGTCACAGGAGAGCCCGGTGGCTCCTTAGTGATGCTCACGTCTGCCGAGGACCCAGGACAGGAATGCACATGTGTTGGCTAGTGGTCTGGTTGTGCAAGGCCGGGAGGCCTTGTCGCCAAGGGGCACCTGCATCCTGTGTCCACACCCTCACCTGCCCCAGCTTCTCCCCCTTTCAGCAGCGGTGGCCTGCCGGACTCTAGCCACTTCATTCCAAGGAACCTTCAGACACCAAATCCTGGGTCCAGAACGTGGATGCTCTGTTTCCTTCCCTCCACACCCCTCTACCTGGTGAGACCCCCTTCAGAGCCTCGTGTCGTCAGGCTCGACGTCATGTTCTCCAGTGCCAGGCCCTTCTGAAACAGTATCCTGACCTGGTGGCATGAAGAAACAGTCCCCCCGGGTGTCTCCTCCTCCCCTGACCCCCAGAAGCAGGGCCCATACACATGGCCCAGAATAAATCTGGCAACTTGTGGGTATGTGACTGCGGAAGTGGGGTCTGTTACATACACGTGCGTACCGTGACTCAGCAGATCGCCTTTGTCTTCCTGTTGAGACCCGGCAAGGGGGTGACAGCGTCAGAAGCAGGACCGCTTAGGGCCCTGACTGCTTTTCCAGCAGGTCTGGGAGAGGAGACTCGGGATGGAAAGGTACCCAGATGTGAGAGTGAGGGTTCCCGACACCAGCATCTGAATCCCTGCTCTGCTCTTTAAGCAGCACACAGATTTCTCTTTCCCAAGACGAATGTGATAACCACGCTACAAACTCTTCTCCACAGCTACTTAAGCAGCCTCTTGGGAAAAGTCAAAAAATGAGTCTTTAAGAATGCACTTTTACCCCAAGACTGTGAATCAGCTCCAGCCTAATTTCTCAGGATAAGAATCATCTGTCTTGGGGACGTCACCTCCACACCACTTGGCCTTTGTCTTTATCCCTTGCCAGCTGTCTTGGGGAGACCCTCCCTGCATCCTGAATAACTCCCGTCAGAGAAATGGGTGGTTTCTGCAGGAGTCAAGGGGGGTTTTCACATAATTACACAGGATTTAAAAAGGAAAACAAACTAAAGAAAAGATGATGTATTCTGACCCTCTCAGGACTATGTTCCTGTCAGGGTTTTTATATCCCTTGGGACAGAAAATTGGATTAATGAGTCTTAGCTATGTACATATTCCATGATGGGTGATAAGCTTTGGCACACAGACACAGAAAGCTCAGGGACCTCAGAGGGTCCTTCCCTCTCTTTCTTGGGCACTTAGTCTGGACACTGAGGTTTAACTAGCTGAAAAATTATGTCTGAGGCCACATTTCTAATAAGACCCCAAATCTCAATGTCCTGAGACCCCCACCCAGGGACTCCAAGGACATATGTGTGGACCTGAATGTCTTCACTCCACCTCATCACTGGGGACCACATGGCCAAGTAATATTGGGTTCAGCAGGGATCCCATATAATCAGAGCCATTGCTTCTGCCCCACTGCACATGATGCCACTGGATCAGGCCACCACTGTCTCCCCCAGCTGCCCCTCTCTGAGTAGTATGCAGTCTTTCTAATATGGCTTCGAACAGAAAGTAGACCACTCAGCGCTGACACTGGTGTCAACAGCAGCAGCACTGGGGGAAAAATAAAAGCATTTCACGCATCACAAAGTTTTCGGACCTGAGATGATGTCTCCAGGTCCAGGTGTCCCATGTGTAAAAGGAGCAAGAATGTTTCTTCTTTTTTTACTTAAATTCTTAAAGTACGGGGGCACACTGAGAGGAAGCAATTAATTAGTGTCATAGGTGTTCGAGAAAGGGAATTCCTGGGAGGGAAAGGTTGGCCCAAGGTCTATGAATAAATTGTAGAGATGAAGAAATAACACAGGCAAACATTTTCCAAACTGGGCTCTTCGGAGCTGCTAGATGTTAATTATGTCACACACACAGACAGAGACACACAGACACACAGACACACACACACACACAAAGTGTTTTGTGACCATAAAGATTTGGAATCCTCCAGGCTAAATTTAAACTCTCTTTAACATGAGACTCTGCAGTGCAAGTCACCAAATGCATTTCTCCATGAAACTCTTTTCTAGAAATATCCATGCACTCCGAACTCTGGGAAATGCCGCTCTGATCTCCAGCAATCGAGCCTAACTGGACTGTTTTTATCTTAGGTCTGAAAAACGGCTTTTTAAAACTCACAGAATAATGGGTATTTGTTCAATGCAGACACTTAGACAACCTCAAGGGGCAAGGGGGAAACAGCCGTGTAGGGCCTCCCGCGCAGACCCGTCCTCAGCCTTTTGTGCATTTTCCCGCCTCTGACCCTTTGCCTCTGTCTCTCTCACTCACTCCGCGTGTCCACACTACGCATTTCGTGTGACAGAAGTGGAATCCATCCATAAGTACTTTTGTATTATTCTTTTTTTCACTTAATTTATTGTACACCTTTTTATGTCATGATATCGTTTCTTCTCACACTTTTTAACGCCTTCTCGGTTTTCTGGCATATTAATGAGCCATAATCCAGTCCTTCTCACTGGACATTTGCTTGTCAGTTGGTGTGTGTCTGTGTATGTGTGGTAACCATTGCAGTTGTAATGATACAACTAAATCTTTGTAGCCATCTGTGCTTGCTTGACTTAAGTCTCATAAAATCTGCTAATCGGCCATACTTTCCACTGTGCATTTTTCATCCTGAGACAGAGACCGAATTAGACCCAACTCTTGGGCCAGAGGTACTACATCTCTAATTATTAGATTAACTCTCTTGCCACCTCCTGGCTGAGAGTACAGGAACAGAATCAGACAGCCATGATACAAACCCTGACCCTGCTGTTTGACGTTCACTGACCTTGAATAGTTAATGTGACTTCTCCACGCCTCAGTCTCCATGCTATAAAGCAGTAATGATACGGGTACCTTCCTCGTAGAGTTCTTGCGAGGATGTACAAGTCTATCACTGGGAACGGTGTGTGTCTAGGGGGAAGATCTGGGGGGAAGGGGAAGTGTTGGGTACCAGAGGCCAGCATGACTTCTGCCTGTCCAGGATGCTTCCTCCTGATTCTTCCTCTTCCGTCAGTGGGGACCTCTTTTCAAGTGGGAAGAATGCAGCACACAGCAGGACTGACATGGCTGTGGCTGTGACCTGAACGGGACTGCCAGCTCTACCCTTTATTAGCTTGTCCTGAGATGTGGTGTTACAGCCTGGGAAATGGATATTAATGAAACTCCCTACCTCGTAGAGAGTTGCAGTGATGATTCAGTGAGATCGTGTTTGTGTGGTTAGTGCCTGTCATATCGCTCACAAGCACTCACTGGCAGCCAGAAAAGAAGTCACTTAACCTCCCTAACCTATTTCTACAGTAAGAAAGAAGTAATAATGACGACTGTGATGAATTATCACCAGGACTGAATGAAAAAAGATGAAGGCAAGATGCCAGCATGGTTCCTGGCCACAGCAGGGGTTTAATACGTGGTAGCTCTTGGGACACACTATTACCGCTGGTGTTAGTACTGAGGAAAGCGATGCAGCCAAGCTGCACCGACGCCCCTGTCTCTCACAGTCAACAGCTGGCTGTTCAGGCTCTGCAGGTCAGCGAGTCCCTTGGATGCACTGCTTGTGGACCAACGTAGCACCTATGCTTGGGTCTGTAGGCTGGAAATCCTCAGGGTCAGGCACTCTGACCTGCCCTGTCCAGGAGTTCTGAGTCCACAGCATGGCTTGAAGGTTGCCCTTTGTGATGTGATACTTGTAATTAAAATTTCAGCGCAATTAACTACTGATGAGGTCCTAGAAGGGACTGAGGCCGCAGGTCTTAGTGGAGAATAGCAAACATCATCGATTGCAGGGAGGCTTTAACTGTTGCAGTGTTTTTTCAGCGAAAGGTAGACCTAGAATTCTTTCTCTAAGCCCAAGGAGAAAAACATATGCTGGGAAATTGTGTGAAACATGAGGAGTCACAGTGGAATTGAGTTTGAAATGTACAACCTCATCACACCATAAATTCAATCTCAAAGCATGTTATGGGCTGTAATTTTCTGAAGTCCTTAGAGACACCTTAACATCACTTAAAATTAGACCTATTCAAACTCTGCTTTTGCCTACCCTCTACTCCACAGTGTAAATCACCGTTTTCCACTTGTATTTGAGTTCAACTCTTCTTACAAACCAATAACTCTATTCCTTTCAGAATGGCTCTACTGCACTGAAGCTTCCTTGGAAGGTACCTTTGTTTTCTTCAATGCTCTGAAGTGTGAAGTCGACGTAATTTGCTAAATGTATCATGTTTACATATGCATAAGCCAGCTACCTCCAAATCACCTCTCCTGCCTGCATTATTGGCTGAATGCTTAAAGAAAATGAAGCTTAATTTTCTGTGAGCAGCATTCCATGGTTTCCAAATAAGCTTGCAGAGACACAGATAAACTAAATTACTTAGTGGTGACTATCCAGACAGGAATGAGAAGCCAGTGCTAAAACAAGCCAGGTCTAGGGGGTCATCCCAGCATCCTGCTGTCACAGTATGCAAAGCAACAGAAAAATGAGATCCCAGGGACCCCTGGCCGCTGCCAGGCTGGCTGAGGTGTCAGCAGGGTGGGTTGGCGCTCATCTGTCAGCCCGTGGGCCTGATTTCAGCTTGTAGGATCCTAAACTCCGAGTTGTCAGACTTTCTGGTAATTCCTTTCCTTGGGCAGGGGGAGTCAGTGTGATGTCTGTGGTGGGAGAATCATGCCATCCTTCCAGTAAGTGAGTTGGCATGGATGGAGGGAAGAGGCTGGCTTGGAATCATCTGGTCCTGGGTTCAGATGTCGGCTTTGGTCTTCACATGTGTGAGGCGAGAATGGGCAAGGCCCCAACTTGTCTAGAACTTGGTATCCTCACATGTGAAGGAGAGGCCACAGGATCACCCTCCTAGGACTCCTGAGGCTTCATTAAGACTATGTGTTCTTATATAGTTGGAATCATAGAGTCGGGGACACAAGTATCTCTTCCTGCCTCTTTCCCCACTCAAGCCCAGTCTTTTGACTGAAGTTACTTGTCTTGAGGGTGGATATAATGCTCCCCCTCATCCTCAAAGACATGTGCTGGTCACTTTTTTTTTTTGACTGAAGTGTAGTTGATTTACAATGTGTTAGTTTCAGGTATACAGCAAAGTGATTGAGACACTCAGACACAGACACACACACACTCTCTCTCTCTCTCTCTTTCAGATTCTTTTCCATTATACGTTACTACAAGATATTGAATATAGTTCCCTGTGCTCTACAGTAGATCCTTGTTGTCCTTGTTTAGCTGTTTTATATACAGTAGTGTATATCTGCTAATCCCAAACTCCTAGTTTATCCCTCCCTCTCCGTTCCTCTTTGCTAAGTGTAAATTTATTTCTCTGTCTGTGAGTCTATTTGTGGTGTGTAAATAAGTTCATTTGTATCGTTTTTTTCAGATTCCACATGTAAGTGACATCAGATGGTATTTGTCTTTCTCTGTCTGACTTACTTCACTTAATAGGATCATCTCTAGGTCCATCCATATTGCTGCAAATGGCATTATTTCATTCTTTTTTTATAGTTAAGTAATATTCCACCATCTATGTATACAATAACTTCTTTATCCAGTCATCTATCAGTGGACATTTATGCTGCTTCCATGTCTTGGCTATTGTAAATAGTGCTGCCATGAACATTAGGGTGCAGGTGTCTTTTCGAGTTAAGAGTTTCTCCAGATAAATGCCCAGGATTGCTGGGCATGGGATTGCTGGATCACATGGCTGCTCTATTTTCAGTTTTTTAAGGAATCTCCATACTGTTCTCCATAGTGGCTGCACCAATTCACATTGCCACCAACAGTGTAGGATGGTTCCCTTTTTTGCATACCCTCTCCAGCATTTATTATTTGTAGACTTTTTAATGATGGCCATTCTGGCTGGTATGATACCTCATTGTAGTTTTGATTTGTATTTCTCTAATAATAAGTGATATTGAGCATCTTTTCATGTGCCTGTTGGCCATCTGTAAGTCTTCCTTGGAGAAATGGTTATTTAGGTCTTCTGCCTATTTTTTTAATGGATTATCTTTGATATTAAGTTATATGAGTTATTTGTGTATTTTGGAAATTAATCCATTGTTGCTCACATCGTTTGCAAATATTTTCTCCCATTCTATAGGTTATCTTTTGTTTATGGTTTCCTTTGCTGTGCAAAACCTTGTAAGTTTAATTAGGTCCCATTTGTTTATTTTTGCTTTTATTTCCATTACTATAGGAGATGGATCCAAAAAATACTACTGCAATTTATGTCAAAGAGTGTTCTGCCTGTGTACTAGCACAAAACTCTGAAAACTGTAAGATGCTGATGAAAGAAATTTAGTATGACACAGAGAATAAGATACACCAGGTCCTTGAACTGGAAGAATCAATACTATTAAAATGACCATACTATCCAAGGATTCTGTGCAATCCTTATCAAATTACCAATGGCATTTTTCACAGAACTGGATTTTCTAAAATCATATCATCTGCAGTGACTGTTTTTCTTCTTCTTTAACAATTTGGGTTCCTTTTATTTCTTTTTCTTCTCTGATTGCTGTGGTTAGGACCTCCAAAACTATGTTGAATGGAAGTGGTGAGAGTGGGCATCCTTGTCATGTTCTCAAGCTTAGAGGAACTGCCTTCAACGCTTCACCATTGAGTATGATGTTTATTGGGTCGCTCATATATGGCCTTTATTATGTTGAGGTATGTTCCCTCTATGCCCACTTTCTGGAGAGTTGGTTTTTTTTTTTTTTATCATAAATGGATGTTGAATTATATCAAAAGATTTTTCTGCATCTATTGAGATGATCATCTGATTTTTACTCTTTAATTTGTTACTGTGGTGTATCACATTAACAGATTTGCAGATTTTGAAATATCCTTGCATCCCTGGGATAAATCCCACTTGATCATGGTGTGTGATCCTTTTAATGCATTGTTGGATTCTATTTGTAGTATTTTGTTAAGGATTTTTGCATCTATGGTCATAAGTGATATTGGCCTGTGATTTTCTTTCCTTTTTTTTGGTGATATTTTTGTCTCAGTTTAGTATGAGGGTGATAGTGGCCTCATATAATGATTTTGGAAGTGTTCCTTACTTTGTAATTTTTTGGAATACATTCAGAAGGATAGGTGTTAACTCTTCTATAAATGTTTCAGAGAACTCACCTGTGAAGCAGTCTGGTCCTGGACATTTGTATGTTGGGAGTTTTTAAATTACTAATTCAATTTCAGTACTGGTAGTTGGCCTGTTCATATTTTCTGTTTCTTTCTGGTTCAGTCTTGGGAGATCGTACCCTTCTGAGAATTTATCCATTTCTTCTAGGTTGTCCATTTTATTGGGGGTATAGTTACTTGTAGTAGCCTCTTACGATCCATTGTATTTCTGTGGTGTCAGTTGTAACTTTTTTACTTCTGATTTTGTTGGTTTGAACCCTGTCCCTTTTTTTCTTGATGAGTCTGACCAACGGTTTGTAAATTTCATTTGTCTTCAGAGAACCAGCTTTTAGTTTCATTGATCTTTCCTTCTTTTTTTTAAAGTCTCTATTTCATTTATTTCTGCTCTGATCTTTCTTTCTTTCCTTCTCCTCACTTTGTGTTTTGGTTAATCTTTCTCTGGTTGCTTTAGGTGTAAGGTTAGGTTGTTTAGTTGAGATTTTTCTTATTTACTGAGGTGAGCTTGGATCACTATAAAATTACCTCTTAGAACTGCATTTGCTGCATCCCATAGGTTTTGGATTGTCGTATTTTCATTTTGACTTGTGTCTAGGTATTTTTTTAATTTATTCTTTGATTTCTTTTGTGATCCATTGGTTGTTTAGTAGCATATTGGTTAGCCTCCACATGTTTGTGTTTTTTGCATTTTTTTTCTTGGTAGTTGATTTCTAATTTCATAGTGTTGTGTTTGGAAAAGATTCTGGATATTATTTCAGTTTTCTTAAATTTACTGAGACTTACTTTGTGGCCCAGCATGTGATTTATCTTAAAGAATGTTCTGTGTGCACTTGAAAGGAATCTGTATTCTGTTGCTTTCATATGGAATCCTCTATAAGTTATCAGTAAAGTCTAATGTGTCATTTAAGGTCTGTTTCCTTATTGATTTCTGTCTGGATGATCTGTCAATTGATGTAAATGGAGTGTTAAAGTCCCACACTATTATTGTGTTACTGTCAGTTTCTCCCTTTATGTCTGTTAACATATACCTTATATATTGAGGGGCTCCTATATTGGGTGCATATGTATTTACAGTTTTATCTTCTTGAGTTGATCCCTTGATGATTATGCAGTGTCCTTCTTTGTGTCTTGTAACAGTCTTTATTTTAAAGTTTATGTTGTCTGATGTAAGTATTGTTACTCTGACTTTCTTTTGATTTTGATTTGTGTACAGTACCTTTTCCATCCCCTTACCTTCGGTCCATATGTCTCTAGATCTGAAGTGAGCCTCTTGTAGTCAGCAAATATATGAGTCTTATTTTTGTACCCATTCAGCCAGTCTGTGTCTTTTGATTGGAGCATTAATTTGTTTACATTTAAGGCAATTATTGATATATATGTTCTTACTGCCATTTTGTTAATAGATTTGGATTTGTTTTAGTACGTCTTTTTTCCCCCTTCTTTTGTTTCTTTTCTTTTGATTTGGTGACTCTCTTTAGTGTTATGTTTAGATTCTTTTTTCTTTTTTGTTTGTTCATCTATTACAGATTTTTGGTTTGTGGTCACCAAGAGGTTTTTGTATAGCAGTCTGTGATTGTTTTAAGTTACTGATCTGTTAATTTCAAATGCATTTTAAATACCCTGCAATGGTACTTTCCTCCTCTCACGATTACTGTTTTTTGATAGCATTTTTTACTTCTAATTGTTTTATCTCTTAATTGATTATTGTGGACAGATGGGTTTACTATTTTTGTCTTTTAACCTCCTTACCAGTTGGTGTGTGGATGGTTTCCTACCTTTACTGTATGTTTGCCTTTACCAGTAAGCTTTCCCCCAAATTTTGTAATTTTCTTGTTTCTAGATGTGGCCTTTTCTTTTCCACCTAAAGAAGTTCCCTTAGCATTTGTTGTAGAGCTAGTCTGGTGGTGCTGAAGTCTTTTAGCTTTTGCTTATCTGTAGAGCTTTTCATTTCTCTGTCAGATCTGAATGAGAGCGTTGCTGAGCAGAATATTCTTGGTTCTAGGTTTTTCCCTTTCATCACTTTAAATATATCATGCCACTCCATTTTTGGCCTGTAGAGTTTCTGCTGGAAAATCAGAAAACTCTCATAGGGTTAATCCTGTATGGGACTCTCTCTGCTTCCTGGACTCGAGTGATTATTTCCTTTTCCCTGGTTAGGGAAGTTTTCAGCTATTATCTCTTGAAATAAGTATTTTTCAAAGTCCTTTCTCTCTCTCTTTTCCTTCTGGGACCCTTATAATGCAAATATTAGTATGTTTGATGTTGTCCCGAAGATCTCTTAACTCTCCTGATTTCTTTTCATTTTTTTCTGTTCTGCAGCAGTCATTTCCACTACTCTGTCTTACAGCTCTCTGATCCATTCTTCTGCCTCATTTAGGCTATGACTGATTCCTTCTAGTGTATTTTTCATTTCAGTTATTGTATTCTTCAACTCTTGATTGTTCTTTGTATTTTCTTCTTTTCTTTGTTAAAAACTTCTAACTTCTCACTCTGTGCATCCACTCTTCTCCTGAGATCTTTTATCTTTCCGATCATTACTCTGAACTCTTTCTCAGGTGGACTGCCTATCTCCATGTCACTTACTAATTCTTCTGGGATTTTATTTTGTTCCTTTGTCTGAAACATTCCTCTGCTACCTCATTTTGTTTAAATTTCAATTTGTATTTTTATATACGTAGTAGGTTAGTTACGTTTCTCAACCTTGGAGAAGTAGCCATCTGTAAGAGACGTCCTCTGTGCCCCAGCAGTGCACTCCCCTCTCATCACCCAAGGGCCAGGTGCTAGCTGGTCCTGGAGTAGGGTCTAGCCTGCATTTGCATACCTGTTTGGCTGGCTGCAGGATCATAGTTTTCTTGCTTTTGGTATCTGCCCCCTGGTGGGTAGCGCTGGTCTAGAGGTTTGTGCAGGCTTCCTGTGGTAGGGGCAGGTGCCTGGCCACTGGTGGTTGTGGCTGGGTCTTGGCCCTTGGTGGGGCCAAGTCTAGGGGCACGTCTAGAGGCAGCTGTGGGCTCAGGAATTCTTTACGATTCTGTCTGCTGATGGGTGGGGATGTGTCCCCTCCCAGTTAGTTATTTGACCTGAGGTGTCCCAGGCTGTTGAGTGGCACCAGGTCTTGGAGCTAATGGCCGAAACAAGATGTTAGCTTCCAGGAGAGTTCATGCAGATGACTTCTCCCCAGTATGTCTGACACCAATTTCTGTGTCCACAGTGTGAGCCATAGCCATCCCCCTCCCCCAGAAGAACCTCCAAAACCAGCAAGTAGGTCTGGCCCAGGCTATTATGAAATTACTACTTTTGCCTTTGGTCCCAGTGAGTATGAGATTTTGTGTGCATTCCTTAAGAGTCAAGTCTCTATTTCCCCCAGTCCTATGGAACTCCAGCAGTTAAGCCCCATTGGCCTTCAAAGCAAATACTCTAGGGGCTCTTCTTTGTGGTGCCAGACCTCCTGTCTGGGGAGCCTGATGTGGGGCTCAGAACTCTAACTCCTGTGGGAGGGCCTCTGCAACAGAATTATTCTCCAGTTCGGGGGTCACCTGCCCAGGGGTTATGGGATTTGATTATATCACAAGTCCACCCCTTTTACCCATCTTGTTGTGGTTCCTTCTTTATCCATGCCAGTCACTTTCTTTCTTACTCTCCTCACCATATTTATGCTTGGTACTTACATGGTGACCAGAGCAGTGTTTTCACTTAGCTCAGAATATTCAGATTATTTTCTTTGTGCCTTCTGCAAATACATACCAGTGCCTACTTTTGACCAGACACTCTGCCAGGAACTGAGGGTTAAATACAGATGTGACTGTTAGAGAATCCTTGCAGCATTGGCTCAGAGTCCAGAAAAGATGACAGGTTGTGACACAGCACAGAAAAGCAGAAGCGGAATTCTAAATATAGGGCTCTGGGGATACCCCATGAGGGGACAGTCCAGTCTTCGTGGGTGGGTACAGAGAGGATTCCATAGATGAACACATATTTCAATGGAGCCTGCTCTCCAGAAAAGAACATTCTGGGAGAGAAATCAGCTCAGGTCTTTGTCGTTAAAATTCCACCAATTCAGTGAAAGGAAAACATTGTCCTTTTACAAATAAGGAGAGGGGAGACTGAACACCAGGCAAGGACCATGTCTTAATCAAATCTGCATCCCCAGAGTGTCTGACTCAGGGAGTGCTGGAATTGAATTTAGACCTGCCCAAGGTCACAAGGCAGGATGGAGAGCAGCACACAGATCGTGTTGATTAAAAAATCCACGTTTAGGGACTATTTTTTCCCTTTGGATTAAAAAGACAAATGTTAGCGTGTGGCATTAGAACTGAAGGAGAGGTGCAAAGTATTCTGAGTTACACAAGTCACAGGCCTCTTGAGGTCCTATCACTGGAACTTTTTCCCACCTCGCGGTTACCACTCTGCCTTGCATTTGTTCATTCATTTGTTCTTTCATTCAACAAACCTGAACCACCACCTGTGTGGGTTCCACCTTGAGCTCAGTGCTGGGGACAGAACTGAGTGAGAGAGACACAGGGAGCACATGACTTCAGGAGACGAATCAGGAAAAAAAGCTTAATTTTTCAAAGAGTTGTGCATTCACATCACAATGCAACCAGAAAGTATTAAAAGGAATACAGGAATTCTTTCCATTACTGTCCCATCTCCCTGCAAAACAGAGTTCATTATTATTAGCTGTCTGCATGTCTTTGAAGAGGTTCTTGCTGCATACAGAAGTAAACACAAATACAAATTCTTACTTCCCCTATCTTTAATAGAGATGGTAGCATATGATACACACTGTTCTGCACTTTGCTTTTTTTAACCTCATATATCTTAGAGATCCTTACATATCATACAAATAGCTGTGAAGTTTTCCATTGGGCAGATGTACTGTGATCGATTTAACCAAGGACATTGGAATCATTTCCAGCCTTTTGCTATTTCAAATACTGCTATAACAGATAGCTCTATATATGTTGTTTCAAATGCATGAATGTTCATATTTGTAGATTATAGTCCTAGAGTGTAATTCTGGAGTCAAAACATCTAGCAACCTTTCTGAATCACTTTGTAGCTGTTATGTCTCTTATAATCTGTATGCAGTTAGTTTCCAAGACCCAATTTGAAAATAAAATTTTACTCTTTTAAAGGATGAATTTTAACACATTTAGATGTATTGATATAAAAATTATGTTTGGTCCTATCAGCTCTGTTATTTGTTTGTTTTCCTTTCCACTGTGTGCTCTATTTCCTTTGTGTGGGGGAGGGCAAGTGTGTGTATAATTCTTCTGATATTCAGGAATGTTCTCTTTCAAAGGCAATGAAGTAAATATTCTCTGTTCACTTCCTTTTTTTCTCTTTCCCTCCCTTTCTTCTATCACTTAATAATAGTTAATATAATTATTCTCTTAGCTTACCTTTGTTCTGTAAAATATATTCAATCTTCTGTTAACTTGATTTGTCATCTTTTGATGTTTTTATGACCCTAAGAGGCAACCAGCAAGTTTGGTCTGCCTTGTATCTTTTTCCCCTTCACCTCCTTTTTTTTTTTTTTTTTTGTATCATTTATTCATTATCAGGGCATGTATCATTGCATTCTTATCTGTCACTCTAATTTACAGGTTTGTTCATTCCTAAATATGTGTATTTCCCAAGTCATCTCCATGGGTGGGTCCAATGAGCCCCCTCATAGCCCCTCTGAAGGGCTCAGGAGAACAGTATTCCCCGAGTCACTGCAGGTTCAAAACTGGTTTTCTGTATATTTGTTATTGGAAGGTAAGCTCAGGTGGATAGAAAAGCCTTGGTTCAACTTTGTTTTCTTGACTATCTTCTACATATTGCTCTACTGGATTCTGGCTTTGGATATTGCTGTTCTGAAATCTGAGGGTTGCCTTCTTTTTTTCTCATAAGTTACTTGGCTATCTTTTCTGCTACTAAGTCCCCTCTTCTTTATTTTTGCAATCCAGTAACTTCATTAGGATGGATCTTAGTATCGACGATTCTAGGTCAATTTGCCCTGGCTAATACTGTGCCTTTTCAATATGTAGGTTCAGTTCTTCTTTTATTTCAGGAATGGTTTAACAAATTGTATTTGAAACATATGTCCCATTTCTTTTGTTTCTTCAGACGCTCCAATTATGCACATGTAGGATTTCCTCTGCCTCCTCTCTGTGGCTGTCATCTTCTCTCAAATCATTTGTAATTCCTTATTTCCTTTCCATGTTGTTCACTCTTCTCACTCTGGCATCTTCTCTTACTGGGTTTCCCATAGTGTCTGTCCTCAATTGTGTTTCCTCCAGTTCGGGTTAATTTTTGTGATGATTTTGGTTTTTCTTTCTAATTCTTCTCTGGAACCTGAATGCTCACGTGCTGTCTCCTCTGTTGTCTCTTCATCTCTGTTGTCTCTTCATCTCTCCTCTGAGTCTTCTGTGTACTACGTTATTGTCTTTCTTCATAAGTGACTGTTTTATCTTAATTTGTGGTGTTATACTCGGTCTGTATTTTCACCTTCTCCATTCTTCTGCCGAATATTTTGTGGTGAGTTTTATTCTGCTGCTCTTTTCCATAATTTAGATAGATATGGTTATCAATATGACATCTTTTTAAAAAACATATTATTGGAATAAGTTAGACTTTAATGGCCTACCTATTCAAAATGGAGTCCTGTGGATGGAGGGGGGAAACCTGTTCAGTTTTGTAGCCGTCACAGTCCAAAACCACTCTGCTTCAGTGAGTCACCAGTGACAGATGGCTTCCTGCTAAAATGGCTGCTCTGTGTTGTCAATCTTCTCCATTTCTCTGAAACAGATCAGGCCCAAGTAGGTTTTTATCATTAGCTGTCTCTGTTTCTCTTGCTGTCTCAAAGGTGCACTTTGGAGTGCCTCTTGCCTATAAGGAGTAACAATTCTGCGAGCATTTTCTGAGACATGCCCCTAGGCCACTGCACTTCCCCTGCTTTCTTATTGGTTCTTCTGCCTGTGTAGCTTGTGCCCTGTTCTTTCCTCAGATGCCTTAGCTGAACAGGAAATGTTGGTCTGTCACTTCAGGAGGAGTCCTTCACCCATCAGACACATATTTGTGGTACTTTTTTATTGGTCCACCTGGACATTTTACTTCCACCCGGGTGGCTTCTGCTGTTGTTCAAAGCTAGGGATCGTACCTCGGTTCTAGTTTTACTGGAAATGGAATTTCTATCTTTCCTGTTTACACTGTTGATTATATATGGTACTTAGGAAGACGGAAACTGCTAGTTGGGTCTTGCTGCCTTGTCAGATACTAGATCTCTAAACAGGGAATTTTGATCAAATCTATAGACGTGTTTCTAGAAATAGTAATAGCTCCTGTTTCATCTTTGTGCCGGTCATGAGGAACTCTCTGAGCCCAGAGGAGGTCTCTTGAGACTTGGATACCATCTTCTTTTTATGTCAAGCCACTACACCCATTCATGCCCTAAGGTCCAGGGTGGACGCAAATTTAGAGTGAGTTGTACAACCTGAAGGGTGAGAATAGTGAGTCAAACGTTGCACCTAGCAGGATTTGGAAGATCTTAAGACACTCTTCATGGTCTCAGGAGGCAGCTCTTCCTTAGACACTGCTTCGCTTACCCTGATCTATCACTTTGTCCATGAGAAGCATGAGAGTGAAGATGCCAGGCTGTGGCTGCTCCAGGCATCTCCAGGATTATTCTGTTCCAGTTGAGGGTTTTCAACTCCAGCTCCAACCTCTCCCCTGTATCGGAGACTCCAGCACCCTGGAGGGACTGCTGGGCCTTTGTCACAAGAAGGGAGTGGTGCTACCATCCTTCCAGACACTGTCACTCTTGACCAGGATGGGGAGAAGTTGTGGGGAGGAACTGAGAGGAGCTCATGGTTTTCTGCATTTGGGCTAAATCCACTCCCGGTTCCCAACCTAATCTGTGAATGAAAGTGTGTCGACATCCCCCCCTCACCTGCAAATTAAAGAGGCCACCCCAGGTTCTGTACACATACCGGGCCATTAGGATCAGATCTCCATCCCAAGCTTGGAAGTCAAGGTCTTCGACGAATCCTTTGTGGCATCCTGTCCCATTAAATAACAGTAAAGTTTATTTCATATTTCAAGGAAAAAACATACATGCAGGTATTGGTGCTTTAGGTATTGAAAAACACAGAAACTGAAATTACATTTAATAATGCCCAGATTTGGACACTGAATTTGAACAGATTAAACTGGACACAGATCACCAGTTATGAATGGAGACTCATATGTACCTTCAAAATATGTTTTCTGTTACTGTAACCTCATGCAGATATAGGCTTGGGCATCAGTCCTGGAATAGTCAGTGTTAACTAGTCAGAAAACAGTCTTTGGAATGTATGTAAGCATTTATGTAATGTGCAATATAATGGAGTATCTTTAAGCAAATATACAGAAGATTTTATATATACATACACATCTATGTATGTTTGATTTTTATATATGTTTATGATTTAGAATTAGAGCTAATCAGGCTAAAGCCGGTGTGTTTAATTTGAGCAGAGCTAATTTAAATATAAATCAGCTGTAAAAACCAAACAGTCACTTCATTCAAATTGGCTTCCTCATTATTTCTAAGACCTGCCTGGAATGTCTTCTCCTCTTCAAAGTCCTCCCTGCACAGGCGTCTCAGCTCAAGTCCTGCCTCCTTCTGGAAGCCTCCCCTGACTGTCATCAGCCATTTGTGCTCCTATATTAACAAAACACTAAGTGACTTGCAGACACGGAGCCTGCCTCTCTGCAGTGGGATGACCCATGCAGGCACTGGCACCACCAACCCTGCCCCTTTGCCAGGGCTCTGCCCACCCATGGTGCTCTCAGAAGTCCAGGTGGAGGCTACATCCCATACCTTGTCCTAAAGCACCTGTCACTGCTATTTTAGGTGAGAACAGGAGTTGTCATCTCTCCAATTTAGTCTTTATTAGTTGAGGACCTGGGAAGTCTGGTTGGCTATGAAATCCTTCAGTAAATCTGCAGGTTGTGATGCTGTTTCCCGCAGCACTGCTGCTTATCTATTCTAGGTTTCCCATGTAGGGAAGTGCTTACCCACTGCCTGGGAAACACAAGTAACACCAAAGTTTGCATTTGTAACCAATATTTTGTGTATTCAATATTTTTTTTTAACCCTGGAGTGTGGAAAATCTGTGGATTTTTTCAGCAGCTTTAACAGCTTATTTCATCGAGCTAACTTCCCTGCTCCTAGATTATTCAGGAGGAAGAAATAAGTGTGACTCCACTAATGCACATTTACAAATGTTGCACAAATTCTAAATGTGTTTCTTTTTCCAGATGAAGGATTATCATTAGAATCAAGAGAAACATTAAGGTCTCCTGAAATCAGGTTACTAAGAATAGTCTTAATGGGTTTATTGGGGAAATTTATCCATCTTTTCTTGTAGGTTGTACCATCACTTACTTTAACTCATCTTCCTCCCAGTTTAATGTCAGTATTTTAAGCTCTTTCAAAGACTGCTTTCTCAGAAGGACTTTACTAGCGAGCTCCTGAATAATGGTGCCCTAATTCCTTTGCTCATGACTGCTTTTACATAAAACGATGCATTCTCTAAGGATAAGAGAACATGCATATATACTGATGTTTTAGGCACTGAAAAGGAAAAACTGGAATTACATGTAATAACACAATTTAATTTGAGCAGGCATAACCTGGCTCAAATCTTTGTTAGATGATCTCCAATTAGAAATGGGGATTCACCTTGTATATGCTTTAAAAATCCCATCATGAAGCCCAGATTGTGTTCTCTGTCACTAAAACTGCTGTAGCCGGGAGCTTACCTCAGCTTCCCAAGGGTAAGTGGTACCAGCCCTTGAAACTCCTCAGAAGAGAACCAGCTGCCTGCTGGTTTTTGAAAGTTTCATCTTCTCATGAAATCCTTACCACAATCCCATGAGGTTGATACTGCTGATATACCATTTATAGACGAAAGCCAGAAGCTTGGAGAACAGTGACGTAATTGGAAAACAACCACTTGTAACCCTGGGACCTGGTGTTCAAACCCAGAAACCTGCACTCTTAACTGCAGCGCCAGCCTCCGGTTTGTAATCAAGACAGGGGGTGCAGTTCTGCCCCTATACTCAAGTGTGTAACCTTTATTTTTTTTTACTGAAGTATAGTTATTTGACTGACAACATTGTGTTAATTTCCGGTGTACAGCAAGGTGATTCAGATATATATATATATATGTTCTTTTCTGTTATGGTGTATTACAGGATATTGAGTATAGTTCCCTGTGTTAAATAGTAAATCCATGTTGTTTATCTATTTATATATAGCTGCTTGTCTCTGCTAATCCCAAACTCCTAACTTTTCCTTCCCCCATTCCCCCTCCCCTTTGGGAAAATAAGTTTGTTTTCTATGTCTGTGAATCTGTCTCTGTTTTGTAAATAAGTTCACTTGTGTCATAATTTAGATTCCACATATAAGTGATATCAGATAGTATTTGTCTTTCTCTGTCTGACTCAGTTCACTTAGTATGATAATCTCTAGGTCCATTCATGTTGCTGTAAAATGGCAATTTTCATTCTTTTTTATGACTGAGTAGTATTCCATTGTATAAATATACCACAACTTCTTTATCCAGTCATCTGTTGATGGATGTTTAGGTTGCTTCCATGCCTTGGCGACTGTAAACAGTGCTACTGTGAACACTGGGATACATGTATCTTTTCACATTGGAGTTTTCTCCAGATTTATGCCCAGGAGTGGGATTTTTGTATCGTATGATGACTCCTCAGCATTCCTCCACACCCCCACCCCCAGCACTGGGGCACTTGCTGTGTACTGGATATTCAACAGCAAAAGGGACCCACTCCCTACTGGGAAGAAGAAGCTACCTGTGCCTGAAGGCCACCAGCAGCATGAGGATACCAGGGTAGAAGGAAGAGGATGGATCCTGGGCTAGGCAGTTCAGGAAGGTATTCTTGTGTTTGCTCCATTCCAGGCTCTGCCCATCATCTAATTCTGCCCTGAAGAGGGCTCAGCCGGACCTTTTACAGAATGTGCTAACTGCAAACACTCTGAGTGCATTGATCCAGGGCTGCTCTGATTAAGTAATTATGCACAGCGGCACCTAGGAGGGCTGAAGGAGATGAGCTGGAAAGGGCCAGCACCAGGTCTCCATTTCCAAGAGGCCTCTGGCCTGCTCCAGAGAGAATCCAGTCCGGCCCAACACTTTAACTACCTTCAGAGGCACTAAAGTTTAAATTACATTCTCATTGTTTTCATATTAGATTCTGCCCGAGCCTTGAGCTAAGCACTGGTGAGGCTAAGGTCTGGGACAGAGGGTCTGTGTGATTGGGGGGTCATTTTCTCCTTTGATTCTTCAGCTGCAAGATTTTATGAGTTACAAGAACCAACCAGTAATTGGTTCCCGAGCAGAGGTTTACAGCTTGAGTGTCAGATTTGCCATTTTCAAACATCCCCAATGAGGGGTTCAAATGTGGCTTCAGTTAGGAGTTGTAACACAGAGATACACTCACACACACTCTTTGTTAGATATTAACACTCTGAAAAAAGAATTTCTCAAGTCTGTCCCCACCTCTTATTTTTACATCATCTTCTAGGAAGTTTTTTTTTTTTTGAAATAGTTATGTTTCAATTTCTGGTGTACAGCACAGTGTTCTAGTCATGCATATACATACTCGTATTTTTTCATTTAAGGTTATTACAAGATACTAAATATAGTTCCCTGTGCTATACAGAAGAAATTTGTCTTTCACCTGTTTTTATATATAGTAGCTAACATTTGCAAACCTCAAACTCTCAAATTTATCCCTTCCCACTCCCTTTCCCTGGTAATCATAAGATTGTTTACTATGTCTGCAAGTCTGTTTCTATTTTGTAGATGAGTTCATAGTGTCCTCTTTTCTCTTTTTTTCTTTTTTTTTTTTTAAGATTCCACATATGAGATATCATATGGTATTTTTCTTTCTCTTTTTGGCTTACTTAGAATGACAAGCTGTAGATCCATCCATGTTGCTGCAAATGGCAGTATTTTATTCTTTTTTATGGCTGAGTAGTATTCCATTGTATAAATATACCTCAACTTCTTTATCCCGTCATCTGTCAGTGGACATTTAGGTTGCTTCCATGTCTTGGCTATTGTATATAGTGCTGCTATGAACACTGGGGTGCATGTACCTTTTCAAATTAAGAGTTCCTTCCATATATATACCCAGGAGTGGGATTGCTGGATTGTATGGTAAGTCTATTTTTAATTTTTTTGAGGAATCTCCATACTGTTTTCCATAATGGCTGCACCAAACTGCATTCCCACCAGCAGTGTAGGAGGGTTCCCTTTTCTCCACATCCCTCCAGCATTTATCGTTCATGGACTTTTGAATGATGGCCATTCTAACTGGTGTGAGATGATACCTCACTGTAGTTTTGATTCACAATTCTCTGATAATTAACGATATTGAATATTTTTTCGTGTGCCTATTGGCCATTTGTATGTCTTCATTGGAGAACTGCTTGTTTAGGTCTTCTGCCAATTTTCGGATTGGGCTGTTTGTTATTAAGTTGCATGAACTGTTTATATATTCTGGAAATTAAGCCTTTGTCAGTCACGTCATTTGCAAATATTTTCTCCTATTCCATAGGTTGTCATTTTGTTTTGCTTATGGTTTCCTTTGCTGTGCAAAAGCTTTTAAGTTTAATTAGGTCCCACTTGTTAATTTTTTGCTCTCATTTCCATTGCCTGGGTGGACTGCCCTGGGAGAATGTTGCTAAGACTAAAAGTTCTATACCTTGTAATGCTTCCTTACCTTCGCCTGTTCTCATCCTCTGAGAGGAGGGCTTTGCTGAGTGTCATGCCACCCCCAAAGTCAGCAGTAAGCTCAGAACAGCCTGGAATACCAGTCCTGGCCCCTGGGAGCACTTTTTCAAAGCAGCACAGATTTCCCAGCTCATGTCTTTCCCCTTCCAAAACCATTACCTATTTTAAAACTTCCTCAATAGCCCTTGGCTTCGTCTGAAGGAAGACAGAGGAGCTAGGGAAGAAGGGGTGACGGGGTGACGGGCATGGGCAGAGCCAGGCTACTGATACCGATTCAGTTAAGGAGCAGTCCTCTTTCTCCCCTAGGAGCGCTTACCCCCCGGGGCTGCAGTGACCTTGTCACCGCTTGCTGCCCTATGATGTTAGCCACAGGGAACCCTTCTCCCTCTCATGAGCTGGGCCACTTGTGATGGACTCCAGCCTTTGTTGGAACACTCCGCATTCACAGCCAGTCTCACTTAATCCCCCTTAAAGCTTGTGCAGGGGATAGAGAGTGCCTGGGTAGAGAAAGTGATCACATTTTCTTACCAGGGCTCTGCCTTCCATGGAGGCTGCATGTGCCTTATTTATTCTTGCTTATTGCGTTCTGTTTATATTTCCCAAACAGACAGGAGAAGTCCACAGGGAGAACACCAGATTCCCTGGGCCTTCTCTGCCTGAGTGTGGTGTCTTCATGGGGGAGGGAGCTGTCTTCCTGTGCACAGCTGGAGTAATGCAGGGGTGCTGTACTGTTCTCTAATGAAGCCCCAGCAGCAGTGCGTGTGACACATGCTTCTGGGAGCGCAAGAGGAAGGCAGCAGGCGGGAAGCAGTCCTTCCAGAGGACCACTGTTCTCAAACCACAGCTGATCAAGGCGAGAGCCTGACGCGCCCCTCCCTCCTCTGATGCCCCTCTAGCCGCCTCCCCTGCGTCACTGTCAGAGCTTCCTGTACCTGTGAGGGCCTGATGTTTCCATTTTTTTCAACCCAGAGCATGGACCAAGAGTATTAATTGCCTCAGGCAGTCCTGGCTACCCACACGCCAAATCAATCCCAAAAGTTGGTCCAGGGGCAGCCCAGCAAGATAGCAGCCAGAATCCAAGTCCTGTCTCTGCCACTTGATAGCTATTTGACTTGGGGAGTTTATCACCAGTGCGTTCATGTTTTCCTTCAATATGTACATTCTGAACATAAACTATGTACCTGCCCTCACCCTAAGGCTGACAGTGTAGGTGTGGGCAGGTCAGACCAACCCCTCCTGCCACGGAGCTTTCCACTGGAAGGAGGCAGACATATATTATAAGCTGAATCACTTGGACTTGTACTGACCTACCTACAAAATAAGTAAAGGAGAGCTGTCATTCTTTGTATCACAGGCATCTCCTTAGGCTTTTTTAAAAAAAAAGCATAACAATAAAATTCTAACATATTATGCAGACAACTGGGATCTGGGAAGGGGGAACATAAATTTATTGAGTCCCTGCTGTACGCCAGTAGCTGTGAGCTGTTTTACTGATAATCTCTCATTTCATTCCACGCCGCGATGCTATAGGCTCAGCTTTATGATGCCATTTTGCAGATGGACGGGCTGAAGTTGACAAAAGGCAACAAGAGGGCAGTTTTACTGAGTTACGCGCGGAGAGTATGCTTCATGCCAGGAGCCGACTGCATAAGGTGCTGGGCCCCGAAGTCTGAGCCAGACTCAGGGCATGTTTCCTGTTGCTGCAATCTAGAAGGGCAGAGGGACACTGAGCCAGGCGTTCCAGGGGCGGTGAGTGCCAGGGAGGAGCAAGACGCTGGAAGCATATGAAGGGAAAGCTCGCCTAGTCGGGGGGCTGGAGTAGTCGAAGAGGAAATACCTTTAAAGCAAGAGATCTGATGGAGAAATAGGCATTAGCAAGACAGACAGAAGAGGTGGGTTCCAGGGGGAGCCTGTGTGGAAGGGACAGTAAGGGCAGAGTCTGGAGGCCAAGGAGGAGGGGAGAAGAGAGATGGAGGCCACCGTGATCACTAGTGTGGGTGGCCTGGCTGCAGAGGGACTGGGAGCCTGGGAAGTAGCTAAGTGGGAAAAGGACTTGATCAGATGTCCACTTTAGCACAATCACTTTGGCTGCTTGATGCAGAAGGGAAAATGGGGTACAAGACTGGGAGAGTGATTACCGTGGTCCTGGTGGGAGGTCCTGGTGGCAGCATGGGCTGGAATAAAGGCAGTGGTGATAGCACAAAGCAGGGAACGTTTTGTACGAGTCCGAGACGAGCAATCCCAGGAGTTTGCCCTGAGGTTATGAGTGCCTGGCAGTGCCATTCTCTGCTTACAGGAGGGAGATGGGGGTCAGTGGATCTCAGAGATGCCACCAACACAGTAGCCATGCTGGAGTAGACTGAGGTCATGGAAGAAAGATGGGGAGTGACCTGTAGAAACAAAAGGGCAACCATGGAAACACTGAGGAGTAGGATGCTGGGCAGAGACGATCAGGAGGATGAGAGCAATTAAAGTGAGCTGAAGCCAGGCTGGGGGCAGGAGGGGAGAGAAGGGGAGTGGGAGGACAGGAGTGACTGCGCCCACCCACTTGGGAAGGGAAGGCAGCGCAAGGGGGTGGGGTCCTTGCCTTCATGATCGCGCCAGATCCTCTCCCAAGACAGCACCATAGTTCCTGCTGATGAGCTGATGCTTGTGGCCCCACGACCCTGGCTTTGTCCCAGGACGAATAAAGAGACCATCAGAAACCCCGCTCTGGGTTTCTGACAGGAACTGGTTAGATGGAAGGTGGATGTGGCTCTATGCTTTTCTCCACACACAAGTTACTTTTCCCCAGAAAGGAGCTGAGTGTGTGTGGGAGGTACCCCTCCCTTCCCCTCCTCCTGAAGACATGAGTCCTCATTCATGGCTTTAGCGGGGGCAGTGACAGGCACCTGAGGAGGCCAGCACTGGTGGCCCACTGCCAGTCTGTCACAGCCAGGACACCAAGGCAGAGCAGACGACCCCCTGGGCTGCTGTTTGGGATCATTCTTTCCTCTGGGACGTATCTGGCTGCAGGCAGACTGGGCCTGACGGTCTCCTCATTAGCACCACTCGGTTGAGGACACTGTGAGTGAACAGGGCCCACTAACTGAGTGCCTCCCATCTCCATTTCAGCTCTCTGATCTCTCTCTACCCAGGCTGGTGGCATCCTACTTGAGGACTTTTCCCTGAGGGACAGATTTGGTCCTTCCAGACTCCAGTCCCTGTTTTAGAGATGGGCTGAGGAAGTAGATCACAAGTGTTCTCGGTGGCGGGGGGTTGGGAGGGAGCATCGCACACTGAGCCACGTGTACAAATGGGGGGAGGAGCCATGCGAAGCCTGGGGACCTTGGGAAGCCTGTGGGAAATGCAGCCGCCTTCTAAAGATACAGACAACCTGCACTTCTGTCAGGGGCTAGTTAGACAAGACTGACTAGTTTATCCTGCAGTGTGAGATGAGGATTCATTTCCTTTGCAAGTTGACTTGGCAATTTTCTCTGCTCAAAGAATATGTAGACTAGATGGTGTGCACGGCAATCGAAAAGAAAGAGCTGCTGTTAATTCTCCATTTTCAAATGTGAGATGGACTGTAGAGCCTACGTCCTATTCCCCTCAGCCAGACAGACCACATCCTCTCCTGTGTAGAGCTGTGTGCCATTTGAAAAGTCGAAAAAGAGGGCCTTTTGTTCCCCCAAGACTCAGAGTTGGGGCCAATAAGTGTGTTAGTGGGGCCCGGCTCCGGGGGCCCAGTCCTGGTACCCAGCCAAGCCGTCAGCACCTACTCCTCCTCCTGTGTGCACACATGGCTCAGCGCGCGATGCTGGTCCCCACCTTCAGAGGACTTGTGCTCGCCTTCCTCAGCCCATCTCTAAGCGCTGAAGGACAGGCCAGGAGGCACAGGCTCGGATGTCAGGACATGATCGTGAACCTCCCAGAGGGAGAGCTGGGTTCATCCAGAGCCCTCTGTCCAACATTCTGCCGTGACGGAAATGCCCTGCTTCTGTGCTTTCCCGTATGGCTCACTAGCCATTGCTGAGCACCTGGAATGGGATGGGTGCAACTGAGAAACTAGATTTTAACTCTTACTTCATTGTAATTGATTTAAATGAAAACAGCCACATTTGGCGAACGGCAGCTGAGTTGCATAGCATAGGCATCCATGGTCACCTGCGTCCTGTGTGGCCAAAACCAGGTTTGTTTGTTTAGGTCTATTTGTCTTCCTGGCTTTCTGAATGCTGTGAGGTTTGCTGTCAACTTAGCTATAAATCTTCCATTTAAAAATAAAAACAATAGTGGTGGCAATAAAAATCATAGCTGGCACATGCTGAGTCATGGCTGCACACCATGTGCCAAGCACTCTACACACCTGGTCGACTCTGTAGTCACAGGATGACATGGGGAGTTGACAGAGGCACTGAGAGGCTGAGTGGCTTGTTGGGGTCACCAGCCAGTCAGCCGTGAAGCTGGGACTCACCCCAGCGGTGTGACCGCAGAGCTCTTACACTCTGCTGCTGGTACGATGCTCCTCGGTGCCGTTTCCCGGCTGCTGTTCTAAGATACAGTCGTGCCCTGGTTGTTGAAAGCCAGGCAGTGTCTTGAGGTCATTAACAACCTGGATGTAAACATTGGCTACGCACAACCTGAGCTGCTGAGTTTACACCTGGCTCCCACCTGCTGTGAGCGCAGCAGATCAGTGAGAGCAGTGAGGTTGGCCCAGCCTGCGTCTGCTCATCTCCCCTCAGATGGAGGGCGGGAGGGACCCTGCCTGCCTGAGGTCTGGGAAACCTGGCTCTGTTCTCCAGTACCAGCCCCTAGGCTCAGGAGAGATGGGCTTTCCTGAAAGCAGACATGGGCTATAAAAATGAGGAGATCTGCATATTATTTCCTTCTGGAGAGGAGTCATCCCTTTGAGGGCAAAAGCGGGCCGATCGCCTCCGCTGAGTGAGAGCAGGCACCGACTGAAGGCTGGATTGGAGTGTCAGTGAGACCCTCTGCTCATTCATCAGTGGCCCCATGCTTCCAGTGGAGAGCCTGGGGGTTTGCTGGGGTCTCTCTTCACTGACTGATCCCAGCCTTCATCCATGTCTCATCAGCACCACAAGACATTCAGAACTTGGCTCTGCATTGTAATGGTGTTTTGCTTGGTTTGGCAGCCTGACTCCTACTACTGCAGGTTTAGAATTTGGGGAAAGGGACAGTCTTGGGGTTCACTTCTTTGCTGCTTCTTTTCTTTTGGCACATTGGCTGCTCAGGTCTTTATTAAGTCCCTCTCCAGATGCTAACAACTGCTAAACGCATTGCTAGTTTTTCTGCCTCTTGGTAGTGGCCACTGCCTGGACCCTTTGTCAGGAGTCTCAGTACCCAGAATTAGGGTAAAATCAGGGAGCTGGGGCAGGTCAGCTCCCTTCCCTGCACCATTGCCCCTCCTTTGGGAATTTCTCCTCTCAAGTCTTATCTCCATTCTATGAGAACTTCAGCTAGCCTCCACCCACTTCCTCAGCCACGCACCTGGGTTTTCTTGTTCTCAGAGGGAGTATTCGGTGGCCTCGAGTACTCTGTCAAACCCTGAAAGATGAGCTGGAGAGTTACAGATGGGCTGCCAACAGAAAAGACTCTTCCAGGGTGAAGGCATCCATCTGCCCACAAGGGAATGTCGTGTCAGTGTGTCCAAAGGCCAACAAAATATATGTCACATCCACAAATCCGAACTTGGGCTAAAGCAAAATTGAGAGTCACTGTTACTGGGATCTTTTGGTGTCCTGGGCAGCCTTTCCCTAAGAGCATTAGCTATTTCTGAGTGTTAATCTCTTGGCGTGAGTGGAAAATGTGGATCTTTTCTGGCAGACCGCGGTAGCAAGTTTGATCAGGTTAGCGAAAGGGACCCATGATGGTCTTTGGAGGCCGGAGCACAAGTGGGAGGCCACCACAGCTGGCTCTCACGGTCCCGAGGCAGGCCAGGCCCAGCTATGCACAGTGCTGCCTGCCTGGGGTCTCGGCTCTCGCTGTCATGTTCTTTATCTGGAGTAGCAGCATCTTGGGGGCGTTGTCACAGTGGAGGAAGGAGCCCTGTCCTGGCTGCAGAGGGAAGTCTGTTTGGAGCACGGCTTTGCTGGGGGCATCACATGCTGAGGGCAGAGAGCTCACAGGAGGAGAAAACCCAAGGGCTCACTATTTGTGCCCTCTGCTTTTTTCCAGCCTGCACAGACAAGGACCTGAGGAACCTCGCTTCCCGGCTGAAAGACTGGTTTGGCGCCCTTCACGAGGATGCTGACAGGGCCATCAAGCCCACTGGCTCTGGTGCAGCGCAAGGCAGTAAGATGGCTTCGCTCTTCTAGTTGATTTCACTGTAAACACCACGTGTCCTCAGTTACTGGACATTGGTGACTTCACAGGAGCATTTGGGGGGTGGGGGCGGGCAGGAAACACCAGGGTCCCTGTGTGCACAGACTGTGCGGGCTGTTCCATGGCCTTCCTTCACAGCATGCTGGGGCTGTCTGTCTCTGTTGCTGAGAAACTAGTATTCTCCTTTGTAACAGCAACAAAAAATCTCAGTATATAGATACAACGTAATTTGCATCATTAGACCTTTATTTTGGAGCTTGAAGGTTGTCCCTAACTTTCAGCTATTATAAGCAACGCTGTAGCAAACATATTTGATAATTTATCTCTCAGAACATTAGTCAGAGTGCATTTTGTCCATTACTGACTTGGCAGAGACAATGCTCAGAGCCTCTTCATACGCTGGAGAAGCTCAGAGTGGGTCTGGATGTTTGCACTTTGATGGAGTCTCTCACTGCCTTTAACCCAAAGGTCACGAGCGGTGAGCCCCTCCACCCCGTGGCTGATGGGCACAGAGTGACGTACTCAGCAGTGCAATTGTTCAGATACACAGAGCCTTGCCACGGCCTTTTCTACAGAGCACTTCTTATGCTGTGACAGAGTGATATCAAAACACGTGTTGTTTAAAGCATAGAGTATTGCATCCCATCTTTGATCCCGCATGTGTCCTGACAGGATTTCTGAACGTGATATGCTCCTGGACTGAATTAAATAGGTAAGAAGTGCCACTGGCAACTTGAGGGACCCAGGGACCCAGGGGTTAACCAGCATCTGGTCTTCAGCCTAAACTAGAATGAACTTCCTAATTTTTTGGTTATTCTTTGCTGTTCATGGCCATTTAGAGATATTAGTAGAGAATATTCAACTAGGGGACACTTCTTTTACCAGTTTGGATCTTTAACCTTAGTGGAAAGATAAAGATTCTGGGGGAGCAAATGTTAAGTGTCCAAAAAGTAGGTCCTGGTGGTTTTATCTGTGGAAAGGGGAACATAAAATGGTTGCTTTCCATTCTTTCCAAAGGCCTCCTTGGGGGTGTGTGGACAGTTAATTCACCGCTTTTCCCTGGGTTCCTCCAGGAGCTGCTGAGCCCCTGGGCTTTCTGAGCAACCTTTCAGTGAAGGGCAGATTGATAAGGAAGAGCTGCTTCCTGCAGCCTCCAGTCCCAGGAGACTCCTTCTGATTGCTGGGGAGCCTGCAAAAAATCTGCCTTTGGGCACAAGCAAATGGAGTCCCCCGAAGAGGTTTTCGGGTTTGATGTCCTGAAGCAGCTGGATTGAAGGGGGCCACCACCTACCTTCATTTCACTGCCATCCTTTATATGGTAGTTTCCTTTGTTTTGGTTTTTCAAATAATTTTTTTCCTGAAATATAAAAGTATAGTTTGTGGTACCGTCACAGTCCTCTGTACTCACCACGCTGGGACCCTTCCTGTCAGGCATACCCTGTTGTAAGCAAGTTTGGCAAATGAACCCACATTTACATTACAGATAAATTCATATTAGGGATTTTTTCCCTTTAGAACATAATTTCCTCAAATGCTGATTTCTGTTTTAGTGCATTTTAAATTCTTTCATTTTAAAACTCACAACAGCTACCAGCTATGCTGGTAGAGTGCTGCTCAGACCACGAGCGGAGGGGAGAAGCATCAGGGGAGGAGACGGGGGAGGGGCTGGGCCTCCTTTTGGGGCAGAGTCAGGGAGCAGGCTCGGTGGCAGCTGAGATGTGTCCTTCCCTCGGCAGGGTTCGACACCAGCATCCTGCCCATCTGCAAGGACTCCCTGGGCTGGATGTTCAACAAGTTGGACATGAACTACGACCTCCTGCTTGACCACGCAGAGATCAACGCCATGTACCTGGATAAGTACGAGCCCTGTATCAAGCCGCTCTTCAACTCCTGTGACTCCTTCAAGGACGGCAAGCTCTCTAACAATGAGTGGTGCTACTGCTTCCAGAAGCCTGGAGGTAAGGCCCAGGGGCTGGGCTGGCCATTCAGGAGGCCTCCTCTTCGTAGTCCATTAGAAAGAAAGACGGACACACTGACAGAGACACTGGTCGCCTCTTCCTCCTCCATTAGGTAGACAGGTAGGTAGATACATAGAAAGGAAGGAAGGAAGAAAGAACAAACGTACGTAAGTCATACTTCCATGTCCATGGGCTGAATCACAACTTCACAAGCTAACAGATGGTTGTTCCACTCTGTCTGGCATTATGGAAGGGCAAAAGTGGCCAGATTTATGCATTCACCAATCTTTCTTCCACCTTTGATCATTGTGATTAAGCAAAAGGATGAATGAGTAGCAACCACTGATCCTAAGAGTCAATCAGTGTCTATCAAGTGCAGAGACGTCTGTTGGGGAAATCAGATTCCTAAGTTAATTCAGATGTTTTGGGAAATTTTATAAGCATAGGCAGCAACCTAGAAAGGTATGCAGGACTCTGAGTGCATTCATCTTAAAATGAAATTTGAATTTTTTTGAGGAAACTGGAACCCAGCATACTCCCTGAATTGGGGAGATAAAGGTGATTCTGAGGAAACTCAGGTAGACAGGCTATAGCTCAGTGGTAAGAGTGCATGGCTAGCATGCTGGAGGGCCTGGGTTCGATCCTCCCGTGAGAGAGAGGCAGAGAGGCAGGCAGCACTTCCTTGGACACCTGCTGAGAGGGCAAGCTACCCAGAAACATCCCAGGTGGCCAGGGAGTCGGCGCTGTCTCCTGGTCAAGGCAGAATCGGGCATTATACCTCCAGGTGAAGAATGAGCCTCAACCTTGAACCCTGAGGATAAAACCATACAATTCTGTATGATCTCAAGCCCCAAGCTCACTAGGCTTAATGCTGAGCCACTATCAGCATTTCTGTTGAAGTAAAAAACACAGCTGTTATTTAACATTGATTTGGAAGGAACAGCTGATGTGATTAGAAAAGGGAAAGATACGAGGTATAAAAACTGAAGAGAAAAAATTATCACCATTTGCAGATAATATGGACTGCACACCTGAAAAATTCAAGGAAACCAACCAGAGTAACTATCATAAATAAAATGAGAATTTAGTAAGGTGGCCAGGAACAAATTTAGTATTGAAACAACCACCAGTGAGGAAATACAATGGGAAAAAAATGGATTTCGTTTATGCTGGTATAACAGTCAACACCAGGGCAGTGTATCTGAGAACAAAACTTGTAGCTCCACTGGTTTACAGGCAGACCCTGTGCTGGGATAAAAGGGCTCAATAGTGTAGCGCTGTCAACTCTCTCTAGATTCATCTAATTCTTCCCTTTAGTGGTGATGTAATCTTTTTGCCTGGAAGCCAAAAGGATTCTTTACCTTTCAAGAACATAAATTTCCTAGGACATATCTTAGTTTTGCTCATCCTGGTTGCTGTCACTTTTTCCTGAGACACAGTGTGTTCCTTTGAGCTCTAGAATTAAAACTTTAATCTTAAAAGCACCAGTAATATGGATGTCTCAGCTCAGTTTTGCTGCTTCAGGTATATCTTTCCTTCTTTATTGCTTAACTTTCCTCCTTATGTCATTTATATCCCTGAGTGCGTCTCTGCCTTATAAAGTCTTTTTTTCATTAGAATCCTTGCTTTCTTGGAAAAAATCTTTGGCAAATATTGTCCTCTGCTTAGCAGCAAACGGTTTCTGCTGTGAATTTTTCATCTGCAGTTTTCTCTTGCAGCATTTTTAGTAGGTCTCAGTCTTGATTCATTTCCCCTTATCTTTCAATAAGTAGCGTTTTAAAAATGACTATACGACAACTTGAGAAAGGGCCTGACAATTAGAAACTTCATACTAAACAGACACCTTGCTCACAGGAATGACTGGGACGTTCCTTCTGCGCAGTGACAGAGATGAGCATTTCCATTTGTAACTGGTTGGTGTAAACACGTAAGACAGTTCTAATACACGGTCTAGTGCAGCCTAAGAATTCAATCACTGCTCATTATTTGTCATAGCAAGTGCTACCTTTAATCATTTTAAATCCTGAAGGCAACAAAATATACTCGATAGCCGGATTCTCTCAAGGAACAAGCAGCGAGACCAGGCGGCACTGTGAAAGCCCCAGGGTAACAGATGTAAATGGGTGCTCAGGTGCTTCCTCCAGGTTCCACACCTGCAGGTACAGAGATGGTATAAGTGTCTGGAGAATCTGAATTCATGGTCTGCGCTGGAGGACCGTGAGCCAACAGGGCCTCCTAGAGCCACAGCCTCGGCAAAGGTGAGTCATGGTAAAACTCCAGACTCGAGGTCACCTTTCTTCTTGCCTGGAGGGGAAGGAACCAGGGTAGCACACACTTGCCTATGCGCTGCTTAGCCACGCGGCTCCTACTGTATCAGTCTTTCACTTGAGAACTGCCAGTTTGGAGCTCGTCCATAGCAACATGTGCTTGATACCTGAGGGCGTGGAGGATGAGAGCTACAGAGACCGGCTGCAGCCACTCAGCTAGGAAGCGGCAGAGCCCGGCGTCAAGGTCTCACTCTTCTGTCCTCACTGTCTCTCTAGGTCTCTTCTGTCCCTTCAGAGTCGTCCCCTGAAGCCCTCTGTTTTACTTTCTTGGGGTGTGAGGGCTAAAGTGGGCATTCTAATCCTCTTTCTAAACTGCAGCAAGACTGGAGGGTGATTAAATATTTTTCCAAGTCTTTGGATTCAGTACACGTGCCCTCTAGTTTAAAGCTTTGGTCCTAGTTCTCAGCTCATAGAAATCTTAGCTGATAACAGACTTTCTGCTTTAGGTAAGGAAGTAAAGCATCAAATCACCTAGAGACACTTGTTATTTGCTTGTCTTGCTGGTGGGGAGAAAGATTCCTGTACAGTGCAAGTAGCCCACAAATACTATTTTGATACTTAATACTTACAGCACCAGGTACTTGTGTACCTACGTATTTAAGATTTCTTAAACTTAGTAACACCAATGTCCTGAATCTGTTTTGCCGCACAGTAATAATAGCACATGGAGTAATTCCACTCCCAGGTGTGTCATTGTGTACATTTCACGTCAAGAGTGAAGCCAATCATTAGAGATTATATCCCTTACCATCTGGAAACTGACTTACATAAATTATTTTTAGGTCTCCCTTGCCAGAATGAAATGAACAGGATTCAGAAGTTGAGCAAAGGGAAAAGCCTGTTGGGTAAGTGCCATTTCTTGACACTCATTTAGACAACTAATTAAACCATCCATGTCTCTTGTAATATTGAGCACAGCAATGGTTATTCAGTTAGGGACTAGTGTTTCGTGAAAGAAATTCCCCGTCTTACCCCACATAGGGCTCTTCCAGGAAGCTGGTGATGTGCCCTAGGCAGCTGGACAGAACCCGAGGCCCAGGTAACTAGCTGAGAAGTGCTGCAGGCTCCATCAGCCGGACAGCATTCAGAGGTCACCTGTGAGCCGGTTGCCTGGGTGGACACTGAGCCCCATCTCTACTGCTCACTCCTCCCTGGCCTTGGGCTCCAATGGACCTTGACTTTTTCTTTTTTCAAGTACACCCAATAGATAAAAGAGCTTCCTACATTCCCCAGATCAAGTTGTACATTCAAGGAGGAAGATAAGCTGATTTCCTTCTAAATTTATCAGACAGGGTCCAAGGACTTGAGCGTACTTAAAGACATTTCTGTTTCATGTGCGTGATCCCTGGACTCTGGCTCCATGTTCCTCCTGTTATCTTTGTCCAGATGTTGAGGCAGAAGCAAGTGGGTTGTGTGAGTATGTTTTTCCCTGACATGCTGCCCTGTAGCCGAGGTAAAGGTCCCTTTAGCCCCACACCCTCCTTCCTGCAGGACTCACCTGTGGTTGTGGCACTCAGACCATGCCATTGCCGACACAGTAGGGGAACCTTATCTGTTGCTCTAAAAAGAGCCTGCATTGCTTCCCTTGCTTTTTAAAAAGAGAGCTGGCAACTGCAACACAATAATTCAATTATTCTTGTTCCACATTCAGAAGCAGGTGCACCCCCTAAACAGCTGCCATTTCAGGTGTTTATCATCTATTTATTTACCTGAAGGAAACGGGCAAGTTTTTGCAGATTGTCAAATACAGATGGTCTGTGACCTCTGGCTGTTCACTTTGAGTTTTGGGTCACCTACTTTTGAAAATTACTTATTATTTCCCTGGCTTGCCTCACACTTTCCACTTCTGATAACACCCTTTTCAACTCAACTCAGAAAGAGCTCCAGAGTTGTGATTTTGACCTGTCTGGGTGTCGGTTCTTCTCCAGTGTTTTTTAAAAACAAACATCCTTCTGGTTCTCCCTTCCATACGGCTTTCCAGTGCAAGGACTCGGGCCTACTGCTCCATTAATAATGAATGAGGTACTGTAACGGATGTGGTCTGAGACTAGAAGATGACTTTTTTTTCCCCAGCACAAATCAATGAAAGGCCTACCTTTGTCTGACTAGGCATTATCACATCTCCCCACATAGGGAGATTACGCTAGCTGACTCATAAAAATACCATTTATACTATCTGCTTACAAGGTATTTTTTACATGAGAAAATTAATATAACTGATTCTAATTTGTTATTTCTCATTTTATTTTCTGAGTCTGAATGCCCCTGAATATACATTCATAATTACTGCCTTAGAAAAAAATGGTAATTCTATTACATTATAGATAGAGTAGCACCTGCTTCTTACCAACCTGGAGGCTCAACCCAGCATGCATTTTTTTGTGTCTATTAAGTACTATTGTTTTCCAGCTGCAGGGCGAGGAGGAGGACCAGCGTTTCCCCAGCTTTTTACTTGTCCATCTTTGCAGAGCTTGACTGGCAATCTGTTAACAAATCTGCCTTTTGGTTACTGAAGGCATTTTTTTTCCTTCCTCCTATTTCTGCAGACTGGAGGTGCTGTGCACTGGCTGAGTTTCTAAGTTAGAGTGTGGGCACCACTTCTAATTGTGGCATTAGCAGACTTGACTTACCTGTCCCTTAGGAGTGGTTTTCTTGGGACAACTTCTGATCCTTGATCTCTGAGAGCCTTGTCATCTTGGAATAGCCTGGTGAACAGTGAGTAGTTGGTAGAATCAGCTGGATCTGTGGTTACTGCCTCCCCTATTTCATAAAATAAAAAGTAAATTTAAAAACAGTCACTCTAAAAAAACACACAAATTTAGAGAGTAGAAAACCAGAGTGGAAGCAGAAACCTCCATCTTCACATGGGGTGAGGTAGACAGTGTTACTACTCAGGTCACACTAAGGAGAGTTCTCCCGCAGTACATGAGCTCACAAACACATGCACACACCCAAAGAAAAATTAAAACTAAAAACTCATAAATGCTACTACCTACAGTTGAGTGAGGATCAGATTGGTAACACTGGTTTAAGCACAGGGAATACTGTCTTCAAAGCTGAGAGGAAATCACTTTGCACCTAGATATTTATTTCCATGATCACATGACAGAGATATTCTCAAACTAAAGACGCATGGCCCAGACTTGAAACGCATCACTGAAGCCTGTGATACTCAGAAAACAAATGATCCCAGAATTATTATTGAGATGCAATTGTGGAAAGGAAAAAGGCATACTGCTAAATCTTAATAAACATCAACTATACAAATAAATGTTTTGCTAATAAGCTAGAATTAAAATTTCATACTGTAGGGGGCAGTGAGAAAACTGTGTTGAGTTTCTGGTTAACTTTAGCTCTTAGGGGAAAAAATAGGCTTCTCTGCATATTTTAAGGTAACAACAAAAATATTGGAAATAGAATATACAGCTTTTAAACTTATGGAAGAAAACCATGGAATAAAGAATACTTGACCATTTCAACAAAGAGCAGGAAAGGAAGAAACAGTAAATACAAAATACAGTGGTAGAAATAAAAACATACCTGTAATCACAATAAATGTGAATGGGCTAAAAGTCAATTATTATGAGACAGACTATTAAAATCTGACAAAAGCAAATTGTTTTGAATTCTCAAAAGAAAGGGGGAATATCATCTTGCTAAAACATTTTTTACCATATAATGTTTTGTATTAAAATTATAGGTATTCTAATTAATGACAACAGAATTGCAAGGAAGAATTGTCATATTTACAACCCAATCAGAGACTTCACTGTAACCTCTTGAAACTTACAGTTCAAGTAGACAAAAAAAGTAACATAATTAGTATTCTTATACATGTAGTCCTGTGTACACAGGCATAGAATATAGTCCTTTCAAAGACACATTAATATGTCATGGATTATACCACAAAAGACAACTAAAACTAAAATATATCTCAAAAAAGTATCATAGCTCATATTCACTCTCTACAACACAATAAAAGTAGAAGATTACCCAAAGGCAAGAAAAAAATAAGTCATCCAAATTGAAAAAAGAGGAGTAAAAAGTTTCTTTGTCCGGAGATGAAACGATTTAACCAAGGGGGTGAAAGATCGCCACACTAAAAACTGCAGACACTGATGAAAAGAATCCCATGTTCATGGATTAGAGGAGTTAATACTGTTAAAATGTCCAAACTACCCAAAGCCATCTATAGATTCAATGCAATCAGTGGCATTGTTTTTCTTTTACTGAAGCAGGAAACACAATCCTAAAATTTATGTGGAACTACAGAAGACCCCAAATAGTCAAAGCAATCCTAAGAAAGAACAGTTCCGAATTTCCAGCTATAACATAAGCGACAGTCATCACAGCGGTGTGGTACTGGCATAAGAACAGACACACAGGCCCATGGGACGGAACAGAGAGCTCAGAAACAAACCCATACAGGTAAAATCAATATATTCAAAAGACAGCCTCTTCAATAAAGGGTGCTGGGAAAATTGGATATTTACATACGGAAGAATGAAACTAAACTCCTAATTTGCACCACTCACAAAAATTAATGGATCAAAGACTAGAAAGCATAAAACTCCTAGAAGAAAACAGGAAAAAAATCTCTTGACATGGGCCCTGGCAGTGATTTTTTGCATATGACACCTAAAGCAGAAGCAACAAGACAAATGGACTTATTTACAAAACAGAAACAGATTCACATAGAAAACAAACTTATGGTTATCGGCAGGGAGGGGGTGGGAAGGGATAAATTGGGAGTTTGAGATTTGCAGATACTGACTAATATATATATAAAACAGGTAAACAACAAGTTTATACTGTACAGCACAGGGAACTCTATTCAATATCTTGTAGTAACTTGTGAAAAAGGATATGAAAGCAAATCTATGTATGTGCATGTATGAGTGAAGCATTGTGCTGTACACCAGAAATTGACACATTGTAAACTGACTATACTTCAATAAATATACACAAAATAAATAACTGGGACTATGTAAAATTTAAAAGCTTCTGCAGAGCAAAACAAACTAGCAAGAAAATGAAAAGACAACCTACAGAATGGGAAGGAATATATGCAAACCATGTATCAGATAAGGGTTTATATCTAAATTATATAAAGGACTCATACAATTCAATAGCAAACAAAAACCCCACAAATATTTTAATCTGAAAAATGGACAAAAGAACTGAATATTTTTTCAAATGACAGTATTCAAATGGCCAACAAGTATATGAACAGGTGCTCAGCATCACTAATCACAAGAGAAATGTAAATCAAAACCACGATGCATTATCCCTTTGTGCCTGTGAGAATGACTGTCATCAAAAAGACAAGTGATAACAAATACTGGCAAGGATGCGGGGAAAGGGAGCCCTTGTGCACTGTTGGACGGGTTATAAACTGGTACTGCCGCTGTGGAAAACAGTATGAACGTTCCTCCAAAAACTAACAATAGAACTACCATATGATCTAGAAATTCCACTTCTGAGAATATATCCTAAGGGAATGAAAATACTATGTCAAAGAGATACCTGCACACCCATGCTCACTGCAGCATTATTTACAATCGCCAAGACAAGGAAACCCGTGTTCATCAATGGATGAATGGATAAAGAAGTTGTTACATGTATATACATGACACAATATCATTCAGTCACAAAAAAGAAGGAAATCCTGCCAATTGTGACAAGGACAGACTTTGAGACCATTATGCTAAGTGAAGTAAGTCAGACAAAGAAAGACAAATGCTGTATGATCACTTATGTGTAACTTAAAAACAAACTCATAGAAAAAGAGCAGAGACTGGTGGCCGCCATAGGCAGGGGGAGAACTGGAAGAAGGTGGTCAAAAGGTACAAACTTCCCGTTACAAGATAAGTAAGTACAGGGGATGCGATGGACAACATGACAACTATAGTGAACATTCTGTGTGGTATATATGAAAGTTGTTAACAGAGTAAATCCTCAGTTCTTATCGTAAGGGAAAAAAGCTTTCAATATGTATGAGATGATGGATGTAAACTAAATTCACTGTGGTATCATATCATTATGCTATATGATATAAGTCAGATCTTTGTGCTGTATACCTTAAACTTACACGGTGTGCTATATGTCAATTATATTTCAGTAAAACCATAAAAACTTCCAAAATAAAACAAGTTACTAATAAGAGTAGTACCAAAGAGAAAAATAAGAATTCATCAAAGAAGGAATGCTGTCTAACCTTGAGCAAGTCCTAGAACCGTGTTATCTGGACTGAGTAATAACCAAGCAGCCCATCCTGTCCTGTCAGCTCCACAGCAGATGCCCCATGTGCGGTGTGAGCCCTCCCTCTTCTCTTCGAGGGCATTAACTCTGAGTGTCTGTTCACTTCTCGGATTCAAGTTGGACCTTTTGTCCCCCCAGGAGCATTCATACCTCGATGTAACGAGGAGGGCTATTACAGAGCCACACAGTGTCACGGCAGCACGGGGCAGTGCTGGTGTGTGGATAAGTACGGGAACGAGCTGGCCGGCTCCAGGAAACAAGGTGCCGTGAACTGTGGTGAGTACACACAATGGCCTCTGATGACTTGTAGGTTCTCACTGTGTAAGGCTCTGGGCACCAGAATTTCCAGAGGTCACTGAGGTCTACAGTGAGCAAGTTTACAATGCAGACACAGTAACCCTGACATCACATGAGATGAAGCATGAGACCTGGCTTTTCGAGTGGCAGGAACTCACCATGACTAGTGAATTGCATTAACAAGAAGGTAGAAGCATCTCTAGAATTATGCGGCTCACATCAAAACAGAGCTTATGGTCCATGCCACGCAGACTAGCCCCACCGGGGCAGGGATGATCCCATTTTCAGAAGGTAAATGGCATGGTTTTGCCCTCCCGTGAAGGAGGTAGTGAGGCACGAGCAGAAACTAACCTCAAATCTTTTCTTCCTTCCTGATGTTTCAGAAGAGGAGCAGGAAACTTCAGGGGATTTTGGCAGTGGCGGCTCTGTGGTCCTGTTGGATGACCTAGAGGATGAGCAGGAGCTGGGCCCACAGGACAGACTGGGGAGGCTGCGGGTGCACACCCGGGCAGTGACGGAGGATGACGAGGACGAGGATGACGACAAAGAGGATGAGGTTGGGTACATATGGTAGTCCCCAAGAGGAGGAGGACGCGAGCTCTGCACACAACTGCAACTCACTTCCTGTTCCTGCGTTTGTATCTAAGACTCCATGGCCCACGGCCTCTTCTCCATTGTTGCCCTCTCTACCCAACCTAAGGTTTGGAAGACGACTCCTTGTTCCCAGAGCATTCTGATTTTGCATACGGTGTGTGGGAAGAAGGGTGTTGGGTTTTCTTTTTTAGACAGAGGAATGGCTGGTTGAATTAGAGCCTCCTTCCCTCCCGTGAGTTTTCTGCAACAAGCATGTGATGTATGTGGGATTCTGACAGCGCAGGGAGCCCCCACCCTCTAAACATCAAAGACCCTTTCCATCACCCACACCCGGTGGTTATTACAGCATGGTTCCTGGCCTTACTGTGTCTAAGTGCTTTTCTTGTGTCCTGTAGATGTTGTGGAAAACACACCACACTGTACCTTTCCCCCCTGCCCCTCCCCACCCACCCTGGTGTTTATTATTACACATTAGTTTTTCACATCACTCGATCTGGCTTCCTACAAACAACAGCCTTAATTCAGTTAAGAGTCCCTTTGGGGAACTGATCTTCTCTATTAAAAGATACTTCTCTCTGTACGTGCATCAGTATGTGAGTCTGTACAGAAGAGACTGTACACACCTCTCAGAAAAGAGGGTTTGGGTGTCTACTGAAAATTCACTTGGAAAAAAATTACACATTTGTCAGTATGTCCAGACCTGGGTCATAGTCTCTGGAATAGGGAATTTGTACCGAAGTCCTTTCTTTGCACTAATGGCTGGCACGTGTAGCCTGCAGGCTGAGGAGGCTGCTTCTCTATGCAGCGGCAGAGTTACTGGGAGCCTCTTTGTTATGGAGGAGCCTCTGTCTGCCTAAATCACTTTTCTCGCAGAAGCCATGCGACTCCCACGTGGGCAGCCTCACAAGCCATCTCTCTCATTTCAGCTCAAACCTTCCCCTGGGCTGCAGCAGGCCTGTCTGTGGCACGTTCCTCCCTTCCCTACCTACTCAAGGGCTTTTTCTAAGGCATGTCCATGTACACCCTGCTCTCCGGGAAGATGGAACTATGGTGTTCCATAGCAGAAGAAAATTCAGGATTCTTAACTCGGTGTTTCAGTTTGCCCCTTATCTATCCATAAATCGTCATCGTGATGAGGGTACCAAAACTGTACCGATTTTTTTTCTATCACTCATCATTTGTAAAGAATCTCAGATGGAGGCCTAGAAAAGAACTTCAGGGCAGCATATGAGAAGTAGGGTTGGATTTTTAAGAGCTAGTCTGTGCCCCACCCCACCCCCACCCAAAGCCGCATCAAGGTACAAATGAAGAAAGCCCTTCACCACTGCGTTTCTTTTTTCTAAGGAAACTCATTGTCCAACTCTAGCTCCAAGTTTGGTAAGGTCATCATCTCTACTGTCTTTAGGATTTTCCTCTCCCTATCAAGCTGGCCCAGGCACAAGTACCAAAGAGTAGTCTTCAAAGTGGCCCCATTCAGTTCAGTACAGGGCCTCAAGCTCCTGTCCCACCTGGTGTCCGCCTACCTGGATGTCCTAATCAGCCACCCTGCAAGGCTCTCTGGCCCACATATGTTTTTCTTCCCTTCCTGAGCTCCAGCCAGGCCACCAGAAGACCACATACACTCAGGCAACAAATATAGTCAATCAAACTGAGATCATGGGGGCAGCTGACCAGTCTTCACCCCAAATTGACCATTTGTACTTTACCAGCCCACCTCTAACTAGTATTTTCCAGTCTTTGCACTGGCCAGACCCACTGGCAATATCCCTGGAGTTGGCTCAGATGGGAAATGAACTTCTTGGATACAGCAAACCCGTTTGGCCTGACAGACAGGAGGACAGCCAGGACCCCAGCTGTAGGGAGACCACAGGCAAGCTCTGTACTGGGATCTCTCAACTCCATCACCTCCATTTCAGTACTTTTTTTTCTCACTTGAACAAAAACTCTGAGATAGTAATTTAGAAAACAGCTGCATAATTGCAGCTAAACACAATCAAGTGTATAAAAGAATCGAGGCGTATTTAAAAAATCTCAGTTTAGACCAACAAAGAAAACCATTGTTACTGTCTCCTCTGAGCCTGGGAAACACACAAGAGGACAAATTAAAATTGACAAATTGATTTCACTTACAGAAACTTCTAGCAACAGAGCAAACTACTGATTTTAATTTGCCTAATTATCTTATGACAAGTGTCAAATTAAGATGACACTTAAAGACCCTTGGCATTAACTTACTGATGGAGAAGAGTGCTCAGTAGTCAGTTCCCAGTGAGGTAATGAGATGCTCATCTTCAGAGATATTCCAAGAAGGTATTTTTGATTCATTAAGATATTAAATAAAAAGCCCTCTTATGACTGGAACCCAAAATCAATGGAGCAACATTAAGGCCACTTTTTGTGCCTCACTTTGGCAAGACAGCGTTAGTTTTTAAAGGTACTTTTCATCAGTACTAAAGATTCGTGTCTTTAGTTACCTTAGCCTTAGCAGAATTTTGTTTTCCTCTCTTTCGGCAGGAGTCTTTTAGCAGGTGACTAAGTATACATAAAAATCTTGATTTACAAAAAATAGTGCTGTGACCATCATTCCCTTGTTGCAGAAAAGTATGGAGGTGAATCTTTGCAGACTCATTTTTGGAACCTCCTTAGTGAAATAGTTTTATCCTTATTCCATAAGTGGATCTTTGATTTTATACCATTTCCTTGGCATCCAAGTTAAACCCTAGAATTTTCTTCCACAATTAGTTCTCTGCCATATCAGTGTCTTTTTATTTCCACAAATACTCTAAGCATGGGAATACCCTCACACTAAATTTGAGGTTTCGTATCAGTTCCTTCTCCTTCACGCCCGTCTCCCCCCACCCAGCAGTGAGCGGCGCCGTGCCTGTCCAGCTCTGCCCTCTGCTCCTCCCAGGACACCACTTACGGCTGTCGCTTTCTTTTCTTCTTCACTTTGACCACACTGTACAGTAACGTCCAAGAGCCCTTTCTACAGTGGGTGGTTTTGGTCTTTTTCTACCTTTTCGTCAGAGTCACTGCTGTTCGTCCCTGTCCACTGTGTAGCACTGTAATGACAGCCACCAAATCCTGAGTGCCAGTCTGTCGTCCCTCTTGTAGATGAAATAGTAAAGTAGAAAACCTAGTAAATTCTGAATGCTTTTCCATGTAGACTTATCTGGAATGTGAACACGACTCTTTGGTTAATAATAAATGCTTAACTGTAGTCCTGAGTAGGTGCATTTCCGTCTGTCTCAATAAATTTTAATTTGTCTCCAACATCTGAGTGTTGTGTTTGTTCGTCTGCACGTGCACTCACAGGCCGTGTCCACGCCTGCTCTCTGGGGAACAGCATGGGCAGATAAAGGGGAGCCCCGGTGCAGGGTCCTCTGTTGAGGCCCAGCATGTCCTGACCCCTCGGCACACCCGGGCCCTGTGCTTGTTCAGCCTAGAACCCTATCACCTGGCCCCCTTTGGGCTGCCTTCTCCTGTCTCAGGCCCTGACTTGTTACTCAGTCCTTACCCATCAGGTCACTGTTGTCACCCTGTTGACAACCTTAAGCTTTTATTTCTTATTCCTCCCTCCCCAGCTCCTCAGTTATTCTCCAGTTCTCTTGGGAAAGGAAGAAAAAACCTCCTTTACAGGAATTCTGAGTTCTCCTTCCCCATTCATGGATTGACACACAGATGCTTGTCAAACATCAGAAAGCGCCCAAATTGGAAGAGGAATTGCTTCCTTTCCACCTTTATCCACATTCAGGCTAGTATATCTATGACTTAATTATACCGAGTGAGTAATTTCACCACCAACTGAGGTAGAAACGATGTTATGAATAATTCCATTCCTTTACCCCATGGACTGGATTTTACAGACAATTTACAGATTGACAGTTTAAGGAAACGTGCTTCAGAAATCCGCAAAATAACTAATGTCAGGAGAGCAATGGCCAACATGAAGCCTCCAGGGGAGGCGGGGAGGTAAAGGGTACTGTAAAGAGCAGCTGGCATTTGTGGACACACCCCAAATTCCTCTTAAATCAGCAGATTTACAGTCAAACCCCACAGGTCTCCTCAAGTCATGCCATCATGGAAGCCACCTTGATCCATTAAAGACCAGGACCAAAGGGATATTAGTTACATAGCGTGAGTAAAAAGGTCCCAGCACCTCTCAAAACTGTCGGTCAGTTGGAAAGTTTGCTTTGACAAACTGGCTCAAGAAAAGAGGAAGGTTTCAAAATGTATTCATTCAACAAGGCTTTAAAGATGAATGAGTACACTTGCAGATTTATAGATTGAGTGCTGGGTAGATGAATGCTGCTATGGGCAGGCACCACATTCAGTGCTAGGAATATAAAAGTAAAGTAAGACCTGGGGCCTGCTCTGTACAGTTATCTCCTCGAAAAAGAGACAAGTAACTATTACAGTATAGGTTGGTGGATGTCATAGTTGACACCAATGGCTATCGCACCCTTGTTAAAGCTCACCTTTCTTGGTTTCTTATATACATCCTTACCTGGTTTTCATCCTATCTGGCCATTCCTTTTAGGTCCATATATCCTTTTGTTCAACCAGTCCTGTTCATGTTGGTGTTCCTCAGATCTGTGTCCCTGGCCTATTTCTCTTTAACGTTACATGCTTTCTCTGAACAGTCTGTCGATGGTTTCAACCAACTCATCCACTTGGAGAAGCCCCAGTCTATGTCTCAAGTGTAGGTTTCTCTCTGCTCCATTCTGAAATCATCACCTGACATGTAAGTAATTCTACTCAAATTTCCCATTGATACTACCATTTTAAACCTTACAAAATCAAAATGAGAGAATGAAATATAGAGTGAATATGCCTACGACAATAGGGGTCAGCAAGGCTTTTTTTAAAAAACAAGTCCTAGCATACAAGAGCCATGAAGGAATAGATGAATAAATTTTCCTCCATCAAAATTAATAGCATATGAACAAATTTCAAAGATAAACAAGAAACTAAAGATACTGATGACATAAAACAGATGCAGTATTAGGATATAAAGTTTTTTCAACTCCTACAAATCCGTAAGGAAAATACAGTTCAACAGACTGATGGGAAAAGACAAAAACAACTGATCCATACAAGATGCACAGATGGCCAAGAACGCGATAACCTCAGTCATGACCAGAAAAACAAATTAAAGCAATTATCTCTCAGTCTGACTTAGAAAAAATATATCATGATCATGTCTTGTGTTGAGAGTGTAGTATAAGGAACACTCTTGGACACTATGCACTCAAAACAACCATGTAGAGCGCAATTTGGTAATAACTATATAAATAAGAGTAAACACCCTAGGACCCATAATTCCACTCCTCAATAATTACTCTTAGAGGGGGAAAAAATCATACTAGTTTACAAACATATGTGTTAAATGTATGTATGTCCTTTGTAGCATCATTTATTAGAACAGAACATTTGGTACAAAACTAAACATCCATCAGTGGGCAGACTGGACGACTCTCTGCTCTGGAATACTATGCAGCAGTCAAAAATAACGAAGTACTTTCACATGCACTGACTTGGCAAAAATTCTAAAACATCAGTTGTACGGGGGGAAAAAATCAAGTGATACAGAGTATGAAACATGTAAGTCAGATATGTAAAAGGCAAGACTATCCATCTTCTCTAAGTATGGAAATACATAAAACAAGGCCTAAAAGGACACACACCAAGCTGGTAGCAGTAGTGACCTCTGAGGAAAGGACTCCAATTTTCTCTGATAGCCAATGGGGGTATGAGCCTCATCCCCATGTTTCACTTTTATTTTTTATCACAAAAGCAATACACCACAATGTCTTCTGTGACTTTAAAATAATTCATCAGCTTCCTCTTCAAATTTTCTCCTCCTACACTCCTTGACTTCAGGAATGGCACCACCATCTACACCCCTCTCCTCAACTCCCAACCTGCAATAAGTCACCAAATTCTGTCAATTTTTCTTTCTAAATATCTCTTCTGCTTTATCTCAACACCACTGTCATGCTTCTGACCACTGCCATCTCTCTCGACTGTCGTAGGAACTTTTGTGACCCTGCTTGATTCTCGCCCAGCTCCAATGCATCCTACATGCTGCTGCTGCTGCCAGAATAATTTATTCTTAAAGGCAAATCTGATCATGTCACTGACCTACTTAATTTTCAAGGTTTCTCATCACTTTCAGGACCAAATATAAACTACTTGGCTTGGCAGATATGTTCCTTTGTAATTGATTCCTTTGCACCTCTTTGTTCCCTTGCATGCCTCACTTCTCAAATTCTAATTTTTTCCCTGAGCACCTCCACCCTTCTCAAGCTTGTGCCTGTGTTCCTGATAGTTCCTTTACCTGTACTGCCTCGGACTCTCAGAACAATTACTGCTCCTCTAGGAACTCTTCTCAATTACTCTGAGAAGCAAGAAATGTTAAATGGAGTCCTTCAGGCTGAAGTGAAAGGAAGCTAGACAATAGCTCAAAACTATATGAAAGCATAAAATTCTCTGGTAAAGGTACACACGTGGAAAATATTTTAAAACTAGTATTGTAATTTTGACTTGTAACACTTTTTATTTTCTACAGTATTTAAAAGATAAATGCATAAAAATCACAATAAATCTGTTATATATATCTCTATACATAAATATAGAACGCATAATACATAAATACGTAATTTGTGATGTCAATAAGATAAAGAGGAGGGATGAAGGTATAAAAGAGTAGTTGTTATATGCAATTGAATTTCAGGTCTTATCAATTTAAAATAGATTTTTATAATTTTAGGATGCTATATGTAATCTCCATGGTAACCACAAATAAAGTATTTATAGAACAGTCACAAAAGTAAATAAGGGGCAAATCAAGATGTGTCAGTACAAAACAATTAACTAAACCTAAAGGAAGAAGGCAGTGATGAAGGAAATAAAAACAAGAAAGCTCTAAGATATGCAGAAAATAAGTAACAAAATTTCAAAAGTAAGTCTTTATCAATTGTTACTTAAGTGCAAGTGGATTAAATTCCTTAGTCAAAAGTCACAGATCAGCAGAATGGATTAAAAAAGTCAAATGAAAACATGATCCATCTATATGTTGTCTATAAAAGACTCACTTTAGATATAAGGAGAAAAATAGGTTGAAATTGAAAGGATACGGGAAGGTATTTCATGAAAAGAGTTACCAAAAGAGGGAGAGAGTGGCTATACAGGTATCAAACAAAACTGACTTTAAGTCAAAAACTCTTACAAGAGACAAAGAATGGTATGATAAAAGGGTCAAATCACCAGAAAGATATAAAAATTATAGACATATATGAAACAAAAATTAAACCTACAAAATATATGAAGATAATAAAGACAGACTTGTAAAGAGAAATTGCCCTAAAATAACAGACTTCACTAGCCCACTTTCAGTAACAGAATCAGACAGAACATCAATAAGGAAAGGACTTGAACAACATTATAAACCAACTGGACCTAACAGACATATACAGAGTATACTATCCAACATCAGCAAAATACACATTTCCTAAGTGTGCACCTGAGCATTCTCCAGGATAGAGCATATGTTAGGCCACAAAACTAGTCTGTCTTCTTGTTTTAAGGTTTTAAACTGTAAATTCGATTTTAAAAGATTGCAATCATACAGCATCTTTTCTTATCACAATGGAATGAAACTAGGAATCAGTAACCAAAGAAAAGCCACACATTTTACAAATTAGTAGAAATTAAACACTCCTAAACAACCAATGGGTCAAAGAGAAATCACAAAGGAAATTATAAAATACCTTGAAAGAAATGAGAATGAAAGCACAACATACCAAAACTTACAGGGTGCAGCAAGAGCAGTGCTAAGAGGGAATTTTATAACTCTCTCTATATGGTAACATTCAAAAAGACCTCAAATCAACAATCTAACTTTATACTTAAGTAACTAGAAAAAGAGTAAAATAAACCCAAAGCTAGCAGAAGGAAATAAAGTTTAGAACAGAGATTAAAAAAACAGAAAATTAGAAAAAATAATGAAACCAAGAGTTGGTTTTCAAAAAGACTAACAAAACTGACTACCAAAATTTAGCTAGACTAACAACAACAAAAAAAGACTCAGTATAATTAGAAATGCAAGTAGGGGACATTACTACTCATTTTATAGAAATAAAAAAGATCATAAGAGAGTGTTGTGAACAACTGTACAACAAACTGAGTAAGTTAAACAAAATGAACAAATTCCTACAAAGATACAACTGCAAGATTGAATTATGAAAAAATAGAGAATCTGAATAGACTTATAACTAATAAGGAAATCGAATTAGTAATCCAAAATCACCCAAAAAAGAAAAGCCCTGAATCAGAGAGCTGCGCTGTTGAATTCTACCAAACATTTAAAGAAGAATTAACAAAGTTCTTGTCAAACTTTTCTCAAAAAATTGAAAGGGAGGGAAAACTTCTTAACTCATACTTTTTGGCCAGAATTACTCTGATACCAAAGCCAGACAAAGACACTGCAAGAAAATAAAACTATAGACCATTATTCCTTATGACTAGTCATGCAAAACTCCTACTAAACAGAATGTTAGCAAATTGAGTTCAGAAGCATGTTAAAAGGTTTATAAGCCAGGACCAAACCATATTTCCTTTGAATGCAAGATGATTCAACATACAAAAAAATCAGTATAATATACCACATCTTAACAGAAATCGGAGGGAAAAAACCCACATGATTATCTCAAATGATGCATGATATTTCATGATGCATTTATTATGCTGTTTTCATGATAAAATACTCAATAAGCAAGGAATAGAAGGAAACTACCTCAACGTAGTAACATCCATATATGAAAACAGCACAGCTAACATTATCGTCAATGGTAAAATACTGAAAAACTTTTCTTCTATGTTCATGAACAAGATGAAAATGTCTGCTTTCATGATTTCTATTCAACATAATGTAGGAAGTACTAGCCAGAGCAGTTATGCAAGAAAAATTAACTAGAAGCATTCAAATAAGAAAAGAATAAGTAAAATTATCTTTGTTTACAGATGACATAATATTACATGTAGAAAACCATAAAGGTTCCACAAAAATTAGAGCTAATACACCAGTTCAACAAAATCGTAGGATACAAAATCAATACTAAAAATTCAGCTGTGCTTCTAAACAATAACAATGAACAATCTGAAAGGGAATTAAGAAAACAATTTGATTTTCAATAACACCAGAAAGAATAAAATGTTTAGGAATAAACTTAACTGAGGAGGTGAGATAATTGTAGACTGAAAACTAAAAAACACTGCTAAAAATTAATGAAGACAAATAAATGGAAAGGCAACTAGTGTTCACAGACTGGAAGACTTAATATTGTTAAGATATCACTATAACCCAAAGTGATCTACAAATTCAACACAATCCCTAGTAACACCCCAATAATGTTTCTGACATAAACGGAAAATTCCATTCCCAAATTTATGAAATCTTAAGAGACGCTAGAGACCAAAACAACCTCGAAAAAGAACAAAGTTGCAAGATTTACACTTTCTGATTTCAAACCTTATTACAAAGCTATGCTAATCAAAATTATGAGGTACTGGCATAAAGACAGACATACAGACTAATGGAATAGAACAGAGAGCCCAGAAATAAACCCTTGCATATACGGTCAAATGATTTTCAATGAGAATGCCAGTATCATTGAACGAAGGATAGTATTTTCAGCAAATGGTGCTGGGAAAAGTGCATATCCACATGCAAAAGATGGAAGTTGGACCCTTTCTTTATACTACAAAAATTAACTCAAAGTAAATCAAGGGCCTAAATTTAAGAGCTAAAACTGTAAAACTCTTAGAATGAAACACAGGAAGAAAGCTTCATGACAGTGGATTTGACAATGATTTCTTGGATATGATACCAAAAAATATAGACCACAAGAGAAAAAATAAATTGGACTTAGCCAAAACCTAAAACTTTTGTGTATCGAAAGACACTATCAACAGAGCCAATGGGAGATAGTATTTGTAATCATATATCTGAAAAGGGATTAATATCTAAAATAGAGAATGCCTGCAAGTCAACAACAAAAGAACAAACACCCCAATTAAAAAAATTAGCAAAAGACTTAAGACATTTTCCAAAGAACATATACAAATGGCCAATAAGCATATGAAAAGGTGCTCAACATCACTAGGGCAATGCAAATCAAAACCACAATGATACACCACTTCATACCATTTAGGATGACTGTTAGCAATAATAGTAAGTGTTGGCAAACATGTAGAGAAATGGAAACTCTCACGCATTGCTGGTGGGAATGTAAAATGTTGCAACCACTGTAAAGGACATTATGGCAGGTCCTGGAAAAGTTAGACATAGAATTACCTATGATCAGTAATCCTAGATCACTCCTAGGTGTACATTCCAAAGAACTGAAAACAAGAACTTGAACAAATACTTGTATAAAAATGTTCACAGCAGCATTATTTGCCAGAGCCCAAAGGTAACACTACAAACATACATCAGTGATGTATGGGGTAAAGAATATGTGGAGATTCTGATACATGTTACGACTTAGATGCACTTTGAAATTATACTAAATGAGATAAACCAAACACGAAAGGACATACATTGTATGATTCTACTTGCATGAGGTCCCCAGAATAGTTCAACTCATAGTGACAGAGTAGACTAGAGTAACGGGGGGATGGGGGAGGGGAGCTAGTGTTTAACGGTTAGAGTTTCAGCATGGGATGATGAAGAACGTCCCGGAGAGAGAGAGTGGGGATGACGGAACAACAATGTGAATGTACTTAGTTAGCCCCAGTGAAGTGCACACCTAAAAACGGCTGAAATAGTAACTTGTGTCACATATATTTTAACACAGTTAAAAAGGGAGGAAAAAAAAAGGAAAGAGATGTCCTTCTGTCCTGCTCTTTCTCATTCCTCAGTAGCCAACACATGGTTACCAATTACTGTTTGTTGGATGAGTACTGAATACAAGCAAATAGCAATGGGAACAAAAAAAGACTGACCATTTAATTCTTTCTGGAAGGATTTTTTTTTTTTTAAAACAGACCTCACAGAAAGGATGACATTTGATCAATACCTTCACACAGGTTGAGTTTTTCCATCAATTCACATAGGTTGAATTTTTTAAACAGCTTTTTTGAGGTGTAATTTACTTAGTATAAAATCTATCCATTTTAAGTGTGACATTTATTAAATTTATAGAGTTGTCAACCACATCACATCTAATTTTATGTGGCATTAAAAAAACACCCTCCTGCCCAGTTATCATTTTTCCTCTTTCCCATCCTGAGCCCCAGGCAATCACCAAACTACTTTCTGCCTCTGTAGATTTGCCTTTTCTGAACATTTCATACAAACGCAATCTTCTAACATATGGGCTTTGTGTACACTACTGATGACAAATGCTCCATGCCAATGAGTTTTATTAGTCACCAGTTTGGAAGTTACAAGCTCAGATGGCCAACCTGGTGCCAAATAATGATTTGCAAGTCTTCTTAACAGCAGGTGTTGACACTCTAAACAGCTGGTAGCACATGTTGTCCAAAAATGACAGAGCCATCCTGCTTTCCTGACATTCCTGTTGTTTTTGCTATTCTGCCCTACTACTCCCAGTTTTACTGTTCACCATTTTTCTTCCCTCTTTGTTTTTTAAGGACTTAGAGACCATTTGATTATATAGAAAAGTGGTTCCTTCTCACTTATTTTTCACAAATTTGAACTCTATTCATATAAATCTAAGTTTAATTTTTTAAAGCAGTAATACTAATCACATTCTGGCAAAAGAAACAGTGAAAATTGTGGCCAGTTCTTAAACCAGGGACCCAGATGATGCTGTTCTGTGGCTAGTGGACCCAGAACTCTACACAGCCTGTGTTACCTCCTGGTCACCTGGGCTCATTTTCAGAAATCAGTGAAGGTGTCAATGTAAGTCAGCTCAGTGTCTCAACTCATCCCCCAGTGGGAACACTGACTGGAGCCATCTTTGCCGTAACCATCCTATCTCGTGTAAGTCTCACAGTAGTTCCGTACATAGACAGGACTGCTCTTCCTATTTTACAGAGACGTTAAGCAACTTATCTAAAGTCGCACAGCCAGTAAATGGCAGAGTGCAGATGTGAACCCAGGATGGGCTGTCTCCAAATCGCATATTCTTAACTATTAAGTTATGCTGTGAGGCTGTGTGCTCTGACTTAAAAAATGAAATATAGATACATAAGTGAGATAAAACATAACCACACACACAAGAGACACCCTAGACCTTGGGGAAAAGGTCTGGCAATACATCAGTTCACAACATTTACCACCTACCATGCACCTTCCACTATCTGCTGAGGACATTAGACCTGGTCCTCAAAGACCTCTAGATGTCTGTGCTAGAGCAAAGGACATACAGAGACAGCCTGAGCTCAATGTCAAGTGAACAGGCCGGTCTGAGATTAGGCCATCACGAATTAAGAACTTCACTGGCTCCAGTGACTCCCTAGGCAAGTCCCTTCCCTTTCCGGGCCCCAGCTTTCTCACTTGTGAAATGAACGGGCTGGGTGTTCTGGCCTCTGAGCCCCTAGGATTCTGTGTTCACAGCAGCCTGTGGTCTCTGCTTCCTGTGTTAACACCATTTCTGCACCTCAAACCCTGAACCACAGGCCTTCTGCTGATTTTCTCGGCTTCAGGAACAAAGACTCACATATTTCTTAAACACCCAGCTATATTATGTGGCATCCCTCTCTTATAAATAGGCACAGATTAAGATGAATTTCACTTGGTATTGCTTTTCACTTTAATCACACACTGCCCTCCCCTCTAGCTTGAGCTCAGCCTCCCCATGGTCTCTCCAAGTCCGATCTCAACTCCACCGCACTCAGCGCCTCGTTCACCACAAAGTGCCATATTTCACTTGTGGCTGAGTGGAGAATTCATTTCATTTCACTGTTCAGTCTCAATAGTGCAAACATATATTCAGGGCTGACATATTTTCATTACGGAAAAGCCAAGCTCTCAAACTGACGCTGCCCATAGGGATTAATGAAGAGAATGGTTATTTATTCTGCCACTTGACATTTTGTGCAGAATAATTCCTGAGTCATTTTATACTTTAACAAATAGTTCACCAACAAAGGATCTTAGCACTTTGGATGAGCACCAAGCCAGGATTTAGGAGCTGGCTAACATTAACCAATAGCAATTGAAGCCACATTCCAGAGTCACACTGAGTGTAATGACACTACTTAATGTCACAGCCAGCTGGCTATGGGAGACAACCGTCCATTCCTGACACCAGAGAGTCCCTTCTCACCTGAAACCAACTGCACCAGCCAACTCCTAGGGGAACTCTAGAGACACCCTGAAATCCTCCTACCCTGATGTCTGGCCTGTGCGTGGGTTCAGTCAGACATCTCTGTAAACACGAAAATATCCTTGACCATTTTGGGTCAGAAGTCCGTATTTCCCTTTTGCAATATAAAGAATACACAAACTCCATAACATCTCTCCAATGTACCCTGACTTCCTCTTCCATTTTAATCCTTTCTCTCAGCCTGCTTTACCTGCATCTGACAGTAGTTTTCTCTGTTTCTGGTGTACTCTTACTTCTTCACTCTGTGCTTGACTGAATGAAGCACATGCCTCATCCCTGCCATCTACCCACCTGTTAGGGTTCCCCTCAGCCATCAGAATGGGCCACCTCTCTACTGCCCCACAAAAACACAGCCCTGGGTCTTTTGGCCAGTGTGCGCTTAGGGGTTGTTTTCTGAACTGAACACATTCCAAGCTCCTAAGAGCAGGTACCACGGCTATTTTTATGTAGCTGGCACAGAACAAGGTACAACACATGATGCTCAATACAAACTCATCTTGAAAGAACAAAGAAAACAATAATAAACCAGGGCCAGGGATGGACTAGAACATCAGGTAAGTTTCCAAGGCTCAGAGAAATCTCTGTGAACTCAACCATTTGACAAGTATTTTTTGTGCTCCAATTTTGTACTGTATTAGTTGATGGATTCTTCATTTTTTCCACTCTAGGATCTGTGACACTCAGAGAAGAGACAGTGTCAACACTCTGGGGCCACATCTGTGGATACTGCAGTTACTATATCTAGGACCCCCAATGCACTGTTGCCTTCAATCTGTTGCTTCTGACCTGCAGCCTGGCTTGTCTGTGGTGGCCTGACACATTTGGGCCTGCACCTGTTGAGCTGAGATAGAAGGGACAAGGGAGGTATGGCCTCCAAAAGGCCACCCGCTTCAAAATGACTGCCAGGTTATCTCAGGCAAGGACACTTTGGGGAAGCGAGAGTGAAGCTTGGGCTCTTTTGGACAAAACACCTACAGGTCACCCAAGGCATCTGAACCTGCCTACCACTGCACCTCCCAAGCCTGTTAGCAAGTAAATTCTCCAAACTACCCACTGAGTCTGGGGCCAGCATGGTTATTAGGTCCAGGATACTCCATGAGGAGTATGGAGAGTGGTAAGACAGGTTAGAATAAACAATTCAAGTGATCTCAATGTTTGGTAATAGGGCTGACAAGGTGCTCAGAGAAAGCACTCCTGGAACAGTATTTCCCCAACTACTGAATAAAATTTATTTACTTTCCTGCTAGCTCAGCCATCAAGCAATCATTAACCATTTACTGATTGATATATTAATTCCTTAATTGGTAGGACAGAAATCAAAAAAGCAAAAATCCACAGGATTAACCTAATATGAGAGCTAGCTTTTGCTAATCTTTCAGTGGTCTCTAGCTGTGTTTTATGGTCCATGGGTATCAGAGAGAGGGGACAAAGACTAGGCCTCAGCAAGATGGGGTTAAGCTCAGAAACTCCAGGGAAGCCAAGACCTTCAAAAGGCAATGAATGACCTCAGTGGATGAATTTGTTTAAAAAAAATAGGAAATTAGGGGAGGAAGCTACATATGCAAGTCTTGGCTTTGGTTCACTTTAGAATAGAATGATAAAGAAAGAAGAGAAAACATTTCCATGAGAATATCTAACACAATGTGAATTCACATGGGTTTGAGGGCAGGACTCATATTACCTATGTGGTCCAACCACCCCAAGATGTAAATCAAATTTAATGTGCCCCTAGCAGAAGCAAATGCAAATCATCTTCGGGGGATAGGTGAAATATAATAAAGGTAACAATGAATATAAAATATGGGAAAATAGTTCAAAATAAGGAGTATAAAATGAAAGGATCCAACATAAGTCTTATTGAAGTTCCAGAAGAATATAGTAGAGAAAAAAGGGTAAAAGCAATATTTACAGAGGTAATGGGTTACAGTTTTCTGGGATTAAGGAAGCCACAAATACTTAGATTCAGGACGCACAAGAAATCTTAATCAAAATAAATTTTTTAAAATTCCTATACCCATCATAATCTATAGAACACTAAAGACAAAGAAAAAACATTAAAAGCTGCCAGAAATAAAAGATTACCTTTCCCCTTCAAAGGAATAACATTATATCAATGGCTCTCAAACATTACTATGCATTGAAATGACCTGGAGGACTTTTTAAAACACATATTCCTAAGCTCCAACCACAGAGTTTGGATTTAGTAGGTCTGGAATAGTTTGAAAAAAGTGTATTTCAAATAGATACAAGGTGATATAAATGCTGCTGGTCTAGGGGCCACCTTTTGAAAACCACTGAATTACACTGATAGGTGCATTATAAAGAGCAACAGTGTCAGACAAAAGAAAATGGAATGGTATCTGTAAAGCACCAAGAGAAAAATCATTGTCAACCTAGAATTGATACCCAGGAAATCTATCCTTAAAGAACAAGCACAAAATAAAGATACTGTTGGACAAATAAAAACTGACAGTTTATTAACAATAGACTTTCACTGAAATAACTTCTAAAATATGTGCTTTTAGAAGAAAAATTATCCCAGAAAGATGATCTGAGATGGACAAAAGAGGATGGAAGTACAGAAGATGGTAAAGTGTTGGTGAACTTAAATAAATTGTGCAAAACAAAAACATTACTCTCTAATCTGTAGGGCTATAAAAATTAATTTAGAATTAATATCCTAGAATATCCTAGAATACAAAAGTATGCATGTCAAGATTGGAATGGTCAAACTGAAAACATTCTAAGATCCTTATTTTATTTGAGGAGAAAGAATGCATTTTTATCTAGACTTATAAAATTAAATATAAATTTAAAATGTCCAGTCTATTCACTGTAGGAACAATAACAGAATATACAAAAACAAAATCAGTAGAAGGGAAACTATGGAGTGAAATAAAAAGAAAACATATAATCCAAAGGAACTTATAAAAAGAAAAAAAAAATAATAGAGAAGAATGCACACATATCAATATTCACAGTAAATATACATGGACTAAACTCTCCAGTTAAAATATAGATCAAAATTAAGATTCAGGCACCTGCTATATAGAAGATATAGCTAAAACACAAGAATTTAGAAAAATCGAAAGAAAAATGATACAAAAATATTTATTAAGTAAATACAAAACAACATTTTGTTATTATAACTATGTTACTTTCAAACCAAGTACATTTTACAAAAAAAGAAATTACTGGGATTTACAGGATTGCTATTGATAAAAAAATTTTATTGATATATATTGATAAAAATGTAATTTAGCCATTCAAAAATATTGATAAAAATATAATTTATCCATTCAAAAATATTTTTAGAGTCTACTATGTGCTAACCATCATTTCCGACACTGGGGATACAGCAGTAAACAAAACAGAAAAACTCACAAGAAGTAAATTTAAAATTCTAGGTTTGTATACACCTAATAACATACTTCAAACTCTAAAGGGTAAAAAGTTCAATGAACTACAAGATGAAATTGACAAATTCACCATAAAAATAGGAGATTTTAATAAAAACACCTCTCTGATAAATCAAACAATGGGAAAAAAGAGTAAAGCAATAAAAGAATTGTATACCATAATTAATAGCTGGTTTAATAGACAAGTATAGAAATAAATTGTACATAAGAAAGTACATACACATGACAGAGCATAAAGGAGAGCTCAATAAATTTCAAGCCATAAATATCAGATAGACCTCATTCTCGCTAATCAAAGTTAGAAATCGATAATTAAAAAGTAAATAGAAAAAAAATTTCTATGTTTGGAATTTAGGACTAACTAATAATATAGAGAAAAAAGGATACAATAGAAAAGGTGAAATTAAATGAAGGATCACTATTAATTCTTTGAAAAGATATAAATGACAATTCATTCAGTTAGAATAAAGAAGGCAAAAATACAAATACATAATATTAAGAATGAAAATGGCACATAACCACTGGTGGAGCAGAGATTTAAAAGCAATAAATGAAACTTATGCCAATTAATTTCAGCACCTAGATGAAATGGAAGATTTCCTGCAAAAAAAATATCGACTATGATAGTTGACTCAAAAACTTTACAACTATCTAAAAATGAAACAATTTAAAAAAGAACAACTTCCTTCAAAGCTCAGATGATTTTATACAAGCATTCAAAGAAACTGAAGAAACAGATTATAATGTTAAGCAAATTCTTTCAAGAATAGAAAAGAACACTTCCCAAATTCTTTTATCAAGTTAACATAATCTTGACAATAAACCCAAGAAAGGATATTACAGGAAATAAAAAATTGAGACCAATTTTACTCATGAAAGAGATATAAAATTCATTCTTCAAAAAATGTAAGCAAACCAAATAAAGCAACACAAGGAAAGAATATAACACCAAGAATTAAAAGTCAGATTTAAGCCCAAGTAAACCAAGGCAAGACCAAGTCAGGTTTACCCCAGGAATGTAAGATTGGTTTAGTATTAGAAACTATTCATCCATTTCACCATACAGATTAACTGGAGATAAAAACCCATATGATCTATCAACAGATACAAATAAAATAGCAATAATTTAATGTCCAGGTTTTTAAAATATGTATATTTTAATTAGCAATCTAGGAGTAAAAAGAAACGTTATTTAATTTAAAGCAAAAGCCTACAATATGCTGCCTACAAGAGACCCACTTTAAGGACACATACAGATTGAAAGTGAGAGGACAGGAAAAAGATACTTTATGCAAATGCAAAAGACAAGAAAGTGGGGGTAGCGATACTCTCATGAGACAAAATAGACTTTAAAGCAAAAGCCATACAAAAGATAAAAAGGGACACTATACAGTGATAAAAGGATCAATATAAGAAGAGGATATTACACTTGTTAACATATATGCATCCAATAAAGGAGCACCTAAACACATAAAATAATTACTAACAGACATAAAGGGAGAAATTGATGGGAATACAATAATAGTAGATGTTAACACCCTACTAACATCAATGGACAGATCTTCCAGACAGAAAATCACTAAATGGCAACAGATATCCTAAATGACACAACAGAACAGCTAGACTTAATTGATATCTTCATGACATTACATCCCAAAAAAACCCCACAAAAAACCCATAGAATATACATTCTTTTCACATGCAAAAGAAATATTCTCTAGGACAGACCACATACTAGAACACAAAACAAACCTCAACAAATTTTAAAAGGATAAAAATTATTTCAAGCATCTTTTCTAACCACAATGACATGAAACTAGAAACCAACCATAGAAAGAGAAGTAAAGAGAAAAAACAATTGTATGGAGACTAAGTAACATTCTACTAAAAAAATCAATGGGTCAATGACAAACTCAAAGAGGAAATTTGCAAATACCTTGAGATAAATGACAATGAAAACACAACCATACCAAACATATGGGATGCAGAAAAAACAGCCCTAATAGGGAAGTTCATAGAGACACAGACTTCCCTCAAAAAACAAGAACAATCTCAAATGAACAACCTAGTCTACTATCAAAGATAAATAGAAAAAGAAGAAAAAATAAAACCTAAAGTCAGCAGAAAGAAGGAAATAATAAATATCAGAGAGGAAATAAATAAAATAGAGATCTAAAAAAACAAAAACAAAAAAACCCCAAAACAGAAAAACCAATCAATCAAGAGCTGGTGTTTTGAAAGAGTAAACAAAAATCAACAAATCTCTGGCCAGGATCACCAAGAAGTAAAGAGAGAGGACCTAAGTAAATGAAATAAGAAATGAAGGAGGAAAAATAACAACCAATACTGCAGAAACAGAAAAAAAAAAAAAAAAGTAAGAGAATACTATGAACAATACCAAAAACATATACCAAAAATCAGAAAAAATTTGAAGAAATGGGGACCTTTCTAGAAATACACAGTCCATCAAAACTCAATCAAGAAAAAATAGATAATTTGAACAGACCATTCACTAGAAGTGAAATAGAATCTGTAATTTTAAAAACTCCCTGCAAACAAAAGACAAGGACTGGCTGACTTCACTGGGGAATTCTACCAAACATAACAAAGAGTAACTTACACCAATCCTCCTTAAACTCTTCTAAAAGACTGAAAAGAAGGGGACACTCTCAAAGTCATTCTGTGAAGCCACCATCACCCTGATCCAAAACCAGACAAAGACACTACCAAAAAAGAAAATGATAGGCCAATATCTTTGATGGATATAGATGCAAAAACTCTCAACAAAATAGCAAACCAAATCCAACAACACATAAAATAGATCATACACTATGATCAAGTTGGATTCATCCCTGGGTCACAAGGATGGTTCCACATATGCAAATCAATCAATCTGATACACCACATCAACAAAAAAAGACAAAAAACATATGATCATCTCAATAGATGCAGAAAAAGCATTTAATAAGATTCAATCCACTCATGATAAAACCTCTTACTAAAGTGAGTCTAGGGGGTGTGGAGCCAAGATAGCAGACTAGAGAGACTCACAGCTCACCTTCTCCCACAAATACTCTGGCAGAGTGTCTCTCATTTCAAAACACAGGAGGATTCTCACAAAATCAGATAAACAACAAGTTTCTACTGTATAGCACAGGGAACCATATGCAATATCTTGTAGAAACCTCTGATGAAGAAGAATATGAGAACGAATGTATGTTCCTATGTGACTGAAGTATTGTGCTGTATGCCAGAAACTGACACAACGTTGTAAACTGTACTTCAATAAAAATATATTAAAACTGAAAAAATAAAAATAAAAAAATAAAATACTCAATGGTGAAAAGTTGAAAGTCTTCCTGCTAAAATCTGGAACAGGACAAGGATACCAACTTGCACCAATTCTATTGAAAATAGTACTGGAAGTTCTAGCCACAATAATTAGATAAGAAAAAGAAAAAGGATGCAAATTGGAAGAGAAGACATAAAAGTGTTACTACATGCAGATGACATGGTACTATATATAGAAAGCCCTAAAAGCTCCACACAAAAACTACTAGAGCTGATAAAAGAATACAGCAAGGGAGCAGGATGCAAGATTAACATACAGAAATCTGCTGCATTTCTTTACACTAATACTGAAATATCAGAAAAGGAAAGTTTAAAAAATCCCTTTAAAAATTGTATCATAAAAATGAAACAATTAGGAATTAACCTGACTGGGGGATGAACGATTTATAAACTGAGGACTATAAAACGTTGACAAAGGAAACTGAAGATGATTTAAAGAAATGGCAAGATATCCAATGCTCTTGGATTAGAAGAATTAATATTGTTAAAATGGCCATATTACACAAAGTAATCTACAAATTTAATGTGATACCTACCAAACTACCCATGACACTTTTCACAGAACTAGAACAAACAATCATAAAATTTATATGGAATCACAGAAGACCTAGAATTGCCAAAGCAATCCTGAGGAAAAAGAACAAAACTGGAGGCATAACTCTCCCATCCTTCAGACAATACTACTGAGCTACAGTAATCAAAACAGCATGTTATTGTCATAAAAACAGACATATGGTTCAATGGAACAGAACAGAGCGCCCAGAAACAAACCCACACACCTATGGTCAATTAATCTTTGACAAAGGATGCAAGAATATACAATGGACAAAAGATAGTATTTTCAGCAAGTGGTGTTCAGAAAGCTAGACAGCCTCACATAAATCAATGAAGTTAGAACACTCCCACGCACCATACACAAAAATAAATTTAAAATGGCTTAAAGACTTAAATATAAGACAGGACACCATAAAAATCCTAGAAGAGAACATAGTCAAAACATTCTCTGATATCAATCATAGCAATATTTCCCTAGGTCAGTCTCCCTAGGCAACAGAAATAAAAGCAAAAATAAACAAATGGGACCTAAAGAAACTTATAAGCTTTTACACAGCAAAGGAAATCATAAACAAAATGAAAAGACAATCTATGGACTGGGAGAAAATATTTGCAAACAATGCAACCGACAAGGGATTAATTTCCAAAATATACAAACAGCTCATACAACTCAGTAACAACAAAAAGAAAACCCAGAAAACAACCCAATCCAAAAGTGGGCAGAAGACCTAAATAGACATTTTTCCAAAGAAGATATATAGATGGCCAACAGGCATGTGAAAAAATTCTTAATATCAGTAATTATCAGAGGAATGCAAATCCAAACTACAATGAAGTGACACCTCACTCCAGTCAGAATGCCATCAATAAAAAGTCCACAAATGATAAATGCTGGAGAGGGTGTGGAGAAAAGGGAACCCTCCTACACTGTTGGTGGGAATGTAGTTCGGTGCAGCCATTGTGGAAAACAGTACGAGGATTCCTCAAAAAACTAAAAAATAGAGCAATCATGTGACCCATCAATTCCACTCCTGGGTATATATCTAGAGGAAACTCTAATTCAAAAAGATACATGCACCTCAATGTTCATAACTGCACTATTTATAACAGCCAAGACATGAAAACAACCTAAATGTCCATCAACAGATGAATGGATAAAGTAGATGTGAGATAGATAGATAGATAGATAGATAGATAGATAGATAGATAGATAGATAGATACACACACCCACACACACATACATATCTCACATAGTGGAATACTACTCAGCCATAAAAAGAATGAAATAATGCCATTTGCAGCAATATGGATGGACCTAGAGATTATCTTACTAAGTGAAGTTAAGTCTGACAGAGAAAGACAAATATATAATGTCATTTATATGTGGGATCTAAAAAATAATACAAAGGAACTTACTTACAAAACAGAAACAGACTCACAGACATAGAAAACAAACTTTATGTTACCAAAGGGGAAAGTGGCAGGGAGGGATAAATTAGGAGTTTGGGATCAGCAGACACACACTACTACACATGAAACAGCTAAACAACAAGGACCTGCTGTATAGCACAGGGAACTATATTCAGTATCTTGTAAGAACCTATAATGAAAAAGTGTGTGTGTGTGTGTGTATCTGAATCATGTTGTACACCTGAAACAAATACAATATTGTACATTAACTATACTTCAATAATCAATATAGGTAAATTTTAAAAAATACTTTCTTAAACTGATAAAGAAAAGCTCCCCATCATAAAAAAATCCAGATGCACACACACATACATGAGAGAAGTATTAGAAGATTTACTTTTAAAATCTGTAGCAAGAAAAGAAAATCACCATCACCAATATCACCAATTCTATCTAATGTTATATGAAGGAAAGTAACCTGAGCAACTAGACAACAAAAATACATGAGCCGAAAGGAAAAAATTAAATTTTCATTAGTCGAATATAATGTAATTGTACTGCATGGAACGTCTCCCCAAATATGTACAATACATTAAAATTAATAAGAGTTCATCCACTCATTTAACAAGTATTTCTGAGTATATACCATAAGGAGAATACTCAAATCCTCAGTTTTCAATGCTGGAGATACAACAGCAAACCAAAGAGAAAAAAGTACCTGCCCCAATGTTGCTTACATTTGACAATGTAGTGAGGGGAAATGTACAATACACAAAATAAGGAAGAAAATTATATACTGTTAGAAAATGGTAAAATTATATAGTATTAGAAAATGATAAGTACAGAAAAAGCTCAAGTTAAAGAAAAGGATAAGTACTGGGAGTACTATGGAAAGAGAGTGGTTTAGCAACCTAATTGCATTTCTGTACACTAGCAAATTCTTAAATGATGTAATAAAGAAAAACCACTTATAATAGCAACCAATTATGTGTTACCTATATAAAAGTAAGTAGAAGATACGCTAAATGCGTTTAGAGTACATTAACAGACTCTACTGAAAGACATTCACAGAATATCTAAAAAATGTAGTGGTTCCATACGCATGGGTTGAAAAACTATAATCATAAAGATGCATTTCTCCTTAGATTGTTCTATGGCTTCACTGTGAGTCCAATCATTTTAAGCTTTTATGAAACTTGATAAGCCGTTTCAAAATATTTACACAGAAGAGCAAAGAGGGAAGAATGGATAAACACTCCTGGGAGAAAAGCACTAGGCTGGGGGCAGGAAGGTAGACTTAACTCACCCACGTATCAAAATTCAGTATACAGTTATACTAATACTGCATAGAAGGCACCATGTAATTAGCACAGTGACTGACAACAGAACAGAGGTCCCTAACGTAGAATCACACTAAAATGGACACTTGACATACAACAAGACTGATGCTGCAGATGATTGGGAATGGAGTATGGAATGCAACAAAGTACGAAAACAACTGGGCATCTTTTTGGACAAAAGTGAATTTGGATTCCCACCTCACACTATGCTTTAAAATAAATACCAAGTGGATTAAATAGAGAAGATAAGCTTATAAAGCTTAGAATATAGGAAAACAAATTAAAATTTGAGAAAACTAATTATAAAAGAAAATATTGATACATTTGACTATATGAAAATTAATAATCTTCTTCCTAAAATGCTTCATGAAAAACCAAAGTACAACTGTGAGATGCCTGTTATGTTTACATCTGACAAAATTTTAGTATCCTGGCTCTAAAAATCACCAGGCAGAGGACAAGCAACCCAAGAAAAACAAGGATAAGGGAGTTGGACAGGTTATCATAGAAGAGGAAAACAAAATATAAGAAAAATGTTTAGGGAAGTGTGAATTAATCTCATAAGATATTCTACACTTCTTCCAAAGAGAGGAAAGGAAAATGTTAGACATTATCAAGCATCACTGAGGACAAGGAGTAAGCTGAACTCCTATATCCTGAAGAATACACTGCTGTATGCATTTTGGAAAACAATCTAGCAAAGGTAGAGATGTATGGATGCCACAGCCCAGCAAACCTACCCTTGGGTACATGCCTGGGACATACTCTTGTGGGTCTACACCCAAAGGACATACAAAAATGTTCATGGATGGGGATGTAGAATGGTACAGCTACTCCAGAAAAGAGTTTGGCAGTTTCCTACAAAGTTCAACACGTGCTTACCATACCACCCAGGTATCCCAGACTTGGGCATTTATAGCAAAGAAACAAAACTATGTTCACACAAAAACTAGTACACAAATGGTCATAGCAGCTTTATGAACTAGCCCCATCCTGGAATCCACCCCAGCATCCTTCACAGGTGAATGGTTAAATTGTGGTACATCTATGCCATGGAATACTACTCAGTAAAAAAGGAGCAAACTGATGGTGCATGCAACAACTTGCATGGATCTCAAGGGAAATATGATGCCTAGGGGGAAAAAGCCATCTCAAAAGATTACATGCTGTGAAATTTCATTTATATAGCAGGTTTGAAATGACAAAATTATGGGAATGGAGAACAAATTGGTCACCAGGGGCCAGGGAAGGAGAAAGGCAGGGAGGTGGCTATGGCCAAAAAAGAGCAGCATAAAAGAGGATTATGACAGAACTTCTCTGTTTCTTGACTGTGTAATGAAATTTCATAGAACTAAACACACATACGCACACATACACACATGTGAGTGCATAAGAACTGGTCAAGTCCAAATAAAGTAAATGGATTATATTAAGGTCAGTTTCCTGAGTGTGATACTGCACTATAGTTATGTAAGATGTTGCTATTACTTCCAGTAATAGTTACTGGAGAAACTGGGAAAGGGGCATAAAGATCTCTTTGTATGATTTCTTACAAGTGCATGTGAATGTATGATAATTTCCAAAAAGTTTTAAACTGTTTATAGAAAAACTGTTTTTAATAGTGAAAAAATCTTGTATAAAATCTAGATGTCATTTTGGTAGTAGAATGAATTAATAAATCATGATATATTTAGGCACTAGAAAACTGTACAGCAGGAAAATGAAAAATTTATAGCTTCACACACACACATCAACATAGGTAAATCTCCAAAAAAAAAAAAGTCTAATTGTGGGAAAAAGAAATCTGCAGAAGAATTAATATGATGCTATATATGGTTTATAAATAGGTAAAACTTAAGGAACTATTTTGGTTAAGAATGCATCCATATGTGGTAAAATTATGAAGGGAAACCAAAAAATGATAAATACTATATGCAAGAAGGTACCTCAGGGTGGTAGGAGGTGTCTGAGACAGCACTCAGAAAAGAGACCTCGGGGCTGTACTCTTTGCTGTTTGTGTCTCTACCATTGAGTTCAACTGTTTTGCTTTATACTTTGTGCTTATGATAATCTCTTGTATGTATTCAGTATTTAATTAAAACAACATAAACAGCTTACTGGGATAGAAAGCTGCTGGCCAAAAAAGAGGGCATGTGAAAGACTACGGAATCTAAGAATACATGATGTTAGTGCTATTAAGTTCCAACTCCAAAGTCCTCTATAGGAAGGCACTAACAACAAAGCAATAAACAATTTCTATTCCCCTTACAATGGGGATAGACTAACGTGCGCCTCACACACACCAGACATACAGGACCTACTTTGGCACAAGAACATTCTGTTTCTCTGTAATACTATGAGTAAAATAAAAATAAACATTTGCAGATACTTGGCAGACGGCCGCAATATACATGGTCTCTGTGACCAGACTCCATGGGTGTGGCTCCCAGTGCCACCACTCTCTAGCTGAGACTCTTGGGCAAGCAGCCTCACATGTGAAATGGGACTAACACAGCAGTTCTCAAATGTTTTGGTTTCAAGACCCTTTTAAACCCTTAAAAACTATTAAGGGCTTCAAAGATCTATTATTTATGTGGGTCAGTATATCTATCAATATTTTTTGTTTATTAATCCATCAAATATGATGACAAACTTACTGCATATTAGTATCAGTAATGTATTTTATGAAAAAACATTCTAAAACAAAAAATAACTAATGAGAAGAGCAGACTGTTCCACATTTATAAAAATCTCTTAATGTCTGAGTTAGAAGCCAGCTGAGTTCTCATGGCTGCTTCAGCATTCAAACTGTTGCAGTATGTTGTTTTAGCTGAAGTATATGAAGAGAATTCAGCTTCACACAAATATAAAGTTGAAAAAAGGAAGGACCCAGTGGAACCCTGAAAAGGTCCCAGGGACCCCCCTACACCTCATCAAGGATCCTTGAATGACACTTTAACAACCACTAGACTAAAAGTTTCCAGTTTTAAGACTGCAAAGTAGACACATATAGCAATCTACTGTTTCCTACACCAAACTGAATTACAGAAAATATGTTAAAATAAAAATGCATGGCTGTGCTTAAAAAACTTGGTATGTGTGCATGACAGAATGTGGGGGTGGAGTCACTGAAGGAGAATTCAAGCATAAAAAAAACCCTTGCATTGACATGTGAAAGTCAAAACCTGAAGGTGACCCCAGAACAATGATTTGGGTGCTAGCTAAGTTGAGGCACTCCAGGCAGATAGAACCGTGTGCATCGTTCCTGCCTTGCTCTGGGACCAGGCAGCAGCAATGAGGGGTATCTGTCTGCAGGTGGGAGCTGGGATAAAAAGGCTAGACAGAACCTCTGGAGAAAGCAGGTGCTCAAGCACAGAATGCCAACGACTCCACCCAGTCATCAGTCCACACCTGCCCATTCTCACCATACATAGTTCATCTAAAACAGTCCCACGGCATAAATAAAATTTAACACAAAATTTTAATCACTGAGATAAACATAATAAAAAATCATCCAATATTGAAGGAAATTCAGGAAAATCATCTAATATTGAAAGAGGCAACAAACTCAACCAACAGCAGAATTTATATCTGAGGGCAAAGAATTAATACAGCACTCAAAAGAGGACTTTTTAAAAAAATTACTCAGAGAGAAACTTTAAAACAAAACACATTGTTTATAAACTTATTCAAGTGAAAAATATAACTGCTGGTGGAGATTATTAATAGATAGATTAAAAAGCCAAATAAATAACATAAAGAGAAAGAAATCAGTGAGCTGGAAGACTGAGGTGAGGAATTCTTTCAGAATGCAGCCAAAGAGTTAAGAGGAAAAGGTGGAAAGGTAAGTTTAAGAACGTGAAAAATCGATTTAGAAACTAGTAAGTTTCTAAGGGAAATTCTTGAGAGGGTGAGAACTGATAATGGAGAGACAGCAACAAGAAAAGGAAGAACAGCCAAAAACTGAAGATGGATACTGATGAGTCTTCAGATTGAAAGAGACCACTGAGTGTCAAGCAAGGTAATATCCAGGATGCATGGACAACTCTAAAATCTACTAGGAAACTCAGACAGAATACCTCCACGTGAACAAACATCAGATTGACATGAGAGACTGAACAGACAGACAATAATGGGCAGACTACAAATAAACAGAACTCTCACCCACCATTTGCAGTAACCAGCCCAGGAAGCCAACCCATGATCAACAGTATCCCTCTTAGGAAGGCAGACAGCTCTCTATTGGTTAGACTTATGGGAAGTCAGTCTGCAATAATCATCCCCAAGTGACCATATTAGTAACTGATAGCTTTCCTGTTTCCAACTTAGGACCAACCAGAGGAAGCAAAATATATACCCCTAACCAACCGCATACATGTCCCATTTCTAGTTAGCTCATCCTCAGCTTTCTCACACCAACAGCCTACAGTTAGGGCATAGAAACCTTCCCTTTTTCTCAACTATAAGGCTTTCCCACTCTTCTGTCTGCCTCTGAGTCTCTGCCAAAATTCAAGTGATAGTGGCTGGCTCCCTTGCTAGAGCAAGCTCTGAATAACATCTGCTTGTTCTCATCTGGTTGGTCCTTGTGTATTTCCATAGTTAACATGGAGGACCACCGAGCCCTGTCTGCACTGTGCACTGCATGGACCGCAACCTTCAACTCGTGTGGTACCCACAGCTCCCCCTTGTGTTTTGCTGATTGTCCACTCTATGACCCAACACCAGGTCTGAACAATGCTCTCTTTGTGTTGAGTTCCCTGGCTACCTATTATGTAGGGAAAGAAAAAAATTTTTTTCTTCTACTCTTGTAGGTTCTCAGCTGGGGTCTCTGTTAACAAAAGACAGATGAAGAGAAAAATAAAGAGATGTTTATTATTATGTTTATCTCAAATATACATGAAAGAAATTCATGGATGAGTAACTCAAAGGGGTGGCTAGAACTTGGGTGTACATAGCATCTTAACAGAGAAATCTGTACAGAAATTACAGGACAAAGGGAAATATTTCTAGGCTTCCAAGGGTGGGAAACTGTGGGAATATTAATATATGGGGGGAAAAGAATGAAGTGAAGTTTCTTTGTAGATTCCTCTGGTGCCATCTTTAGGCCTAAGTCTAGAACCCTCTTACATGGACTTTGTTATTGGTTTACATTTGTTGGCCTATTTGGCCAAACCAGACCATTCCATTTCATCTTTTTTTGCTGTCTTTTGTGTTACTGTTTTGTGCTACAGTGTCCGAAGTGTTATTTGTCCTAAGGAGGAGACTTACAGGGCAGAATATAGGCAAAGGCCTTATAAGCCTGTTATCTGAGCTGGTCTCACAGACCTTTGAGAGTTCTATTCTCACCAGATCGGTCCCATTTAATAAACTTTGCTGTGGGACACCAATAGAATTAGATAAGATTTCCCTTACATGTTGTGTTCTAAGAGGCTGACTTTGATCTAAAGAGAGTATTCTCTTTGGTTTCTCACCTGACAGGGGCACGGACTGTTAGGTCTGCATTAGGAAGTGGCCAGCTCTCAGGCAGGGACCCAAGACATAAGGAGTATAAGTATTCCATTCCTGCCAACTATGACCAGCTCTCCTGGAGTTGTCTAGGTCTAAATCCTCTCCACTGCCTAGAAAAGCTCCTGCTTCTTACACGTACTCTGATTGAAATCCTAATTCTTGCATCTAACTTTCTAAAGGATGATTTGAGCCTTCAGGGGCCTCTCTAGGGAACGTCTGATTTAAACAAAACTGCTCATTTGAGAGATGCCTTAGAAAAAAAAGGAAATAAAATTCCACAATCCCAATGAGCAGCATTTTTGACTGATACACAGAAACCTCCAATTCTGAATAAGCAATCACTTCACTAACAGATTCTTTGGCCAAAGCTAAGGGAAATCTGACACACAGGCAAGAAGGAAGGACAACTCCTTCCCTAGAACATCCTCCCCTCTTTGTCCTCTGGTTGCCTCTCTACATCCAGCCCTCACTCTTCCTCTTTGTCTTACTGTTCTCTCTCCTTCCACACTTCCTCCTCCCACTTCCTCTTGTTCAAATACCCTACCTTTTCCCAACCACTTACCTAAAACCTCAAAGGGTCAACTGCCTGTACAGAACCATCCTTCCCATGAGCTGACTTACGGGCAATTGTGGAACTTAAGCCTTGGACCTGAGCTGAATTAAGAGCTATAATTAACAATTTCCCTAAATCCAAACAAGATCACAAATATTCACAGAAGAACTTAAAATTCTTTGGGTATATATGAACTAGGATTACCTGACTTACATCAACTTGTATACATGTTGGTCGGAAACTCAGATGCTAGATCCTGGGTAGCAAAAGCTGACTGGATTGATCTGGAAAGGGACCTGTAGATCCCCTTCCCTACAACAGACCTGAGAGGTTTAAAAAAAAAAAAAAAAAAAAAAAAAAACAGAAAAGAAATTCATCTCCTAAAAGCCACACCTGAAACATTCTCCCTTCCAAAACTGATTGAACCACAATTCAAGTATGCAAACCAACAGGATGAAACTATAGATTTTCAGGGCTGATTAGAAAATAACTCCTGATAACACTTGTGAGTTAAAGAAGGTGCTTATGTAGCAGCAGCCCTTCCACCTCATTGTGATGATGGAGTTAAACCTGAAATTGGAGCCCTAATTCAAAAACAGAAATTAGAATGGAAAATAGCCACTTGAGATAAACTACAACACCCAGCAGGATATTTTAACAGAGTTTTAGAACAAAAACGAAATAAGACTGAAAGTAAACTTGGCCCTGCAGATCAAACACCCAGATGGCCTGCAACCCAACCAACCACCTACTGACAAGGAAGCTTGTAGATACTGTTTATAGAAGAATATGGAGGAAAGATTGTCCCAGCTTAAGGAAGAAAACCAAGACAAAGGAAGATCTCTCACTTAGGATCAATGAGGCAGTCTGCTAATCCATGGAGTTCACAGTGAAGGCCCTGGGAGATGGGAGAGTCACATCAGGAGCTTTCTTTCACTTGCGACCCTGCAGGCTGTTATCAAGAGCAGGCACAGGTGGGAGGGTTAGTGTCGGTTCAAAGCCCCTTCCAGCCACTTGGCCAAAAAAAACGAACACCAAGGCAGAAATATTATGTAGTAGTTTTGCTAAACAATGGACACATATCTTAAACAGTCAGGGTTAATGAACTACAAATACAAAGTCTTTCTCACCAATCCCTGGTGCTAGCCATTTTCAAAGAGATAGGAGTACTACTCTTTTTGCACTAAACCCTGCCACCTTTCCACAATCTCTTCCTCAGAGTAAACATATCACAGAAGGGGTACGTATTTCAAATAAGCCACAGATTTCCCATATCTCCAATCCCTTGCCAATAAAAATTCTTCCTGCTCTGTGGTATCACCCCTTTAAATTTAATAAGGAGAGACTTACTTTGCCAATGGAATTGTAATATCAAATTTACACCAGAGGGACTATTTCTTGAGGTCCTAGAGGACTTGTCTATTCATAATTAAATTGTGTCTGCTCTGAATATACTTCTGCTTCCTCAGTTATATTTAATGCGTACCACAAATAAGGACCTTGACATTGTCCCTGACACTATGGGCTAAAAAGTTCACATGCATAGGCAAAATAATTGGAATAGAATCTCTGTAAGTTCAGATACGCCCTCCCATGCCATCATTTACACTTCCCCAATATTCCCTGAAGTCAAAAGCAAAGAAGAGAGATCAAATCTATCTGGAAGCCTTAGAGTCAAAGTCTTATACCCTACACTAGTCCTTGTAACACTTCCATCCAGCCATTAATGAAACCAAGTGGATGGCAATATCCATTTGTTCAAGACCCCAAGGCCATCAGCAAAATTATTATGCATTACTTCCCTATAGTACCTAACCCAGATACAATCCCGTCATCAATTCCTCCTGAAGTCACTTGCTTCACCACGATAGATCTCTGCTATTTTCAGGATGCCTCTAGACTGGGACAGTCAGTGTCTCTCTTTGCCTTCACTTGGGGAGGACAACAGTATATCTGGACAGGCACACCCCAGGGGTTCAATGAAGCCCCCTCCTACATTTCCCAGGTCCTCAATCAAGGCTTAAAGGATCTAAATTCCCTTTGTGATTTAGTGCTGATACAAAACGTAGATGATTTCCTACTTTATTCAGAGTCCAAGGAAGCCTATGAAAAGGATGCCATTTGCTTGCTCATTCTTAGCAGAAAAAGGGACATCAAGTTTGAAAAGATAAATCTGAATTCTGCCAAACAGATTATTATTTAGGACGTGACCTATTTAAGAGGGAAAAACTACTCTCTCCTGATGGACTGAAGTCTGTTCAAATGTATCTTAGACTGCTCACAAACAACAGTTGAGGGAGCTTCTAGGTTTTACTGGATATTGCAGAAAACACATGCCAGATTTTTCTGAAATTGCAATGCCTCTTTATGAATTGACCAAATCCTCAGTAAGAGCCTCTCTGCTCTGAGAGCTCAAATGAGAACTGGACGTAGATAACCTGGAGAAGTCTCTCCAACAGCCTCCTTCCCAACACATCCCTAACCAGAAAAAGCTGCTTCATCCATTTGCGTATGAGCGATCTCAACAAGCTCTCAGGGTTTTAACTCAACCCCATCTGCACCATCAAAAACACACTGCTTTGGTACAGCCTCATGGTTGACTTCGCTGCAAAGGCCTATCCTCCTCATCGTAAGGCAAGAGCTGCCGCTTCAGCACTTGATGCTTCTGCTGAACCAGTCTAGGCTCGCCGCTTGACCTCACAGGTCCACATGCAGTACAGACATTACTGACAACTCACAGCACTTGTCAGCCAACTGATGAACCTCTTATGAAATTCTATTTCTCTCTCTCTCTCGCTTTACCGTTCACCACTGCTTCACCCTGAATCCTGCCCCTACAAGAGGGGGAGCCTCATCATCGTAGTACTTCAATTAAGAGACTCTCTGCACCTTGCTCAGATTTAGTAGAGACGTCAATTGAGAACCTCAGCTGACTGTTATTTGTTGATGGATCGAACCTCAAAGTGAAATTGGAGATTATCAAACAGGATATGCTACCACTAATCCAAGCTCTGCCTTAGCATACAGCCCTCTACCTAAGGTAAAAGCAGCCCAGATGGCAGAAATTACTGTGCTCATTAGAGCTTTCCAACTAGCCACAGACCAGGGAGTAAACATATACACAAATAGCAGGTATGCTTAAGAGTGGCACATGGGTTTGGGATGCTTTGGAAACAAAGGGGGTTTCTCACCTCTGCTGGAAGCCCCATCAAAAATGGACAGCAAGTTAAGCAACTTCTAGCCTCACTCTTGCTTCCTAGAGAGGTGGCTATTATAAAGGCTGAGCCCACATAAAAAGAGATAAAAGCAAATACTGTAATAGATCATTGTGCCAAACAAGGTATTTAACCAAGGTCAGGACCCCATCTAAACCCTCAGAGAATCCATGCCTGGAGACAATCAAAAAGGCCTTTATAAAATATCAGTGCAACAACAACCAACAAGGATTGACAGAAGCAGAGATAAGCTTTCAAAAGGAGTTCATCTGAAACAAAGTGACACAGGAAGAAGGAAAATAAAGGAATGAAAAAAAAAATGCAAGCAAGCAATAACAAGATTAAGTTAATTGCTAATGTATGATAAGGCAAAAAGAAGACGAAATAAAAATATTTTATACTGATTAAAGAAAAACCAACCACAAACCTTTTACAGTCATGAGTAGTCCCACCCGGTTTGGGGGTATTTTTCTGAGTCTGTTGTCTGCTTGGTACTGGGTCTTCCCTTTCCCCTGATTCTCAGAGATAACCTCTCTCTTGTGCTTCTCCCACACATGTGCCACTGCTATGTTTCCTTGACACTTGTTAGTGTGGTGGTGAGAGATGCAGGGATGGAGATGTTCTCTGATCCCGGACTGAGGCTCAGCCACGGGCAGTCACTGTGCACCTGGGACAGGGGCGTGGCCTCACAAGTGGTCTTGCCCCTCCTCCAGGCCCAGTGCTCAGCTTTACACTATGCCTGCCCTCCTCCCAGGAGTAGAGCTTTTTCTCTTCCCCATATCCAGCTCCAGCCCTCTCTTCCTCGGCAAGATTAGGGCCTTGTTTCATAGGGGAGACAGGTCTCAGAGGAGTTTCAGCAGGGCTGCCATCCGCCTTCCCCGGCCACCATGGAGCTGAACGTTCCTAAGAGAAACACCCCTGTAAGACTCTGCAAACCTTCCTTATGTCTGGGATTCACACTCTTCACAGAGCCCGCTCCCAGCCTTTAGGAATTTTTTTAAAGTTTCTGCCTGAGTCTCCTGTGGACTTCTGTAATATCTGGTAGTCTGTTTCAGGGAAGCAGCTGCAGACTGTTAGATACCTGCAGACACAAGTCTCTCCAGTGACAACACTGAACTTTACCTCAGCCCTGTGCTCCCATCAAACAGCAACAGTTAAGAAATCCCCCCACCATTCTGTGTTCAAATGATTACCACAAAGAACCATCCTTCCCCGCGTGACTCAGATAAGACTTACTCTTTGTCATGACTGCCTTAAGGACACAAGATGACTACTGTGTTTACCAGAGACAGGGCCAAACACAGCCTTTTGCCTGAACCTGCTGACAAAGCCAGACATAGACTCTTCCCCTTTCACCCCAGGCCACCTTCCCTTTCTTTGCCTCCTGAGTGAATAGCCAAAGTTAGAACTGTTTGTCCCCCTGAAACCAGCCAGACACAGAAATGAACACTTCGACTTCAGCTGAGACTGCCCCTGATTGCAAAACAATCCTGCCTGCAAATCCCCCACCTATAACCTGTCTATCACCCCCTGCAGAAGTCTAAGGTAAAGCCACCCCTCAGAGTCCTGATCTTTGAATCTAGGTGCTGTCCCTTTAGCCATAGTCGGAATAAAATCATCTCCTTAACAGCCCCATGCTTTATGTCTTTGACACTGGATTTCAGGTCAGTTATTTGCCTTATAACCTCAGTTCTCTCAAAGATCAAAAGACACTCATTTGCAGGTGAAAATGTGGGAACAGGGCTGCATCCAGCTCTCTAGATCTCTGAGGCAAAACAAGAAGTCTTAATTCTCTTATTGACCACTTTCAGGTGACCCATAGGGTTTTTTTTTAAAACTACCACTATGAACTAATGGATTTTAAGACTTCCAGGTTTTCAAGACTGCAATTTTTCTTTTTACCCTTAACTTTCCCTAATCTTTTGATACAATGCAGTAGTCTTTGAAAGCCTCCTTGCTTTCAGTACCACAAGATATTCCAGCCTCACCCCATGTACCTCCTACCCCAGAGCCGGAATCAGCGATTTCTCTAGGAAACCTTGTTTGTTTTCCCGGGAAATGGTATTTTAAGACCGCAGTCTGGGCCCTAGTAGTATTCTAACTCTTTATGTGCAATATACATTCATGTATGCTTTTCTTAAGTCAAAAATACAGGAATAATAAATAGTGTTACTCATAATATTATACTAATTAAATGAATCAAAGATATAATAAAGATCTGATAAAGATCACCCATTTCATTTGTTCAAAAAATATTTAATGAGCACATTCTTTGAGCCAGACATGTTTGGGTAGTGGAGGGAAAAAAAAAATCATTTGCCTGTATAGGATGTATATTCTACTGAAGAAAGGTAAATAATAAGTAATAAAATAAATAGTAATATGGTAAGTGTTATGCAGGAAACCAAGGCAAAGAAGAGGTTTTACCAGAGTGCTATTGTTATTTGCAGTAATACTATTATTATTATATTTATGTGACCCACTCCAAGTACAGCTGTCCTTCAGTATCCTCTGGGGGGGGGGGAAGGGGGGGCAGTTGGTGTCAGAACCATCTTATATACCAAAATCTGTACACGCTCAATTTTCTTATGTAAAATGGCGTAGTATTTGGATATTAACCTATACAGATTCTCCCATATACTTTAAATCATCTCTAGATGACTTATAATACATAATACAATGTAAATGCTATGTAAATAGTTGTAAATACAATGTAAATGCTATGTAAATATTTGCCTGTGTACAGCAAACTCAAATTTTGCTTTTTGGAACTTTAGGGATTGTTTTTTCAAATATTTTTTGATCTGCAGTTGGTTGAACCTGTGGATGTGGAACCCATGGATACGGAAGGCCGATTGTAATACAACTGGGCAGGCAAATGTAACTTCTAAACGCAAAAGTCTATTGTCAAGGTCCTACCAAGCCTCCTTATTTAAATGGATCATAGATAAATGATTTTGTAAAGTCTGCACATCTCCTCCTCCTCAACCACATCCAGTGGGTAAGATGCCATCATGGACCAAGTTTGTTTGAAGAAAGAGACACCTTCATACTGGAGAGGAGGGACACATGTGCTTTGCAGGTCCTCTCTCTCATGCTGCAGAGATACGAGGCACAGGGATATGGCAATCCCCCTCTGGACAGGTGACGTACATCTTAATAACATATCTATTCTATGTTCCCCCTCTTCCCAATAAAGATGAAGTGGTGAATAGAAGAGCCATCCTTTTAAGAGGTAATATAACCCCCCAGCTCTGTCTCCTCATCCCCACTGATGGGTCCTTGGAGACCCTCTGGCTCCCCTTGAAAACATTCTGAAGGGAGCTATAGCACATCAGTACAAGGAAGTTTTTATTTTAATCTCTATTGACATACCATCAAAGAACCAAATAAAAACACTTAATTTGGTGATGCTTTCTTAAGGCACCAACTATTTGTGAAAAACATTTAAGTGTCACGGAAGAATGACAGCCCTGACCACATTTCCAATGTATCCGCATAAGAAATAGAAACATTGCTGCCTGAATGCTATAAAGTATTTTTATTGAGCTCTAAATTCTCTTGGCATACAGTAAGCCAGGCACTAGAGACAAATTTCCAAGATTGCGTATATATCAATATAATAGACAGTCCAATCTATTTCTAGGGTAATCGTTGTGTATATCTTAAAGATACATTTTTATTAAAAATGAGATTTATTTTATATGAATAGCATTGCGAAGGTGCTGCCCAATGGTATGGCATCAACTTTTTTTAGTTGGTACTGCAGATTAGTGTTTTTTGGGTACCAGGTCACTCTAAAATCCCCAAAGTTTTGGCTATTAGATTCCTGGATCTCTTTTTAAAATTTCCTTATCTGCCCTTTAAAATGATGCAGACACTGGGGACTTGTAGTAGAGACATTCTGGGTTTAAGCCTCTGCCTTCCCTATTTGCCATGACAAAACAGGGCTCATATCCTGAGAAATCTGAATCCACAAGTGATGTTCCATCTCTGAAATGTGTGCAAAGTGTGCCTGTTGTTTCCTTTACTTATTATTATTACTCTGTCCACTAGACTGTGGAATTCTCAGTTTGAGCTGCATCTCATTTATCTCTTATCCCCAAGTTCCTGAACCTGCCTTACCATTAGGAGCCAACAAACTAGTGGTTACCAGTGGGGACAGGGAGGAGGGGAGGGGCAATATAGGGGTAGAGGAGTAAGAGGTATAAACTATTAGGTATAAAATATGTTACAAGGATACATTGCACAAAATGGGGAATTACAGCCAACAATTTATACTAACTATAAATGGAGTATAACCTTTAAAAACTCTGAATCACTATATTGTACACCTGTAACTTATATAATACTGGACAGCAAGTACACTTCAATTTAAAAAAAAAAGGAAAAGAAAGTAAGTCAAATAAATGAATGGTGGTAACTGTATTAGTTTGTGCCTTTATTAAACTTTCTTACAAATAGCACCTGTCCAAAGCATTTTCTGCTTCATGTAGACTGGTCGCCTGCGTCTTTCCCTACACAGACCATGGTCTTTCCCACTGCCAAGCCTTTGCTCATACCATTAGCTCTAGTAGAACGTCCTTTCCTCCCATCCTCTGGGAAGTTTTCTCCTATGATGTTTATCTTACAGGGTTATTCAGAGGCTGGAATCCGACAAAACATGTAAACACATCTAACAGATGCTTGTCTCGGTAAACCTGAGTTTCCTCATGGTCACAGAACTTCATCACTCTCTGAACTTCTGAGGACCATGTCTGGGCCATGTAATTCAGCTCTTGGGTAAACACAGTTTCCTACTGCCCAGGAATTACTTCTTCTAGGTCTGCTTGGTCTCCCCAGCTAGGCCCTTAGAGGATCAGCCTTCACCCCCTTGTGTTTATCAGGGCATCTAGAACACAGTAAGTCATCTGGCAGGAACTCAACAAAAGGTGGCCAGCTGGCTTCCTCATCTGCACTCCTTCTCCTTATCCTGTGGTAGACACGCCTGAGGGGGCGGTCTAATTTGTCCCCCGCCCACTGTCTTGCTTTACTCTGTAATCTTGCCTATCTGGGCCACAGCAATGCGGACCAAGGGTGGAAGGCTGGGTCAATCAGGTCCTCTCACACAGGGTTAAATGGAACTGAAAGATATTCTAGAAGTTTCGGGAGAGCTGAGGTAAGAATAAGTAACCCTGACTCTGTGGGCACCCACATTCCACCCTGCAGATTGGACAAAGCAATCATCATATGGAAAGAGAAGAGGAGGAAGCAGTTAAGTAGCCAAGGGTAGAGAACAAGAGATGGAGGGCGTGCTACCCAGTTTCCAGATCCCAGTTCTGCTAGTTCCCCTCCCAAGGCCCAGACACCTTTCTGCTTTGGGTTGTGTGAGATGCTCCTCTTCTTTCATTAAATCCCTCCCCACCCCTCTAGCCAAGCTGGCTTACAAGTCAAAGATTCTTATTTGATATCTTCTTTTTGTTTCCCTGTCTGCCAATACATAAAAGAGCAACCGTGGGGGACTCTGAGGGTGTGGGGTGCTGGGATTTCTCTGTCTTACCTTAAAATTATCCAGGGACTAGCAGGGGACTTGCTCAGTATTACCAAAGGAATTCAACGCAGGTCTTGGTCAAGGACTCAAGAGTCTACTCTTCACCCAGCGGTCTTTCAGCTAGACTGTGAGACTGCTTCCGCCCTCACTTCTGGGGATGTAAGCAACCTCTCAATTGGCCATTGAGGATGTGATGGAGGAATGAAAACTGCCTTGAGATGAGAAGAGTAAGAGAACTGTGAGACATGAACTTGGTGACAGAAGAAAGACACCTTGTTTGAGTCAGAGACAGGAAAGTCTAGAACCCTGGGGGAAGCAGCAGGGTCGCTGGGGTGGAGAGCAAGCAGTGCCCAAAGAGCCTTAGGGAGTCACTCAGGGAACCAGCAGGGAGGCCGGCCTTAAAGGCACAGGTGCAGATGCAGGGGGCCACCACGGCCTGACTTTCTAGTTTGGTCAAGCAACATAAAATATAGGCACTTTTCAGGAAAGTCAGATAAGTGGAGAAAATAGAATTTTTCAAGGATAATCATTCTACCTGCCAGAGATCTCTATGCTATTGTTTGTCTTTATACAGAGTTTTCTGTGAATTTTGCTTTTGTTCATTTGCCTAATTATAACCATACTACAAATACAAATCTGTCGTATTCAGCCATTCCCATTGGCTGACATTGCTGCTCTTCCTGCGCCTAATTAGGTGGGCACCCAGCGAGGCACTGAAGTGGTAGAACCTGGGAGTGATGGACTTTGCGGAGAAGAATCAGAAAAGTCTGGAGGAGAACTTGCCCAGGTAGGACACCACTGTGAAGGTCTCTAGGCAGCTGGGCAGGGAGTCAGCACAAGCAGAAGATGCCTGCAGCAAGGACTGACTGAGAAAGAGAGCTGAGAGGACCAGCTAGATGCTCTGAGCCTGGAGAAAAGGATGCTATCAGCTTTCAGGATACAGCTGATACAGGACAGTGCAGAGCTCTTCGTCTAATGGATCCAGGTCAGGGGTAAGGGAGAGGGGGGAGGTGTGGGAGAGCGGAAGGTGACAGTAGCCTGGCCATTTGGAAATCAACTTTGTCTCTGCACTATACCTGTTCTTGGCCAGCAGTGGCTCCCCTGATCATTGGTTCTTGAGAGCATCATAATATAGGTAGGGAACTGTGCCAAGAGCAATGGCTTCAAAGCCAGAGAGACAGACTTGAGCTCAAATCTATTCTTTATAGGAGGTATGGTATGGGGCTCCTTTATTGTCTTTCTCCTAATGCAGCAGATATGAGGATTAAAGGGGCTAATCTTGGGCTGCAGTGCCTCGCCCAGTGACCTGCATACTGTGCTCATGGTCTCATCCATGCATCCTCATGTGAAAGAATAAAGGAGAAGAGAGGGAATGCAGGAAAGAGATGTTGATTTCAAACAATGCCTGAGATCCTTAATGCCGGGAAATGTGCACAAGCTCTTGGACCCCTAGAAGCCATTCAAAGGATAGAAGCCATTCAAAGGACACAGGAAACAAGCATTCTTCCTTGAGTGGGTTGAGTGTCAAAAGCAGAAAAGAATGTTTAAGACAGGATAAGGAAGAGGTGAGGTGGTGGTTAGGGAGGATAGAGAGAGAAAGCTCTTCCTTTTCTTATAAAGTTACCAATCCTATTGGACTAGGACCCCACCCTTATGACCTCATTTAACCTTAATTACCCCCTGAAAGCCCTATCAAATACAGTCACATAGACAGTTAGAGCTTCGACATATGAATTTCATGGGGACATGATTCAGTCTATGGCACCAGGGTTTGAGAGAATGAGCAGGGAATGGCAGGTAAAGAACAAAGTGAATGTTCCTCCCCTCCTCACCACAGTCATAAATAAACATTAGAAAGGAGACAGATGCAAATGTAGGAAAGAGCAAGATATCATCACTATCCCAGGAGGAAAGAGACTGTTACATTTCCAATTGTTAAAGATTCAACCACAGGCACAGAATAAATGTATCTCATTTAGGTCTGGAAGTTTTCTGCCTTTATTCTTAATTAGAGCATTTGCTTTGTGAAGACCTCATATTTTTGTGAGAAGCATCATCAGCAAATTTAACTCAAGAAGAAAAGTAATTAATTTCAGAAATGGAGGCTGCCAGTCAGTTATATGCTGGCATAAACCACATTGCTAGTGAGCAGCTCCAGCTTTTGGGGTTTATTTCTGTTGCTTTTGTCAAAACTGTTGGGATGAGCAGACTGTCCCAATTGGGTAGAAATGGTGAATACACTGGTTTGAAGTCTTATGCACATTGATATAAACTAAACTAGCCTGGTAAGATGGCCAGTTTACACCCCACCCCATCTACACATACACACATTTTTTTTTCTTTTGCTAGCTTTGAAGGTTTTCTTATTTTAATCATCATATTTGGTGGCCTTAGAATTTCAGACAAACCAACCACAGCAATGAGTAGTAAAGGAAATCCTGATGCTGAATGCTGAACACAATAAAAGGATTTTTCTACTTGTAGGAGATGAGGATAGAGTCTTTCTCCTCTGACCAACTGATAGAATAAATGATGCTAGCAGATTTCTTCGGAGTTTGTTTCTTTTCAAATGCTGCTGGACTGAATTTGCTAGCATTTTATTTAGGGATTTTTTTTTTAATCTAATTTATAGGTTGGGTGTGTGTTCCACACTCATCCTTTTCAGTCAGATTAGAGCATCAGAGTTAGGCTACCTTTGTAAAATGCCCAGGAAATTTGAAAAGTACCACAATGGATAAAAAAGGTGTTTGACCAAGCGTATTCTGATACCGTGTCATGGGGTTGGGAACAGGAATAAGCCATTGGACTTAGCTGCTGAGCTACAGTTGCCCATTTGGCACTTCTGTGACCACCCCATCTGCTCAGCCCCTCTCCCTCACTTCCTCTCTGAGCACACTGCTCATCCTCCTGCAAGGCTCAGCATATTTTACAGCTGTATAAATAAGTTGGTCTGCTTACTTGTTATACTGTCTCTCACTGAACTTTAAGCTCTATGAGGGTAAAACCATGCCCATTTTATTCACCAAAATTTTACCCAGTACCTAGCACACTGCCTGAGCATAATAACAGGGGCTTGAGAAATATTTATTGAATAAATTATGGATGTTAGGCAAGTTTCCATCTGACCCAAGGTAAGCTTTATTACTGAGCTAGAAGACAGAGAATTTGTTAATATTAATTACTACTAATTACCCTATACTGAGTATTGACTGTGTATGATGGATGCTATACACTATAATATAACTATTTACATACACCACGTACTAAGAGCATTCTATACCAATCAGTTGATAATATGTTCTCTCATGTGATCTTTTCAAAAATCCTACAAAGTAGGCTCAGAAATAGTAAATAATTTTTTTCTCTTTATATTAAAAAAATTTTTGATTTACAATGCTGTGATAGCTTCTGGTGTACAGCATAGTGATTTAGTCATACATATATAAACACACATAATTTTCTTAAAGGCACCCGGTTAGAAGCTAGGATTTGAACCCAAGTCTTTTCAACCTCAGAGGCTGTATTGTTTACAACTGTGAGAAAGTGTTTTCTCCCTAAAATATGTCACAGCAAAGAAAAAACTGGGCTCAGTAAATTTTCACTAACATAAGGCCATGTCTTGGCTTATTTATTCCAAATGTGAGCTTCTTGGGCCAATGTTACATTAACATTTAGAAGGATTTTCACTATACATAATGAAACTATTGTTGCATGTAGAATAAATGTGGTTGCTTAAATGCTTAAGGAACAGTGTTTAAAATGCAGCATTCACCACCAGAAAACAATCCTCCTCTCCCTTCTTTGTTCATGATAATGTGCTCAGAGAGGGAAAGAGAAAGGGGTAGGGCCTTCTTCCCTCCCACCCTCTATCTCTAGGCAGGGAGTCTGGCAGTTAGGGGGCTGGAGGCTGCAGAACTGTGTTCCCAGCCATGACAGGAGCTCAAAGGAGATGGGCTGGAGGACTCCAGTGCTTCAACATGGTGGTCATGAGGGACCCACTCCTGCACTTCTCCCTCCTAAGACAGCCCCGCCCCACAATCTCACGCAAGGATTATCTTGGGTCAGCTCAAGAAAGAAGCAATTCTACAGCAGATACATTAATGATTTTCTCTCCTTTGGGGTTGGAAAGGAGTGGGGACCAGAAAATGAGTATGGTCTACAAAGGCAGGCAGACGGTATGGAGTTGATTTATGCAAGAAACACTGATTGAACAACTTGTAGATGCTTGAATCCAGGGATACAATCAGGGATGAAAGCCGATGAAGTGAGAGTATAAAAAAATCACCATTTTTATAAGCACACTTGTGTTACACACCAAGACGGACAAATCACGGGTGCTCTGAAAAGGTAAGCTATTAGGCTGAGGATAGGTCTCCCTGAGGCACTGACATTTCAAGTCTGAAAGAAAGGTAGCAGGTGGCCAGTTGTCAGGGTTTGGGACACAGTAAAAGCATTCTAGACAGAAATAACTTTATGAGCAAATTTTCTGAGGAAGGAAGGACATAAGGCCAAAATGAAGAACAGAGATGGGGCTGGCGTGGCTAGAACTGGAAGTAAAAACCGGATGAGGGGCAGGAGGCACAGGCAGAGACTCTCAGGAGCAGTGGGAGCCAGTGAGAGTGTCTGAACAATGGAGGGACAAGCCGGACATGTTACACACTGCAGTCTGACCGCAGTCAGGAGAACCAGCTGGAAGAGGCAGGGAGGAAGGGGTAGTGTTTGAGAACAGCTGGATTTTCACTGTAGGGAGAGAACTGGTGCCTGGTGGAGACAGTAGAGATGGAGAGAAAGGGGAAGGTTTACGTTTTATCTTGGAAATGGAACTGTCAGGTCTGGACAGCTGATTAGACGTAGGAGGTGAGAAATACAGAGGTATAAAAGATGTTCCACATTCTGAGCTGAACAACCAATCAGGTTGCTGGAGATGCCACTGTTGACACAGGGGGACACTGTGGGAAGGAAAGACGTGCAGGGCTAAATTAAAACCTCTTTTTGGCTGTGTTTTGGTTGAAAAGCTTGAGACATCATGTAGTCCACTGGATATATTTATCTGGAGCTTAGAAGTAAGGTCAGGGCTGGAAAGTTAAATTCAATTTCATGTGATGAATACTGAACACTTACTCTGAGGCAAGCATCATGCTTGGGCCTCTTCTTCCCAGAGAATCAGACTCAAGCATAAGACCATATGCTGGAAATGCCAACAGTGAGATACACATGAGCAATGGAAAGGGCCCTGAAGTGCAGAACTATGGTAACCAATCGGGGGCGGGAGGAAGAAGACAGAGAAGGAATGAAGATGGGAAAGAAATCCAGGAAGGTGTAAAAGTTGGTCCAAGTCTCAAAGGCTGAGGAGGATTGCAACAGGCAAAGAAGCAGCAGAAGGCACTCTAGGTAGAAAGAAAATTCTGATCCAGGGCATCATGTAAGCACAGGGTGTTATGGTGGGGATAAAAAGCCCTATCTGAGGGACACAAGAAGATAGGAAGGCTGGAAAAGCATGCTAGAGTCAGACTGCCCAAGGCCTTGAGCAGGTGAAACCAAGGAGTTTGGATTTTATAATATCCAATGATTTCCAATCCTGGCAGCACATCGGAAGTTACTTGGGAGAGATTATAAAAATTCATATCCTCAAGCTCCATCCATTGAAATTCTGACTCCATAATCTAAGGAAGGAATCCAGAGACCCTTGGAGGTTCTCACAGAGCTAATCTGGACACTGTCATGGGGGTACCACTGATGTCCATGGTGGGAGACAAAAGTCCATGCCTGCCCTGGGTACCTCATGCAGATAGAATCATACAGTATTTGTCTTTTCATGTCTGACTTACGTCACTTAACAAAATGTCCTCAAGTTTCATCCATGTTGTAGCACGTAGGCTGAATATTCCATTATGTGGACATACCACAATTTGTTTCTCCAATCATCCACTGATGGACACTTGGGACGTTTCTACCTTTTGGCTATTGTGAATAGTGTTGTTGTGAACATGGGTGTACTTTCAGGGAGTTTTAAAACTCAGTATCTAGATTGCATCTAGACTATCCAAATCCAAACTTCTGAGATAGGACCCAGGCATCAGTATTTTTAAAAACACTCCAAGTAATTCCAATGTGCATCCAAGGGAGAGAACCACCATTTAAAGTAAAAGGAGGCTGTTTACAGCAGAAGCAGAGATAAGAAAAAACAGAAGTATTTGCATGTTGGTCCCTGTTCCCTCTCTTCCTGCAAAGTCTTTCTTCCTGACTCCCCAGGACAGAAAACAACAGCCTTGAGGTAAGCCCTGGGTTGGCAGTCCTTTAAATCCCTTTGTCCCAAAACTAAAGTGCATGTCAGACACCTGAAAAGTATATCTTCATGTCCATTTTCAAGTGATTTGGTTTGTCTAGGTGATTTGGATTGGAAACAGCCTTAATCTGGTACTTGGTTCCCAGGACATCTATGACCCAAGACTGATACTCAGGTGGTGGCGGTGCAAATTTCATGGGGATGGCACGTGGCTTCCATAAGCCTACCTTCCTCCAGCAGGCATGCTGAGGCTTTGGGACAGGAGGACACACTCTAGGGCCAGACTGGGAAGGCAGAAGTGGTTTCTAGAAGTGCTGTCCAGGGAACCTACAGATGGGATTCTTAATGTGGCTATTGGGACAAGCGGCAGATACCTACATGCAATAATTAGACCAAGGGAACCTGGAACGGTTTGCAAACATATCTGTAGAGGAGAGAGGCAGGCACACCTTAGTTATTTCAGAGCTTCCTAGACAGACAGCTGCAGTGGATAAGGCACCCAATCCAACTCTAAAGGGGTGAGCACTGCTCTGTTGGAAGACCTGTAATTCTCTCTGACTTTAAATTCTTCATCTCTTTCAAAGCAATAGTTCTACCTGGGGAGGACTAGCCTTTCCTGGGTAATTTTGGAAAGTCCAATTGTGGTTAGCTTAGAAGTCAACTAGTCTTGGATTATTTTGCTCTCACATGATAATGTTGAGTTAATCCCTCACAGATAACCAAGAAAGTAATACATTTTCCCAATAGTTTTTTTTTTTATAATCATCGTTACACAGTCCAATGCCCCAACTCCTTTATTTATAAAAAAAGGTGAGAGAGAAAACAGATCAATATTTATAATTTGTTACAAACACAGTGGCTTCTATAAAGACAACAGCAAAAAAGGGTAAACTGCAGAGAGGGAGAGATGGCCCGAGAGTAAACTTGCTGCATCTCAAAATCCTACAGGGAAAAGCAATGAACCGCAGCTACATTACAGAAAAAATATATCCTTCCAAACCAGGAGCAGGGCAGGGAGATGGCCAGGCCAGGGAGAAGAGCATATATCCAGTGGGAGTAGAACAGCATACAAATTACCTAATTCACACTCTGCATAAAGACAGCATCCTAAACGGTGCGGGGCGGTGGCTGACCCAGGGTCCTGGAGCCCTCCAATCCGGGGTTCACGCCCCTGCTCTGTTATTTACCAGATCTTGGAAGGTTACCCACTGTCAACCTCAGTTTCCTCATCTGTGAAATGGAGATACGGTACCTATTATTCAAGGTCTTGTGGAGCTGAATGAGATAACCCACGTGGAAGTGCTGGCACTGAGGGGTGGTTGTTACAAATGCCTCTCAGAGGCAGCAGAGGTTTCCTTCTCTGGGGCCAACTGTGTGTCAGTTATTGATCTTGGTAAGCGGAGGAAATCCTGTTTTGTTTTTTTATTTTCATTTTCTAGCATTTCAAAGATGTGGAACCTCACTCCTAAGAGAAATGAAAATTAAACTACCCTGAAACAGCATTTTTCACCCATCAGATTGGCTAACATCCTAAAGTTTGATAACACACTCTGATGTAGACACTGTGAAGAATCAGGTACTAATGTGAATGGTACAACCACTAGGAGGATACCTGGCAATATGTCAAAATTACAAATGCACAAATCCTTGGTTTATGTACCATGTTAGCAATTAAAGGATTTTTCTTTACAACATCAGAAGATTAGAAATAACCCAAATATCCATCAATAAGGGGGTATTTAATTATGTTGCATCCGTTCCACAGACTACTTTGTAGCATAGTAAAGTAGTTCTTTTTTTTTTTTTTTTTTTGTACTGACATGGGCATTCTCCCAGATCTATTTTAAGTTAAATAAAAAGCAAGATGCAGACCAGTGTCTGTAACAAGCTATACTTTGAGTCCCCAAAAGAATGTAAATAAGAATACTTACTCACATTTGGCTAATATAACTGTAAAGAAACTGAAAGATGCATAAGAAACTAAAAAAGTACATGCCTGTATGGCGGGCAGTAACTGGCCTGGGTGGGGTAAGGCAAGGGAAAGAGACTTCTCATTACCTATTTATTTATACCTCTTTATTCTTTTAACGTTTCAAATCATGTGATTGTATTACCTATCAAAAATGAATCAAGTAATAATTTCAAAAATTCAGTGTTCTGGAAGCTATCCTGTATTTGGGGGTCAGTCTTACTGGCTTGAACCTAGCCCTGTCAGGGTCATCCTGGCCCACTCTCTGTTAAAACATATCTTCCTGGAGTTGCCTCTTCATGTCCCAATCCTTGTTCTCCTTGAGAGAACTCAAACAGGCACTACTGCCTCTGAAGGAGCAGAACTCACCAGATGTGGACAGGACAGTGCACAGCACGAACCTAGTTTCTGAGCCTACCTCTGCCTCCAACTGCTTGACCTTGACCTTGGCTGGACAACTTGCTTCCTTTGCCTGGGTCTCAGTTTATCATTCTGTAAACTCAGGATGTTGCTCTAGCATTTGTTCCTTTTGGTTATTAAATTGGAAGACAAATATCAAATGACACATGCCCTTGCCCACTTAGTCCCACTTCCTTTGATTTCCTCACCACATCCTTCTTTTTTCAAACATTAACTAAATATCTATCATGTGCCTTGTATGGTGCTAGGTGCTCTAGGCATACAAAGATGAGAGACAAAGGCTTTACCATCAAAGAAGTCATGGTTGGGGGAAAGAGAATACAAAAGGCAATCACAGGACAAAGGGAAATTCCTCCCGTTGACTAAACCCTACCAAAAAAGCTCTCAGAAATACAAAATGCCAGTAGGGCCCAAAGGGGCATGGAGCGTCCTCATGATGGCAGTCCCTGCGAGTAATAAACCAAATGCCTCTTTTCCCCTAAACCCACATATTCCTGCTGCCCTAAAACTTGAACATCTTGGATTCCTTTTCCCTACTCTTTGGCTCCTTTCTCGGCCAACTTTTATTCTTCCCTTTTGCTTTTACTGCCCTTATGTTGATCAAAACCCTATTCACTTCACTGCTTGCCTGGGTTGATCCTGGAAGCTCATTATTGGCCTTTTACTATTCCCATTTCCTCTTAATTCTGTCCGTCATACATATACTTGCCAGGCAAGTATTCCTAAAATATTTCACCCCATTTAGTCCCCTGAAAAATCAATCTCTGAATATGAAAATGGGAAATGAGCAAAATGAATGGTGAGCTCTTGCTCTTCAGTATTTGGAGAATGAGAGCTCTCTATCATGTTTCATTTCCACAGATTTGCTATGTAGTAAGGAAAGATGAATGGTGACCCCCCAAGGCATGCCAAGATCCTGAGGTGCCTACTTAACATCGAAGAAAAATACCTGTTTGATCCTAATTTAGTGATATGCATTTTGTCGTATAGTAGGAATAGTACATGTGTGGTAACTCTTTATTAACCAGTGTACTTGAGTAACCAGGAACCTTAGTTCCGTAAGTTTGAGAGTAGAGTTTATGCTACCTAATCAGTAATTTTGTCCTGCAAACAATTTTCAAGATTGTGGATTTGTATATTTTGTCAGTGGAGACATCAAATTGATTCTGATTTTAAAAATCAGAAGACATTTATTATAGTACCTTATATGTAATTTGTATTAAGTTGTTACCATCCCCTCAAAAAGAGAAAAACCTCAACCACAGATGAGTAACAACTACAAATAATCACCAATAACAAATCCACACAGACTAGAATAAATATCATTATAATTACCTGTTCAGGAAAAAAAAAATGTAAAACAATTGGGCAAACTGCTTAGCAGATTATACAACGGCTGTTTGGGAATTTTAAATGTGTGTCAACGGAAGTGCAAATATTTATCTTTTCTATTTCTCAGTGTAACATGTAGTCAATAAACATTTCCCTCTGATGTGCAGCTACCTGCAGTATCACTCACTGGAATTTAATTCATTTGCAAATCCTTTCCCACTGTCTTGGGACGATATGCTTCCAACCTGACTACTGGGGATCAAAGATACTTTTTCCTTTGATACTTGAACACTGCCCAGCTTGTATCAGTGTCCTGCTAGGCACTCAACAGTCTTATTCAACATAGAGAAAAAATGGTATTTTAACCAGAAAGCTCAGGGAATTAGAATTTGGAAAAGCAAGGAGGATCGTGGCTCTTCTTATATTCATCAGAATTTTGCATGGTTGGGGTTATAAAAATACCCATTCAAAGCCATACTTGAGGCAATGACACTACCTTCAAATGCCACAATTATAAATTATCATGTAGTTCCAGATTCCCTGTGTTAGTCTCTTTATCCCCATCTTTGAGGTCAGAATCTTGCTAATGGTCCCTTGGTCTGTCAAAACCAGCGATTCCGACACTGATGCATGATCAGTGGGCCCCTTGCTCCCCAGCAGGTTCACTCTGACCCTGTGGGGACCCAGGCTGCTGGGAGCCTGTTGGAGCTTTGAGGGTCTGGGGAAGGCCCCTTCTCCGTGGTTTCTTATGCTCTCCCTACTGAAGCTGGCTTCATGGGAAAGGAACCCTGTCCTATGGTACAGGAAGTGCTCTTGCTTCCTACTTACATCTTCTCTTTCTAGCCAAATACCAAAGCCATGAGGAAATGGCGTGGGTACCATTCCCACTGCCAACCACCACCAGCCCCACAGATCACTGACCTCAGCTAGACAGTGTTGACAACCCATTATAAAGACCAAGAGGCAGCCAACCCAAGGACACAGCCCAGGCAAGGGACCTGGCCAAGGTTAGAACCCTGGCTTGTCTGCTGTAGAACAAGTACTTTTAAACCACTCTTGCCCAAGTAGGGCACGGTCTTTACCAGCAGACTTCTAATGACCCTGCAGTCACACCCACGCAGGCAGGCCTGAACCAAGGGCCCATTTCCAGCCCTCTTCTGCCTCCTGAAGAGAAGCCTATTCCTCAGCCCAATCCCTGTGCCGGACCTGCTTCCTGGATGCTTTGGGGGCCACATGATCCACAGCTGTTTGGCTTTTGCTAGTCTTGTGGGGGGGGGGGTCTTCTCTTCCTCATGCTTGCCATATACACCCAGTCTTTCATGTCGACCACTCACCTGACTCAATTTATTCCAGATGTGTACATGCTCCTTAAGTAAGGGGATCCACATCTGGGTTACAGGTGGCCTGCTGGTCTCATCCTGCTCCAGCCAGCACAGCCGTCATGACTGCTCACTTTTATTCAACTCACTGTGCCCCTGAGTGCTGAAAGCCTGTTCAGGGGTCAAGTATCTCTATAATATTCATACTTTAATATTCTTCATGGGTTTATTTTACTTCTAAACCATCCCTCATAAAACCAGCTAGATCTGAACAATGGAGACATAGGTATTCTGGCAATTATTCCCATAAGTACCCAATTTCTTCTTTTACAGTCCCATTCAATAGTACCATGCACCCAATAAAGACCCAATCCATGTTCTCTCTTTGCTAATGTGCTCTGCTTCCTTTTGAACACTCTTATGATTGTCTGGTCCTATTTACAATTTTCTACAAGTGGATCAAAATAGATGGAACTAACCTGCTCTTCCAGCTTCTTTGAGTCATGCCCAGGCTGAGTTTAATGAGGTGATTTAGGTGTGTAATATGTTCATGTTGGGAAAATAACTGCTGAATCAGTTTAGAGGGCCACTGAGCAAGACTAATGTTACTGCCCAAAGCCCAGCATCATTTGTTTCCACAACCTCAAACTTCTGCGCTCCAGCTACATGGAATGTATTTATTTCTATGGCAGGGCCAGGATCCCTCCTCATTCCCTCTTTGCAAATGCTATTCCCCCTGCATAAACACCCCTTCCCTCTCCTGTTGTCTTGCAAATTCCCACTCATCCTCTGTGATTTTGTAGCATGGTCATTACTTCTTCCAAGAAGCCTCCCCTAATCACATCTTCTAAATCAAGTCCTGTAAGGTTTATCACACATTGCCATTATTGGTTTTCCCTACTAGACATAAATTCCTGAGGCCCTCATACTGTTCCTGTATTGCTCTCCATTGTGTGCCCAAGGCTTAGTATGATACCAGACCTGTAACAAGCCACAAAACAAAGATTTAGGGGATAAATGGATGAGGGATTAAGGGAGTAAACGAAGGGTCAAATGTACCATACCACCATGTGACTGATTATGATTTAATCAATATCAAACAGTGATCACATCTATTATCATTGTTAAAGATTTACAGAACACACTGCTGAGTGAAAAAAAAATAGCTATAAAAATGCATGAGTGTTAGAATCCCATTTCTAGAAAATTCTATTTCTCAGAGAAGAGAGAAAATGAACTGCCTGGAAGATGTTTACCAAAATGTTAAAATAATGAGATATAGAAATTGGGGGAATTTTTTTTGTTTTACTTTCTTTTTAAACATTTCCATAATGCCTGAAAATCTCATATGAAAATCAGTCAGATTTATAACGTAATCTCCTAAACAACGCTACTAATTTTGGACAGATAAATAAACGCAAGTGTTTGTGTTTTGCTCTTCTGAAGCCTGCAGGATAGAAGGACAGCTACTTGAGGTCAGGAGCCACAAAAACAGTAGTGCAATCAGAGCACAGGGCTGGAAAATTTCTCCCTTCTTCCCTTCTTTGGCTGCTGTCATAATTAAAGATGTAAGACAGATTAATAGGAGAAAAACAAATTTAGTTTCATATGTATGGGCTGCCCAAAAACATGAGACCCAAGAGCAAGTCAGACAATGAGACTCCTATGCCATCCTGAACTAAGGACTGTGATAGAGGCCTGGGGCTTCAAAGAGGAGGAACGTTAATTCTCAGAATCAAAAGAAGAGCAGATGCTCGGTAAGGAGAAGTTTGCTCTGCCGGGCAGAGAGGTCTTTCAGATTTAGAAAGTTTTCTCTGCTAATAGCTCTCCTTCATTAAGCCGTCGTGTCTAAATTCTTTTCAGTAGTTAAGGAAGAGGTAGAAGTTTTTCCTGAGTCTTCTGGGTCTTGACTGCCTTCAGCTCAAAACAATTCACATGCCAAAGTGGCGTATTGGGAGGCGGTGTACTCTGCTTCCCCTCAAGCTTGTGGGGCATGTAGGAAGTGGCATTTACATGGAGGATCTGGAGAGAAACAGGGTCTCCGCATACCTAACACACTCTTCTTACTTAAAAGTTTGTTTTCCTCATCTCTGCAGGAGATTTCTGCAGGTTTCCAATTAAAAACATAAACAAACCAACATGAAAACAACAATGATGCGTTTCCTATGATTTGGCTGTACTTTTTATTGTCTGGAAAACGTGTAACTCATCCCAGAGGTGGTATCTCAATAGCTATCATTTGTGTTTTCAGAGTTTTTCCTCCCTTCCTCCTACCCCCTACCACTCCCCAGATAAAATGCAGATTATCCTGTCTGTCTTCTAGTACTAGGCCTGGGGTTTTGAAACCTGTCCATGTGACCTACACACTAGGCTTGGCTGATTACTGACATCCTCTTATTGCTAACAAGGAAGCTAACAAACACTATATATCTGAAAATTATAGAAATTTACCCTTGTGTGTAATACCAAGAGGAAAAAGACAAGAAAAAAACAACCCAAACCTTCTCCAATATGGGATAACCAAAGTTTGTTGCTACCCTGTTATGAACAATAAAATAGGAGTTTAAAAGAAGGGAGCCTGGACACTCTTACCAACATGCTGACGTATCCAAGACATATTGCTGAGTGTGAAAAGCAAATTGCAGCATGAAACAGAGTATGATTCTATTTACAAAACAAATATACACCAAAAAAAATCACTACTATATCTATTTTACAGGAACATATGTATGCAAGCACTAGAAAATTCTGGAAGGACACAAAAAGCTGAAAACGCTGTTACTTTTTGGTAGGACAGAAGACTCTTGGGTGATGAGAGGGACTGAGATCAAATTAGACTTTTGTGTTCTTTAAATTGCTTTAATTTTTATAAGGAGAATGTAACTGTGTATCATTTTATAGCTAAAAATTAATTTATACAATTATACAGCATTCATACAGTGCCTAGGTATTGCCTGGCACAAAGTACACACCCAGCAAATGGTAGCTGCATTTATTATTTTAAAAAAATAAACATGCAATACTGATTTAATTAACATGTAATTAAATGTGCTAAATATATTGCCAAAAATTAGTTTATGTTTATCAAAGGCGTGTGTTAGCAGAAAAATTTCATTTGCCCATCTATGTACATTCTAATTCAAGTAGGAAAGGAGAAAGAAACAGATAATACAGGATTAGGCAGTGATGCTATCAATGACCAAATTGCCTCAGAGCTTCTCAAAGAACACCTATTTCTATTCCAGCCTTAGCAAAGTCACATTTCACCTTTGTATCCCTCTTAATGGGCTATTGAGACTGGAAGAGTATTTTAAATATTCCATTCACTCCCCAGAGGAGCCAATATGACATTTCCGCGGAAAGGAAACTTACACCATATTACCTCTTAGAAGTATATAAGCTCATGACTGTACAATTTGATAATTGAGAAATCCAATTGGCTCTCTGTGAGGCGGGGAAAATGGATTTGAGAGGAGATGGAATTTGGGCAATGACTTTCAGGCAGCTGGTCAATAGCTCTAAGAGGCCTGATTGATTGCAGGCAGGAGTGAGCCGAGGAGCTGGAGAGGGGCTGGGGGTGGATGGGAGAACCAGGCTGCTGGTTGGTTGCCTCTTGCTGCTGTGCTGCAAGGGCCTGGAGGAAACTGTCTGATTCAGCTTCTTTCTCGCTGAGTCCCTGCATCCAAATACAGGCCATTTCCCTTTCCCCAGGTTAATGTCCTCTAGCCCTTGAGTGCTTTCCCCATGATGCCATGCGTGGGGATAAGTTATGAAATGATGGCTCTAGTAATTTGTTACGAATAATGATCAAGATACTGCAATGTGCAAATGACACTTTTTCTTTTCTTAAGTAAACTGAAATTCATGGCTGATTTTTTTTAACATCGGCAGTCTTGCTCATTTGCTTCTCAATATGCTTCCTTTAATGGATGATAAAGTGAATTCACTATCTGTCTTATTTATACTACAGTAAAGACTGAGAACCTCTGATTCAGATGATGGGTCAAAGATTTCTCCCCTGACCTGATTTCCTGCCTGTTCTGAGGCCAAGCAGACCATGATTCACACTCTGAATCTGCCACTCCCTAGCCATGAAATATTGGGCAGGTGATAAAAACTCTGAGGCTCCATTTCTTTCTCTGCCAACAGGGGCTATGAGGCAGCTACTGCAGCCCCAGAAAATGTCAGGCACTCAATAGCCAGCTGTCTCCTCCCCTGGGAATAAAAGTCCCAAAAGGACCCACTGAGCAGCCCTCTGTCTGCCCATAACTTGCTCCTGACTTTATTTCTCAGATGGCTCAGTAAGACAATTCTAAATAAACTCTAGTGCTTCTTATGTTTCTATTTCCTTATGTGAATTTCATGGTGGGTCTTTCCTGTCCTTCTCCAACTTCCAGTCCTTCCCAATTAATTCTCCTGGGTTTGAGTTCTACATGACCAGGTATAGTATCCCTACTGGAGAATACTGGTGACAAGCGTCAGGGGAGTTTCTTACTCATGGAACAGGAGATTCTAATTGCCAGACTTAACTCACGTCCTATTGAACATACCTGAAAGCCAAAAACTTCCACTGGTTAGTGTAGGTATGTCACTTTGAGGCCACCTGCTCAGAAAGCCAGTGTGTCTTGGCACTTCGGATAGGAAGAGAAGTGATCTGATCCTACTGCCAGAGACAGGGACATTTACTGGTGAGGTATTTATATCAAGTGAAGAGGTCAGACTTGAGCCTGACTTACTGCCATTTGATTCTTCCTCTCCTCACTGTCCTGATGGAATTCTGAAAGAAGACCTCCTCTTCTGGGTATGACTGACTAGGAGAGTCCCCTTCTCCTGCAGAAAACAACTACTAATCCTAGATATAACAGAAAAGCCCAAAATCCTGAAGGTGCAAGAAAGTGAACAGGAGCAGACTGACTGGTGGGGAGTGCACACTAGCTTGGAGGAGGGAGCCAGAGAGTTATACAAATAAATTCCCACTTCCAAAGTTTTTAGCCTGGAGCTAAGCTGCATGCACAAAGGCAGATGAGGCTGCATGGAAAAAACAAAAAACAAAAAACAAAACAAAACAAAACAAAACAAAACAAAACAAAACAAAACAAAACAAAACAAAACACCCCTGCAGTCTTTCTGGTCTTGTGAACCAGAAAAGTGAGCCTTGGCAATCACAGGTTCTAAAGAGAGTGAAGGCCCTCAGAAGGGAAATAGCGAGATCAGGGATCTCTAAACTCTGTTTTCCCCTATCTCTTATCACCCTTGAATGACTCAGGCATGGAACAGATTTAAAGCAGCTAAGCTAAAGACAAAACATATACATTAAGACCAAAGCTGCTGCCCTCCAAAACAGATTTGTAATTCAGGCCCACCCAGGAAAACTGTTTGCTAAAACTAGAGAAGCAATAAAAATTGTGTAAAAATAACAGATTCCAAAACTTATGAAATAACATAAAAACTTCAAAAAGTAACAGATTCTTATAACTTAACATTCATAATGTCTAGGATATAGTCTGAAATAATCTGACTTTCAAAGAACCAAGAAAATGGAGCATTTTCTCAAGACAAAAGAGTCAACTGAGCACAAGTCTAAGATGAACTAAATGTTGAAGCCAACATAAAAGAATTTTAAAGCAGTACAGTAACTATTCTCAATGAAGCAAAACAAATCATGTTTCAGAAAGGGACATCTCAGCAGGAAAACAGAAATAACAAAAAATGGAAATTCTCGAAATTAAATATGCAATTTCTAAAGTTAAAAAATTCAGAGGAAAGACTTAATAGTCACATGGACATGACAAAGGAAAGAGTTAAGTGAACTTGGAGATAGGATCACAGCAACTATACAAGATGAAAAAGAAGGATTGAAAAAGAAATTTACAGAACCTTACTGAACTGTTAGATGATATCAAACAGCAAACATACATATATGTGAAAGGCTACAGGAGAAAAGAGTTTCAAGGTGCAAAAAAAAAATATTTGAAGTAAACAATAATCACAAAGTAATCAAGAAAATCCCCAGTAGTTAGAAGTTAAACAACGTAATTATAAATAATCTTTGGTTCAAAAAAGAAATCACATGAGAAATTAGAAAATATGTGAACTGAATGATAATAAAAATACAAACATCAAATCTTGAGATGCAGCTAAAGCAATGCTTAGAGGAATGTTAAAAGTTTAAAAGGCTGTATTACTAAAGAAAGGAATCAAATTGATGATCTAAACTTCCATCTTAAGAAACTAAAAAAAGAAGACCAAATTAAACACCAAGCAAGAAGACAGAATGAGATAAAAACAAGAGAAGTTAATAAAATAGACACAAGAAAAAAACAGAAAACTTGAACAGACCTACATTACTTAAGATAATCTATAGATACAATTATATATGTAAAAGACTCAAAGTAACCCACAGAAAAATCCTTAAAATTAATAATTAAGTTTAGAAAAATTGCTGGTTATAAGATGAGAATACAAACATTAACTGCATTTCTATATATCAGTTAAAAAGTGAAATTTTTAAAGAAAATTCATAGTAACATTAAAAGGATCAAATATCTAGGAATAACTGATGTGTAAGAGATTGAGATAGAAAACTATCAACATTATTGAGAGAAATTAAGACCTTACTAAAAAAAAAAAGATATGCACGTTCCTGGATTTGAAAACTCAAATTATACAGAAATCAGTTCCCCCCAAATTTCATCTATAAATTTAATGAAATTCCAACCAAGACACCAATAGGTGTGTGCGTATGTGTGTAACTAGATAAAGTGATTCTTAAATGCATATAGAAATTGAAAAAAAGAAAAGCTAAGACACACTTGAAGAAAAAAAGATCTACTTGAAGAAATCAAGATCTACTGTAAAGTTACCACTGTAGAATTACTACAGTAATTTTTCCAATATGGTGGTGAATCAAGGAGAGACAAACAACTCACTGGAGTAGAATAGAGAGCTCAAAAAGAGATCCAGGCGTATATGGACACAAGACAAAAGGTAGCATTGCAGAGCAGAGCAGCAGGGGAAATGACAGACTTTTTAATATATGGTGACTAGAACTACTGAATATCCAGTGTGTGTGAGGGGAGCTCTTAACCTTACCTCACACATACATAAAAAACAATCCCAGGAGGATTATAGATCTAAATATGAAAGGCAAAAATAATAAAGCTTCGGGAGAAATAAAGAGAATTTCTTTGTGACCTCAAGGTACAGAAAGATTTCTTAGCTCAACAGCAAAAACACTAACCATAGTTTAAAAAAAAAAAAGAATGATAATTTTGACTACATTAAAAGTAAGGATTTCTACCATTAACGACACTCCTATGGGCATGAAATGGCCAAAAGAGAAGACATTTGTAATACAGTAACAGACAAACTATATTTAGGACATACAAAAAGTTCTCACAGACAAATAGACGAAGAATATTTAAAAAAAAAAAAAAAAAAGAACAAGATGAGCAGGGGATTCACAAAAAGTTATCCAAATAGCTAAAATCCACATGAAAAAGTGCTTAACCACATGAGTAAACAGGAAAATGCAAATCAGCAGCACTATGAGATCCCACTGTTCACTCATGAGAATGTTATACAAGGAAAATAAATAAGCACCCCACATAGCAATATGGCTGAATCTCACAGACATAACGCCGAGCAGGAGAAATCAGATGGATAACACCACATGCTATATGATTCCATTTATTAAAAACTTTAGAACGGATAAAACTCGAGTGCATTGGGACAAACTGAACTGACAAAACTATAATGAAAAGTAATGAAGTGACAACTGTAAAAGCCAGGATGGTAGGTTTTTTTTGTGGGGGTGGTGGTGTGGAGAGAGATTAGGCAGGAACCTGAAAAGGAACTTTTGGGGTGCTGGCTATGTTCTTTTCCTTGACCTGGATACTGGGTACATGTTTGTCTGTTTTTTGATTATGTATTGAGTTATATATATTTTCTTTACATTTTTCTCATGGGTATTACATTTCATAATGAATAAGCAGAAAAAAAAAAAAGAGGGAGTGGGCATGCTTCTTCCCTCCTTCCTCAGTGGAGGAAGAAGGCTATTTAGTACAGACGGCAGAGGGAAAATAGGGTCCCTGATCATCGTGGAGATGCCAGATCAGCCCTGGACCACCTCCGAACTATTACACAACAGAGAAACCAACTTCGACCTTATTGAAGTCACCATTTAGGAGATGTCTGCTCTTTGCAGCCAAACCTAATGCTAACTTCTACAAGATAAGCTTTAGATGCAATTCAACTCACATGTGGCAATTGCCTGTTGTATGTTAGGCCCAACGCTTAGTTCCGGGGACAGCAAGAGGAATAATGATCTTGTAGACTATAGGAGACCAAGAAAAGTGAGACACACACTAAAAGATCAGAGAGAATCCTTCAGACAATCAAGATTTGAACTGGGCTATTCTCTATTTGAGAAGAGCTTATATCACCTGCTAAACGTCCAGTGTAGTTCCTACCTCGTAAGCTTCTCTTGTGCCATGGAAGGCTGGTCTTATGATCACTGCTGAAAAGGGGGGTTGTTTTTATTAAAACTGGCCATAGGCCAAGTCTTTGCTTAAAATGGGCTTCATGGGTCTTTTCAAGTCTCCCTGGATTGGCAGTCAGACAAGGACCCTGAAAGATTTATTTTTCAGAACTGAGCTTCATATAGTTTTGTGTGTGGGGCATGGGGTCTCAAACTGAGCACTGAGCAGAAAACGAGGAGAGGTCTCACTCATTCCCAGAATCAGATGAAGCTCAGGTTAGTTTAAAGTGAAGCAAGTCAAAGTTGCTTTTAAATACATAAATCCAATAAGCCAGCTGGACTCAGGACTAAATCTGTATCTTCTCTCGAATTATTCAACCAGAAAATCAAAATATTCCCAAAACTGAATCTGAATTGAATTGTACTATTATTTCATTTGGTTCAAGTCCCTGGATTGCGGAAGGAGGGGAGGGCCGTGCTGGTGCAGGTAGGGGCTTAAAAGAGGGAGCCGATGTGGGTGGCAGAAGATTCCATGAGCCTGCTTATGTTTGGAATGTAAAACAAAACCCTGTCAGGGATCTGACATGCAGGAGCTCCGGCTGCACGCACACAATTCAGTCATCAAAGGGGAAGATGACCTATATTTGTCTGTACAGACTTTGCATTTGTCGTTTAATCAGTGCTCGAGAGATCAGCTGCGGTCCAGGGAAGATAGCAGAGTCTGGCCTTGTGCTTAGTGCTCCCAGAGATGGGCAGCCTACCTGACAGGCATAATTTGTTACGTAGAGAATGCAATGTTCTCCTCTGGAAATACACTCCTGAGGCATAGCAAAGAAAGTGAGGCACTATTCCCAACGCTCAACTGTAGTTGTAGCGTCTGATCAAGGCAGGGTTTCACCAGCACAGACACCTTGGCTGGGAACACAACGTATTGTAATGCAAATGGCTTCAATCCTTCTTAGGAAATCAGGAGCTTTTCAAAAAGGTGTAAGAGGAGGGAACAAATGGCTGCTAAAAGCAAAATACAGAAATAAAACGAAGCCGTGCCACAGCATCTTGTCTCTGTGAGTACCACAGTTTCCTAAAATCAGAAATAACTTTGACTTATGCTGTGCTGGGGCTCAGGGCAGAAACCCAACCCACCTGCCAAAGCTAAAAAGGCCAGAGTGAAAAGGGAGCCAGATGTGGCGGGATGAGCCCCTGATGACAGGTGTGAGGGTGGTTCCGAACATCCACCCTCTACAGATGGAACCTGCACATCACACCTTACACTGTGTCAGGCACTGAGTGTGTGATTAGAGAAGGAAAAGTACTGGTCCTCATGTCCCTCAGAGCGTGTCCTTGTCTGAGGGAGTGCGGACAGGAATGGCTGAGGCCCTGTAGGTCCAGCCCCAAGACTTTTCCCATATTTGTGCCCGGCTTTAAGACTGCTGAGATGGATTAGCTAATGAAGATATGCAGAAGGAAAGCATTAGGATGACCCAGTGGCCACAGAACCATGTCCTGATCTCATCCTGCAGCTCCAAAGACAGAACAAGGCAGTGAGAAAGAGGCCATACTGTTCCCCCTGTTTGAAAACCCTTGCTGTTTTCTGATGCTCTTTGGATCAAGCCTAAAGTCCTTGCCTTGTCCCCCAAGTCTGCACACATGTCCAGCTGGGTCACCCTCTGTCTTCTCCACCACAGCATCAGCTTCGTCTCAGTTTTTCTAACTTGCCAAACTCCTGTGCACGCCAGGGCCTTTTTATCTGTTGTCCTCTCTACCCAACATTCTGCCTTTTGCCTGGTCAAATAGCCCCAATCCTCACAACCCGGACTGTCACTTCGCTGGGGGGTCTTCCCTCAGGCCTTTCTCTACCCATTCCAGATCAAGTCCCTGCTCCATTGGCCTACTGCCCCCTTAACACAGCCTTCTTAGCACTTACTCCAATTGTAATTACAAATATCTGTATAATTACTTGGGTTTATTTTATCTATTTTCTGAGGTAGAGTTGATTTACAATGTTGTGTTAATTTCTGATGTACAACACAGTGATTCATTTATACATATATATATATATATATACATATATATATATATATATATATATATATATATATATATATATATTCCTTTTCATATTCTTTTTCACTATAGGTTACATATTTATTTGTAAAGTGTCTTTCCTGCTGGATTGTAAGCTTTGTCAGTGCAGGGATTGCATGGTTTTTACTTACCACCCCCTAGCACAGTACCTAGCTGTTATTTATAACAACATTTTACATTTGTCAGATACTTTCCATCTTCTTATTGTGTTAATTTAACCCTCATGATCACCTGAAAGTAATTACCATTGGTACACTGTCTTTGCAGATGAGTTTGGGGACCAGAGAGGTTAAGTAACTTCCTCAAGGTGACCCAGCCAGCAAGTACCTGAGGACTAAGAATCTAAACCCAGACAGTGGCGCTTCAAAGTCTACGGTCTCAGAAACTACACTGCAGTGGCTTCAAAAAGATTTGTCGGACCAATGAGTTTATAAATGAACGAATGAACCTGAACTGGCATGTTTGTGAGACTAACCAGCCAACAGAGATACGTGTGGGAGGGGCGTTTTCTCTCTCTCTGTTACATATGCTAACATTTACTGCATGTTTATTACAAGCACGTTCCCTTCCTTTGCTGATAAAGAAACTGAGGAGGCTTCAAGAGTGTAGTAACAAGTTACACAGCTAACAAGTAGCAGAATTTGGATTCCAAACCCTCTGAAACACTATATCATGCTGCCTTCCACATAAATCAGAAATAACAAATGCTGTGTAAGAATAAAGAGAGAGTGCCACACTTGTGAATTTTAGTCACGTGCACCCAGGCACACAGACAAAGCCCTTTCAAATGAAAGAGCAAAGTGGATGGGATTTAGATTCCTTTCTCCCCTTCCTTTATGAATTCAACCCAAGTTAAGGCATAGAAATTGGCCACTGATGACAGCCGGAATCTTGCACTGGCAGACAAAGAATCTTGTCCTTAATGCTCAAGACAGAAGCCCTTCGCATCTCAGAGCAGGAGTCTCTTAGCAGGGATTCCATCTCCTCTTTTGCTAGGTCTTACCTCCTTCCCCAAATCCTCACCCCTCCTCTTTCTCCCAATTGCTCATCTGTGCTGCCCTTGTCTCTTTCACCAATTCTGGCACATGAATGAGGACTTGAAGGAGCACCAGTCAGTCCTCTTGGATTGCCAGAGCTCACCTTTGTGGGCAGGCAGGGCACTGATGTGATGGCTCTTCATTCATTCAGCAAATGTGAACTGAGGTCCTGTGACACAGCATGTCCTGGGGTGCAGAGTGTTGAAATTAACAGTGAACAGTACAATCCCTGCCACCACAGAGACACTGCATCCCAAGGCAGATGAGAGACTGTCACAAAGCAACTGGTCACATAGTTGACTATGCAATTCCAGGACAAGGTGATGTGAAGCATCACACACAGATGCCTCCCCTTCTCTACCCCATTACCCACTGGTCCCTTCCCCCAGCCAATACCCAATTATAGAAGAGCAAGCTCATAGCTGATAACCGGAGAGGTTAAATCCTTCGTCTTACTAACTGAAAAGAAATACACTTCCTGGGACCAGACTCTTTCAACTTGCTCCAAGTAGAAAATGAATCACCACTGGTTTGGTGGGTTCGGATATCAAGCCAGAGGGAAACAAGGCTGGAAGAGAGAGGAGAGGAGCTTTGGGGAGATTCGACAAGGAGGACAAATCACCTATCTGGGCTCTTTTCCCCTCTCTGGGTGACCTCATGAGAATGTTCTTGACACCTTGGGAGTGACTACAAACATAGGGTCTGGTACTTGCTTCTCAGCTGGTACTTCCTGAGCAGCATTCCTGTGGGGAAATAAAGCAGCAGAGGCGGCAGAGGGGCAGAGTGAGAAAGAAGGTAGCAAAGTTAGGTCCCTAACCTCCTGCAAGCCCGAGCTGGCACAGCAGACTCCTGTGGGCCTGGAGCAGGTGAGACAGTAACAAGGATGTGGGCCAGTGCGCCAGGCAGCACCAAAGACCCTCAGCAGGGCGAAGACCAACGCAGAGAGCGTAACAAAGCCTGGTGGAAACATCCATGCCTCCAGTTCCAGGAGGGAGGGGAAGGAGTACCCAGAGAGGCCCCCGTACATAGATCCTTCCTCGTCCTTTCTGGTCTAATGGTGTGAGGCCTCAAAATACTTCAAATCGTGTGTGTGTATGTGTGTGTGCGTGTGTGTGTGTAAAAAACCTGGACGGAAAGCTCTGGATTGGGAATGGTTCCTAAATAATGACAAAATGTAAATTTGACTCTATACCTGGGCAAGACTTCTAATCTATAAATGACCAAAATGCTATATAGGCTGAATGGAATATAGTGGATTAGGCTGAATTTAATTTTCTCTCTGCCAAGGAGAGACATATGGGCTTGTCTGGGCTGGTCTTTCCCTGCTCTAGAAACTAGAATTTGCCCCAAACCAGAGACTGGCCCCATCCCTCTTTGCCAGCTCTGGCTGGTGCCTCTATGTGTCTAATGTTGGTCACCTGTGGGCACCACCATTGAATCAAGATGGGCCAAAGCTATGGGTCTCTGGCTTCAAAATAAGCTCAGTTTCATCAATACTGAAGAAAAATAACAAAGCTGGAGGAATAACCCTCCTAGACTTCAGACAATACTACAGAGCTACAGTAATCAAAACAGCATAGTATTGGCATAAAAACAGACATATGGATCAATGGACCAGAATAGAGAGCCCAGAAATAAACCTACACATCTATGGTCAATTAATTTTTGACCAAGTAGGCAAGAATATACAATAGAGAAAGGACAGTCTCTTCAACAAGTGGTGTTGGGAAAACTGGACAGCAACATGTAAATCAATGAAGCTAGAACACTCCCTCACACCATACACAAAAATAAGCTCAAAATGGCTTAAAGTCTTAAACATAAGACAAGATACTATAAAACTTCTAGAAGAGAACATAGGCAAAACAGTCTCTGACATAAATCTTAGCAATGTTCTCCTAGGGCTGTCTACCCAAGCAATAGAAATAAGAGCAAAAATAAACAAATGAGACCTAATTAAACTTTTGCATAGTAAAGGAAACCATAAGCAAAACAAAATGACAACCTATGGAATGGGAGAAAATATTTGCAACTGATGTGACAAAGGCTTAATTTCCAGAATATATAAACAGCTCAATAACTTAATAACAACAACAACAACAACAAGAAAACAAACAACCCAATCCAAAAATGGGCATAAGAACTAAACAAGCAATTCTCCAATGGAGACATACAAATGGCCAATAGGCACATGGAAAAATGCTCAATATCGCTAATTATCAGAGAAATGTAAATCAAAACTGTAATGAGGTATCATCTCACACCAGTCAGAATGGCCATCATTCAAAAGTCCACAAATGATAAATGCTGGAGAGGGCGTGGAAAAAAGGGAACCCTCCTACACTGCTGGTGGGAATGCAGTTTGGTGCAGCCATTATGGAAAACTGTATGGAGATTCCTCAAAAACCTAAAAATAGACTTACCATATGGTCCATCAATCCCACTCCTGAGCATATATCCACAGGGAACCTTAACTCAAACAGATGCATCCCAATGTTCACAGCAGCACTATACACAATAGCCAAGACATGGAAACAACCTAAAGTCCATTGACAGATGACTAGATAAAGAGGCTGTGGTATATTTACAGAACAGAATACTACTCAGCAAAAAAGAATAAAATAATGCCACCTATAGCAACATGGATGGACCTAGACATTATCATTCTAAGTGAAGTAAGCCAGAAAGAGAAAGAAAAATACCATACGGGATCACTCATATGTTGAATCTAAAAAAAAGAAAAAAGAGGACACTAAAGAACTCATCTACAAAACAGACACAGACTTGGAAATAGCAAACAATCTTATGGTTATCGGGGTAAATGGGGTGGGAAGGGATAAATTTTGGAGTTTGAGATTTGCAGATGTTAGCCACTATATTTAAAAATAGATTTTAAAAAAAGGTTTCTTCTGTATAGCACAGGGAACTATACTTAATATCCTGTAATAACGTCAATGAAAAAGAATATGAAAGTGAATATATGTATGTATATGCATGATTGGGACTTTGTGCTGTGTACCAGAAATTGACACATTATAACTGACTATACTTCAATAAAAAAATAAATAAATAAACTCTGTCTCTGCACGGGGCCAGAGACAGGGGATATGGGGAGCAGGGAATGAACTAAATTTTCAGAAGCAGTTTATGCATCTAAGTCCACAGATCCAAAAATGCAGCTTGTAGCAGACAGTGTCAAAAATTACCAACACAGCTTCTCCAGAGTGAAGAGCTCTCCTCTGCTTCAGAGAATCTCATCTTTCTGACTTTCCTTGTAACAAAACGAAGCCATCAGGGTGCCCACTGGGCAGGTAGACCACAGCCTAGTAATTCATTTACATAAGACCTTTGCTAAGAGATCACAAAGTCCTCTTACAACTAAGGTTTTATCATAAAAATGACTACAGGTTCCCTGAAGACCAGATGAAATAAAATGCAGAAATGAAAACACACCTGCAAGAGCCCCATGTTTCCCTGTTTATCAGGGATGTGAGGAGGAAGTGTCTGGAGAGAAGAGGGAGGGTGAGGTTTGAGAGAGGGAAGAGAGGTGGGGAGAGAGGAGGGGAGACGGAGAGAGAAGTGAGGGCAGATAAGGGTAGAGTGGAAGAAATAAGAACGCAGAATCTGAGACTTAATTTATGGATTCTGATTTTCCCATCCAACCTGTGATATTACAGGAGGCCCAGTTTCATGCCTATGATGGAAAAAATAATGACAATATTTATGCTAGAGACACAAAACTATAAATAGCCTGACTCTCCATCAATGGGACGCTGGTTGCAGCAATTATGGAAGCACATACTATGCACGGATTACATTATTAGTAGGCTGCTGGGAGTAGCATGTGGCTCTTCCAAAGAATAAGTTTGTTTGGAATATTGAGCTAGAAAGACATTTGTTAAAGCAGAAAGAGTAAAGTTGAGGACAGTATGATCCCATTTTTGTGAACCCTCCCACCAAAAAAAAAACCCACAACAGAAACACATATACATACTTAGGGGAAAAAAATCCCTAATATTTACGAATGTGTTAGTGTGAGTAGAGAGAAAGGTGCGAGGGATGCCCACAAAACTTAGCGATGGATACTTCTGAAAGTGTGTGTAACATGGTGGAAGCAAAGGAGTGGGGAAAAATGAGGTTTTCTTGGCACACCTCTTACTGTTTGACTTGTCACAATGAGCACATGTTACTGGAATGTGAGATGAAAAGAATAGAAAGATTTGAAATATTAACTTCCTTAGCATCTAAAATAACAACTAGTACCGAATGACAACAGTAAGCACTGCCCTGCACGCTGTCAGGCATCTTGCCCACTGTGGACTGTTTCACCAACACCTGTCTGCATCTCACAATGACCCAAGGCTTCCATTCTGCAGACTGAGAAATGCTTAGTAAGTGGTCTAAAACTGCACCACTGGTGAGGGACATAGGGGGCTGGACTCCAGGTCGGGCCTACTGCAGAAGCCCTGGGGAAGGGTACAGCCAGAGGGCTGCCAGGTACCAAGAGCTCAGGCTGGAGGCCACTGAACAGGGTATCAGGTGATGGTGCGCCATTTCCTTCCGTGCCCAGCGGCGGGGCAGGGACAGTAAGAGCTCTGAGCTGGACTCAGGCTGAGAATTGCTTCCCTAGCATATCAAACTTTAACATCTCAATTCTCATGGCTGGGCTCAGCTGAGCAAGCTGCTATTATCCATCAGCTTCTACGCAGCATTTCCCAGGGAACAGGCTGTTGGGAACATTCTATATCTGGAAGCATTTTATCATTGAAAAGGCTTAACCAAGACATAGCAAAATCGCCGAGCTCACTTTCCTATTCCCACGGGCAGGGCAATTAAGGGCACTCAGGTCCAGCTGGCATGTGGCGTCAGGCAGTCAGGTCTTGCTAATTTGGGGTTTTGTGACAAGTTCCCATAAGCCTGGCAGAAGTTTGCCTCTGCAACATCTGGAGATAAAAGGTTTACCAGGTTTCTTGATGAATAAGGAAAACAGACAAGTGAGAATGGGAAACGTTTAACCTACTTGAGAGACTGAAGTGATTTCTTTCTGTTTTATTTGTAAAGAACTTAAGCAAGGTGTCTTCCTGAAAATGTCAACCCCTAAATAGTTGTTATTAATGGCAAATGCAGATTCAGCAAGATTTCTACGTCAAAACTTTTTAGAAGTAGCCAAATAACTCTAGCTACTTTAAAGGAAGTCTATTTCTCCAACAAGCTTATTTTCCCAAATGACTAGACATTCTCCAGTCATCATCTCTGAGACTGAAAATCTGAACATGGTAGGCATCTCCGTCTTTCCTGCAGTTTACTCATCTCTGTCTTCAGGTGACTATGGTTCCTGGTTTGAGTCTTGGCTTGGAAACTTTACATTCCTGTGTCTCTCCAGGGCTCAGCAGATGCAAGCCACACATTGTCTCAAGGAGCAGAAACACCTTCTCTTCCCAAAGGACAAATCTGCATGTTCCTTTCCTCTTAGCCCTTCCTGGGTTTTCAGAACGACATTTTCTTTTGCCTTCCCACATTTCCTGGACTCCATTTCCTTGTCTCCTGTAACCATGGAGACAAGGAAATGGAGTCCAGGAAATGTGGGAAGGCATCTTCCATCTCACCCCCTAGAGATGTGAGCTGGGAGAAGAGCCATCCACATCTGCAGTCTCCATTTCTCAGACCTACTCACTCCTTCTTTCTCTGTCCTCCATCCCCACAATCACAGAATCCTCTCTCCCAAATGTCACCAGTGACAGCCCATCTGCAAATGTGGTGACGTTTTCTCAGTCTTTGTTCTGCTTGACGTCTGAGTGTCTCACACCACAGGCTATCTCCTCTCTACCTCTTTGGAGAATGCATTTTTGCTTCCATTGTCCTGTAGTCTTTTATTATTTTCCTACTTCTGGTTGGGATCTCTGTTCTCTTTCTTGGCATCCTTCTTCTTCATCTACTCCCTTGAATGAAAAATTTTTTTCTTGAATTCTCTTTCTCCTGGGGGGGTGGGGACAGTGTGTCAAATCTCTCCCATGACTATAAGCGTGTCTTTGTGGGTGACTTCCAGATCTAGAGCTAAAATCCAGTCTTGCTCTGCTACCTAAAATCTTAGCTGGCTCTTCTTCCTCGTGGCACCACCACCTTCCTGGTCCTGAACTTGACATATTGAGATGGTCTTTACAACTCTCCCTTTTTTCTTACCCCATCCCCCAAAAGTAAGTAATGCCCTGTTGGTTCTGATTCTGCAATGTCTATGACAGACTAGCACTTGGCATTTCTTTAATAAGTGACCTCAGTTCTACTCCACAGTTCTGAGCCTCAGTTTCCCAACCCTTGCCATGTAGATCACGGCAACCATGCTGCAGAGCTGTACGGGTTCCTAGCCCTGAAGTATAGAGGGACTGGGACAGGGTAGACACTGCCAGGTGCTATTGCTACAGTAATTACAGTTGAGTCTTGTTCTTCCTGGTAGTTATGTCCTATGAAGTCACCAAGAACAATGAAGTGGTGAATACTGAGCCACAGCTCCTGGGGAAACACAGGGTGACCTTCCTGCCAGCCTCTGATCACAACATTGTCATCAACTGATCCATAAATACCCTTTTTTTATGTTTGTTTCTATTTTAAAACACCTTATTCAATATACATTGTTGATTCTTTAATGCTGAACCCACATCCAACAGCACAATGACTTGTGCCTGTATGAGGTTTATCTGACACACTTATTTTCTCCCTAAGGCACATTGAAGCCATCCTGTGCTTAGGAACACTAAACAGCACTTCAGCACTACACTTGGTGGGTTATTTGAAACAGAGAAATCACCAACTGAAAGCACAGAAATGCAAAAACATGCCACTACTAAGTAGACCAGAAAAAGGACATGCATTTACAGCCTGAGAGCTGAAACAACAATCACCCTACTCCACTTTAGCTGGGAACATGCATGTTGGGCACCTCGAGTTTTTTTGCCACTTTGTGTAAGTCTGTGACTATCAGTGAAAGTGCCCCAAGTATTGATTTGGGGGTTACAGATACATTTCAGCGAGCAGGAGAATTGGCAAATACAGAATACGCTAATGATAAAACTGTGCATTCTCCTTCTATAACTGAGCAGGACCCTATGGGGCCCTCCCGGGACACACCCCTCCCCCATATCCTCGCTTTAATTCCTCTCTGAAGTACCCAGATACTAGTATCCCATGAGTTTTTCAGATGTTAAAAGACAACATCAAATGGACAGATTAGATTCATAGTGGGGAATTCATGACTGCATGATACTTGTAACTGCACAGTAGTAACCTACAGTGGCTTCCCTCATGCTAACACACACACTAGCTTGATTTTATACTGCATATATTTTCCTTTTCCTTGGAACACAAGTCCCCAGACCCCCTCCCTGAGTACCCTTTGCTCCAGGCACAGGGATGTGAAGAGACATGGTTTGTGAACTCCCAGAACAGGGGACAAACACCTGACCCCACCCTGATGGAGGAGGAGGATGTGATCTGATAACCTCAGGAACAGGAGGCCTTGTCACCAGATTTCCTTGATGCCAATGCCACTGTGCCAGGAGAAAAAGAATGCAGGCCTGTGTATACTCGGATTTTTATCAGGAGCACTGCTCCCTTGGACGTTTGCTATAAAACTCCCTACCAGCCCTCCCCAAGGGGGCTCACTGTCTTGAGGCATTAACCTGCTGTGACTCTCTTTGCCTGGCAAAGAACTAAAGCTATTCGTTACTACTTCACCCAAAAGTCTGTCTCCAGATTTCAATCGGTATTGGGGCACAGAGGCCAGGGTTTCAGCATCACTTCTCATACCCAGTACCCTTGTCCTCACTGAAGCCTTCGCTTCCCCTTGCCTGGACTGACTCTCCTAAGCAATCTTTCTGCCCAAACCTCAGACTTCCCATGTCTACCTTATCCTTCCCATTCCCTTGACCTGGATTTACAGCTTCTGGCTGCAAAATTCTCTTCCCTCTATCTGCCTATCTCTTTCTCTCTCTCCGTCTCTCTCTTCCCTCTATCTGCCTAGCCTACCCTTACCAGCTGCCACGTTATAAATGTGTCATCTTAAACAAAACTGCTTAACCTCTCCTATATTCATTTTCCTGATTTCTAGAACGGGCTGATAATGTTTTCCCTACCTAATTTATAGCATTTTTTGAGGATTGTGTAAGATAGCAGGTCTGAAACTTTTATGTGCATAATAATCACCAATGAAGTGAACCAGAAAGGGAAGAGAACTTGTTTAAAATTCAGGTTTCTGTAGCCTAAGCTCAGAGATTCTGATTTAGGAAGTTTTCATTACTACTTTTAATAATCTGTTTCTTAGATCACACCTTACGTAACACTGGCTTAAGTTAACGGAAGTGAAGGTGTTCTGTAAACTAGAATGCGTGCCACCTTCTTCCATCAGCAAACAGCCACTGAGCGCCTACTATGTGTTGCTCAGTGGCAAGTGAGGGACAGAAAAATAAACTCAAGCAGGAGGGTGAGAATGAGTGGTGAGCATTGTTTCTTTTGTTTTTGGGGGCTGTTTTGGTGTTCCTTTTTCACAAGAACAATACAAATACAAGCCAAACTTCTATAAAGAGAAAGTAGGCAAGCACAGAGATCCAGAAGTAAGTGTGCTACCACACCCCAAAATCGAGCTCAGTTGCTCCTTCCACTGTCCATCTTCTGTGAAAAGTTTGCAGGTACCTCGTTTCTCCTGTCAGATGATGCTCTCCTGGTGGACAAGGGGCCAGCAGTTTGTGCCTCCAAGGACTACACTGTGGCCCTTTGTACCCAATGTGTGCTCAGATGTTTAGATGGGTCATCTGTTTATGCATATGTCAGGTGGATAAAGCCCCACTCGATATAATTAAACAGATGGTCATTTTTAAAAAGCAGCCAATTCCTAACTTTTTATTTTTTAACTGGCTTGTAGGCAGGGATAGCTGTTGGCCACTCAAAGAGGCAGATGGGGAACCAAAAGGGAGATAATACCCCTATATTAAAATGCCTACTGTCTGCCAGCCACTGTGCTCACAGTCCAACTAGAAGATTTGGGACCCATCTTCCGAGGAGGATCTTAGAAGGCCAGAGGTGCCTTCTGACAGGCCAGACCTGTCTGATGCACAGATTTCATATTGGAGCTCTTAAACCTATCCTGTGCCATGGACTCTATGGGCACGCCAGTGACGTCTACTGACCCCCTCTCACAGGCATCTTTTTAAACACAGAAGATTCACAGGACCCCAAAAGGAAGCCAAGAAATTGAAATATGGTTAGCAAAATATTTAAAAACCAAATATGATATATCAGTACGTATGCTTCTATAATAAGACTAAGGAGCAGATCTAATAACTACAATAATTTCAAAATAACAGTAAACGTAACAACATAAGTACCTGTACTATGACATGAAAATACATGGACTTTTTACTGGTGACAAAGTCATAGGCGCTGCCCACATTTGCAATGGAAGGAAATTCGTATGTGTAGCTGGACAGTAATGAAGATGAAGATGCAGTTTCTTTCTCCTCGAGTTCATGGACATCCCTGATTCTACCCAGGGACCTGTTGAGCCCTGAGTTAAGAATCTCTGTTCTAGGTTGGAGCACTTGGGTAAATCACTGAGCACTTCAGCTTCAGAGAGCCCCTCTTGCTCTTTATAAAACCATGTAGCTTTACATCTACCTCTGCTGAGTACTTCAATTTTTACTCACTACTAGTCAGGAAAATCTTTAGACAGTCCAACTGAAACCTATTTGTTTTCAGCCTGCTTTGTTTTATTGTCCAGTGAGCACATCGTCTTTGGATCTTCCATTTTCCACTTGAGATAAAAATGAACAACTATTCGCTGACTTTGACCTGGTTTTTAAAGACTTCAGGGTGGGGAGCAACCAAATATATTAAACAAGGAAAAATGTGTTCAATGTAGGAAAAATAAGAAGCAATCAACAGAAAGAAGAAAGCAAGTGCCATGCAGAATTCCACCCTCCAGACACAAATTCTATTAATACTTAGATGTATATATACTTTGAGGCTTATAAAAATATCTGTATATACACAGGAAAGTATACAGATACTATTTTTTAAACAAAAATGAGATACTGTATAACTCTCTCGTAACCTATTTCTCACACTTAATACATCATCAACATCTGAGTATGTCAAGAAATATTCTACATTATTATTAACAATGTCAAGATGGCTGAATTCCATTGAATAATTGTGACATAATTTAACAAATCCCCATATCAGAATTTTAAGCTGTTTCAGTCTTTTTTATAATTAAAACAATGCTTAACAAGAAACACGGATTTTATTTTCTAACTACCTACTAGTTGGGTGACCTTTTCTTTCCTCAAACAAAGAATAGCATATAACAGTCCCTGTCTCATAGGATTGTTGGGAAGATTAAATGGGATAAAGCAGGTAAATTGCTTGGCAGAGGGCCTTGAACACAGTAAATGTGCAGTAGGCATTAGCTATGTTTTTTTTTTTTTAATTATTCTATAGAATAAATTCCTAAGTGTGAAATTTCTAGGTCAAAAGATAGACCCAAATTTGAAATGTGCTACCAAATGGTAACCCAGAAAAACTGTCTCCCAGCACCAGTGACTGTAAGAGTCTATTTCTCTTAGTATTGTTATTTTTCAAATACTTTGTTTTGCTGTTTCTTTGACATTGTATTGCTAGGAGAATCGACTACTTTGTGTACACTTATTGGCTATTTGAACTTCTTTTAAAAATTCTCTTCTCCCAAACTTGGTCTTTGTCACATGTTGCAAATGTTTTTTCCAGTTTTTAAATTTTTCATTTTAGTTTTATTTACAGTGTCTTTTGTATGGAGTTAACTTTAGTACTAACTTAATGCAGTCAGTTCTATCTCCTCCCTCCCTACCTCTTAGGTGGATTCATTGTTTGGAGTCACACTTGGAAAGACCAGCTCTTTCCCCAGTTTATAATATATTCATTATGTTTTCTTTAAGTACTTTTAGTTCACTTGGAAATTATCTTAATGTATAATGTAAGGTAGAGAATTAGCTTAAAACATTTTCATAGTTATCCAGTTGTACCAAAGCAATTATTGAATATGTGGATTCTTTTCAACAAAGAGATGGTTCAAGAATTTGTACTAATCCTGTATAAAGTACATTTCAAAGAAATAGATTCGATTATGCTTTATTCACTTACGTTTTATTTGTCTTCTTAGTTCACACTGGTAGGGAGGACTGATTATGTTAGACAGGATAACAATAATTAATCTTTCCCACACCCTACTTGATAATTTCTACTGAATCCTTAAACATATTTCATGGTTCTTTTCCCTCTCTTCTTTCCTAATCTCTTCTACATCTCCAGCTCTGTCCTAAGCCTCATTGGATCAAGAAGACTGGAAAAGAAAAGCATAAGAGCCAAAACAGCACAGCTTAGTTGGCCACGTTTGCTGTTAGTATTTTCCTAACACATTATATATAACCCTATGTAGTCATCAAATCTGTAGAGATGACTGGCTCTTCAGGAACAGAACTGTGCCATTGACTTGTTTTTCAACATGCCTTGGGTAGAGGTAAATATTTTATAATTTTTGGATAAGGAAAGAATGTATCCACCTAAGTATTTAACATGAAAGATTTTAATCTTCATTTTTTGTCTCTGCTGCCTCAGGCAATATTCTGTTTAATTCAAACAGAAGTATTGCACACTTGCTATGTGTTGGGCACCAACTCAGCTAAGACAGTTTTTGAAGAAGATTGGCTCATATAGTAGCTCCTCTTGATACAAATGGAGTCATATTACTCTTGGGTGGGAGTATAAAATTATCCTTGGTCAACTGAATGACAGCAAGGCTGGAGGAAAGCTGTTAGAGAGACCAAGTGTCTAAAAAAGAACTTTATTGACCAATAAGACATCTAAGCCATCAAAAGGTAGTCATAGGAGAAAGCATGCATTCCAACCTGCCCAAAGGAAATCCACCTGAAGCCAGTTTTGTCTCTTCACCATCCCAGAAATGAGGTAAAGGACTAAAGAAATTTCCTGCTGCCCCAAAGTCTTTTAAAAGGCACATTTGAGGCTATATGTATGATCCTGCTGAATGTATTCTATTTCTTTAAATTGTGCATCAAAGATCCTCAACTTCAGCAGTTCATTCCACTTGTGAACTCCAGGAGTAACTCAGCAGAATTACCACTATACAGACAGAGCTGAGCTCTTTAGAATTCAGTGCATCTATTGGTGACCTGCCTTTGACATCCAAGCCATGTATCACAGAGTCACACTTCAGATAGAGGAGTAGAGGGCCATTTAGAAAATCCAACTCTTCTCTCTTCCTTCCAGACTATGCTTGTCTGATTTGTGTAGGACATCCTTTACAACTGTACCTCCAACCTGCTTTCTTACAAATAAGATGAAGAACAAGAGGAATTCCTTACAACCCTAGTTTTCATAAAAGAACAAAACAAAAAACCTTCTCCTGGGTCTCAGCTATGACTGATCTCAATGTCCAGACTGTATTCAAGGTCTCCAAATCCTATGTCCTACCTTCAACCATTGGCCCTCTTTCCCACTACCCTAAAACTGGAGTATGCCATGTTCAGACAGAAAGGAACTCTACAATACTGAATGTATTTATTGGTGTGTTCAACCAGTGAAGGAAGGAAACCTACAAACCAGGCAGGTGCATCTAAAATGTAGGAAGACAACGATACCAGAGAATCAGTGATACACTCTAACATCCCCAACCCACTTCCTTCTAATCTATCCTTCTCTGAAGTGCTGGCTCTAAGAGGGGCATAGGAATACACTCTACGTGGAAGTCAGGTGGGGTGAGAGGGAGGTTTAAAACTGCATTTGTCAAAACTAAGAAAATGTCCCCTGTGCACATCCAAAAATGGAGAGTGGGCAAGTGGAGATGAAGGGAACAGCTCAGTCTTTCCTTGTCTACCACCAACTGCTCCTCTGAGTCATATCTCTTCCCAACCCCAAATGGCCAGGTCATCTCTGGTATGCAACCTTCATAGTATTATTTCTTGGTCTCCTCACCTCAAGTCAGACACTGGTACAGAGAGGTCTTTTTTTAGTTATCTGAATCGGAATCAATGTTACCCTTCCAATGGCTACAGGCCTGGCTTTATTTCCTCAGCTCTCTTCCTGTCCTAGGTGTCCCTTGCTCTCCTTTTTGTCCAGGTCCTACTTTCAAAGGTCCTGCAATGCCCTCACCTCTTCTAGAAAGCCCTCCTTGGCATATTGAGGTTCTCACTATCTGAACTGCCCATCCTGGTACCACACCAGAAAAGACCCTCTAACGTATCAGCTCCATGCTTCTGGCCCTCTGTCTTACTCTCTGAAGAATACACATAGAATTCTCATGGTTCCTTGACCTAGTAAAGCCCGAAAACCCTGAAACCAAACTCATAATCTCTTATTTCCTCTGACACCTAAACTCCAGAGTAAACAAGAAGTAAAATGATGTACCATGAAGTCCAACAAGTACCAGGGTGATCACCAGTGCTAACAGTAGCCAAGGTCCTAGGGCCAGTAAACTATGGACTCTTTCTAAGTCTTAGTTCCCTCATGCCAAAAGATGAGTAATTATACTCCCTACCACACGAAAGCCATTTCTAAGAAATATATATATGTGTGTGTGTGTATATATATGTATTTCATGTATATATGTGTATATATATGTATACATACACACACACACACTCTAAATACAATGCCTGGTTCAAGAAAATGTTAACTACCGTTTTTTCTCTCTTCCTTCTACTCACTACACCCCAGGGTTTTCCTCACTCACTTTTACAGAAAGTATGGTCTCTATTGACACTACTTTCCACTTTGTTTTTGCCATTTAAGGCCATGACTTAATGCTTCTACTAGACTATAACTAAGTCTATCATAGGCATGACACACAACCAGTTCTCCGGGAATTGCCCCCTCCAGTGGGCCCCCTGCATGTATGCCATGGACTGGCATGAATGAATGAATGAATGCCAATGACTTTCTTTTCAAAACTAATACCTGCTTTAATGTATGTTTGACTCAAAATTGGCCCTTGTTTTGTCTGCTTACATCAGTGGCCTGTGTGTTCTAAGGACAGGGACTGTCAGAGTAATTGGTTTTGCACCACAGAGCATGCAAAAAAAAGGCCTAATTGATGATGACATTTCAGTAACCAGCAACTCTTGAAGTTAGGAAGGATTTCTTTTTTCCAGCATCATCTTTATGTTCAATGAAATGTTCAACCCTCCTCCTTAAGAGTTTTATTTCCTAATTTCCCCAAACCACATTTCTAGTTTCTGCATGTTGCTTGTCTCATGTTGACAGTTTCAGGCATTTTCCCAAATGCTAATGATACAAAGGATGAATGATAACGTGGGTAAATTGCAGCAGAGTCAAGCTTTTGAAAAGATAAAATAAAACAAGAAATGGGACTTTTCTAGCTTCTGTTCTTATTAGCTGGTTTTGTTTTTACTCTGTGGGTATTTAAATTTTAGCAAATTGAGTAGTTTCTCCCAGGGAACTATCAATTGAGCATTTTTCAGCTATGGCAAATATCATTTTTCTCATAGGAAGTAGATTATAGCATTCCTCCAGTATAACTGAAAACACCATTGAATTGTTAACTTGGTTCCCAAATGGGCTTTTACTTGCAGGGAACATGGGAAAGCAAGAGTGTTTGGAGTGGGTCATTCTTAGTCCTCGGTTATTTTTCCAGCATCTTTATGGGTCTCCCTGGCCCTCATTCAGTGTTAGTCCACATCATTATCCCAGTGTGCTTTCTCACATGTGCGCCTGATCACATCACTCTCCTCCCAACACTGTAATGGCTCTCCTTTACCTTCAGCGTAAAAGCCAGACTTCTCCCTCTCCAGCCTCACCTACTATCTGCACTTTCTGTTCCAGCCACACTGAACTAATTTCCATTATTGTTCTCACAGTGTGCCATGCTCTTCCTGGCCTTCAGAACTTACATACGTGCTCCACTGTCAAGAACCCAGAACTCTCTCTGTGTGCCTTCTCAGTTCTCACCCACCTCATGTCAAATTCTCTTAAACTTCTTTTCATCAGTCAGAACTTGACTTTGATGTCACTTCTACCAGGCATCTTCTGTCACCCCTGCTAGGCTAGGTGCATCCTTCTGTGATCCTCCAGTTCCATGGACCCCCACATTGTAATCACATCATAATGCTGTACTGTCACTACCTTTTTTCGCATTACCTATTTGATCTCCCTCAGAAGACCACTCAGGAGAAATGGATGCCAATTTAATCACAACTGTGTTCTGCAGGCTCTAGCATAAGAATGGCTCACGTATTTGTTGAACGTTGCTGTGCTGGTGGCATTTTAGAGATCAAAAGTAAAATGGGAGAAATACTAGGATCCCAGGCTCATGCTGCTTAAAGTTGATCCAGACATTTAGCTTATATCCTCATTTGAACTTGATTACATCATGAGTTGCTCCCCCAACAAAAACTTAAGTGGCTGCATGCAGTAGGTGAATCTCACTGCTCTATAAATAGCTACTCTCTCTCTCAGTGGCCTATCAACGACTAATAGAGCTTGAGCACCTAGTTTCTAATTACTTTTGCAAGCAAGAATAAAACATCATGAAAAATAAAATTTAAATTATAAAGAAAGATCTTGTTGATTGCGAGGACTGTGAACATTGGAAGACTTTGTATAGTGAGATGATCAAATATTGCCTTAGCCTATTCCATTTTTAGCCATGGGTCCTGTAGATAACAAAGGATCAATCTGTCCTTGGCTTTCATGAGGGATCACTACCCTGGAAGAAGTAAAGTCCATCACTATGGTCACAATTGGCCACCTAAGCAAAAGCTGTGATAATGTCCAGTACAATATTCCACATAAACTTAAGGACACATCCAATAGGTTTAAATGTATTCTTAATAATTGTAGAGCCTGGTGCTCAAGATTTCTAAAATAGCAGCTGAACCAGAAGTAGCTGCTAAAGGTAAGGATCAGATCACAGCAATTATCCACTTAACGTGGCATTTATCTGAAACACTCACTTGGTGCACGGTCATTTAGACTAACCACCGTTTATTCTCGAACACTTTTCTGAAACTAGCAATAATCATAAAGATAATAATTTATTGCAAATGTAATCAATTTAAGAAAGACAATTAGCAGGAACAATTATGGTAGGGAAATATTAGCTATCCATAAAATATATGCCTAAATCTGTTTCTGGCTCCCCTTAGAAGAGATGAGTTACATACGGCTTCTGTGGTGCGCCTCTTGCAGATGTTGATACTTAAAAAATATGAACTATCATTATTAATCTTTTTGTGAGGAACAAAAGAATTAATTGAGAGCCTCATTATCATAGATGATTGAGGCTTTAGACGATAATGGCATTTTATTTCAAAAGTTCATCAGAGGATTTTAATTGTGAGGCTTGACTAATCATGGCCACTTTGACTCTTGACAATTATGTATCAAGATGGTAGTTTTTAATGAATCTTCTTGAAATCAAGGGTTATTCCACCATTGTGCATTTGATACAGAAAAAATAAGGCTCCAAACTCTAATATTTGAAAATGTCAAAAACCTACTTTCAAGCATACTTGTTATAAAAATGTATTCTAAGATGAGGTGAGAAACAGGAATGTAGGAGTGGTTTTCAGCCATTGAGAGGGAAGGGTCATGGGGCCAATTTAAATAATTAACTAACAAAAGAAGTCAACACATGCTCTGGGCAAGGAAAGGCCCTCTAACTCAAAGCAAAGAGGTTAAGGTGTATGCCACAGGATTCCAAAGGCCCACCCACTACTTAGAACCACTAGGAAAGCATTCTGCTGCAAGTTTTTCTATTCCTCAAGCTCTCATGATATGTGACTTAGAAGAGCTAGTCCATTCTCCTTATAGAATATTAACCAGGTGGCACTAAGGTCTCCAAGGATGATACCTAAAATCTGCAATGGGAACATACATGTGTTCCGGGATAGAAGCTTCTGAGCTGTGTACCTTCAGAGCTGAAGCTAGGTAAGGATGACGCTGATTTTCCCACAAATTAATGATCTCTCTTTCACCTCTGACTAGTTGGGAAACTGATCTGCTATTAGAAAAGCTTTCTGTTCTAGGCTGCGTTTCTAAAATGCGATTCTAGAAGTGAAATTCTCTTTTACATAAAGAAACTCAGAAAGAGTTGGAAGGATTAGAGAGCTCTAGGCCCTCTGAACCTTTCCCTAGGGTCCCGCCAGGATGCTCCCTGAGTTTCAGTGGTGGGATATAAACCCTGATCACCCACATTCCTGACTAACTATACCAAGTCAAATATCAGAAGAAATTGAGGTCCTATTCAGGGGCCAATTTGATGCTGAGACACATTACTGAAGAAGACTTTTATTTCCCCATGGAACTTTTTTGGGACTGCTCTAAACTGACAGCTTTTCTGGAACCATGGTTTCCAGAACTGCAGACATCACACAATACATTATTTCCTTTAAACAGCACACACCCTTCTGAGACAGGACAAAGAACCTGAGATACAAAGATCCTGGGTAGGTGAAATAGGCCACATTGTTAGCTAATGCTTGGAGCAAATCCACCCAATCGCTGAAACTGGAGAATATCAACTGATTACAGAAGAGGGAGGAAAATGCAGGAAAGTTCACACATGCCTTGCCTGTGCTGTGTTTGCCCAGGGTGGAGAGGGGCGATCAAGAATCTGCTGAAAACTGCCCAGGGATGATGCAGAGTCTCTGGCTCCATCTCTGCTTTCAGCCATAGCTGTCAGAGGGGACAGAGGTACTAGAATGAGAGTGAAGATTGGTAAATACTTTTATTAGGAAAAGGGTGATAAGCCTGATTTGAATCTGACAATAAGAGGACACTGAGTCAAGACTACTTCCAGCCTGTACAATGCTTTCGTGCAGACTGGAAAAGGCACATAGACAGTGCCCGGGGATCCAACCCTGGCAAGCTGAGCAAGTGCATGAGATGAACAAGCTCAGAAAATACAATGTGCAGTAAATTTAGATGACGTGGACTCGGGGCTGAGACTACAATTAAAATCAAGGAAAACAGACAAATTCATGCTTGTCTGTGCAGTCACCCATTCTCAGAACGAAGGACAAATAGGCTCACAACTGTAAAGTTAACGGCTCCTATTTGACTCAAGAATGTAGCATCTTATATTGATTCTAACAAATTGGTGGGCTGTTTGGTCTCTATAAATCACACTGACTCATCCACACATGCACGAATATTCCTTTCCCCAGCCAGGCTATGAAAGAAGTCAGTGTGTTCACTCTTCCATCTTCCAACCCCAGCCTTCAGCCACCCACCACATACACAGATGTTGGTCCTGATGGCTCCTGGATCCCTATTATTCCATCTCTGCTCCATTTCTCACCTCTAGTGGAAGACATTTTCCTCTAGTGTGGACCTTTTCGTTGACTCCTTGTAGCTTCTTGGCCTTGCCTTCTGGTCCCTTTCTCAGCTTTTCTCCATCTCTTGATTTGCCTTTCAACTTCCTGCTCTAGCTCTGACCCCCTACAGTGGCCATCTTCCCTAATTATAATCTAATCAGACGACTATGGCTGAGTTGGCATTCCCTTAATATCCAACTGTGACAAAGGAGATAGTCCTGGGCTTGGCACACATGAAGTAGACACAGAGTAAATATTTGTTGAAATACTGCGAAAGGAATTGAGTACCTAAATACTGCCAGTAGTCATCTCTGGACTACTGGTTGATCATATAGACTTCTGGATTTATCTCATTTATTGAGCCTCAATTAAGGCTTTGTTAATCAATCTCTCTCAAAACCGTATTAACTGCATGGTTAAGTCTATGATGAGGACAATTTATCCACTGGTGAATGAGAAATGATTGAATTAGCTAAAGTCTATTAGACTAAATTAGCTGAAAAAAAGAAGAGCCTTAGTCATTTGGGGTTAGTTTTTCATCCCCTCAACAAGTCACTGAATCTTCTAGGCCAAGACCTTATCAGAGCCACCAGTGGGACTGAGCACCAAGTAGGTACCATTCATTGAATGGGCAAAATGCTCCATGTACCTTAACAAAGAGACCTCACAGCTGGAAGAAAAGCCTTATTTTGTCCACGTTATGGATAAGAAACTGAGGCCAACACATGAAGCAACTTGTTCAATGTAACTAGGTTGGTAGATATTGGAGCCCAAATTCAAATTTGGGTTTGGTTGATTCCAAAGACCATACTCTGCATATTTCCATGTAGCTTCCCAATTGTGGTGAGGCACAGGGCAGGGACCCAATTTCAGAATCTAAAAAATCAGAGATCTAGGTCCCAAGGAACTCACAGCCACATTTGAAACAGGCACCTGGTCAGAAAGAGGCAAAATGATAGTCATGAGGTATGAGGTGGTCCACTGCCGGGAAGAAACTCAAGGGTAGTCAGTGCACAGCTGCTGGTCCCACTCTGGTTTTCCCCTTTCTATCTGCCAAGCCAGACAGAGGACTGAAGACACACCATTCCCTGCTGGCTGATTTCCCCCGCGTGGCTCTCTGCTTCTTGCTGCCCAGTCATACATGTAGGTGAGATTCACTCACCCCTCTGAATCTCTGGACTTCCCTTGAGCTTCCCAGACCTTCAAGTAACAGCCAGCTGCTGGAGGTGCACCACTCAGCCCTAAGACCTGCGTTTCTCGCACTGCCAGAGTCAGCAGGGCTCTTCAAGTTCCACATTCAAACTGGAGTATTTTTCTTTCTGTTTAAGGGCTGCGCCATTAGGGCCACTTTACACTCCACCATCCAGACTGGCTGCTTGCAATAACCCCAATTCCACCAGTAACAAGGGTGCTCATTTGCTGTGAGTCTTCCAGTCAACAGGAAAAGGTGACTGCCATGGGGGAACTAGGGAGGGAGAGCAGTAAAAGGGGCTTCAAAGAACTTCAGGTCCTTGACCTCAGAATTTGAAGGGAAGACTGCATAAAGTAACTTAAGAAGTACACAGGCAGAGCAGAAGAAAATGTGAGCATGGTTGGAAGTGGCTGGATGATGATGATGGTGATGACGACTGCTCCTTGAATATTTACTACATGCCAACCACTGAATTACTTTCAATCCTCATGGTAAAGGTGTTTAATCCCCATTTTATTGATGAGAAATGAAAAAGCCTCAGTTTATATAGTTTATATGTGGCAAAGCCAGTTTTCAAACATAGGTCCTCCAGCACCTTGTTCATGTTGGTCTCACTGCAGCATCCCGCAAAGAGAAGGGTGCATGGAGCTCAGCCTGAACATCTTGGTGGAGTTTTAGAAGGGAGGTGAAGGGACAGCAGGAAGCTGGAATGTGCATCTGTACCCAGAGTCTGTCCTGAAGACCAGGCAGGGCATCTGGGCTTTAGGAGGACGAACGCAAGCTGAGGGAAGAGAGAGGTGGGGGCTGTAGTTGGAGATCAGACCAATATTTATCCTTGAATCCCCTGCAACCCCTCTCCTTTTGCACAGAGGAAATGGGGACACACAGGCCTGAATTCTCTGGCAGGCACAACGCCTGGCTACACAAAGCTCAAGCTGAGGCACAGAAAAGATGAACTGCTTTGGCCCCAAAGGCAGAGCAATGAGTAAAATCCAGCTCTAATTTCCATCCGCTGGAAACCAGACCTAATCAAACGCCCACAACAGTTTTAAAGAGAATGTTAGTTACAATCCAGAGCTAATTAAAACTTTCCATAAAATGACTCTTTAAAATTTAAGTGGCCTTGAATGCTAACAGCCCAGGCTTGTCTCTAACTGCAGAATTATTATTAACACATTAGCACAGCAATACCAGCCGTTGAATTTGCTCGGCAATTTCAAAATAACGATGTTTTGAGTGTTTCCAGCTGAAATGACGTGTCCCTTTCAGTTCTTACACAGCAGGTCATCAACTTATTCCCTCCATCAGTTCCCCAATACCGATGTCCTCCCTCTGAGGCCAATACAGAGTTTCTTAGTTTCTTGTGGCTCTGCCTGCATCTGTCCATAGTTCCTAGGTTTCTCTCTGCCATGATGTTCACCTGCTTAGTGTGGACTTTTTATGTTCATCTCCCCTTGAAAGCACACACTGTGTTAATGTAGAATACAGGGTAATGTACAGAGAGAGTACAGGCATTAGAAATGGACAGAGCTCACTTATATGCGGAATCTAAAAATATGATACAAATGAACTTATTTACAAAACAGGAACAGACTCACAGACATAGAAAACAAATGATTACCAAAATGGAAAGCGGGTGAGGGAGGGATAAATTGGGAGTTTGGGATCAGCAGCTAACAAACTACTACAAAAAACAGATAAACAGCGAGGTCCTCCTGTATAGCACAGGGAACTATATTCAATATCCTGTAATAAACCACAATGGAAAAGAAAATGAAACAATAAATATGTCATATATATTAGACATATATATGAATAACTGAATCACTTCGCTGTGTACCAGAAACTAACACAACACTATAAACCAGTTATACTTCAATAAATTAAAAAAAAAATGGACAGAGCTCATTCCAGTCCTAGTGTTTTCCCTTACTGGTCTGGAACTTTAGAACAAGTTACTATGACATTATTGCTACTGACGATAATAACTGTTGACATTTGTTGAGCACTTACTATGTGTCAATTTGCACATATCACCTACATTCCCTCAGCAGTCCTTATTTTTATCTATTCTGTTAACAAATAGCTACAAAATACTATTACACTCCCTATGTGCCAGGCACTGTTGTGTTTTATGTACATTAAATCCTCATAACAATCTCAACAAGGTAGTTATTGTTATTATCCCCATTTTCCCCATTAAATGAGTGAACTCAGATTAAATAACTAGAGATTAAGTAACCAATATCACACAGCTAAAAAGCAGTCTTACCAGGACTCAAATACGTGGGGTCAGGCTCTAAAATCCATGCTCCTAACCTCGCTATCACTGGTTCTCCAACATCAGAAAGCTTCAGAATCACCTGTAGGGCTCGTGAAAACACAAATTGCTATATCTGCTCTCTAAGATTCTGGTTCCAAGGTTCCAAGGGACCCAAGAATATGCATTTCTAAAATATTGCCAAGTGATACAGATGTGATGGCACAAGGCTGCTCTACATTATGTTGCCAATTTTCCTGTTATCCTCCCCTTTTCACAGATGAGAAGACTGAGTATCAGGTTATCTGAATGACCCAAGGTTACACAGCTGGTAAGGAGCTGAACTGCGAAAAGAAATAGGTTGATCTAATATACATAAAATACCCAGAATCTCAGTTCCCTATCTGTTGAATGGGGACATTAGTATTACCTCACTACAAACTTGTTAACACCAACTGAAATAATAAGCAGAACAGTCTATGGCATGTAGGAGATGCTCACTGAGTGTCTGCTTTCCAAGCATCCTGCAAAATGCTGTATACAGCATGTGCTAAATAACTGTGAGCCTAATGGAGGTGAATCCACTCAATACCTCCAAAACAGAGCAATTTTGTTGTTGATGCTGTCCAGATGCTCCTGATTTCTCCACTCCTTAGTGATACGCTTCTTTTTAGTGCCCAATGTCAACCATCTAAACAGCTCTCTCCCTCTCTGGAGTCCAAGCACCCAGGGCTGACACATACCGTAACTCCTGGGGGACACTATTCCATTTCTATTCCACATGACTAGCACTCATGGAGTTGGCAGTGTGACAACCAAGCTAGTCCCCAGCTCTTTGTTTTGAGATCCAGAGTGAGAATAAATCTAGTTTCCTCATTACCCCCAGTTTTAGGCCTGCCTCTTCATGTAGTTCTACAATAGTTAAGTAAAACTTTTAAATTATTATTACACTTAAGAGTTTATCTCCTCAATAGACTCAGCTTTGATAATTTTACATAAGCAAAATATTCTTACATTATTCCCCACACCTCCACAGTACAAAAATAAAAATAAAAATAACAAGTGGCTTGTAAAATTGAGTCTAAGTGTTCATGTCAAGTAAAAAAGAAAAAACAGTGACAAGCCCTTTGACCCAGCAATCTCATTTCTAGGAATTTACCCTGAAGATTTACTACTCATCAATATTAGAAACAAACAGCATGTGAGCAAGGTTATTCACTGAGACATTATTTGTTACAGCAAATACTTGGAAGTGAACTAAATGTCTATTCTTAGAATTTTCGTGGAATAAACTATCATACATGCACATAATGAATGAAGTACTATGCATCTGTAAAAAAATAAATAAGGAGGATATTTATAAACCAAAATAGAGCAACCTTCAGGATACGTGTCTTTAAGTAAAAAGAAACAATGTGCAAAAGATTATAGGCTAAATAAAATAGAAACTAATGAAATTAGTTACCTAATTAATAAACCAGAGAGGAAGGGTGGGAATAGGCTGCAAGAGTGAGAATGAACTGGGACACCTCCAAATTTATCTTTTCACATAGTTTTGGCTTTGATTCTGTTAGTGCTTTACATGTACAATCAAAACATATTGACAAAGATGGGGAAAAAAGATAAAATTTTATATAAACTCATACAAATGGTCTTCTCTTAATTTCATGTAGATATCAAATCACACAAAAGAAAAACAGGATTTGTTCAAGTAACTTTTGAATACTTTACTCCAATTACCTACATTGAGATTTAAAGACAAAGAAAAAAAAGTAAAACAAAAAAACAAGCAAAGAAATCTTAAACTTATTTAGGAGATTTGTTATTGGTAGTGGTATTGATGTAGCAACTCTAGAACTATTAATTTTCTGTACTATAGATCTGAGCAAATGAATAACTATATTGATGCTGGGAACCAAAATTATCACTATGCCTATTTATACAATATTGGATCTCACTATGAGAGAAGAGAGATACAAATATGGAATTCAGGAAAAGAGGAAAAATTCTGTGATACTTAGTTGAATTAAAGATATTAGTATGAATATGAGTTTAAAAATATGTTCTGGCTTTGTCCACAGAAAGAGGCTAGTGGTACCCCAGTAGCAATGAGCACACACAGTGCCCAGATTTGGATTTCTAAACACTATTTCCCACTAAAAGGAACCTGGGATTTTTGAGAAATGGCTGATTCTAGGTCTTCTGAATAGAAAGAACAAAACAAACCTGGAATATCTCGCTGGGATGGAAAATAAGAACTTTGTTCAAAGACTAAATGGAGCATGTCAAAAGGTTCCACAGCCAGCTTTAAGAGGAAATCACTGGGCCAGATTAGAGTATAACTGGGTATAAAAATGAAAAGTAACAGGAATGGATTATGTTACACTTAATAAAAAGGGGCCCATGAGTCCACGCAGATATTCTTTACAGCTGTAGATGCTGGGCTTCAAATTCCTCTAATGCCCACTATGTATACAAACATATATGCACATATACAGATATACATGCATATTTACTAGTATTAAAAAATACAGAGAGAGGGGGAATGAAGCTCTATTTTACAAAAGAATGCCAAGCAATAAATATAGAGGAAATAATAGAGAAATTACCACCATTCTACAGCCGAAGAGTAAAAATTGATTCAGGCAGGAAATATCAATGATGTTTAAACTACTGAGGAAAAGATTGCTGGGGAACCAAAGGTTCACAGCATCTCAAAATGCCTCCCCACAAATTACTTACTAGTTACAAATGTAAAAAGATTCCTTTATAATAGAAAACTCTGGTAGATACACTTTAAACAAGTGATCAAATGTAACGGAGGACAAAACAGAGATCCTGTGTTCCCTGAAGTGATTCCTAAAAGGACACAGTATAAACAGAGTAAAATCCCTGCCTGTGATGTTTAACCTGAATCAAGTAATCAGAAAGCAATTAGACAAATACCAACTTAGGGACACTCTAAAAAGAAAAATGTTATGGTTTCTTAAAAATTGTTAATGTCATAAAAGAACTCCTGAAAAAAAGTTGGGGTGACTATCCTAGAACAAAGAAAACTTAAGACTTATGCCAATTAAATCAAATCATTATCTTTGATTGAAAAGTGGATCAAAATATCACAATAAATAATCTCTCAGGGACAACTGGGGAAAGTTTAAATAAATTGGATATTAGATAATCATACTGAATCTATATTAAATTTTCTGAGCACGATTTTTTATTGTAGTTATTCAGAAGAATTCTTATTCTTAGGAGATATATATAGAAGCACTAAGTAGTCTGCAGTTAACTCTCAAATAGTTCAGAAAAAAGTATGTCTATATATAGTGAATGATTAAGCAAATCATACAAACATTAACAATTAGTTAATTAAATTTTGCCTTAATAAAAGAAAAAAACAAGACAAATGCTAAAATGAGAGCAGCATGTTTCCCAGGTTTGGGCCATCTGCTGAGCATCCAGACAATATGGCACAGACATCAGGAGCAGTTCATGCCACATCTGAGGAAAGCCCAAGAAATCTGCCTTTTCTGATTTTTGGTTGCCTCCAATTAAGTGAATGCATGACCAACCATCTCTACAGATGAACATCAACATCTTAGGCTGTATGCTCACAGCCTCCTTCATCTGATGAGAGACAAAGTAGGACACAGCTGAAAATCCTTTATGAGACTAAAAATGAAAATTATACATCTGCATCTTCCTCGTGATTCATTTCCTTGCCTCATTCTCCCTAAGTTTTCTGGTCTCAGCTCCAACATTTTAAAAAAGCTTGGGAATCATCACTCCCTTACTTACAACAACAATAAGAAAACAAGCTGAACAAACTGACAATCAGCAACTTTCCTTGGACTTATCAGATAACGGAGGTTGCAGGACAAACCACCACCCCAAAATACAGAGAACCACAGCCAGGATTCTGTAGGAATCCAGGGAATTCTGCTTCCCTAGTGCAGAAGCCCTTGGGGCCATCAACTGGTGGGAATACTTAAAGGGCAATTTTGATGAATTGCTGGAGGTGCAATATGAGTAACTTGACAGTAAGAAACCCCTGGGGGCTGCATTCTTGGGTGGGCTACACTTCTGTGGGTTTTAACTTCAGGTACCCACCAGGTTCTCATGATAGAGAGCCAAAAAGAAAAACAAACAAACACACACCTCATGGTTCTGGCAGTGGGAGGAGAAAAGTACACTCTGAAATGCATTCAGAGTATTCTCTATAACGAAGAGCTACTCTCCAGTGGGGGAAAAAAAAACTTTAACAGCACCTTATCTCACAAAGGCATAAGGTAGAAGTGCAACTACCCAACCCCAATCCCCTGTAGCCTTTCTGTCTCACCTAAAGAGATAGGAGGTAAAGCTAAGAAACACTTGTGAGGGTCACAGCCCACTAACGAGAGGTCTAACTATAAAATTACCGAAGATTTTCTTCCCCCTGCGCCTTACCACCACATCCAAAGTGCTCCACTGTAATAACGGTGGAAGGCAACTAGGACAGCTGCAAGGCATGAGCTGTATTTAAGGAGTACTTAGGGAAACACAATGACAATAGGGGGGAAGAAAGGAAGACACCAGAGAGGAACTGAAGCTCCTAGCAACTGCAGCTACATCAAATATTAAATACACCCTAAGTCATAGCCAGATTAACATCAGACCTCACGCCAAAGGCCTAAATACCTCAGTTTCCATTACTCAATATATCATGTCCACCTTTCAACAAAAATTCCAAGTCATGCTAAAAGGCAAGAAAAAACAGTCTAAAGAAACAAAGCAAGCATCAGAATTACACTCAAATATGATACAAGATTTCAGAATTAGCAATGGAAATTTAAAACATTTATAATTAATCTGTTAAATCCTCTAATGGAAATTATTATAAATGGATCTCATAGTTAACTGTCCCAGATAATAAAATAACCATGTATTACCTATCATATGGATAATTAAAATGAATGATACCATTTCTATAAGGGATGGGAGGAATGGATTGGGAATACTCTGTTATAAAGTATTTGCACCATCTGTGAAGCAGGATAGTTTTATTTGAAGGTGGACTTAGATTAGTTGTAAATGTATATTGAAAATCATAGGAAAACCACTAACATTTTTTCAAAAGAAATACCATTGATATGATGAGAGAAAATGCAAGTGTATAACATGCTCAATGCTCAATTTCTGGTTGTAATCAGAAAAGGCAGGAAAAAAGTAAGGTAAAAGAAACAAGCAGTACAATGAAAACAGGTACAACTATAGTAAATATCTAACTTGATCAACAATCACTTTAAATGTAAATTGTCTAAGTATTACAGACAGAAGCTGTCATAAAAGACAGAAAATCAATTAAAAGACAAACTGTCATAGCAGATTAAAAACAACACCCAACTACATGTTGTCTATAAGTAACCTACTTCAAACATAAAGACACAGATAAGTTAAAAATAAAGAATTGGAGAAAGATATACCATACCAATACTAATTTCAAAAAGAATCTGGAGTAGCTATATTAATTGCAAACAAAGTACATTTCAGAGCAATAAACAGTAGCAGGGATAGAGGGTAATTACATAATAATAAAGGACCCAATTCTCTGAAAAGACATAATCCTTAATGTATATGCATTTGAGAACAGAGGATCAAAATACATGAGGCCAAAACTGATAGAACTACAAGGAGAAATAGACAAATCAACTATTATAGTCAGAAATTCAATAACCTTTTCAGTTGACAGATCCAAGCAAAAATTGGTAAGAATATAGATGAACTAAACAGTACAAAAAAATAGTACCATCAAAAAACAATCAACTGTATCTATTTGGCAATAATAGAACGTCATCCAATATTAGCAGACACATATTTTCATTAGCTCACATGGAACATTCACCGAGGTAGACCAAATTCTGGATCACAAAACATAACAAATTTAAAAGAACAAAAATCATACGAAGTGTGTTTTCAGACTACAATGATATTAAACTAGAAATCAACAATAAAATGATAGCTGGATAATCCCAAAATATGGAGATTAAACATGTTTCTAAATAAATGTATCAAAGAAGGCATCACAAGGAAATTTTAAAATTTCTGCACTAAATGAAAATGAAAATGTAACATGAAAATTTGTGAGATGCAGCAAAAAGCAGCATATAAAGGGAAACAGTACTAAATGCATATACATACATACAACGAAAGGAAAAAGATCTAAAATTAATCTATCTAAAGTTTCACTTTAAAAAAAGAGAAAGTATAATAAATCAAGCCTAGAGCAAGGAGAAAACACATAAAAATTAGAGCAGAAATCAATGAAATTGTACAGAGGAAGGGAAAAAGGATTATTTGGCTAACCAGGGGGAATAAAAAGAGAAACAGAAACAACTAACAGCAGATATGAAAGAGGGGTCATCACTACAAATTTCATGGACATTGAAAGAATACTATGAGCAACTCTATGCCCAAAACTATGCAAACTCAGATGAAACAGACTAATTCTTTGATAGACACAAACTACTAAAACTCACTCATGGAGAAACAGATAATCTAAAAAAGCCTCTACCTATCAAAGAAATTCAATCAATAATTAGTGATGTTACAAAAATAAAGCACCAAGCCCATATGGTTTCACTAGTAAATTCTATCAAACATTTAAGAGTAAAATAATTACAAATCTTTTCCAGAAAATAGAATCAGATGGTACACTAATGCGATGGTTAATTTTATGTGTCAACTTGACTAAACTGTTGCAACCACTGCACCCAGTTGTTTGGTCAAACACTAGTCTAGATGTTATTATGAAGGTTTTTGTTTTCTTTTTTAAAGATGTGATTAACATTCAAATCAGTAGACTTTGAGTAAAGCAGATTACCCTCCATAACATGGTGGACTTCATGGAATCAAATGAAGGCCTCAAGAACAAAGACTATGGTTTCCCAAAGAAGGAGGAATTTAGCCTCAAGATTGCAACATATAAACCCTCCTAGGATTTCTAGCCTGCCTTCCTTGTCCTGCAAATGTTGGACTTAAGACTGAACATCAGCTCTTACCTAAATTTCCAGCCTACCAACTTGACCTATAGATTTTGGACTTGCCAGCCCAACCACAATCTTGTGAGTCAATTCTCCCTTTCTCTCTCCCTCTCCATACTGTACCCCTCTCCCCACTACACCCCCCATCCTGACCATACACTAATGCAGTCTCTCCATTCCAATGAACAATTGAATTTTAAAATTTGAAAACACAACATCATTTACAACAGTAAAAAAAATGAATTAGTTATATATTTAACAAAATATGTACAAGGTCTATATGCAGAAAACTATAAAACTCTCATAAAATAAATAAAAGATGATAAAAATAAATGGAGAGACATTCTGTGTTCACGAATAGGAAAACTTGGTATTTCTAAGACATCAATTCTTCAAGGTTTTTCTACAGATCCAATGCAACACCAATCAAAATTCAGGTAAACTATCTTATAAGTATCAATAAACTCATTCTAATGTTTATATGGAAAGGCAAAAGACCCCAAATAGCCAACAAAATGCTGAAGAATAAAGAGCACTGACACTATAGATTGTCAAGACGTTCTATAAAGCTACAATATGGAATTGATGGAGAAAAAAAAGACACAGATCAGTGGAACAGAATAGAGAGCCCAGAAACAAATTTACACAAATAGAGTCAACTGATCTAGGAATCAAAGGCACTGAACAGAGAAAAAGTCTTTTAAACAAACAGTGCTGGAATAAGAGGATGTCTAAACCAAATAACAAAAAAAACAAAGACCTCTAGACATGACCTTGCACCATTTACAAAAATTAACTCAGAATGCTTTGTAGATCTAAATGTAAAATGCAAAACTATAAACTTCTAGGAGAAAATATAGGTGACCTTTGGTTTGATGGTGAGTTTTCTGATGCAACATAAAAAGGTTGATTCATTAGGAAAAAAACTTGATAAATTAAGTGTTATTAAAATTAAAATCTTCTGGTCTGTAAAAAATACTATTAAAAGAATTAAAAGACAGCCACAAACTGGGAGAAAACAGTTGCAAAATATGTATCTAATCAATGACTTATAACCAAAATGTAAATGTGCTCAATGATAGGAAAACAAACAACCCAGTTTAAAAAATAGTCAAAAGATCTGAAAATACACCTCATAAAAGAAGATAACCAGATGGAAAATAACCATATGAAAAGATTTTCAACAATATCTGTCATTAGGGAATTCAAATTAAAACAATGAGATACTACCCCACAGCTATTAAAATGGTGAAAAAAAAAAAGAAAAAGAAAAAACGAAAGCCTGACAATACCAAATGTTGGCAAAGAAGCAAAGCAATCAGAATTCTTATTTAGAGCTAGTGGAAATGAAAGAGAGTACTGTCACTTTGGAAGACGGTTTGGCAGTTTTTTAATTAAATTAAACATATTCTTACCAGACAATCCAGGAATCACACTCCTAGGTATTTACTGAACTTAACTGAAAACTTATGTCAGAAAAATCTACAAGTAAATGTTTAATGACAGCTTTATTCATAACTGACAAAAACTGGAAGCCACCAAGATGTTGTTCAATAGGTGAATGAGGCAAACAAGCTGTGGTTTGTTCACAATGGAATATTATTTACTGATAAAAAGAAATAAACAATCAAATCATGAAAAAAAAAAATAAGAATGAAACTTAAATGCCTATTACTAAGTAAAAGAAGCCAGCCTGAAAAGCCTATGTCCTGTCCTGAATAACTCCAGTGATGTGACATTCTGGAAAAGACAAAACTACAGAGGTGGTAAACAGATCAGTGGCTGCCTGGGTTTGGGGGGCAGAGATGGAGGGTTATGTAGGGGAAGCACAGGGAATGTAGGAAGGTGCAATTATTCTGTATTATTCTTGACATTATTTTCAAAACCCATAGAATTTTACACAACAAAGAGTGAACCTGAGTGGAGGCAAATTTAAAAGCAAAAGCAAAAATGTGATTAAAGAATCCCAGAAAAGAATTAAGACTGTGGTAAGAAAAATCTAACTGGATAACAAATACATGGAACTACCCCACTGAAGGGATGAGAGGAAAGGTGCTGAGCTATGTAACTCTGGAGTCTGCAAAAATAAAGGCAAAAGGAGCTGCACGTAAGCACTGTATTCTAGTTGATAAAACTGTTTCAGATGGGGGTTCAGATGAACAATTCAGAAATTGGAATTGAACAATTAAGTAAATGGACGATGGACAGTGGGAGTCAGTTACCTCACTATTCCAGTGGGGATTATAGTAAAGCGAAGGGAGATGGCTGGAACAATCCAGGTGGAACTAGATTAGAGTTGAAGACATCAGTATGAACTCAGTATTAACATGCCTACAGAGAGGTATGTATGGAAATATTTAAGACAAAAGATAAATGTTTACATACACACACATCTCTTATCTATCAGCTGACGCAACAAGACTGCAGCAGCAGTGAACACATCTAACACCCAGAACTTGATCTGTTATACCATTCTCCAGGACTTCTTGGAGAAACGGCTGATTCTATTATCAGGGCAGTAAATATATAGGATGAGCCTGGACCTTCTTGAAGTGTCAAAAAGTAAGCGGATGCTCAAAAAACAAAAACAAACAAAACAAAACCTACATTGATGGTGTGTGTCATAAAGACACAGGAGCCAACAGAAAGAGCTCCCAATAGTCAAAGCCAGAACAATCTGAACAAGTAAATAAAGTAGTACTGGATTATAACCCAAAGTATAGCATGAATATCCATGAGTCCCTGCTAATATAAATAACTGAACAAATAAATAATTGATGGAGAAGAGACAAATTTCCCTTGCAGAAGATGTCCAAAAAATTGTGTAGATGCTCCCCTCTCAGGGGGTGGAGAGAGCATAAATTCCCCTCCCTTAAGTGGGGGCTCCACAGAGTGACCTCCTTCCAAAGAGGATACCAAGGAAAAGGGGAAGGGTAAGTGACTTTACAGTGGAAAATGTGACAAACATTATCCCAGTCAGGCGATCAAGGTCAACATCAACAGTGATAAACTATGTTGATCACGTCCACCCTCGATATGATGTGATACTGTATCTCAGTGCTCTTCCTCCCCCAAACCCATAATCCTAACCTAATTAGGGGAAAAACATCAGACAAATCCTTGAGGCCCATCCTACAAAATACGTGAGCACTACTCCTCAAAACTGTTAAGGTCATCCAGAACAAGAAAAAGATGAGAAACTTTTGCAGCCAAGAGAGGCCTAAGAAGATGGGACATGTAAATGTAACGTGGTGTCCTGAATGGGATTCCGGAAAGGCATTTGGTAAAATTAAGAAAATGTGAATAAAGTATGGACTTCAGTTAGCTAACAATATTGTATCAGTATTAGTTCATTAATTGTGACACATGCACCATACTAAGGTCAGCTAGTAAAATAACTGCGGAAATCAGGTATAGGGTATACGGCAGCTCTCTGAACTGTCTCCTTGGTTCTTTGGTACATCTCACACTTTTTTTTAAAGTCTACTTAAAAAAAAAACAACTCTCCTAGTTCTTTTTCCTTTTATGTAGAGGATTTGAGTCAAGAAAAAGAACTCAGTTCCTCATTCTTCGCCCTAGTTCTTTTTTTTTCCTTTTTTTGTCCCAAATGGTTCTTGCTGCTGCTATGTCTCATCTTGTTCTGCTTCTGCCACCCCTGATTTGATCACCGGGCAGTTCTAATAGCTTGGAAATTCTATCACTGTGCTTACTTCTTTCTGTTCTGCTCTCCTGGAACAACACAGAATGAGTGTGCTTCCACAAAGTAGTTTTTCAGTCATTCAAAGCCACTTTTCTGAAGGCTTTCTCCCAGGGTTAAAATTAGGCTAAATAGCCTCTGTCATTCCTCACATGGTGCAACTTCTAAATACCTCCTCACCCTGGACACTTTTCCATGAATATTTATGTTTGTTAAGAAGAGAAGCCCAGATATAAATGCATTTTTCCTATTATATTCTGAATAGAATTGAGCAGAATATTATTTCTTGGATTGTATTTACTTTAATCTACTTTTAAAATATGTATCATGTCACTCTGGTTTTAGCTCTCCACTTCAAGAAAGTGAGCTAAATAAAGTTAAGGCTCCTTTATACATCCTCCCACTCCTCATTCAAATCATTGCACTGATGAATTTCAAACAATTCATTTAAATTCCATACCTCATCCAGATGTTCTGAGATCAACAGCTGCTCTGATCAGCTTTCTACATGAACCAACAGGTCACGTCCACAACACGACTGAATAAGGCATCCCCCGCCATGTCCCCTCACCCTCAACAACAACAACCTGGCATCCATCCACAAAAAAAGGTGTCACTCTGAGAATCATGGGGTCCAGTACCATATGACAAGGGGCCTGAGAGCGGTCTCCCCCACCCACGCATCAAGTAATTGGCATACAGACTTCAGGTCCTAGCAAAGAACCCTGCAGCGATTCATGACCCAGCTCCAGGCCCCTTCAGGTATGGTCCGAGAGGCTCTGGAAAACCCCATCTTAGGCAGTCACCCATGGACAAGAAAGCCGCTGCGGGAGGCCAGGTTTCCCTTGGAGAAGTCCTGCCAATGGAGCATCATGAACAACAACAAAAGGAGTGTGGACACACTGGAGGCTTTTCCTACATCACCCCTCCCCGAAGGCAGCACAGCCAAGGGCCAGGAGAGATTTTCTGAGTATGATTTCCCCTCAGGCGAAAGTGAAATCATGCAAGTGAGCATCCAGCCTCCCCGGCTGTGTGAGACACTGCCAAAGACACCCAGTTCTCTCTTCCTTCATCCAAAGCAGAAGTGGCAATTATGTGAGGTGATTGTTAACTAACCCTACAGCGGTAATCATTTTGCAACACGTAAGTGCAGCAAATCAACATGTTGTGCACCTTAAACTTACACCATGTTATATGTCAATTATATCTCAATTTAGTTGGAAAAAATAGATCACAGGTTACCATTTGAATAAATAATAAATACATAAATAAATAAATGGACATTTTCCTCATTGTACAGAGAGCCTTGAACTCATGCCAAGGATGCATAATGAACACACTCAGATACATGTCTTTTGCTCAGCAACGTGCTTTGTGTACATTAGCACGATCATAGCTTTCAAACAGGAATATATTGCAATAGTACTTTCCCCAGAGGAGCTAGCTGAAGTATAAAATCTATTGAATTAGCATTATGGAATTTGGTGGCTCAAAGTTAGACTTTCATGCTGTGCATAGAACTGAACATAGTAATAAAATAAAACTATGATGGACTAACTCCCAGGGGAATACAGAAACTATAGGAGTCGACGTGAATGCTGGAATTAGTTGCTTACTTTCTGTGTTTCAGAGTCAGCCTTTCTGAACATTGCAGAGAAGTTACTTAGGGATACTGGTATTTGGAAAGAAAACATCTTTACCTCTTTGAATGATCATTCTTTCAAGATGTGCCAATCTGAGCCATCCTTGACAACCTCCTTGGAAAGACAACTCTAGATGTAAGGTGTACAGTGTCAACACAGAAATTCTGAACATGCTCAATGAAGCTACATATATATCTACTGGATGGATTGCTCAACAGTTTGACTTTTTTCAACTCCTAGCATTCAGCTTACATCCTCCACCTTCCTCTGAGCCTGCAGCTCAGTTAGCAACACTATGCTATACTGGTATTGCCTTATCATTTTGTACTGTACAGTTAGGTTCTGTATCATTAACTGTGCCTTGGTTCTTCCTCACTACCCAAACTCTCCTGTTTGGTTGGTTGATCTGCTTATCAGTCTGCCATGTGTTTGCCTCTAGTGACGTCATATGGATAAATAAAATGTCACTTAATGATATGGCAATGATGCTGAGGACTGGAGCTGTATCCTGAGTTTCTTGCTTGTCCCTCTTACCATTAGGACTCAAAGGAAACTCAAATACGAGAGTGCTCAGTGGTCTTTTTGAATCTACCAATCTTTTTTGAATTTATCAAACACCTAAATGCTGGTCCAGGCCAAGTCTAAAAGACTCCAAAATAATAAAGCTGATTCATTCAGACACATAATCGATCTCATTTGATTACAGTCATGTATCTGAGTGTCCAGAAAAATGCTTGTTCTTGAAAGGACTGACAAAATATTGGATTTGGGACAGTTGGTGGCAAATCCAGTTTTATCACTCACCTCTATGTCTGTGCTGAGGGAAGAGAAAGATTAGTTTCTTCTATTATAAACAATTTGAGGGGCATATGAAGGGGGATAGTCATGCTGCTGGGAATTTGCTTGGTTCAGAGAGTCAGGATTAATTGTGTGGGGTTTGACAGCCCATCCACCTCTGTCTAAGCTTGCAGTAGCTGAAGTTGCCCAGCTGCTAAGTGTATTTCCGAACAGCTTCCAGTCATCCTTCTTTGTAGATCCAGAGGCAGCTCTGATGCTTCAAAAACACAACTACTTGAAGGAGTCTCTGCTGCTCCTCCCTGAGCTGTCAGTGCCCTTGTGAGAAGCAGGCTCTCTGAGCTGAGATTTCTCCCTCCACTTCTGGTCAGGGAGCCTGCTGTGTGACTGTCACTGCCCCTCGGGGCCAGGCTCCAAGGGGGTGTGATTCTGCTCACCACTCAGAGAAGTATTCCCAGAAATTAGGCCTGCAAGCCTAAAGGATCCTGCGCAAATACATTTGAAGCTTCAAAAATGTCGATTGTTGCTGAAATTCATTTTCACGCCTTGCTCAAAGAAATTGGGGATGGCGAATTGATTTCATCTTGTGTGTTGATTGAGATCAATTGATATGCACTGGTGAACTGTGTGGAGAGAGTCTCAGGCCATGTCTAAACTCAGGGTAAAAAGGAGCCTGATCATTTAGAGATGTCTGCCAGGAGTAGAAGCCAGCCCCACAGAGGCACTGTGTCTGTGTGATGTGCCACCATGGACAGAGACTTCTTTGGGCCATGCAATGATTATGGGGCATGCTGAACACACTCAGCACCGTCTCAAGTGCACGGAGGAGCTCTGGCACAGCAGAAAATGCAGTTATTGATCCCAAGGAGACTGTACACAGAACAACGTGACGTGTTATTGTCCCTCCCTAACACACACACTCAAGCACGCATGCATACTCAGTAACACAGATGTTTCAAGTAGATGTTCCACACTGTGCAGTTCCTACACTACCTAAAAATGTTCTAAGCCAGTGTTTTTCCAATTTTAATATGAATGTCAATCAAGTGGGGAACAGACTGTTTCAGCAGCAGGTGTGGGCTGGGCCTGAGTTCTACCTTTCCAACATGTTGCCCCACGATGCCCATGCTGCTGACCCATGAACCACACTCTGCTGCAAACTTCTAAACTCGCAAATAGCTTTACATTTTTCTTGGGATAAAGATGAAACTTAACATGACTGACAAGGTTCTGCATGGTCTTGATGCCATCTCACTCAACAGCCTCCTCCTCCCTCCACACCCTGCCTTGTTGTTCCAAAGCACTGGCATTGGGCCTGATTCCATCCTTTCTACTAGTCAAGTGCTGCTCATCTCAGGGCCTTTGCACATGCTGCCTATTCTGTCTGGAATGCTTTTTCTCCCCTATTCACCTAGATAAATGCAGATCTCAGCTCAGACACACTTCTTCATGACAACCTTTCTGCTCCCCCTAACTAGAACAACTCTCTACATTATCCACTCTCATAGTACAGGACATTTTTACCTTCAATCTGGTGATAATCACCTGATGTCTCTCTCCCTGTGAGAGTATAAACTCTATCAGGGCAAGGATCGTGTCTGTTTTTCTCACTGGTATGTTCCCAGCACTAAGCACACTGTTTTTTGCTTTCAACTTCTAGACTTTAATTTTCATAGAAATGGCAATCCTCACAGTAGGTGTTTCAAGAAAATGAAGTCCCTTATCCTCCAAACTGCCCTTCTGGGGCACTAGGCTGGGGACAGGAGGTGAAATGACGTTACCAGTATTTGGTAAGTAACATGTTCCTTGGCTGCAGGATGAGACGTGGCTTTGTGTTGTTTCATAATGTTACTGATTAATCCATCTCTTCAACCCTCAAAAGAACCGAGGACAGTTCTGCTTCTTCCACCTCACAGCAGTTTCTTGAAGGCTTATCTGACTGCCCTCCACTCACTACCCTACTACTGGACTAGAAGTTCTTTCTGTACGGAAATCAGGACTCTCCTTATTTCTGCTACTATAAGTCTTATAGACACAGTAGAAACTTAGTACCATAGGAGGCTAAATCAAATCTGTAAACATGTTTAGGAAAACTTGTGGCCCATGGGAGTGTACAGCCTGGCCCACTACTATCTTCCCTAAGATTGCCATGATAAAATTGTGATAATTTGCCCTGTGGTTATGTGAGTGACATAAAATGTCATGTTTCCTTTTTGCACTGGATGTTGGAAAGCTTAGCATCAACTTCTGTGCAAGTGTATCATGATTTACGGCGAGAATTTGTTAAGCCATCTCAATTTCTTTTCAGATCGAGGCAGGATATAGAAGTGGTAATAAATATTTAGTGAGACGCCTATTAATGCTCACAATTACTAAATGCTCAACAAGGGTTAATTCTAATTCTCTTTACCAAAAAGCAAGTTATAGTATCTCGTCTTAAGATGAGAAAAAAGAGTGATTATATAACTTATCCAAAGTCAGAGATGCCAACTCTGGTCAAGACAAAGAAACTGCGGCCCAGAGAGAATAACTAGCTAACTCACGTTTACTTAGCTGATTAGTGACTATATTCAATTCCTAAAACTGCCACAATCAATTACCACAAGCTCAGTGGCTTAAAACAACAGAAATTTATCCCCTCAGAGTTCCGGGCACTAAAAGTCCAAAAACAAGGTGTGAGTAGGGTCTTGCTCACTCTGAATCTTTCTGGCTTCTTTCTAACTTCTGGAGGCTCCTGGCAACCCTGAGCATTCCTTCGTTTGTCGCTGCATTACTCCAATCTCTGCCTGTCTTCAAATGGCCTCCTTTCCTCTGCATCTCTCCTCTTCTTTTAAGGATTCCAGTCTTTAGTATGGCCCCTCAAATCCAGTAGGACCGCATCTAAACTGAATTAATCACACATGCAAAAACCCTATTTCCAAATATGGTCACGTTCTGAGGAGACATAAATTTGGAAGGTACACCCCTCAATCCACTACAGTGACTGAGCTAGAACTAAAACTTAGATCTAGTTTGAGGCAATGATCTTCACACTACATCCAACTAGCTACCTCTGGAATCCCTTTGCCCTAGTGTTTTTCCCGTGATGCCTCACACCTGACGGGTCCTTTCTATGGGCAAGATGACTCTGGCAAACTTTAAAGTTATTCTGGCAGCTTCTCTTAAAAGTGGACTGGTGGTTGATTTTTATGGAAGAATTGCTGAATAGTCAATTCAGAGATGTAATTAGTGGGTTTAGGTTTAAAAAAGAATTACGTTTTGAGAAACCAAATATTCAGAGAATAGAGTTTGGTTTAGTCAACACAGAGTTACTACCCTCGCAGCAGTGGCCTCTTCATCCATAATCATTTCCCTCCACCCAGCATCCAAGCCCCACTGGCGAGAAGAGTGCTTACCCTGCAAAATATCCCCTCCCTTGCAGGGCCAGAGCAATGCTGCCTCCCAATTGCTTGTTTGATGTTAACATTATTCTGAGAATTACATCTCGTCCAACATGATATTTTAATGAGCCTTTGTCTGTTCTAGTTAAGTCAGTTGATGCTGAACTAACAAAACACAGGAATGGGGAGAGATGGTCCTCAGTGATGTTGGCTGTTTCTGTAATTCCACAGATTAGAATAACAGTTCCCTTAGCCTTGCTGCTCACCCCAGCAGTGACAAGTTGCACATTTTGAGAATATCTCTGAGAATGTTCTTTTCTAAGTGCAATTCCTCCTTCTTGTGATTTGGAAGGTGGAGGGAGGCAGGGTGTCCACGAAGGCTCCTTGTCCAGGACCTGCATGAATCAGCCACGTTACAGGACAGGAGGAAATGGGCTGCCAGAAGAGACAGGCTGGGTAGGACATGTATCAGGGTTCTGGGTCAGCTAGAGAAGGACAGCAGGAGGCTGATGGAGAGAAGCCAACCTGGCATTTCCTGGACCTGACTGCAGGGAGGCAGCCTTGGGACAAGGAAAAGCATTGTCAGCTAGTGGTTAAAAGTCAACTAAGGAGGTTCGTATATTCAATCTGCTAACCTTCTCTTCTTTCCACCCTCCTCTTGGCCTTGATGACACCCTTATTTCTTCTAGGTGACTGGTCTCTTTCCTAGGTGACTTAATCTCCATTCTGATCTGATTTCTTCCGTAGTTCTTGGCCTCTGGGTGATATTTCTTCATGGGTAGGTCTTGGCAGCTCCATTATGAGACTCATCAACCACTTACATTTTACTGTGCATGTCAGATCCTTGAAAGTAAGCTCTGCTAAGCAAAAAGTTGGAAATTACAAATGGAAAAGAAAAAGTATGACCTTTGGCCCCAAAAGAAAACTTTTCGACACAGGGAACCAAATACTGGTTTTAACAATATTGTTTGGGGCCAGGAGCCCTTCAGTAGACATGCAGAAGGAAAGAAAAAAAGAGAAGAAAGAAGAGAAGAGAAAGAGGCAAGGGGGACAGAAAGCAGGGTACTCCAGAACATCATCAATGTTTTTCAAGCTGATTGGAAAGCCTGGGCCCTCTGAACAGCTCTGGCGGCGTCTAAGCAGAGTTACCAAGAAGGTCAGCAAGTTCGTGTGGAACAAGCACGTTGCAAGAGATAATTAGTCCAATGATTTAGACTGTGGGTTCCAGGGTCAGAGAGACTTTAGTTTGAATCTCTGCTTTTCCCCATTACAAATGTGTAAACTGGGGAAGATTTTGAACTTTGCAGAGGTCTGCTTCATCCTTTGGAAAATGGGGAAAATAACAGACTGTGAGGGGAGATTAAATGAATGACTAATACGTGGAAAGAGTTCCAAGTATGGCACTAGGGAAAATGCCAAGTCCATGGGGTTTTACACTATTTGTACCCAGCAGTGTGCACCAGGGCTGGGAGGGCTTTGGGTGACCCCCGCCCCTACCCAGAAGTACTTGCTTCCCTTAGAAGGACCCGGCACAGGTTCAAAGCACAGGTTTAAAGGCATGGCTGATTAGTTTCTGTTTCTGAGGCCCTGCTTCCTTCATCCTGAGGATTTACAAGCTGCCTTCGTTCCCTTCCTTTTGGCCCTTCCCACCTACATACACTGGCAGAAGCAGACGCCTGCGCTGTGGGCAGGCACGTGGCAGGAAAATGAGATTTCCTGATGCTCTTGAACTTCTTGCCCAGTAGCTCCAGTGATTCTGGCCATTGCCAACTGAGTCTCTCTCTTGATTCGCCGGCTTCTCCCGGGCTTGTTATTCTCATTCTTTTGTAGTCTTGTCTTCTGCCGCCCAGCAGTGATGCTCCACAAACGCAGTTGGGGATTTGAGATGACAAGCCAGGTGAGGCTGAGGGGATCATGTTTGTTTGAGCTAATATTGTGCTGGCAGGTCAGAGACTCAGGGGGTGGACAAAGGAGTGATTTGAAAAGCGGCAGCCTTCCTCTTTTTCTAAAACTACTTGCATTTCTTAAGCCAGGCCTCTGAGGGCCTGGGAACAGCCTCCTTTACAGACCCCATCAGTGATTCACAAGGGCACCTGTCCTAGATTTGCTTGGCTCTGTAGCTGAAAAGGGTAGCGAGCAGAAAACTAACTTTGGAACAGTTAGAGGGTTTACCTCCTGACACCAGCATACATTTTCTCTTCTAGCTGAGGACCAATTATATAAAGAACCATATGGAAAAACTCCACTGGGAAAGAAAGAAAGAATGTCTAAGTTTAGATCCAGCCAGCCAGGAGGGGCCGGTGGCATCCAGGGATGCCGTGAGTATTGGCCCGATAAGGAGACGACTTGAGGAAAGGGGAGTGACATGGGGCTTGACATTTCAGGACACCTGAGGTCCAGTTTAGCTTTGTCCTAGATCACTTTGTGACCCTGGATAAGTAGGTCACACGACCTCACCGGGCCTCAGTTTCTTCATCTGTGAAGAAGAGGACTGGATTTAACAGTCTAGGTCCTTATAGTGTAAACACACTCAAGGCAAAGGTAACGATGCAGCTGGCCAGAGACAGGTGAAAAGGGAATCTGTATTCACAGGGACCTTGTTTTAGATAGAATATCACTGAAATTCTGTGCATTAATAACCCGATTAATCATAAACTTAGAGGGCTCAGTTCTAAAAAACAACTCCTCCACTCAGAAGTGTTACCATTTGGTAATAGGCATGTGTCTTTTCAGGTGGGGGATACACAGAAGCCACACTATTACGAGCTCAACTCTTTGGGGCAGAAGGAAGAGCAGGAGCATGCGCACGCACGTGCACAAAAACCACCCGCACCCATAAGTATTAATCCAAAGATGGACTACTTTCATCAAACAAAAATGTCTTAGTCAGAGACTACTGATAGCAAAGAACAGCTCCCCAACTAAATTAGGACCCCTTTAAGGGCATTCATGCTAAGGAGGTAATCTTCCAGGTGCCCGTTGGCAAGTCGCTGTCTATAGCTGTGGAGTCTGTGCATTTGGGTATCTGGAATTTTTTTTCCTTGTTCCTCACTCTCCATGGACTCTCACCCAGCCTGGCTGCCTATGCTTGCTGCTCAGGTCTGCTCTTTCAAAATACTATCTAGGATGGAGGGAATTCCCAGAGAATAGGGCTGCAGGCAGAAGCACACAATTCAAGAAAGCTTACAAACAAATTAACAGACATAGTAAACAAACTTATGGCTAAGGGTGGTATGGGAAGGGATTAATCGGGAGTTTGAGATTTGCAGATACTAACTAATATATATAAAACAGATAAATAATAAATCCATACTGTATAGCATAAGTAACTATATTCAATATCTTGTAATAACTTATGGTGAAAAAATATGAAAATGAATATATGTATGTTTATGTATGACTGAAGCATTGTGCTGTACACCAGAAACTGACACAACATTGCAAACGGACTATACTTCAATGAAAACATATATACATTAAAAAATACGAACAAACAAATCTCATCAGAGTGGGTTAAGCCCTTGTGAGAGAATAAAGGGCTATTTTCTAGACAGAATATAAATCATGGAACCTAAAAATAAACAAACAAATAAATAAATAAATAAATAAATAAGGGGAAAAAAAAGCTATTGGAAAAAATACGGCATACACAAGAGAAAAACCTGGAACCACTTTTTTGCTTCCCTACCTTCTGGTCTACCCATCCCCTCCAAAGGGGAAACTACTGATGGGCAAGGCAACAATCCTGTAAGAATGGAGCAATAATGAGCCTAAGACTTCCTTCCTATTGAATCTCTAGGTCTCCAATCTTATTTCTCAAATAGGACAAAAACCACATACCAAATCCCAACGGACATTCCAGAGATAGAGATATTCAAACTTTTTGTCTTTTTTCTCATCTTCCGAAGCCATGTATCATTTTCAAGTAAAGAACCACCCCTGTATTTCCATGTGGAAAAAAAAAAACATTATCAATTAAATAAACTTCTTTAGATTGCCTACTACATCCTGGCAATGCCTGGCACTGGAGAACGAGACAATTAACAGGCTCCTGTGGACTGGTGAGACAGACAGGGTGCACAGGGAATTCCAGCTCAATCAGCAATCATGATCATACACATGTGCCTGGTGATTTCGCCTCGTTCCTCACAGGGCTTTCACGAAGCCCATGGTTGCACTGCCTGCTAGAAATACATTCAAACGTGACCAGAGGCAGGCTTGGAGATTAAGATGAAGACAAGAGAGCTCATTTTCCCCAGTTTTCTCCACAAGTTCCATCTGTCCTTACCACATGGCAGTCTTCCTCCCAATACCCACGTACGGCTTTATCCCTCTCTGAAAACTTACCTGGAGCGATAACTTATCTGCTGAAGGCTTCTATGTTATAACAAATATAATTTCACTGGAATGGATAACCTCTCAGATCCATTCCACCTCTGAGATACAGGGTTTCTCTGGTCATAATGCATTATCTGTGTTTACAGGAGAGTGCGTTCCCACTATCCTTTATCTAGGTTTTGGAACTGAAAGTCCACATTATCTTTGTTTGCTTTTTTTTCTTTTTCTTTAATAAAAACTGAGGTGACAGTATTCACCTCAATAAACTGTAAAACAAACAAATAAAAAAGCTTCTCTGAGATGTCACATATCAGAGGCAGGGAGAGGACTCCAGGTGATGCCTAGGCTCATGGAGAGGACACCAGGTGACGCCCTGCTCATTGAAAGTGAGAGAAAACAATGCTGAGTGTAATCCCTTTGAGGAGTGCTTGAGAAACTGCTCCACCCTTTGTCACCTGAAGATTTCTCATTCTCCTCTAATCAGGCATATGATACCGAGAATGTGAATTTATTGGTCATTTTATTTATTAATTAGCAATGTATTCATCTATTTCAACGTTGCCTTGTACAAAGGAGTTTATTTATCCTCCACCAAGTATTTATTGAGTTCCTGCTGTGTGTCAAGCAGAGTGTGGGGCCTTGAGGCTAGTGTGTAGTTAGTCCCCAAACTGTAACACACCACATATAACACACTGTCCCTCTTTTCTGGAAGCTAGTGGAAAAAAAAGAGGGTTTGAATCAACAATGATCAATTATGATATAGATGAGGGAAGTGCAGTAAGGGGCACTATGAGAACACAGAGCAGGGGAAGCAACTTAGAACCTAACTAAGATGTAGTTCTGTAAGTGGTGTGCACGCACGTGTGTGTGCGTGTGTGAGAGAGAAGAGGTTAGTGAGAAATGGGGGAATTGCTGGCTTTGAGAGAGAAAGAGGGAAATGGGCCACTATGATGACCATCCTTCCAGTCATGGTTCCATGAAAAACAAGTATTTTTGTTTTCCCTTTACATAATGGGAATCATGTTCTATGAGTTGTTTACTGACTGGCCTTTCTCATTGACAAGGAAAAATGGCTTGGAAAAAATTTGTGTCAGTAAGTATAAATTTACCACATTCTTTCTAATAACTATAGTCTATGTGTATCAACAGTTTAACTCTTCCTCTAACAATGGGCATTTTTCCCAGTGTTTTCACATGAATCTTGAAGAAAATGTGTCTTTCTTTAGAATAAATTTTGAGATGCAGAATTTCCAGATTAAGGGGTATGCACATTTAAAATGTTAATAATACTGCCAGGTTGCCCCTGCAAAGGCTCAGATTTGAATACTCCAAGCAAGAGAGGATGAGAGTATCTGTTTCCTTAACAACACAGAATATCATCAATCTGTTTATTCCCAATCTAATGGATAAGAATGTTAGCTAATTGTGATTTAATTTTCATTTCCCTGATTACTAGTCAATGTGAACAATTTTTCCTATGTTTATAATCTGCTGGTATTTCTTCTTAATTGCCTATCTTTATTCTTTTTCAAGTTTTCATTTTTTGGCATTTATTGGTACTTTTTATATATTCCTAATATTAATCCTGCCTGTAATTTGTGTCATAAACATTTTCTCCTAGTCTGTTGCTTATTTGTTTTTCAAAATTTTATTACAAAAATTTTCAAACATTCAGCAAGTTGAAACAATGTTACTTATTTTTAACTTCCCTTACGATGTTTTTCTATATACAGAGTTGAAGTTATTTTACCCATCTGTTGACTTTTCTTTTAACTTGTGGTATTTTGCATCCTTCCTAGAAGATCTAACTTATTCTACGGTTATCAAAATGTTCTCATTCATTTTAACCTAATATTATCATTGTTTTGAATACAGAGCTTTTTACCTCATCTTAGTTGTATTTTGGCAGTGGGGGTGGAGACTTGGGGAAGGCCCAGCTTCACTCAATTAATGATTTTGGGACAACCAGCTCTCAGTTTGAGAGGAAATAGTTCATTCTCTTTTTACCCCTGTGAAATTCCATCTTTCCCATAAGCCAAATTCCTGTATGTACATGGAACCATTTCTATATTTTGTTTTATTCTGGTGATCTACTCATTAATTTCCCTGTTGTAATTACTCTGTCTTTATGGTATATTTTGATATGTTAGGTCAAGCACATCCCTCACTGTTTTCTTTCGATTGTTCTTTATTTATTTATTTATTTTTTCTAAAACAGCTTCTCTTCCATGTAAACTTTATAAACAGTTTGACAGCTTCTATGAAATATCTTGTTGGCATTTTGATTTGGAATTCACTGATTTTTTTGAAGAAGTTATGGAGTGTTGACACCTTAGCAACCCTGGATCTTTCTATCCAGGGTTACTATGTGTCTTAGTCTTGTCTCTTTAACCCTGAGAAGGAGGCAGCTCTGGTTCTCTAAGGGGAATACGCTTAGTCTGCACCTTGGATGACTGCCTTGTTCCCCAAGACTCAGCATTCTTCTGCTCTCTAAAGTAGAGAAAGAGGAACATCTCCCAGCCTGATAGAAGTCATCCCCTCTCCCTGGGGAAGAGACAGCAAAGAGTTACCCACTTAGACTGAAGCCAGGGTGCCACAACACCTCCTGTGCACGTCTCTGGAGCTCATCCAAGGTGGCAGGGGCTGCTGGAGACGCTACACTTTAGTCTCTCCATGTCTGACAACTTGAGAGGATGACCACTGCTTCACAGATTCACTAAGGAGAGCGGTACCCTGTGGATGCTTAACTCAATTCGTAATAAAATGCTTGCACTTCTCTCCCTATTTGCCAGTTTGATCTTGGCCTAGTTCCTTTGGCTGTTTATCTGTTTATGAGGAAGGAGGGTTTGTAGGAATTTGTAAGAACTTGCTCTCTCCCATAAACTGTTCTCTGGCCCCTTCTGAGATGCTCATAGAATCTCTTTCATCATCCAACTCTCTTCTCAGGTCTTATATGTATCAGGTCTTCATAACACCCTACCTCTGTCCACTTCAGTCTAACGATATAACAGAATATGAGGGTGGGTGTGTGCATGTGTTACATAATTTTTTAACTGGCTAAATTTTAGAAGCATATGTGGAATACTATAACTAAGAACACAGATTTACAATTATTCTATAATAAGGCAGTGCAGCCTAGTTGAACAAAACTACTCATCTATGCATAAAATAAAGAAGATAAAGTCCACAGCCAGAAAGACAGGAATCCTGGTCTATCATGCAATATTTTGACCCAGAGTTCCTCAAGTCACTGGACTGACTCATGTAAGAGTCAATGCAAAGACTCCAGATAAAGGATCAATTCAGTTTAAACCATTGAACAATGATTTTGAGTTAGCTCCAGATCATCCCAATTTTATTTCAAGGAGTGAGAAATAAAATCACATATATCAGGGTAAGGAATCAGACCTCACATGAAGATATGGCTTTAGATTAATGGACCTTAACATTGGGTGGGAGTCAGATTCCACATAGCACCTTAGATGAATACAACTTATGGAACCAGACAGAACCTGTTGCGCCCACCAGGAGGAGAAACCAGATGATGTACAATATAGTAGTTAGGAACAAGGACCCTGAGATGGACTGCTGAGTTCATGCCCTGGGTCCACCCTTTACCAGCTGAGTTCATCGGGGCAAATTAATTAAACTCCCATGGTCTCGCTTTCCTCATCTGTAAAATGGAATTAATCATTGTACCTATCTCACAGAGGTTTTGTGAAGATTAACATAATCTATGCAGAATGCTTAGAATGGTACTACCTTATTCACAGCAAGAACTCAGGTTAGTGGTTATTATTCCGTAGTTAATGTTAGCTATTCTTCTTCCACAGTTATCATTTCTGGACAGGTCACAAGACTCAAGGTGGACTCCCAGAATGTAATGGTGCCTGGTTTTTTGTTAAGACTGTATTGTGACCCCAGTAGGTATTAGGATCCCCTTAAATACTCCTGTACAATACACACTGCACACTGCCCCCACAGATCACAGGTAATGATTGGTTTACGGCACTGAGAGGACAGATTAAACCAAATACAACTGGAGATTCTCTGCGAATGAGCCCCACAAATATCACATCCACATTTGCTCGCTTGGAATGGCAGGGGGCCTGCGATGAGACGGAAAGGATGCTGCACAGTTTTCTAAGCTGTGGGAGCCTTCAGATCAGGTGAACTAGGAGGCAGTTTATTACAGTGTTGTCAGAATCTTTATCTGGCTGGCTGTCTCAGCTAGGGTATCACCACTCTCAAAATCCCTTTGTCACATTTTCCATTTCAATAATGAATTGCTAATTTCTCTGCTCTCTCAGGCTAAAGTCCTCTGTAATTTTCTCATTCTCTAATTGCTCTTCTCATTTGACCCTGTAAAATAATTGGAAAGTTGCCACTGTGCTACCAGAATTTGAAAAGTGAGGCAAGATTCTTTCATTATAGAATTCATTCCAGTCAGCCAGATGGTGTGGTGGGGCCATATGAAAGTGCGATCAATGAGTTATAGGAATTCCTGGGATTCAACATGGGACATCTCAGCTACAAAGCTGGCGAGATGCTCTCCAACTCAAAGGGCTGCCTTGACTGCTGGTCACAGGGACGCACACAGAGGATTTCACTGCCTAATGGCCACTTAAATCCCAATTTGCATGGACCTTACGTTACCCTCAGTTTTGGTTGTGCTGATGGCTCCCCTGGAATGACTTGACCTCATCTCCTTTCTGTCTTCCCATTTCCTCAACTACCCTTTTACTCTTTCCCAAATGCTACCTCAGGAATAATAAGCCTTGCTATCTATCTTTATTTTTTCCATTACTTTCAAAGTTATCTTTTATTGATGCGAATACTGTCAAACTCTTATCATCAATATAAAAATATTTTAAAGTATAATGGAATTTTACCTACACAGTATATTGGAAAATGCCGAGCAAATCAGGGAGAACATTTTAATCCCTGTTCAAATAGTATTAATTAACTAATCCATAGTCAGATATAGAGCAAGAAAATGAGGCAGCTATGGCATGGATTATACACAATAAACACCTCTGAGAAAAACAAAACCAAGCCCAAAGTCCCTTATCAGGTAACAATTTGTTGATTGGAATTGGAAATACCTCACTTTACAATTTAACTGTAGAAATAATCAAGAATGTAATGTGCAAAGTATCATTAAAATCATTTGTCCATCATTGCAAACTCACATACTGACTGAACAGAAAATTCATTTTTTCAACGTATTTCTGGCATTATTTGACAGCATCTCATTGTAAGGTATATATCTACACAAACAGATTGAAAATACTCTGTTCAGGAATAATACACATGAGTATGTGAAATCTTCAAGGGATACTCAATCTTTAAGATATTTTCTTAACCCCCAATTATACCTAAAATTTAGGTTACTGTTTTACACAAAATTGACTAATTTCACTTCTAAAACCATTTGTCTGTCCTTTTTGCTATCAATGCAAGAGAAAAAACAAATACTGGGAAGAAAAAAAAAAAAGGACATGGAAATAGATGAACTAGACAATCATCTTCTGAAAAGTTGATTCTAATTGACATCTTTAGACTCTAATGATGGTTCACAGCTGGAACAGAACATTGTTAACACCTTGAAGTAGCCCCATATTTCCACCTTGGCACATATTCAAACTACAAGGAAATGGTACTTATCCATTTAGCATTTCACACAAGTGATACCTTTACATTGTTGAGTAATTATATACATTTCTCTAGGACAATAAAAAATTGGAGTTTTCAATTTTGATTACTTGCTCAAGATGTAAAAATTCTTTCTCCTTTACCATTTTTTTTCATAGCCACTTAGCTTCTCTGATTACAGACTTGTTTTTGTTTTCCACAGGAGTATGCATTTTCTATAACTCATACCACAACCATTTCACTTTCTCACTCTATACCTGTTTATAAAGTAGCCAGTAATATTTACGCAAAGTTACAAGTGCCTTTCTAATTTTCCAATTCACTTTCACCTTAGATCTGTATTGTTTTTCATGATTAAGAATAAAAAAAAAATTACTGAATACTGAGCTGAATTTTTAATATTGCAACATAGTTAGCAATATTTCAGTGTATTATTCACTAACCTAAGAGAAACAGACATTTATTAAGACATGTTTTTTCCCTTATAAAAGTATATTTGTAAGGCAGAAAGACATTTTACTTGGCAGCTTATTGGCTTGGTTCATAAATTTTAAATAAATTGGATAAAAATAAATAAACTTAAAAAAAGTTCACCCATTTCTCCCACCCCTCAGCACTCATCTCTGGCAACCACCAATCTATTCTTTGTATCTATGAGCTTGATTTCATTCATTCATTCATGTACAGATTTCTTATACAAGAAAGATTATATTGTTATCTTTTGGGGGTGCTCACTCTAAACACCACATAGATATAAACTCACTGGTGGTGCAGAGGGGAGCACCACCCTCTATTCCCTGATGTATCTAGAACAGGCCTGGCACAACGCACGTGATCAATAAACACCTGAATTATGAACGAACAAATGAATGAGGCTAAGTACTTTACATGGACTATCTATCTTGCTGACTCCTACAGGAGTCCCATAAGGTACTCTTATCATCCCCATATTATACGAGGAAAACAAGGCTTAGCTAAATTAACTTACCGACAGTCACACGGCCAGCAAATAGAGCCAATGGCTCTCAAACCAAGCTGTCTGATCCCAGAACCCAAGCTCTGTGCCTCTCCAACTATGTAGTCAGTCTCCGAGCCCTGTCCACACGGTTTTGAGCTTCTCACATCTGTGCTAACCTGTCGCACAGGATTTATCAGGCCGAATTTCAGCGGACTGCTTACGTGTGTAACTCAAATCACAGTGACATGCATTCCAGCAGCTCTTCTATCAGGAAATGGCCCCTTCCACCTGTCCCCTGGCTGATGTCCAGAGGGGCCCCTCACGGGGCCTCAAGTCTGAGCACACAGGGCCTTCGTTTCTCTTACCCCTGCTTCCATCACCACTGGCCTCAGAGGACTCTCAGTCCCAGTCCTGTCTACCTCTCCATGAGAGGGGACCTGCCCTCCCCTCCACTGCCTGCAGGAGGGCATGGGCCAGGTGTAACTCTGAAATTTTACCAAAGTTTCAAGAACTATGACAGAGATGTGTAACACAAAGGAACAACATTCAACTGCTGGGCAGCAAGCTCCATCTCTGGGGTTTCTCATCCCACTGTCTCTTTAACTCTTAAGTGAGTGGCTTCCTTCTGGCAGGTTAAGCTCATCTCCCCGCTACCTGCCCCTAAATCAGGACCTCCCCATGTCTCAGAGTTGGGGTCAGATGGACCCTGGGAGGGGGGAAGGCTGTGCCTTACCTCAATCTACAGTCTGCCAGCCCAGTCACCTCCTGTCCCAGATGACGAGTGGTACTTGTTTTCTATCCATTCAGGATTCCCTCCATCACTAGTCCGACCCTAAGGGCCTAACACCATACCAGAGACCAACATCCATACATCCCAGAGTTTGGGTTATTCGGTCTCAAGACAAACAGTCCAGTCCAGGCAGGGCCCTGAATCCAGGTCAACACTTTCCAGCCCATCCCCTCCAGCTTGAATCTCCTCGCTGCCCACTTAAGTCTCTCAGACAAGCTCCAAGACCCTTGAGGGCAGAGTTCCCCTCTCCCATATGCCTCGCCCCACTCCCAGCACACAGATCTCTGGAGACACTGGTTGTGGGAGCTGAAAGTGTACTGTCTCACTACTGTCTCTGAGCCCCGGACAAACATTAGCTTTCTGCAGCAGAACACATATGGACTCAGCAGCCTGGAGCTAAAGGAATCAATCTGAACATTTAAAGCCCTGGAGAGAAAAAGCCTCTACTTCATGTTGCCCTGAGGGGAGGTGCCAGGTATACCCTTGGATTCTGGACACGACGCAGAGGACAAGATGTGGAAAAGACAGGGTTGACAGAGCTCAGTTTTACTGTTCTCTTTCCAGTCTGTGCTGACAAGACAAATAATGGCTCTCAGACAGTATTATCCAAGGATGTGACAGAGGCAGACTCAGGTAAACAGACAGGTTCAGGCTGAAACTCTGATTTCTCTGCCAGTTAGTTCATTTGAGGATACCAAGGGACCTGCTCTGATTTGTGCAAAGGGAAAAGGCCAGTGTGGTCAACATGCCCGCACTGCATGTGAATTCTTTAATCCATTTGGCATGCACAGGCACTACCCAAAAAAATCACAAAGGAGAATGGAAAAGGTGTTTGCCCTTTGCAGGAAAATGGGTTAGAAAATTAACTATGGAGATGTGACCAACCTGAGAATCTTCTAGATATATTTATTCCATTGACTCAAGAGCCATTAGAGGGTGTTATGGGTTGAACTGTGTCCCGCCTAAAAAAAATCATATATTGAAAGCCAACCCCCTAGGACCTAAAACAGTGACCTTATTTTGAGAAAGGGTCTTTGCAGAAGTAATCCAATTAAATGAGGTCACGAGGGTGACTAATCCAATATGACCTGTGTCCTCACAAAAAGGGGAAATGTGGACCAGAGATACACACAGAGGGAGGACGACATGGAGAGATACAGGGAGAAGACGGCCATCTTCAAGCCAAGGAGAGAGGCCTGGACCAGGGCCTCCCTTCACAGCCCTCAGAAGGAGCAACCCTGCTGACACACTGATTTTGGACATCCAGCCCCAGAACTGTGAGACAGTCCATTTCTGCCATGTAAGCCATCCCGCCTGTAGTGCTGTTACAGCAGCCCCAGCAAACTCACAGAGAAGGCATCTGGGCACCGCCCGTTTATATCATTTACTGGCTACTAACCCAGACGGTGACTAGATGTCTACTTAAGGGCTGTGACTTTCTTATCACATCGCCAATAAGGGGCCTCTCCTGGCTCTCAGGGCCTGAGGACTGTTTACACTCAGTACATAAATGGAAAAGGCCAATAAACCATGAACACACACTTCACAACTAATCACCCCAAAGACAGGCAGCCTTTTTCAGATTTCTCTTTTGCTCCCTCTCTGCTGGAAAACTCAACACAATCATTGCTGACCGGATGGGATGCCCAATTTTGGTACTGCCTTGGCTAACAAACATCACCCTCCACCTGGGTTCCCGCAGTCAAAGCCAATCAGATACCTGAAATAACCTGCTGCTTGTGGCCCCTGTGTTGACCACAAATGAAGGGCATGATGCTGGTCGAAGGCTGTGCACCATACCAGCCTTCTGTCCCTCCAGGAGTACCCAGCTCTTCGATAAGACCCATCAATGCATTAATTTTTGTGAACTGAACTGAAGTTGAATTAGGCAAAGGGCTATCCAGACATATTTGTAGACAAAAGGGAAGAAATCCTTGGAGAGAACGAAGCTGCAAAAGCGAAAGGGAGTATGGATATGATTAAGGGCACACAAGAAAAGGTTGTCCTGGAAAGGATATTTGCCATTTATTGAGGCTTCCTATGTGATAGGCCTCAGCCTATGAGCTTTATACTCACCACAGAAGCCTCATAAAAAACCCTGTATTATTATCATTTTGTAGAGGTGGAAACCGAGATGCATACAGATTAAGTGGTTTGCTCAACATTATGAAGCAGGTAAGATAAAAACAAAAATGTCCATCCATTATACTGTGCTACCGTCAATGGAATAAAGCAGTCCCTCTATTCCTTTTCTTGAGTCAGCAGGAAAGAAAGTAGGATGAGATGAAGAGTGTCTTGGGTGATGCTCTCTTTGCTCCTCCAGGCCCATCTCCCATCCCCCTTCAGCACCCTGCCCCGTGCCCAGGAGCCTGACCTCCTGTATGTTGCTTCAACATGCTCTCTTGCCTGCTGGCTCTGGTTGAGTTACGCCTGCAGTGGAAGATGTCTGTAGTTATCTTTTGCAGTGAAGCCAACTGCAGATCAGAAGACAGGAGGAGAGAGATGCTGGGGTGTCTTGCCTCGCTTCTCTCTCTATTGGGTGTCCCACAGGTTGGCTGTGTCCCTTTTCCCCATACCAGTTCCTATCCACACCACAGAGCTCCCTCTCCAGTCCTGGAGACTGCATTCTCCCTCAATTTTTCTTTAAACCTTGACTGTATCTTTGTCAAACACCCCCTTATCAAATTCTCCCTAAGTTATCCAGCTTGAATATGCCATATTTTCACTGCTAGGACCCTGACTGGTACAGAGAACACAAGCTTTAGGCAGGGAAGAGAAGAGGCTGTTAGGGAAGGAGGCCTGCGATCATCCCTGAGAGAGAGGGCCGAGGGTGGCAGTGGGGTCCCTGGCAGGGAAGGAAGGTGTAGAGAGGTGCTGCGGGGCTGGGGGAGGAGGGTCATCTAGACTGGAATAGGGATCACACTGAATGGTGCTGCCAGGCTCTTTCAGCTTCTGTAGCAAGGATTTGAAATAGAACTAATCTGCCTGATTCCTGGGCGTGTTGAGTTCAAGAACAGAAACAGAACAATGTGCACCAAGATGGTAAAAGGGAAGAAAGATGTGCTCCTGGAAGCTGAGGTTCTCCTAGTCCAGCAGAGGAGCCAGGTGTGAAAGGAGACACCTACAGCCCAGGACGTCACGCACTGTAACACCTGGTAGGTGCCCTGACACATGAGGCTGGGGTAAGCCTCAAGTCCTGAGTAAGGTCTTCCATGTCTATAGACTCTGGACTCTGCTTCAGTCCTTCAGATCCTGTGACTCTGGGCTGTGGCATGAGAGAAAGCACATGCCTGACAAGTTTCAATGGTGTCTGCAGGTGGCACTGAGGGTGACTTTGGGGTACTGTTAGATACTATTTTTGCTAAGCACTTGGGGACTCCTTAATCCTACCCTGCCAGTCAACTTTCCTCCCTCTGAGGTCTCAGAGAGAGAGGCAAATATGGGGAAATGCCTGGCAAAAAGAAAACACAGCAAACACAACAAAACGATGTATTATCAGCAGTGGTTTTTGCCTCAGACCCCAAAACAGAGAACTCTGGTAACCTGGTAGGTATCTTTCTCCTAAGCCAGTTAGGTCTAAACAGCTACAGCCCAAAGGCTGGTCCAGTATAAAACCCATCAACACGAAGAATGCAACCAGAGAGAAGTGACAGCACCAGAGAGGGTCTCAGCCCTCAGCCCGGAGCCAGCCTGGACCTCAGCTGATGCAGACTGTCCTGGGCCCGGGGCCAAGCTGGAGAAAGAAGAGCATCCAGAGAGAAACAGTGACTGGCTGAATCCACAGGACGGAGCAGACCTGTGTCTGCCTGGCCCTTTGCCACAGGAAGGGAAGCAGCTAGAAAGTGAATCATGCCCATGTATCAAGTGTCATCTCACAGCAATTCTACTCACAGGGTCCTAGAAGCTACTTTAAGTACTCTTCCCTGTGAGTAGGGAAGGAGGAGGCTTGAGAATGTCCCCCGTAATGTCCCGTGCCCCTTACTCTCCCCTGTGACCAGGTAGCTCCTGACCATGCTACCCTCCTACAAATAACACCCAGACCTAAAAAAACACCACAAAACAATGATCCAAAGGCATCAGTAGGTGACAAAGATCAGGCAGATTCTCAAGTGGAGATGTCAGTTCTAACAAAGGAAAGGCATCAGGAGGTCGAGATTTTTGTGGGGAGTTTTAGCCTGAGGGCAAGCTGAAATCAACACTCCATGCAGCTAAAACTCCAGCAGAAACCAGAGAACTGAGGTGGGACAACCATGGCTGCTGGACAAGTGAGGGGGGCACTCAGAAAGGACAGAGCCCCAAATCCTGTGTTTAAACGCTGCCCAGGTCTCTGGTTGAGCCCTGAACCATGTACACAGAGAACAGACTGGAACAGCAGGAACGGATTAAGCTGCTGCCCAACAGACAGAGCTTGCCTTCTGAGCCCAACCCAGTGCACTGTCTGCTAGGGAACAAAAACAGAAGCAAAAAACATTCTTCTTCAGATATAACATAATCCAGAGTCTCTGCAAGTGACATTCAAGAGGTCCAAGACACAATCCGAAACTACTTCACATGTGGAAATTTAATAGCATCAGACCTGGTCCAGGAGAGATGGTGAGGTGCAACAGTTCTCAAAGTGAGGGGCCCTGGGACACTTTAAAGGTCTACGAGGTCAAAACTACTTTTACAATGCTAAGATGCTATCTGGCTTTTTTCCTTTTCATTCTCTTTCAAGTGTACAAGTGTACGGTAGAGTTTTCCAGAAGCTACATGATGTGTGATGTCAAGACTGACTGAATGTAAAAGTAGATATGAGAATCCACCTGTCTTCTACTAAGCCAGACACTGAAGAATTTCACAAAAATGTGGAACAATGCCCGTTTTCTTACTAATTTTTTCTAATTTTGAAAACAATTTTTTTCATAGAATTATAGGCTTTTATTGTTATTTTAACAAACCAATAGATTATTTTTTTAATCTCTTAGTTTTAATTTCTGGTAAATATAGATAAACAAAAGTTCTTTGGGGTCTGAGGTAAGTTTTAAGAGGTTAGGGGTTCTAAGACCAGAGTTTGAGAACTGCCAGTGAGAGGCAGTTACTCTCAGACTCCAGCCAGCATCTGCCTCACCTGGGGAGCTTGTTAAACCAATGCTTCACCCCACCCCTTAAGTTTCTGATTCAGTAGGTCTGCAGTGGGGCCTAAAAACTTGTGCAGATCTAACAAGTTCCCAGCCGATGCTGCTCTGGGGCCCACTCTGGTAAAGGCTGCTTGGAGCACAGACCAGACCCCGGCAAGACCAAGGAATTCATTTCCCATCCCAGCTGCCACGAGTGTTGCCTGCTAGACGGCTTACAGCTGAGCCCCTCCTTGGGCATTGCCCTGGGCAGAAAGAGCTGCCTGTCCTACAGGCCACCTCCACTCCAGGGACAGCACATCCCATGACCGGACGTTGTGGCATACAAAGACCTGGCCCTCTGCCTCAAAGCAGAACAGCGCTGGAGAGCCCACACAGTGTTGGGGCTCCCCAGGGGATCAGCTGGGGCCCTCATGGCACCTACATCACAGTTTAACCCCTCCCTCTGTCCAGTCTGCGGCCATCATTCCCTCCCAGAAGTTGTTTCCAACAGCGTCCCTAATAAACACACATCCCCATTTCAGAGTCACCCTGACCCCTCCGACTGCCCAACCCCCACCACAACGCCGGCAACCGACCTATAGCAAGTGGAATAAAGGACAGACCTGTTTGCAGCCTCTGGAGTCTCCAATCTCTCTGACGGCAGAGTGGCAGTTCTAACGGCCAGACTTTCTTTGCTTTTTGGTACTTCTGAGCAAGTCTGAGGCTCAAGTCTCTAGTCTCGGGAGTGTGGTTCTCCTGCCCAGCATTCCCGTTGCTGGGCGGAGTCCTGGAGGGATGGTGGGGGCAGTGATCAGGGTTAGTCAGCTGACAATGGGGCTGAAGCCCGCCCACACCAGCTCCCAGGTGCTGACCATTACATTTTTAGGAATTTTCCAAGCTAGCTGTTAAACACAGCTATTTTAAACATCAAATTATATCAATTTATGATTAAATAAATTTTATTAAAACAAAGGTACTATGTATTCAAAATGTATCACTTTATATTTTGCTACTTTTTACTATTATCTTTGCTCTTAAGCTTATTTACATCTACAGCATCTCTGTTGTCCCTATGGTACCATTATATATTATTTTCACCTACAGACATACTAGATAAGCTTGAGAGCTTAAATATTGTAAAATGTAGCAAGATAGTGAGGGAAAAAGCAAAGTCAAATGGCCAGGAGGTAAAAGAGTTGCTAAGCTCTATGAGAAAACAGCCAGTAAGGGGTTGAAAGTGTATCTTCCAGCTCAGGTCAGAAACTGCCCATTTCAACAGCTCTCACCTGGAGACCAGCAGAGGCACTATTCCTCTTGCTGTTTGCTGATGACAGCTCTGTGCCTTCCCCACTAGTGTGGCTGGAATTATGATCTCTCATCTATTCATCTGGTCCTATCTATTCACACCTACTTCCAACTCTGTGCTTAGCACCAGAACAGGGAGGACACGGCACTGACCCTGGATAGTTCAAGTCTCGTGGAGACATATACACACCTCATAAAATGCAGTGACATGTGCACATTGTCATAAAAAGAGAACCTCATAAATGTCTGTTGAACAGAACTGGAAGCATCAGGTGACGGATGGTGTACTAGGGAAACCCTCACAGAAGAGAGGACATATGAGCTATGTTTTTCCAGAACACCAGGGATCTTGCCAGGTAGAGTGCCAATTGGAAAGAGTGTTATGGGCAAAGGCACAGAAGTAATTCAGGATACAGCCTTTGATTTTTGGTCATGGGGACTATGTAGAGCTGCCCACACTCTCCCCTGTTCCCTGAAGACCACATGTTGTCTGATCTGCATTAGGTCTGCAGGCATCAGAGGGAGGCAGCTGGCTTATGTGGGAATCACAGCCCTGACTAAGGCCATGCTCACAGGCTCTTGTAAGCCTCTGAGCTAACTGGACAGGATTTCTGTATTTGTGTGCTCTCACATCTTTGTATGATGATTCAGAGGTTTTATGATTAATCTCACATTGGAAGGGGCATCCAGGAACTGACTCCCCTGAAAATCTTCCAAAGGTAGGATTAACTTCTTGTTGGGGATGGTTTAGACAGATCTGGTAGGTGGAAGGTGTTGAGAGGGTATCACAGTGACCTGTAACCTTTGCTGTCTGATTCAAGGATCAAGTCCTGAGTTTGTCCACTGACCTTCAACTTGGAATAATTGGTTCAGATGGATTAAAATCCTGGCAAAGGTCCTAGAAGCTCCAGCAGCCTGTGTTTAAAAGTTCTTCCATTTCCTATACATCAAAAGAGGAGGTTACTGTGGCACTGAAATCAGGATATAGAATGGGTCCCTCCAGACTTCTGTGTAGTCAAGACTTCGAGGCTTTTCTCTGGGACCAAGAGGCTTCAGTGAGCAGCCAGGAGCAATGGACAGACAGCACACTGCAGCCAAATGAGGACACCCCGTCTCAGCTGTCACATCAATGGGGAAGACTGACAGGTTCCAAGCTGGCAAGTCCTAAGCCTTTCAGATATATCATATCATAATAAACGTGCTTGCGTGTCTGTCTCCCTGGTAAACCTGCCAGCTCCTAGTGGGCTGGGTCTGGTTTGCCTCTGGGTCCCAAGTGTTGGAGAGATAGATGAATGGATGGATAGATGATCAATGTTGTCCTACAGGAGCTCATTTTGAAAATCGCAAGTCACTTAAAAATGTTTACTGGACACTAAACTATGTGCAAGGCACGTTTCTAAGTGTTTTTTAATTTAATTTTCATAACACTTCTATGAGACATGTATTATTAGTATCCTTATTTTACAAATGAGGAAACTCTTAGAAAAGATTACTCTTTCTCAAGATCGCACAGCCAGCAAGAGAAAGAACTAAGATTCAGATCCACTCTGCCTGACTCCACAGTCTTCATTCTCAAACACAACTGGGTAATGGAAATACCCTAGTGCCACGGCTGCTGACGGGAGGCAGGGAATGAGGTAGGCTGGGGCAGTAAGAGCATGATTCCTGGGGGGAGTGGGATGGAAATGGAGGGCTAAAGGATGGCTACCATCTGGAGAGCTACAACGGGGATGTAAGAATGTTCCAGAATAGAGGGCGGGGTGAGCAGAAGATTGCTGAAGGCTTCAGTGGTCTATGCCAGTCAGTGAGAAGACGGGAGACAGACAGGGTTGAAGGAGCAGTCTGCGGCCAAATACAGCTCAAACTCAACCTTCCTCCTCTGTTTCCCTGAGGTCTGTCCATTCAGCTGAACAAAGATGTCAGTCAGTCCTGCAAGTGAGGCAGCTGCCTGCTGCCTGCTCCTCATGGTTTAGAAAGCCTTGCTGGAGGTCTCCACAGGGGCGAGTGCTGCCATTGTGAGAGGCAAAGAAAACAGGCTGAATCTGAGGCAGATTTGCAAGGAAGCAGGAAGCCACTTAAGGCTCTTGCCGAGAGGAACTGCAGCACTCAGTGTTCAATTAGAAAGCATAATAAAGAGGGCACTTGAAGCAAGTTACAGGGCAAAGGAAAACAGTTCCATTACGTCTGAAAATGGGGCAGAGGGTGCTCCTCAATTCAGATTATGAGGTGAACGTATTACATAAATCATCAGTATGGGTGTTGAAGACTCTGGGAAGGGGTAGAAAGAATCAGTAGACATAAGAGAGGTCTATATGCCAGGCAATGTGCCAGGCACTCCACATGTATCACCTAATTAAATTCTTAGAACACTTCTATGAGGATATAGGGTCAGAAAGGTTAACTGACTTACCTAAAATCATCCAGCTTTTAAGTTGTTGAGTCATATTTGAAAGCCAATTCAAGCTTCAGGCTCTAAGCGTGTTGTACGACTAGTCTCCTTCTGCAAAAATATTCCACATATCTTCTTCTCCAGAGTAGAGTATGATCTGCTGCAGTGAAAACAAGGTGTGCCAGCTGTTAGCAGTACGAGAACACACTAGGTCACGCAAAGTGTAGGGAGCAAGAAGGGCAATGAGAACAGCTGTTAGAACTCAGATGCAGTTTCTCAACCTTTTGATGAGTAAATAAATGTATAACACTTTTTAAACTTGGAGGGATTATATGCAAAGAAATTATCATAGTGACTAGTCCACAACTAGTGTATAATAAATGTAGTTTGTTATTATCTGAAGCATTAAACTTGCTTGAGGAGTTGCAGAAATGTCTTCCTAATTGGGAATTACAATAGTAGACAATCAGTAAAGTCCTTTCAGGTTCTAAAATTCTGTAATTGTTTCTGCCTTCTCCATCCTGACCTTCAAGGTTTTCTTAGAAAATTTACAAACTGCATAAAAATATACAGCTCAATCCTAGTCCCTCTCCTGAGGGGCATCCACAGTTGACATTCATTGTATTTCCTTCCACTCTGTTTTCTTAGGTGTTTTTTATATTATTAAAGGTTATTCTATTATGATAACTCACAGAGAAAAAAATGTGACAATGAGTGTGTATATGTCCATGAACGACTGAAAAATTGTGCTGAACACTGGAATTTGACACAACATTGTAAAATGATTATAAATCAATAAAAAATGTTAAAAAAAAATTAAGGTTATTCTACACAAATGTCTACCATGTTTTCTTAATTTAACTTTGTATCATATTTTCTCACAACCTTCAAATTCCTCTAAATATCACTTTAAATCAGTGAATAATGATCCAACACTTGAAGATTTCTTTGATGTTGAACATTTAGCTTGTTTACAACTTTTGGCTAAAAGAAATAACGCTTCAATTTATATCTTTGAACAATAAACATAGCATATAAAATTATTTCCTCAGAACAGAAACTTCAAATGGCAGCAGAAATTCCAGTGCTTTTATACATGTCATCCTCATTCCTGATTTTTTTAACCAGCTAAAGCTACATCTTCAAGTTTGTTTTTTTTTATTAGGATAGCTTTGTGAGTGGTATACTTATTTAACGTCAGGATATCTGAGAGTGTTTCCCTATTGCTTTCATATATGAATTACTGTATCTTACTACCTTCTCAACAACTTTGTTCTCTTATCCTCTGTTATTTAGTATCAGAAAAACAAAAGAAATGTTTGGGGCCAGCCAAGTACTATTTATTTGTGGGTCATTTAGGGGCCATCTGAAAGGATGCTTATAGAATTATTTTATTTATAAAGAAAGTAAGTAAAATATTTGATTTCAGATTTATATTTAGATGTAGGTCATTTTAATTGATTCTATCTGGGAATGTGTAGTAAGATCTGCTTCTCTGCCTCCACAATATCTTACTATTAAAGTACCTCCTTAAAAAAAAAAACAAAAAACTCTGCAAAATTTCCTTCAATTATGTTCTTGATTATTGATTCAATAGCAATGATTCTGGATTTCTCCTCAGTTTCTTATAACTGTTAAGTGTGATTACTATTCACTGCTTTTTCTCTATATGTTATCACCCCCATTTTAATATTTGTTCCATTCCTCTAATCATCAAATATATTTTAAAGTTGTTATCTGCATCACTAAATTGAACTTTCTGCAACTTCTGATTGTTAATGTTTCTAATGTAGATTTAATTCTGTATTTTTAGTTTACCTGAAATCTTTGTCTATCTTTATTTTCTTTATCTTCCCTGAAATCCTTATTTTTTTATCTTGTATTTTCATTTTAGCTTATTCTATCCTTGAGGATTTCTGCTTTTTTTCCACAGAGGCTATATTTCCTGGCAGCTTTTTAGTATCCAAATAATTTCCTAAACTTTTTTTCTGATTAATGTATACCGTATCTTCAAAGATCTGCTATTCCTCTGCATCTACAAAATAACGTACCTTTTACCCATCTATTCTCATGGATCTCATGTTTTTTCTCTCATGAGCTTGAATAAGGGAGCTTTATCCAGAGCCAACTGTTGGTATAAGTGTTACCCATCTTTGGTCCCTTTGAACACTAGTCAACTTTTCCTTGTTTTCTTATTTTATAACCAAAGAGCAAAATGATAAGCAAAGCTGCCAGTCCAATTTACTTGTTTCCATGAGGCACCTTCCCAGCACCCTTATCTAGCCTGGGAAGGCATCTACTGGCCTTCCTGGACTTCTTTATTCTGAACGAATGGAGAACGCCACAGGCAATGATTCCAAATATGTCTTATTATCAGAATACCTCTTTCATGTGTATCTGAATTATTTTACTTATGATTGAAAAACAAAAAAACACAAAACCAAAACCGAAAAAAACCTCTCGAGAAAAAAAAATGCTTGTACACACTGATAGACCATGCACACTCCCCTCCTCCCACATATTTTCTTTAGTTGTCTTAGTTTATGTCCCAGAATAGTATAAAATTTGCTCAAAAATATGTGTGTTTATGTGTATAGCGCACTGAAGAAATGAAGGGGCAATTTTTCGTCTGTGCAAAAAGCAGTATCTGAGCAATTGAGAGACTGCCCCCTTTTCTTCACTGTGTTTTGAACTATGTGGATAGTGGTGAACAAAGGTACTGTCCACTTACTTTAGGATGAGAAGGGCTTTTTCATAGGTGAGTTAATGGAAATTTGAGAAATGCTGCATCTGGCTAAGCCAGAAGCCAACATTAGGAACCAAAATGTCTAACCTGACTTTGATGAGTCATAGAGGCTAGGCTAATCCATTCTAGACTGTATTTGATTCCTCTTACAAGCAAGTTTTACTGGCATAACCCCTTTTTTCTACTCACCTTCATCATCAACTTCCCAGTATCTCTGCCTCTCCATTTTTAAAAGTAGTTCTCTCTTTCATTTAAAGTAAGCCTCTACTTTTTCCCCTTGAGCTATGAAGCTTTCAAATATTCCTCTTGCCAGGACAAACTTTATGCAACAATGAAGAGACATTCCTGTCGCAACGAGTTGTGGGAATAGTCATTTTCTCCTACATGTCTCTAGTTTATAGAACATAGATATCATCCATTTCTAATGGAATGGATAGTTAAACTTAATTATTTTTTACATCATTTCCCACTAATGTGTTTAGGGGAAGTGATTATTGGAGATGTGATTGAAGCACTAGAAATGCCATTTGGTAGACAGATGGTTCATCTCAACCTACGAGCTCCATCCATCAATAGGAAACGGAGTCACCCCACCGTGGGAGAGTGGGTGTGTGAAACCCCATGTTTGTGTGTGTGCGTGCACGTGCAGGCATGTGGTCATACAGGCTGTTAGTTATAACTTTCTGTGTGCAGAGAGGACCAGTATAAAGAGTTTCAAGACTCATTAAAATAGTGTCCATTGTGAAGTGACAAGCTCCGCAGATCTCTGAGTGAATAATGTTCCCTTTAGTGACTTTCTACATTTCAAGATGCAATGATCATTCAGAACTCATTACCATCTGAAAGAACACAGGGAGTTCATAGAAACTGGGCAAATGTCTTTCACCAATGTTAATTCTTGCCATGGGCAAAAGAAATAGAAGCTGCAGAAGGAGGAATAAATGCCCACCCTCATTCCTCTCCCTCCTTCCTCACTCACTCTGGTTGTCTACCATCTCTCCTTCCCTAGAGTGGGACAAACCAGCTCTCAACAATCCTTGCTTCCCTCACCACTTTAATCTTTGTTTTCATTGTCAAATAATTGCAGCAGGCTTCGCTTCTTACCCATTGGAAACTCTCTCCTTTCACTGAAATTACATCTCTGTTGAGAGACTTAACACTGGTCTTGGTCCAAATTCCAGCCTCAGATATCCTCTTTCTAAATAAAATCATCCAGAAAAAAACGAATAAAAGCAAGCATAAACAAAAGTTCTCACCACAAGTATGAACTGTAAAATTACAAATAATGACAGCTTAGAACCTCCAAAATTTTTTGAATGATATGTATGGCATGTTGCCAGATTACTGAAGTTCCTGAATAGCCTTTCTATCCAAATGCAAATAGTAGTTCATGGAGGGTCTAATACATGTCAGGCATAAGCTTAGATAAAAAGCTGAATGATACATGGTCCCTTTCCTGTAGGAGCTCTCTGTACAGATACTGATAGACAAACAAGATGAGAAACAGCAGCACAGTGTAGACCTAAGATCACCCATGGCAGTAGCAACAGAGAAGTGACTATCTGGAGATTTGGAGAGGATATCAGGAAGAGGTGACTTGTTAGCTGGGTTTTGAAGACTGAACAGGAATTCAATAGGCTGAAAAATAGTAGGAGCAAAGCATGGAGATATTAAAGAGCAAAGCATGTTATGCGGAAGGCAAGAAGTTCAGCATGGTGGGAACACAGTCGTGGGGGGGGGGTGCAGGAAGAGCAGTGTAAAACGGGGTTGGGGAAGCAGGTAGAGTCTTGATTCTGAAGGTAGTGTAAAACATGTGAAGACTTTTACCTTAGAGATGGTGGGCAACCACTACAGGGTTCTCAAGAGAGAAGTGATGGGATCCAATTCTTAGAGTTCATTCAGGCTGCGGTGTAGGACAGGAGCGGGGTTGGAGATGTGGCAACAGGGTAAAGAAAACCAACCAGGAATGCTATGGCCATGCTCCCAGCAAGAAAGGAGCTCAGATCACAGCAGGGAAGGGATGTCTCTGTGCATCCTCAGAGAGCACAAACCTTCCGCTTTAGCTAACATATACAGAACATCAACAGTTGTCCAAGGAACAAAATGGGAGAAGGTCCAGAGATGGTTTCTGCTCTGTCCTGACACACTCAACTCCAATGCAGTCTAAAAGGAAATTTTGCATTTGGTCCTATTTCCCCATTTGCATTTCACTGTTGTCTGAGATAGTGAGAACTATTCTAAGAAGCATCTGTGATGGTTTCCACTTACAACCATTCACCGCCTGATCATGACTCCCCTTTCATTTTAAAACAAGGTGGTTTGTTTGCACGGATAAATAGCCTAAATAAAGAACCCCAGTGAGTCTCACTGGAAAACAGCTCTGTATGCCAAACAACAGTTTAATATTCCTTCAGTAGAAGATCTCTCTCCTAGGGAAACCATCTCAAAAACTGTCAGCCTCCTCTTGAGAACTTTTCTGTTTATTTCTGAAGCAGATTATGGGCCAGCAGCGCCCTCTCCTGGCATCTTGAAGTTATAGCTCAACATTCCCTTTTCCAAAGACCAAGGAGGTTTTTCTATAGGAAGAAGCCACTGTTAATATTACTTCTCTCTACCCGGAGACTGAAATTAACTACTCAATTATCAGGGAACAAGAGTTGTGGCTGGAATAGAGATCAAGGAGAAGGCTATTTTTCAATGGGTAGGGTAACGGGGACAGCTGAAGTATTAACCAAACAAAAAGCCTAAATGTGTGCTCCAGAGTTGGGTTCAAGGGTCAGCATCACCCCTTATCCACCATGACCCTGGACAGGTCATTTTCCCTTTGCTACCCTCACAGGACCCTCATGAGCATTAGATACAATATGCTTCTGAAAGCATCTGCACATAGTAAACGCTCAATATATGTTATATAAAAATCTGAAATTTCCCTAAAAGGGTATAATTGATGCAATTCTTCTGGGAAAAAAAATGGCTAGCAAGTATCAAGAACCTTAAAATGTATGGATCTTTTGAATCAATAGTTATATTTTTAGAATTTTTCCTAAGGAAAAATAAACTGCGGAAAAAAATGAATGTACAAAGATGTTCATTATGGTGTTACACATAATCCGAGTTATAAATAACCCAAAGGCCAAAAAACTAAGGAAATAGCCAGGTAAACTCGGCATATCCATACCATATTTTCATGCTGCCCTTTAAAATCAAGGTTTATAAAAATTTGTTAATTAGTTTAAATATTTATGATGTTAAGAAGAGCAGGCTGTATATTTTGTCAAGTGTAACATCAAAGTTGTAAATATAAAAAATAGGAAAACATTTTAAAATGGGATACAGAAAAATAGTTACCTTCAGATATTGCTGAGAGAAGTGAAAATTTGTAATGCCAATCTGGACAGCTTTTTAGACACATTTGTTAAAATAAAATGTATACATATGGCTTTATTCTTGGGTAATTACTCCAGAGAAAAATGAGCATCAGAAATGCACATAAGGATGCTTATCAACACATTTTTACGATGGGAAAAACCAGAAACAACTTGCATGTGCATCCATAAGGAAATAATTGCATGAATTAGGATACGTGGGTCCGTCTGGATAGACGAGGAGATGCTGTGGGTGCAAAGAACATCCAAATCTCGATGCCTTAAGAAAACAAAAAAAGCTTATTTCTCACTCACACTGTCTGCCTATCACTCTTAGGCTGTGGACTCAGCTCTGTGTCACCTGAGATCCAGGTGGGGCTGTGCTGTCCCAGATGGTAGCCGCTATCCACTAAGACTAAGACAGGGCTGCTGGGCCCTTGGGATGTGGCTGATTGGCACTGATATACAATGTAAGTTAAAATATGCACTGGGTTTCAAAGGCATTGTATGAAAAATGTAAGGTATCTCAATAATGTTTAATCTTGATTACATGATGAAGTGCTAACAGTTTAAATGTACTGGATAAATAACATATATTAACAAAATTAATTTGATCAGTTTTAAAGTTCTTTTTAAAATGTGGCTTTTAGAGCATTTCAAATTACAGAGTAGCTAGTGTTACATTTTTATTGGACAACACTAGTCTAAAACTTCCCTAGTCCCAAAGGCAGAGGAAAAGAGAGAGATGGAGAAGTTCTTGTTGGCTCTTAAAGCTCTTACCTGGAAGTGACACATGTGACTTTGGTTTACATGTCCTTGCCTGAAGGAAAGTGCACTGGCACACCGGAGTTTATTAAACTCAGTGAGGAACTGCAGTCCTGTCAGGGCCCCAGAAGGAGAGCAAGAAGTAGGGTATCGGGAAACAGCCTTCCCATGGACCGCACCAGGGAACACCTTGCAGGGGGTTAAAACGGTATCAGCTTCACATGAGCTGACACAGAAAGAGTCCAAGACATATGACTGAGTGAAGAAGCAGGTTCACCATACACACTGCATCATACCACTTATAACCCCCCCACACACATACACAGAAAAAAACCGCACATTTGATGACAGCATACACATATAGGTAACTGCCTAGAAAAATGTCTGAAGGATCTGGACCAAACATAAACCAACAGTCACGTCTTTGCAGAGAGGTGTAGCATTATCCATAATGTTTGAATATCAGACCACAGGAACATGCTCCTGTTTAGGCTGGATGTCTGCTCTTCCAGATCTGCTCTCTACCCTTGTCCACCCTGCCCCATGCTGGGGAGGCTGACCATGCCAGTGGGCAACCATGCTCGCTGGTGTCAGGGGCCACAGGCAGGTAGAGAGAAGATGGAGGACAAGGTGTTTACTCCCTTCCCATGATGTCCCATCACCCCTCATCTTGTCAGGGGTCCTCCACCACTCAGTCCTCTCTCTGACTTGGGTCGGATCACTATCTCCACCCTCCTCTTTAGGCTGAGGGTGGTGGTGGCATCTCACTGTCACTAGACCCCAGGTGGTTCCCTTACTACTCTCTCTTCAAATTTCTCAACAGAAGTGTATCACTCGTTTTTTGCTGGGGCTGTGAGTAATACCACACGTTACTTCTAAAATGAAAAACCTACAAATAAAAATCACAGGAGAAAAAGACCAATGACAGAGTTATGATAAAAATGTCAAAATTGTCTGCTGTACTCTCTTTAGCAGGAGGATTAGTTGTGAATTCTTTTCTATGCCGTTGGACTTCACTGTAGTTACTTCTTCTCTAATAAATATGACTTTGATCATTCATTTTAAAACAGTCTAAGATGCACAAAACCAGTAAACAGAAGAGGTTACTCTAAAATCGAATTTGTTCAGAAACTGCTGACCTTTGTTTGATGAGACTGTGACTAACAGGGAGTAGGTCCCTTCTTATCTGGCAGAGAACGCACTGCATCTTTTGTAATATCGAGAAGAAAAGTTATGACTAGCATTCACGGAAGGCTATCTTCTTCCCTGTGTGTGACTTTCTTGTGACCCACTGCTAACAGCTCCACCAGCCTGTTCTCATGGTGGTAGGGAGGGCAGCTTTCTGACACGAGTTGACTCTCATGTATACCCTCCCACAAGGAGAGACCAGCGCATCCCCAGTGTGGGAGTTTGCAAAGTCCACTTTCCACAGCCAAGGCACTCCACCATGCAGCCAGCTGAGCCAAGAAACATCTGGGACAGCAGCTGCCCAAGACAGGGCCTAATCTCATGCACCTGCCTGCTTCTCTGGCATGGGAGAAGGTACCACTTAGGACTAGGCCATTTGTGAAAAACTAACCTTCCTCTTTAGCACAAAAGAAATCTCATATGGTGTGCATCTTTATTTGTATAGAGTTCTTATTAGCAGAAGATCTGATTGGCCCAGAGAGCTTACGGATTTGGTTACAGCTTTCCTGTTACCTTAACTGTGACTGCTTTCAAACTAAACACAGTCTTCAGGGTCCAGGAGACCTTGGAATATCATCAAAGCTCATCTTCCAGTGACAGTTATTAGTCCCCCCAAATAGGGTCTGCTTGGACTGAGAGTGCTTTCCCAAGGAGGCGCCTGCTGAGATGGTTCCATCTGGGACCTGAGTTCAACTCCAGGCTTTCTCAGTGTGGAGCTGACAGAAAAGCACTTAAGCTCTCTTCTTCTGTGCCAAAGAGAAGTAATAGCTTCTATTCTGGTGGCAGTAAAGTACCTAGAGTATTTAGTGCCTCAAAATATGGGAAGACGTTATTATCAGTGCTGAGAATCAGTGTCAGTAAGTAATGAGCCACAGCATTTCATCAAGAAGTGATTTCCCTATTTGCATCCTGCAGGTCTGTCCCCTCCATCTTCTAAGCTCTTGTGACAGTGCTTGGTTTCCTAGGATATTTACTTTTTTAATCTAAAGAATAGTATTTTTATTATAGTAAATATATAACATAAAGCTTACCAATATAAACCATTTTTAAAGGGAACAATTCACTGGCATCAAGCACAGTCACAATGCTGTGCAACCATCACCACCATCTATCCCCGGAATTGTTTAATCATCCCAAACATAAACTCTGCAACTGTTAAAAAATAACTCTTCATCCTCCCCTCCTCCCTCTCCCTCAGCGATTTCTGCGCTGCTTGCTTTCTCTATGTATGTGACTATTCTAGGTCTCTCATCTAAGTGGCATCATGCAATATTTGTCCTCCTGTATCTGCTTTATTTTATTTAGCATGTTTTCAAGGTTCATCCACGTTGTAGCATCCTAGGATGTTTTAAGTCAGGCCAATGTAATTGAATTGTAGCAACTTCTTTGTGCCGATGCTAAGGGCAAGGCAGTGAGCCTACCTGGCCCTGCCTCATGTGGCTTCCTCCCCCTTGATGTGGCCTCACCCCTGCAGCCCATCATCACAGAGTGGGCAGAGGCAGGACTCAGTTCTAGCCTCTGGCTCAAACCCAGATTCATTCCATTCTCCCATGATGCTCATTAAGTGCTACACAGTTTACTTGGTATTTTTTATACATTCTCTTTTCATCAGTATGGGCTTTCAAGTCAGACAGAAATGGATGTGGTTTGAAGCTTTAGCTTTGCCACCTACCAGTTCATCTTCAAATAAGGCATGAAATTGCAGTGTCTAGCATGTAGCAAGCACCTGTAAGTATTAGCTATGTTTCTATTCATTCATCAAATGCCCATCTCCTAGATGTAACCCTGAAGGCTCCATGAAGCAGGGACCATGCTTGTCTTGATACCACAACAGCCCCAGTGGCAGCATGGTGCCTGGCAGTCAGTGTTGACTAAATGACAGCACAGCCAAGGCCCCAGAGCTGGGCTGTGATTCCTGAGTCTGAACTCTACCCGCGGCGACTGCTCACTGTCTCTCCAGGGGCCTCCAGCCACCCCATGGGGAGACAAACAGTCTAGCAACAATGGCCACAAAATGTGACACTAGCCACTCTTTTTTGACTCATGGGTCAAAGATGCTGCCTTGGAAGCTCAGATGGGAAGGAAGGTCACGGTGCTTGACTTTGGTCCCTGCTGTGATGTAGATGAAGAAGGGCTTAAGCCTCACTGACTCTGTGCTGCCAGTAACTTGTACAATGGCTTAAGCACAGAGGAATTTCTGCAATGGTAAAATCAGCAAACACAGAAGAAAGGGTGAACCAACCTAAGAGACAGGGAGGGTCCAGGCAGAAGAATGCAGAGAGGAAGGGTACTTGATCATCTCCCACTAGCTTTGCCTCTGCTGTGATTCTTCTGTGTTGTTTGTGGCTTCAGCATCTCCAGGCCTTGTGCCTCAGTTTCCTCACCTGTAAAATGGGACATAAAGTTTCTTCTTATATCTTTCTAAGCATGTTTTACTCTAATTCTATCAAGCTTGAGGACCACCTCATAGAGGCAAAGGCAGAGGATTCAAATGTGCTTGAAAAAAGGAATGGTGAAGGCCCATTAATTTATTTGGTAAGTATTTACATTCTTTTTTTTTTACATGGAGGTACCAGAGGTTGAACCCAGGACTTTGTGCATGTCAAGCATGCACTCTACCACTGAAACCCACTCCCCATTTGGAATGTGTTTAATGACTACCTATGATGTGTCAGGCATGGTGCCAGGCACACGGAGGCCAGTAAGATAGTGCCCTTGCCCTCAAGGACTCGCTGTTTAGCAGTTTTCATTGAAAAAGAAAACACCTACCACAGAGGTTACTGTGTGACTTCAATATCCTTCCACAAACCACCAGGGGGAAAGATAAGCAAAGTCACTCTGGAGTCGGAGCAGGAAATCTTAAAGAACCAACTACTCCCAATAGAGAAGTCTGGGATACGCTATAGGCAGATGAACTTTTTTTGCCCTTTCATGAAACGGATTTTAATTCCACAGAAAAAGTAATAATGATATAATGGGTGACAATTAGGAGTATTAAAATCTGTCACTTGGAGAGTGATAGTGCCCTGAAAGTATCCAACGTGCACTAGGCAAAGGGGGCTGTGAGCAAGGGCAGGGAGTCGGCAGGCAGGGCCCCTGTGTGGAAAGACGGGGCCCCCACTGGGCTACACGGGGTGCTGGGCTGTGGGTCTGTCAGGCTGAAAAGCAAGTCCATTATTTCCATCTATGAAATGGTGGGACAGGCCGGACTAAGTAAGATTATTGAAAGAGTGAGACAAACCAGTGGAAAGAGAAAATGAGTTTGGTGCCAGAAGGATGTGAGTTCTGATCTGATCCTAATAACTAGCAGCTGTGTGTCCTTGAGCACATTATGCAACCATTTAGTACTGGTTTGTGTCTATAAATGGGAACATCAGTAACTACTGACCTCACTTATTAAAAGGATATCCTGGGGCCTGATTAAGGTACAAACTCAGTAGGCAGTTTTATATACATATATACTATATCATCTCTGATATACACACAGGACTGTGGAAACTGGCAAGTCCAACATCTGCAGGGTAGGCTGGAGGCCCAGGGAAGAGCTGTGATTTGAGTTCAAAGGCTGTCTGCCAGCAGAAATCCCCTCTTCTTCTGGGGAGGCCAGTCTTCTAATAAGGCCGTCCTCTGATTGAATAAGGCCCACTCACATTCAGAGGGGTAATGTGCTTTACTCAAAACTACTAATTTGTTACTATCATCTGAAAAATACCTTCCCAGAAACATCTAGAATAATGTTTGGCTAAATATCTGGTATACAGCTTTTCTTTTGCACAGCTGCCTTAGTCCATTCAGGCTTCTGTAACAAAATGCCACAGACTGGATGGTTTAAACACAGCAGCAATTTTACCGCTCACAATTCTGCAGGCTAAAATCTGAGACTGGAGGGTCAGCACGGTTGAAGGAAGGCCCTCTTCCAGGTCACAGACTTCTCACTGCATCCTCATGTGGTTTAAGGGCTGAAGGATCTCTCTGGAGCCTCATTTGTAAGGGCACTAATCTCATTTATGAGGGCTCCACCCTCATGACCTAATCACCTCCCAGGGCTCTCACCTCCAAATACCATCACCTTCTGGAGTTAGGATTTCAATCGATCAATTTTGAGGGCCACAAATATTCAGACCATAGCAATACTCCTTACATAGTCTATATTTTTTCATATTTTTACTTTTAATCTTTCTTTATCCTTATGTATTAAAGTGTCTCATGTAAGTGACAAATAGTTTTTGAAAAAAATTTCACCTAGTCTGACAATCTTTGTCATTTAATTGACATATTTAGTTTGGTCATATTTAATGTGATTGCTGGCATATGTGGATTTAATCTACTATCTATCTGTGTTTTCTATTTATTTCATCTATTCTACAATCTTTTTTTTCTCTATTGTTTTAGTTTCTCTTTAGGATAATTCCTTTTTATTGTTTTATTTTTCTCCTACCTTTTTTACTATCCTTTTATTTATCATCCTAAATATTAAAATATTGGTTAATATTTTCATATATATATGAAATATATGTATTTTTATATATTATATATATTATATATAAATATATATGTGTGTATATATATACATATATACACATATACATATGTAAGTAGTATTTTTTATACTCCTTGGACAACACAAAGACCTTAAAATATTTAATCTCCAGTTTAATTGCAACAGTTTAACTCTGTCTTATTGGATATTTTTGTTATTTATTATGCATGTATTATAATTTTATATGTTTTACACAATTAAAATATTTTAATAAATATGTATACATATATGAGAGTGTTTACAGGCACAGATACTTAAGGTTCACAAGACAGTATTATGATTATTATTTAATGAAACCTTTTTAAGATTTATTTACATTTTACTTCTCATTCTCCAACTACGACTATCCATCCTAAAGTTAACCTCTGTTCTGATTCCATTCACTATAAATCTATGATGATTTTGTTTCTCTTTTTGTATTTTATGACTTTTATGGACTCAAAAATATATGCCCTTTTTGTGTCTGGCTTCTTTTGCTCAGTGTTATGCTTAGAGATGAAAAATGTTCTTGTAATAATTATAAATTGCTCATCCTACAGCTGTATAATATTCCACAGTGTGACTCTATCACAATCTCTTCGTCCACGCTTTTTTTTTTTTTTTTGACGCTGTCCCAAGATCTTTTGATTTTTTTTTAAATGGGAACTATTATGATGTACTTAGGTGTGGTTTTCTGTATACTTTCTTACTTTGGGTTTGCAGAGCTGCTGGGATATAAAAACAAGTGAACCTTGAGAGATCCAAGATTTCTAAGAGACAGGAAGCCCAGAGAGGTGAGTCTAATGTTTGTAAAGGCTTTCTCCCTGAAACATTTAGAAATCAGAAAGCTGTGACAAAGATGGAAAAGATAAGCAGAATGCAGTAGGTGACAAGCTGAGAATCTGAGCAGAGATTTTTATCTGTCTCACAGGATTGTGGGGCTTGCCAAATAGAGGGGGCCTTGGTAAATAATCCCAGAATTTCAGTCTTGACCCTTTTGCCCTCAAAGACTTCACACTGGATTAAGCTAACTCCATAAAGAATGAAGTTCAGTCCACACCTGCATTAAGATGATTTGCCCTCAGGCTAGCTGCCTGCTAGAAGTGACAGCAAATCCTCTCTGGAGGAGGATAACGTTATCCAGAGCCTCACATGATCGCTCCAGTTGTTTAAATGCCAAGCCTCAACTCAGTCAGAATCAACCAGACATAACAGAACATGAGATATGACCCAAATAAAATCAACTGGACAACAGAAACAAACTCATGGGAGATCCAGATATTGGAGTTGTCAGATAGGAACTTTAATAGGGCCATCATTCATGTGCTCAAAGCATTAAAAAATCAGATGGAGACTTACAGTAGGAAGCTATAAAACACAGAAAGAATAAAACAGAAATTCAAGAACTGAAAAATATAGTAACTGAAATAAAGATCTGATATAGTTAAAGACAGTTAATAAACCAGAACATAGATCAGAAGAACATAACAAGACTGAAGCACAGAGAGAAAAAATGCCAAATACAGAAGAGAGTATAGGAAACATATATACATACAATTTGAGTCCCAGAAACTGAGATGGTAAAGAATGGACCAGAAGCAGCATTTGAAGAGTTAATGGCTAAAAATTTTCCAAAATTGATGAAAGAAATCAAGCCTATTTTTCTCTCTCTCTTCTAACATCTTCAGCAGATATTTTTCAAATATTTTTTCAGCCTTTTTAACTGTGGGGGAAAGGTTGGCCTGAAATATGTTAGCCTGATATCTCCAGAAGCAGAATTTCACTACCAGATGCTTTTATCTTGGTCAGTGTGACAGCATAAGTGATTATCTCATCACTGTCCTCTCCTCGTGTCTAACGCTAGCACTAAAACAGTGCAGAAGTCCACCTTCAAGTGGCTGGGAAACTAAACCACTGTGTTTAAAAGTGACCAGAGGTCATTTTTTACATCTGAAAGTGACTACATAAGTTATAAGACCCACCCTAGGTTTAAGCAATGTGTATGTGTTGGGGAGGGGACCAAAAAAACCAAAAACTAGCTCACCAAGCAGGTATGAAAGGGCAAGACTTGGGAGAGAGTTGTTTTATGATTGTATCCTGTCAAATTCTGCTCTTTCAACAAATTGCTTGCATACCCGTAGCAATGAGAACAAAAAAAATCACAATTAATACTGCAACAAATTATCCTTCCATTCATTGATTAGTTGGTTGATTCAACAAATATGATTTAACACCTAACATGAGCCAAATTCTGTCAAGTCCTTGGAACAAAGTTGTGAGTGACAAGAACCCAGTCTTTCCTCTCTCCTAAAGGATCCTAAGGGATATAAAAGGATCAAGGGGCAAAGTTTGAATTAAGGACTCTGGCTGTGGAGTCACAAAGAAGTAACTTTCTGCCCTTAGGGACTTGAAAGAAAATGATATAATGTAGAGAACAAAAAAATGCAATTTATTTTTTCCCCAATATTATACAAGAAAATGAGCATCTGCTACAAGTGAACAATGAATAAATGAACAAGATGATTAATCTTTGCGATGCCGTCTCTCACTGCGGTGGGCTGAGCCTGCCTTTCCTCTCTGGCCTCCAGTTTCCTACCTATATAAGGGTTGATGAAGTTCACTAAATATCTCTAATGGTAATTCAGTTCTGAAATTTTTTGTTTTCCGTGACTATAAAATCTAGGGCCAGTGGTGAGAAGGCATTTTTAGGTTCAGTAAGTTCTTAACGCTCTGAGACACTGGAGGGCAGTAAAACCACACTCATTTAAAGAATGAACATCCTGTGGCTGTGGATTCCAACAGCAAAAAAAGGCTCTTGCTAAAACACATGCTTTCTTCCTGCCTAGGCTGACTCTGCCCTGACGACCACAAATGGACTTTGTATCTCTGACAGGTCAATTTCATAACCATTTTCCCACTCTTACTCTTCACTGCAGTGACTGTTTTCACAACAGATATTTAGAACTCCTGATTTAGAAGCAGAGCACAGTATTTGAAATTGGAACTATGCTATGAAATCCCTGACATAATGTTGTTAGATCTAAGAGCGTCTTGGGTCTGATTACAGCCCCTTCTGGTTCAACTCATGTATTGAGTCAGAGTGGAAATAACAAACTTAACATACTGTGCATCAAATCCTCATTTGTGTGAAAGTGACAGAGAGAGGGCCAAAATAAAAGCATTTTAGGGATGACCTGATATCCATCATGCTGACAGCCAGCACCCGGTGGTCACAGAGCCGAGGCCAGGAACCTCATTGTGAGTGTGCAGCAAAATCAGAAATCAGAGAAAGGATGGTTCTGGGAGTTGGTAACAGTGAAAATGTTCCTTCTCTGTTAAAAAATTTTTTTAAAAAGTTCAAATACAGCAGGGATTATTTTGATTCAAAAACAAGGGAAACATTCCCTTATCCTGAGGCCTCAGGTGCCATGGGCAGAGGTTTACATCACTGATCAAGAGAGTGCAAGGCCCCACCTACTCAGTGTGTGGATGGTAGATTATGGCCTAGCAAGGGGTGGTTTAAGTGAACTCTCACAGCAAGCCTATGAAGGTCTATGATATACTGACTTCAAGTCTTGGTCCAAGATAATAACTCCTGAAACTGAAAGTCAAGGTTTAGGGAAAAAGTGATTAGGGGGCGACCAGCTGGTACAGAGTTCTTGCTCACATGGTTCCCAGAATGTACTGAAGTGGTCCTCGCAAACCCAGGATGAGTAAGCTCCAGCTGGCCACGATTCTGAGATGTGGAAAACCACTGTGCCTGTAGAACATACACTTTCAGACAAGGGTCTTTACTTAGCAGGTCAGCATCTTTTCTTGTGTACTCTAATCCTTCTATCACCCACAAGGTTCAAGTTCACTGAGGGGCTGGTAGGTTTCTGTGTGACCGAATCTCTCACCTTGGCTTTATTAAGGGACTGAAGGCTATCTTAGACAACCTGATACTCCCACCTTTGTCTTATCAAACCCTGCACTTCTGCCCTCTCCTATTAGTGAAGATGAGCTTTTCAATTAGTTGAGATCATTCAGAGGGCAAGGGAGGGGAACTTATGCATATCTTACATGCATTATGAACCAGATAGTAAGAATGCTCCTTCTAGCACATAACTTTATTCAGTTCTCAAAAACACCCTTGTTAGGGAGAGATCATCATTCCCATTTTACAGATACATAAACTGAGGTTCAAAAATGCTAAGAAACTGGTCAAGGGTCAAAGAAAATCTAAGCCCCAAAGCCAAAATTAAAAACATGATGGGTTTGATTCTACTATCCATTTTCATCCAGAGAAAATAAGGACTTTCATTAAGGAAGTTAGGTTCCAGAATATGAGGTACCAAAAGCAGGTTAGAGAGACCAGAAAAGAAGGGGGTTCCAGATAGGGGGACGATCTCTCTGGGTTGGCTCAAGGCTGGCCCAGGCCCTGTGTATAATCTCAGTGATTATAAAGTGGAGGTATGCTGACTTAACCATGTCGGATACAACTTCTGCGTGATGCCTTGTGATGAACTTCTATGTGCATTATTTCATTTGTTTCTCACCACAGTTCTACAAAACAGGAGGAAATGGTGCTGCTAATGTTAGGTTATATGTGTTGGATTTTTACATAATTTGGTACAGTTTGATACATTTTCAGAAGGAAGTAAATGCCAAGCCTATTGTCCAGCCTCCCTGCATTCAAGATGGGAAAACTTGGACTCAAAATAACCAATTTCTCTGCTGCAATAGGAGATGCCATTGTGGAAAAATGAAGAGATCTTTGACTGTCAGCCTCAGAGAGAAAAGCCACTTTGGGCAATGCCCAAAGGACCCTCTATTTTGCCAGGTGTCTGGGTGATACCACATGCAATACACGGCAGGAAGGCTCTAGCGTGTCTCCCTCTCATTCCTTTATCTACCTATCCATCTATCTAAAGATGGACACTGAGCTAACCATACATGTCTGGCATTGCACTAAGCATAAACAAAATGGTGAGCAAAAATGAATAGTTTCTGCCTCGTGGAGCTGGGACTTTTCCTTTTGTGCCAAGATGACAGGTATGTACCGATCTCTAATTGTGGTATTAATTTTCATTTCCCAAGTTGCTAAGGAGGTTGAGCACCTTTTAATGTGGGAAGCCATTAAAATGTCTTATGTAAGGGGATGTAATGAACCCACTTGTCTTTCTGTAAGGTCTCTCTGGCACTGATCGAAGGGAGCCTGTCAGCAGGCTGCTTCAGCAGTCCAATTCAAAGGGGGTGGCAGCTCAGATCGGGGACAGAGACAAGGCACCAGGCTCTAAGAGAAATTTAGGCGATAAAGGCAGTAAGAAATCAGAATTCTCAGGAATTCTTGGGAATTTCTGAAATTATAAGTTTTTCTCAAAATATTTCCAACATTCTCTATACTCCATCATTATTACGGTTATCTGAAAATGTGTCTGATTTATAAGAATACATAAGATGAATAAGAAATTTTAAATTTTATGTCATTACAAAGAACTGTAGCTTATAGTAATATTCACATTCTGGATAAACACCAATAAACGTTGTAAGGTAATATTCCAGTAGTGTAGCATTTAGATTAATGACATGATGCAGAATCACAGGTCAAAACTGCCAATTTAAGGACTTCATTTGTTTGCAAAACTTATTATTTCTTAGCACATCACTCATAGGATTTGCATAAAGCATACTATGTGTATAAGCTTATTAATATTTATTTTATTAGCAAAAGTGACTCACCATTAGCAGGAGACAGGTACAGGGGCACCTACAGACAAGCATGGCAAGAGCTACAAGGGGAAGAGATCAGACTGTCCATGACTAGGTTTCCAGAAATGCTCCTTAACCTCTCCCTCTCCTTAGCACCTTCTGCTCTTGCTTTCAACTTGAAGTCAGTGGATTCCTTCCAACCAGTCAAGTCTCTGTTACTTGTTAAGCTTTAATTCTCAAAGGAGGTTTGTAATACTTGTTTCCCATTTTCCTGACTTCTTGGTCCATTTTTCCTCAGAACTGGGAATTCAGAAAACTGCAGATTACCCAGGAAGCGCCATGAAGGAATTCTGGTCTGGAAACACAGGGCCTGTGATAGATTGACATGCTGACAGTCTGGCTGAGAGGTGGCTAATGAATCTTGTGCCTGTTTTTATCTGTGTTTTCTCCAAACTGACAGTCTCCTTAAGCCTGGCCATCATGGGGCAGGTCAACAATTAATACAATCAGATAAATAACCAACCCCACTTTATTACCCAAAATGAGAACTCAATTTCCCAACAATGCACTCTTACTACTCTTGAAAAAGTAATAACACATTTTGAAAGAGCAAGAACAGATTGAAACACAAGTCTTCCCAAATTTAAGGGCTTTTACCCTGGGACCATCAAAGCCTAGGCTTGGAAGGAGACAAGACGGGTCAGCTGAAGATCTGAGCAGCGTTTCTGGAGGTGGGCTTTCTTTTAGACACACTAAACACGTCTTTTAGACTTATTTGATTTTAATCCTGAAACAGAATATTTTGCTCACTCATTAGCTACTCCTAAAGATTAGGTGGTTGACAACTTGGAAGCATGGCTAAGTGTGTCACACTAAAATATGCACCGTTTCAAAGACAGGAAAGAGACAAAAACATGAATGCAGAAATAAGATGAATTGATTGAGTCAAAAACAAAAACAATTTCATTATCTCAGGTTGCAATGCACAAAGTCCCTAAGACATCAAATAACTGCAATTCTTTTCTTTTAGTTCTGAATCCCAACAGGTTTTCCCCATGATGCATTAGAGATTCAGAGCAGAGGTGAAAGCAGAGACTGGATAGTCAGTTTATCTATGGGCTTAAAATAGTGGCCACTGGCAAAATTTCTAGTAGCACAGTTTTCTCTAGGTATTCCTCCAGAATTGTGACGTACATACTTACTCAGGAATGTGTGGAGACTCATAGTGGTAAAATCTATACCTGGGCTGGAAAGACACTTTGCTATTTTTCCATTCATTTGTTAAGTAATTATTAAGCACCCTCTGGAGACTTAGGCACAGTCCCTTCTATTTTAGGGCATTTGTCATAACTTTCCCCACAGGGAAATATTTTTCAGGCTGTGTAGGAATAAAAAAAAAAAAACCTGGGAAGAAAATGAACACTGCAGAAAGCACAGGAATACAATGTGCTAGAAGAATCTTAAAGACCCATAGCTATTTATAGATCTTGAAATAAATGGCCTTCCTTTGATTGGAAGAGGCACTTATAAAAGAACATTTAAAAAAATAGGACAAGGGAATGTCGGTGAAGAGGGAAAAATTATCTAAGACCTGTCTGTCTGGTATAATTTTTTCTTAGGAAAAAAAAATCTGAATTACCACATTATCACAGGGACCAAAAAGAAAAAAAAAAAGTGGTTATCTGAAGAGGTGGCAGATCTTCTCAAAGGTGTTTTTTTTGTTTGTTTGTTTTTTTGTTTTTTTTAAGGCTAGAGATAAAATCAAGGAACTGATTGCAAATGGGAGAAGAAACATCAAGCTCACTGGTTATTTTAGGACTGAAGTTTATTTTCCAAAGGCATTTGTGGCTGGAGAAGTTAGGTAGGATGTGGGAGGACTGGGAAATACTTTCACAATTCTGTTCATTCTTCTTTAAAAGTAATTATTTGCCTCCAGTTCATGCTTGTTTTGAGGAAATCAATGCAAGTAAATAAGGATACAGAGTATCAAAGATGGACAAGGAGAAGGATTTGGAGCCAGGCCTTAACTGGCTTCATGGATGATGAGCATACAGTGGATTATCAAAATCTGCCAATAATCTAGGAAATTCAAAGTCACAAGAGTATTCTAGAGCAGGGATGCTCAGCCTGACTGCCCACTGAATCACTCAGTTTTTAAAATCTTTGATGCGAAGTTCTTAGCAACATTAACTGGTCTGGGTTATGGCCTGACATTAAGATTTTTCAATGCCCCTGAAAATTCTGATATTCAGTCAAGACTGAGAACTATTAATCTAAGAAGCTGATCAGAACAGTGAACTGGTACTATCTTGTGATCCCTTCAGAATCTCTTGTAAGCCTAGGAAATCTAGGAACTAGATTTTCCCCTGGGCCTGAGTCAAGCCGGACAGGAAGACCTTGGTGTGGACGGTGATGTCTCTCTTCGCAGGGCCCCTGGCACCCCCTCTTCCCCTCTTTTGCTTTCTGCAGATTTACAACTTTTTCTTTGTCCTCGCTCACAAGTGTTCCTCCTTCATCTGGGCAATCACAGGCTGCACATGATCTGAGCAGTTGGTGGTGCAACTCCACAGATACACACAGTTTTTCTTCTTTTCTTTTGCTTTTCATTCTTTTTTGTTTTGTTTTGCTTTGTATTTACCTTAATTTTAAAATTCTATGAATCTTAAACCGACATAAAACAAATGAAACTGTGACTTCTGCTTCCCAGTCTATATCGTTGGATCCCTATAAGATCATATTTCACATACAAAAACCTTTTTTTGAAAAACGCTGATATCTTCCTATTGGATATTGTCACATGACCCATAAAGGCACCCCCCAATCCCTGTGCTGACATTCAACACTCAGGCACCCAGAACAGTGCCATGTGGCAGCTGCAGACCAATGAATTTTCAACACAGGCTTTTAGACAGAGAGCTCTTACAAATTATCTGATTCCTTGACTTTGCACTGCTCCATTAAAGAAGATCAAGAGTGTGAAGCCATTAGAAAGTATATTTGCCAGCTGGACACCTTCCTGCACACAGTATATCTGCACCTGGACTGTCTGTCCACAGGAAGAGCTCAGGGTCAACCTGACCTGAAGAAGAACACAGAGACCAGCCACGTAGGAAAGGATATTTACTGTTCTTTCACGGTGAATTTAAGTCTCTTGACACCACCTGCAACTTGACCTTGGCCAGACCTCAGCAGTGTCCAGGACAAGACGAAGTGAGGTCTTCTAAGCTCCCACATTCAACACTTCTCCCAACCCAGCTGTCTCCTCCTCCTCTTCTTCCCCCAGTGTCACTGTCTCCTGATGGGCTGTGCGTGGAGCAGGGGTGGGAAGGAGGCCACACACCCTCAGAGCTGCAGGCAGAGCAAGTACGTCTGCTCCTTGATCCTGAGACAGTGAAACCAAAACCCCAGGGATTCAGATTTTTGTGGTTTGGACAAAATGAAGGATAGAGTTTGGCTGCCCCAGTCATGCTCGTGGTTGGCGGGGTCTCTCTAGGCTCAGAACTCATTGGCTGGGCAGAGACCCTGAAGCCACCAGCTTGGGTGCTGCCCTTGCCTGATGGGTTAGCCCACTGGAGTTCCCCACGTGGGCTCCTTTAAGGCTCCACAGCGCAGAGCCCATCTCCCTGCCCTCTCCACAGGCGCCAGCCACCAGGGTGAGGATCAGGTTCAGTGCTGACTACTGCACAGCTCAAGAGGCCCAATGGTATCACCAGATTGATATATACTGAAGGAAACAAGTCCCCTTTGCCACGCACATGGGTTGGTTTTGAGCAAACTCTTCATTAGCCATCCAGTCTCTAGAGCCGTGGTTCTCAAAGTTCCTGGTCACCTGGGAACCCATTAATGCAAAATCTCAGGCCTACCCTATACCTATTAAATCAGAAATTCTGTGGATGGGACCTTCCGGGTGATTCTGAGGGCCACTGCTCTGGGGTACTATATCAAAGTGATTATGCAAAGAGAGGAGGGAATCACACTGACCGGCATATGAACACTTGAGCAAATTACCTAAGATTACTGAGCCTCCCTTTTCTCATCTGTAAAATGGTAATATGAAAATTCTGCCCTCACTGGGTTGTACTGATGTTATATGGAGTGGAGCATGTCCAGTGCTTAGCAAGTAAGATTCCAATAAACACAAGCCCTGGTTTTGTTCCTGAGTTGCTTGAACTCTGGCTTTACACTGCCTATTGTATTCCTGTCACTTAGTCATCCAAACTATCCTTCGGTTTTGCAAACATGAGGTTATATGGGGCTGCCCATGTGAAAGAAAACCACAGCATTTACCATGACCCGGGTAATGGGCATTTTTCAGCAGGTGAATATCCCAGTCATCCTAAAGCCAGTCCCACATCACTTGCATGCAAAGCTTATCAGCTGAAACACCTGGGATTTCCACTGGGCATTCAGAGAGGGAGATGGACAGTCCCCCTTCTCAGGGTAAACAGACCTTACAGTGTTTCCTTTGGAAATAACCTCCTATGTGTCCAGATCACATACAGACATCTGTGATTGTTCCACAGTGAGCTGTGGGGCCTGTGTCCACCCAAACATGCTCTCCCACTCTGCAGCATTCAAAACCAAAGACAGTTTCTAAATTAGTTACTCTCACAATCAATTTCAATAAAGGTTCCTCAGGAAGCCAATGATACTGACCCACAAAATGAGACAGTTCCTTCAAATTATATTTCCAACTTCAATAGTTTCTTGGTTTTGCCTTCCCCCTACACTGACTACTTTCTTGGTAACCAGAGGTCTTGGAGATACTTTCTGTTGTCCCTGCATAATTTTCCCCTGTGTAGGCAGCTTTAAGGTTGGTGGCCGAAGCTCAGATGGACCTAAATCTGAGCTTAGTTTAGCACCAAGGTCTGACCCAGTATTTTCTTTTAATTTATTTTAGCTATTACAGATAACAAAAATCAAATGATTATATGTTTAGCATGCTTATTATTTTGAATTTCCCTATGTAGTCAGTGATTCAACTCCCCAGGAGCTGTATCCATCTCTAAATTTCATCGGTAACTTTTATGTTAGTAACTGACAGCTGCACAGCTGCTGCTCCGTACAACGGGTGATCATGCTGTCGCCCAAGAATCAATGGTTCTACATCCTCCACCCCTTTCACCCGTTCTTCCCAAACCATGTTTCTGCAAGCCAGGACCAATCTAGCAAATTCCACTTCTGACACCAGCTGAAAGGGTTCTGGGACCCAACCTCAATGTGTGTGTTGGGGGGATGGAAGTGGTTTCCTCTACACCATCAAGCAATTCTTGGAGTCCTACAATTCAACTAAATTCTGAACTATCCACCTAGACATAGCATCAAACCACATATGTTAAGGCCTCGGTCCTACCAGAATTTCCTCTGCCCACACTTCAGATGTCAGTCATGAGCCCAGGTTACCTGTGCTTCTGACTGACTGACTATAGATGGGAGGTTACAATGACCCCCTCCTTGGGTTCAATTAATTGGCTAGAGCAGCTCCCAGAATTCATAGAAACATTTTACTTACTAGATGACTGGTTTATTATGAAAGGGTATAACTCAGGAACAGAAAGATGCATAGGGCCAGGTATGAATGGGGAAAAGGTGAGGAGTTTCTGTGCCCCTCTCGAGTGCACCACTCTCCTCAAACCTCCACATGTTCATCAACCTGGAAGCTCTCCAACCAGTACTTTTAGGGTTTTATGGAGGCTTTAATACACAGTCACAACTGATCAAATCACTTGTCACTGCCATTTATTCAACCTCCAGCCCCTCTTCTCACCCCAGAGGCCAGGGATGGGGGTGAAGATGGGACTGAAAGTTCCATCCCTCCAATCCTTGATTGGTTCTCCTAGAAACCATTCCCAAACCTCTGGGATATTTGAAAAGTCACCACATTAACTTAACAAAAGACACCTTAATCACTCTCATCACTTCAGAAATTCCAGGTTTTTTAGGAGCTCTGTGCTACGAATAGTGGACAAAGACCAAATATATATTGCTTATTGTAAATCACAATCTCAGACTTTCCCTGAGAGCACATGCTGCCTTATTTGGTTTCATTGTCCCTTTGTGGTTATGCCTTCACTTCCTAGGGAGAATGTATTCTTTTTTAGGGCAAACGCTGGGTCTCTTATAGCCCTAGGGAGAGGGTTATGCACATGGAAGAAATGAAGGATCTACCTTGTTTAAGAGTATTAATGGGAAGGCTCAGCAGTCAGAGTGCAGTGAGCCAGACAGCCACTCGGGGGCAGTGGAGGACCAGACTGAGAGCAGGTCTGGGGACTCTGGACAGGAACTCAGGTGGGTATTCAGGTAGCAGTGGCTGCCTCACAGCACAGCCAGGGAGGATAACCCAGGAAGAGTCTCCAGCCAAGAGTTAGAGGAGGGCTAAAAACCAGGAGAGGAAATGACCCAGAACCAGGTCCTTCCAATCTCCCCACACTTGTAGGTATGCCCCCTGAGACCCTAGAAATGCCTGGGACTGCCCCTGGGGTGTCCAGAAACCCATCCATGCGAGCATGTCCCCTTTGTGCCAGACACAGTGGGGCCCTGTCCTTCAGAGAGGATGGCTTAACCCTGGCACAGACTCCAGCCAGAGTCACAGGGAGGAGAGACCACACTGTGTTAAGACCTTAGGAAGCCAAGAAAAACACCCCAGAACAGAGAAATCCAAGGGCTTAACCAAGCTTTGCTCTGAAGGCTGCTGCTAAACACAGCCAGCACCAATAGTTCCCAGGAAGCATGCCAGACTGGCTTTATCCTTGCTGGTGTGCCCAGCATAGCTCTCCTGTCCCACCACCGGCCCTGACTCTGCTCTGAGCTGACACAACCCGCCTCCTTCTGCTGCTGATGTGGAAAAGCTGCTCCCCACGGCCTCACCCACATACAACCTCAGAGAAACCTTCCGGCTTGGGAAGGGAGGATCCACAGGGTGGGTGGGAGGTGAAGCAAGGAGTGTTTCAGTATTTTTCAGCAACTGTGTTTCCTTTCAGCCTTGACCTTGGCGGGAAGGCTACTTTCCAACTGTGTTCAAAGCAAGAGTATTTGAGGACAGGACTTGTCAGCAGAGAAATGTGACTGCAGTTGCAGGGGTCCAGCAGGGTTTGGTGGGGTTAGACCACACAAGGGGATGGGCCCTGGTACCTGGACCCAGTGGGGTTCCTTTCCTCTGATGTCTGTAACGACATGCCAGGGAACTACCCTCTGCAGGACAGCTATGGTTAATTCTGATTTATGGCCACTGCACGTCCCTCTGCTGCCTGGAGAAGGAGCCTTTGGAATGGCTTGGTGGCAGATGATGCTGGTAGTTCCATTCTGGTGCTCCCTGCCCTGGTCCTGGCAGAGAGCTGTGCACCCTGCCCCTGCTGGCTGTGCCCAGCTGGGCCTCCCCTGCCTGCCTCTGGGCCCCTCCTGCGGGGCCTAGAAGTCCAAAACCACCCCTCACGCCTGCAGCTACAGCTCTCCACCTACCTGCCTCAGCTCCCTGCTTGAGCCAGCCTTGCCCAGGTGCTCCCAGCCAGACCCCATCTCTGCCCTTTTGCTGCTACGTGTCCCTTTGGCCCTGTCTGCACTGGTTCTGTCTCATATGTGACTAATACTCAGTGACATCTGTTCCTCTCCTGGGCTGTGAGCCCCTGGAGTACAGGGCAATGATTTCTGCTCCTTGTTAAATTATATTAACAAATGTTAACTAAGCAACCACTATGTGCCAGGCACTGAGCAAAGTGCGATGGAGCAGGAGAGCCAGGGTCCCAACTGTCGTGGAACTAGAAGACTAGAGATAAACAAAGGAACAGAAAGATAATGGATAGTGATCAACGCTACCCCCCCCCCAAAAAAAACCCAAAACAACAAAGAAGCCAAAAAACCCTCAGTTTATGTGATTGGGAGGGGGTGGGAGCTACTTTCAACACACGGGCAGGAAGGGACAGCGGTGTTGAGATCTGAAGGAGTAAGGGCCCTGAAGGTCGGAGCACCGTCTAGCAGACAGTTGCCCCCAACTGCCTACAGTCCGGGAGCAGCAAGTGCAACGCCAGGAGATAAAACAAGCTTGACTGTCTAGAAACTGCCGAGTGACCAGGGTGAAAGTACAGTGAGTTCAGGGGGCGTGGTAGGAGATGAAACGTTGAACTTGACGTGTCCAAACAGAACTGCTGATTTCCCTACACAACCCATCCCTCTCATCATCTTCCCCATCACAGTAAAAAGAAAAGCTATGCTTATACTGCTGGGCCCCAAACCTTGTCCCTGGTCCTTGATCTCTTACACCCTACAGGCAACTCTGGGCGAGTCCAGGCAGCCCCACTGTACACTTACACTCTGACCACCAGGAGGGTGGGAAGACCCACCTCCACTGTTGCCATCCAAGTCCCCACCTACCTGGAGTGTGCCTGCCTGGTCTCCCGCTTCCCCTCTCACTCCCTACCTCCCAGCAGCTAGAGACACCGTGTTAAAATGTCAGTCGTGGCACTGCTCTGCTTCAACCCTCTCACAGTTCCCATCTCACCCAGAGTGTAATTTAAAGCTTGTATGGTGACCATGAGACCTACATGCTCCAGAACTCTTCAGCTACCTTTCCTCCTCCTTCAATCTGCTCCAGTGGCCACCATGCTTTCTTGAAACATCCCAAGCACACACTCACCTCAGGGCCTTTGTACTTACTCCTTCCTCTGCTGGCCTGCCCTGCCCTACTCCCACGCACACCAGATATCCACATGGCTCCGTCTCCTAAAGTCAATATATCTCTGCTAAAATGCCAACTTATTAGAGACTTTCTGTCTCCTTCCCCTCCTTGCTGCCGCTCTTCACCCACTTTGGGCACTTTCTTTTTTGCCCTCCATGAAAGTTAGTGTTATCTGACACATTTGGTATTTGTTTGCTTACTTGTTGTCTCTCCCCATCATGATGGAGTCTCATCAGAGGAAGAAACTGCTTTGCTCACTGCTGTATTTCTAGCACTGAGCAGTCTTTGGCATGCAGCAGATCCTCAAAAACTGAGTGTGGGCCTAGCGTGCATTAGATCCTGGGTTCAATCCCCAGTACCTCCATTAAAAATAAATAGATAAACCCACAGCCAGCATAATACTCAACAGTGAAAAACTGAAAGTCTTCCCACTAAAATCTGGAACAAGACAAGAATGCCCACTCTCATCACTTCTATTCAACATAAGTCTTGGAAGTCCTAGCCACAGCAATCAGGCAAGAAAAAGAAATAAAAGGGATCCAAGTTGGAAGAGAAGAGGTAAAACTGTCACTATATGTGGATGACATGATACTATATACAGAAAACCCTAAAAGCTCCACATAAAAACTACTAGAGCTGATAAAAGAATTCGGCATGGTAGCAGGATACAAGATTCACATACAAAAATCAGCTGCATTTCTTTACACTAACAATGAATTAGCAGGAAAAGAAAGTAAAGAAACAATCCCTTTTAAAACTGCATCCAAAACAATAAAATACTTGGGAATAAATCTGACCAAGGAGGTGAAAGACTTACACATGGAGAACTACAAAACATTGATTAAGGAAATTAAAGATGATTTAAAGAAACGGAAAGATAGCCCATGCTCTTGGATTGGAGAAATTAATATTGTTAAAATGGCCATACTGCCCAAGGTAAATCTACAGATTTAATACTATCCCTATCAAATTAACCGGGACCTTTTTCACAGAACTGGAACAAATAATCAAAAAATTTATATGGAATCACAAAAGATCCAGAATTGCCAAAGCAATACTGAAGAAAAAGAACAAAGCTGGAGGCATAACCCTCCCAGACTTCAGGCAATACTACAGAGCTACAGTAATCAAAACAGCATGGTATTGGCATAAAAACAGAGATACGGATCAATGAAACAGAATAGAGAGCCCAGAAATAAACCCACAGACCTATGGTATTAATCTTCAACAAAGGAGGCAAGAATATACAACGGAGAAAAGACAGTCTCTTCAGCAAGTGATGCTGGGAAAACTGGACAGCAGCATGTAAATCAATGAACTTAGAACACTCCAACACACTGTACACAAAAATAAACTCAAAATGGCTTAAAGACTTAAATATAAGACAAGACACAATAAAGCTCCTTGAAGAAAACTAGGCAAAACATTCTCTGACATAAATCTTAGCAATGTTCTCCTAGGGCAGCCTACCCAGGCAATAGAAATAAGAGCAAAAATTAACAAATGGGACCTAATTAAACTTAGAAGCTTTGGAACAGCAAAGGAAATCATGAGCAAAACAAATGACAACCTACAGAATGGAAGAAAATATTTGCAAATGATGGGACTGACAAAGGCTTAATTTTAAGAATATACAAACAGCTCATATAACTTAATAACAAAAAACAAACAATCCAGTCCAAAAATGGGCAGAAGACCTAAACAAGCAATTCTCCAGTGAAGACATACAAATGGCCAATAGGCACATGAAAAAATGCTCAGTATCACTAATTATCAGAGAAATGCAAATCAAAACTACAATTAGTTATCACCTCACACCCATCAGAATGGCCATCATTCAGAAGTCCACAAACGATAAATGCTGGAGAGTGTGTGGAGAAAAGGGAACCCTCCTACACTGCTGGTGGGAATGTAGTTTGGTGCAGCCATTATGGAAAACAGTATGGAAATTCCTCAAAAAACTAAAAATAGATTTATCATATGATCCAGCAATCCCACTCCTGGGTATGTATATGAAGGAAACTCAAATTTGAAAAGATACATACACCCCAGAGTTCACAGCACTACTATATACAATAGCCAAGACATGGAAACAACCTAAGTATCCACTGACAGATGACTGCATAAAGATGTGGTATATACTATGGAATAGTACACAGCCAGAAAAATAAAATAATGCCATTTGCAGCAACATGGATGGACCGACCTAGAGATTGTCATTCTAAGTGAAGTAACTCAGAACGAGAAAGAAAAATACCATATGACATCACTCATATGTGGAATCAAAAGAAAAGGAAAAAAGGATACTATGAACTCATTTACAAAACAGAAACAGACTTGCAGACATACTAAACAATCCCATGGTTACTAGGGAAAGTAGGTAGGAAGGGATAAATTTGGGAGTTTGAGATTTGCCAACGTTCACCACTATATATAAAAATAGATGGGGAAAAAAACGAGGTTCTTCTATATAGCACAGGGAACTATATTCAATATCTTGTAATAACCTTTAATGAAAAAGAATATGAAAACAAATATATGTATGTATATGCTGTATATGCCTGACTGGGACATTGAGCTGTACACTAGAAATTGACACATTGTAACTGACTGTACTTCAATTTTTTTAAAAAAAGATAAATAAACCTAACCCCACCCCTAACAAAAAAATAAATAAATAAAAAGGTAAAATTAAAAAAAAAAAAAAAACCTATGTGTTCAGGTCAGAAATATCAGACAGGGCCAGACCATGGAGAATACAAAGAACACTTCAAGTGTATAGATTTTATTCTAAAAGTAGTAAGAAGCCACTGGAAAGCTTTGAGCAGTGGAGGAAGGGACCCGCCTTACATTTACTGTGGCTGTGGAGAATGACCAGAAGCCAGGGCCAAGAGATGGAGCTGGTGGAATAGCCCAGGAGAGAGGCTGGGGGCTTGGACCAGGGTGGTGTCAGTGGATAGGATGAGAAAGCTCTGAGAAGTAGTTGGCATATCAGCTGGGAAGAAGCTGGTGTCCAGGGCCAGAAGGATGCCTTGTGTGGCCCCAGCCTTCTGTGAATGGCCCTCAGCAGTCTGAGAACCAAGGATGGCTCCTCTGTGCGAGCTCTCAGGCAGAGGCAGAAGGATTCTACCCTGAGCTCATCTGCAGATGGGAGTTTGAGCAGAGCTACCTACGCTTCTTTTGTGCCCAATGACCAGCATCTTAAGAGCAAGGGCTGTGCTGTTTCTTGGTGTCACTTGCCCTCACCCACCACTCACATGTGCATACCCCTAAAGGCTTCAACATTGCTGCAAACTAGAGTCTCCCAGAACTGATGCTGAGACAGACTGTGAAGTACAAGATGTTCCTGAGGGACGAACCCCTAAGAAAGGAAAGGGAGGAAGCAGCGTTGGGCAGGGGGAGAAGTCGAATGACAGAGACCCCACAAAGCCTTAGCCCACCTGGTGGGAAGCTTGGGAGCCAGCATCACCCATCCTGTGTTGAGCCAATGGCCTAGACCGGCACCACTGAATACATGCTGCCCAAGAAGAGTGTGGCCCCAGGTGAGCCCGCACTCTGCAGTGCAGGCAGATTCTAAAGGAGCTGACAGCGGGAGGTATCTGCTGTTTACACAGCCCCAGTTGAAGAACAAGTCCTTCTTTGAAGGGATCTGGGTGGTGCATCTCTGTGTCTTCCATGGAGAGCACCTAATTGTCGTGGGCTGCTCAGATGAGCCTACAGTCCCTCTCTGCATGATAAGAACTGGCTTCCAAGAAGAGCTTCTGCAACAGCTTGGTTCTATCTGGGCCTCTGAGCTAACTGGCCTGACTGGGCTCATGAAGAAGCTACCGGCCTTGTATCAAAGCATCTTTTCCAACACTAGAAAATGCTTACAGATGGAGGTCGATAATGTGAAATTCACTCAGGGGACCATTTCAGAATCATTTCAGCATCTGTTATGCCGTGGAAAGATAGAGGCTTTGCGGTTAGAGAGTAGAGTGTTCCAATCCTGCATCTGATGCCACACACAAGCTCCGTGACCCCAGGCAAGTTAACAAGCCTTCTGGCAGTAATTTTCCTTCTTATTGTAAAACATGTGGAATGATGCTGAAAAGAAAGGCAGCCTGCGATTAAGAGCTATGTCTAACTGGCCCTGTCTTCCCATTGGACTGTAGGTGTTCACTGAAGGGAGGAGTGCCACTTGCTGTGAGGTATCTGTGCCCTTGTCCTAGGCAGGCAGAAGCAGCTAGAAGCTCTGCAGGGCAGCGAGGAGCTGTTACTCACACTTGCAGAGGTGTGCAACGGAGCTCACCCTACTTCAGCACTTCTCACACTGCCTGCGGTTTATCGTCTGACTGCCACATCCCCCACCCACGGGCACCGGCAGGATCACAGCAGAGAGTGCAGCCCAGCCCACAGTCTGGCACAGAGCAGGTGCCCGCCACACACTGGCTGCCATGACTGAAACCTTCCCTGACCCACTGGGGACTCAAAAGCACCCCAACAGTCAGCTCATGACATCTCTGGGAATAAGGCCCAGTTTGCCCTGGGCTCAGCCCACCTTTCTGGAACCTCATCTGCATGACAGGCAGCGTGCCGCCCCGGGCTGGGATTATAAAGTTGGTCGTGAGTGAAGCATTGGCCAGAGCTCACTGGTTCACAGAAGATTTAACATTACCCCTCTGAGCCCTCCTGGGCTCCCTCCTGTCAGCTCTCTTCTACCGGCAGATACTGGTTTTTTTCTTTAGGTTGTAGGAGGAAAGACTGTATATGTATAGCTCCAGAGGAATACCACAGGTTTCAGTGAGACTGCAAAGAATCTAGGTTTGTTCCTTGCATCAAATTGCCCCCTGGTTTTGCAAAATGCGGCCCTTCATTTTGCTCCGTTAAGTCTGATGCCATGGGATCAGCACCTGCTATGGATCCAGCCAGACCGGAGTTCAGTCCTGTGTGGTCTGGAGCAAGTCGGCACCACTTCTGAGAGCTCCCACCCCCTTCTCTGTGATGCTGACCTCGCGCGTTGGTTGAGGGCTTAGAGAAGTAATGGTCTGAGACAGAGCACGTGCTCCAATCAGGCAGTTACCATCTCCCTTTGCCAAGGGGAAGGAACAAAGGTGAGTGGTGCTGGTGTCTGTCTTACATGATGCTATGTGATGTGCACTCAGCGTGGAGCAGAACATTCTGGCATCTGCTGTACTAGATTAGGACTGAAGAGGTCAGCAGGTGCCTGGAAATGTGAATAGCTGCAGTGTAGCCTGAGAGGAACTGTCTCAGGCAGTAGGAGCCTCTGGAGAGTGAAGCAGAAGACAGAAAGTTATGTTTCTTTCCCACATTTACCTTATCCTCTCTCCAGGTGGGAATGGGAATGGGGCCCAGACCCCTGATGGATCCTTACATACAGGGGAGGTGGGCTATGGATCCCAAACCCTAAGAAAGAGGCTCTCAGGTGGGGAGAAGAGAAGGCATTAGAGCTCATAAATTTAGAAACCCAACCTGAAGCTTCCAAAAGGCAGGAACCACGACTGTCTGGTGACTGGTAAATTCCTGGCACATAAGAAAATGCGTGGCACGTAGAAGGTCTTCAGTTTCTGTTGAATCCAAGCACTGTGTGTAGACTTTTATCCATCCATCCATGTATCTGGTAACCATTTGCTAAGTGCATCCTTAGAGCTGGGCTGGGTTGAACTTACAGAGAGACGTAAAGCCAGTCTCTGGTGACTCACTGCCTAACAGGGGGACAGGCACATTGAACAGACAAACCCAGCTGGTGGGGGGAGGGCAAGTGGTCTGAAAGAGAGAAGCCCAGGGAGCTGTGGGTGTGCAGGGGAAGACACTCAGTCTGTGGTGAGGGAGCGAGGGCAGGGAAGGCATTTTCAGGCCATGCCCCAAAAGAAAAGCAGGTAGAAAGACTGAAGACTCGGAGTCAGCTGACTCATCGAGTCCAAGCTGTGTTTTCCCACTGCCTCTTTATAAAGTGTCTTTGGATAATTAACACAATAAAGTCTGTAAAATGGCTAGCATGTGGTGTTTGCTCTCTGAAATTCTGCCATCATCATCAGCGTCACCATTACCATCATCATCCTGGTTCTTTTGCAGGTAGAGGAGAGGGCCTGTGCCTTCCTGGCCTCTGCTGCACTACAGACATCATCCAGCCTCAGTTGAAAGCTAAGGGCTAGGGCTCTTAATTCCCTTAAAGGTCAGAAGGGCTGGGAGAGAGGAGTGTCCTGGGCGGGAACGGGAGCTGGGGGACTCCAAGGGCCCACCAGTGGCACTCTTGGGATCTGGAGTTGCTGTTCAGGTAATGAGGCAATTCTCTGACTTTCAGGGTTTGATCTTGGCTCCACCTTCTTTCTTAGGTCTTCCCCTCCTTGATGACAGTTGGCCCCTCTGCCCATAAGCTCAGAGCAGTCTTGAGAGAAGCTGGAAGGGAGTCTGGCTCTGCTTGGACTTGTAATGTCAGGGATGAGAACTGAGGGACACCATTACTGGCTTCAGGAAGCACACTTTGTCCAGGGAGCTGGACACATGCCCTGCAAGGTAGGTTCTTCCCAAGGCTCCTGGTTCTGAGTCTGGATCCCATGGTGGATGGGAGACACTGCAGGCAGTCACACCAAGGAAGACTGAAGGGGAGCCAAGTTTCCAGATTTCCATTAGACCACATCGCCTCAGCCTTAGCACAGTGAGCACCATCCATGGCCAACACACGTCTGCTTCTTCTTTTGGCAAGGTGGCACTCTGATGAGGAGGTTTTCAATTGATCCAAATGCCAATCTCTGGTTAGTGGGCCATCTAGCAGTGGGTCAGGCCTCCCAGGACTGGCTGTGCTCTACTTATACGCAAAATATACTCAAAAAGATCTCATCAAACTACTCACATAAATTTACTTCTGCTCAGTTCAGAACAGTAGGGCTGTAGTATGCAACATCTCTACTCCCTCGGCATCTGGCTTCTAAAATCAGTAACATGGGCTTTGTGAATGCTAAATGTGATTTCTTTTCCCACAAACTTGATCTGTGTGTATGTGTGTGTTTTACAAATTATATTCTGTATTTATAATTTAAGTGAACACATTGCTAGAATTTACACTCTGGGGCTAAAGAGCTTACAGACAAGAGATCCCATACTCAGCCCTCAGCCTTCCTATAATGAATTAGTGAATTATCAAGTGAACAAATAGTTTCCATTGGAAGAAAAGGAAATCATCATGTGCCACTAACAAAATTCACTGTTTCTCTCTCATGCTCACATGATCTCATGCTTTTTCTCGGTCTCTTGCTGTCTCCCAGGGACGTGGTAGGAGGTAAAGAGAGGAGGGGTTTCTGGAAGGTTCTGGAAGCTTAAGGAGATTGTTTCTCTCATTCAAGTTTTCAGAAATGGAGAAAGGGCAACATACTATGTGTTTTTGCTACTGGCTCAATTTGCCTGTGGCTCTGACCGAAGGACACTGTAGTTTTTTAAGGATTCTTGCCCAGATCTATGCACCCTAGGGAGTGTTACCCTTTTCGAAGCAATCACTCTGAAAGACTGTATACTTATTTCAAAGACGCTTTGGTTGCTCCAAACACACCTTTCAGTAACTCTAATAGCTTCTTTTAAAATAGTCTTTAGGGTCACTTTACAAACTGTACAAGAAATTTAGCTTCATTACCTCCTAATCACTTTGCAGAGGGTCAGGTGGGATGGTATAATTCAACTTACCCATCAGGTTAGACTCTTAATGACCTTTGTCTGTTTTACAAAATTTATCCATCCTCCAAAGACAAAGACTAGGCATCATTAAGCAGATATCAAAAGAATGTGTCATGAGCTTGGGAAGTAATTTTGAAGCTGGAGTTGGCCAAACATTTTGAGCAAAGAAGCATTTTTAGATTAAGTATCAAGTCTGCCAAGGAGAATGCTTTGAAGAACACTCATTTGGTTTTGAGATTTTTAATTGTCTGTTAAGTTCCCAGATTTTTTTCACCATCAACAGCCACTGTATTTTAAAGGCCTCATTTTCTGCTGCTCTGTGTCACAAAGGTCCTGAGAGTTCATGGCTCATAGTTTGACTTTCCTTCTTTATTTCCTAGAGTTACTGACAATCTCAATCATTTCTCCTCCTCTGCAGTCAAGACTCACGTGTGGATGTGAATATGCTTTGTCTATACCTGCCAGTGATAACCTGTGATAACAGGCTGGGAGACATGGAGCTTCTAAGGGGCTCCTTGAAATCCTTCCTATCTTATTGGGCAGAAGCAGGCATTGCTGGCAAGTCAGGCTTTTGCTCTGCACTGCCATCTGAGACATATTGACTCCTCCCGACCCTATTGGGAGGACTCAGTCAAGTACTGGGGGTGGTGGATGGGGCATCACAATTCAACAAATGCCAGAGAAGGTTATTGTTAGCAGTTACCTATTTAAAGCTAGTTCAGGAACCCCTAGGCAATCTTCCCTTTGGTTACCATGATGCTTTTAGATTAAGCTATTATCTCTATGAATAACCAAAAAGAAATGGATAAATTCCCAGAAATATACAACCTTCCAAGACTGAATCACGAAGAGAAATCTGAACAGAGCAATTACCAGTAGGGAGATTTAATCAGTAACCAAAAACCTCTCAAAAAACCAATGTCCAGGACCAGACATTCAAAAAAGACTATCAATCCTTCACAAATTCTTTCAAAATATAGAAGAGAAGGGAACACCTCCAAACTCAGTCTATGAGGCCAGTATTACCCTGATACCAAAACTAGAAAAGGATGCCACAAGAAAGAAAAATTACAGGCCAATATCCCTGATGTAAGGTAGCTGCAGAAACCCTCAACACAGTATTAGCAAAACAAATTCAATAACGCAGTAACAGAATCATACACTATGGTGGGATTTATTCTAGGGATACAAAGTTACAACATCCAAAAATCAATCCACATACTACACATTAACAAAATGAAGGATAAAAATCATATGATCCTCGAGACCACAGGAAAGCACCTCAACATAATGAAGGCCATACAGGACAAGACAACAGCTGACATCATACTCAACAGTGAAAAGCTAAAAGCTTTTTCTCTAAGGTCAGGAGCAAAACAAGGATGCCCATTCACGTCATTTTTATCCAACAAAGGACTGAAAGTCCTATCCAGAGCAGTTAGGTAAGAAGAAATAAAAGGCATCCACAACAGAAAATAAGAAGTAAAATTATTACTATTTGCAGTGACATGATATTAAATATAGAAAACTGTAAAGACGCCACCAAAAAACTATTAGAACTAATAAATGAATTCAGGAAATTTTCAGGATACAAAATCAATATAGAAATGTGTTGCATTTCTATACATTAATAATTAACTATGAGAAAAAAATTTTTAATTCCCATTTATAATTGTATCAAACAGAATAAAATACCTAGGAATAAATTTAACCAAGGAAGTGAAATATCTTTATAAAGCAAACTGTAGAACACTGATGAAATAAACTAAAGAAGAGAAAAATAAATGGAAAGATATTATGTGCTCATGGACTGGAAAAATTAATATTGTTAAAATGTCCATACCATCCAAAGCAATTCACAGATTCCATACAATACCTTTCAAAATACCAACGGCATTTTTCACAGAACTAAAACAAATAACCCTAAAATTTGCATGGAACCACAAAAGACCCCAAATAGCCAAAGCAATCTTGAGGGAGAAGATCAAGAATGGAAGCATCATGCTCCCAGATCTCAAACTGTATTACAAAGCTACAGTCATAAAAACAGTATCAAACAATACAGCCCAGAAATAAACACATGCATATACAGTCAATTAATTTACAACAAAGGAGCCAAGAACATATAATGGGAAAAGGACAGTCTCTTTAGTAAATGGTGTTGGGAAAACTGGACAGTTACATTCAGAAGAATGAAATTGGACCACTATCTTATACTATGCACAGAATTAACTAAAAATGGATTAAAGGCTTGAATGGAAGACCTGAAACCATAAAATTCCTAGAAGAAAGCATAGGCAGTAAGCTCCCTGACCCTGGTTTTGGGGATGATTTTTTAAATTTGACACAAAAGCAAAGGCAATAAAAGCAAAAATAAACAAGTCAGACTATATCAAACTAAAAAGCTTCTGTAGAACAAAGGAAACCGCCAACAAAATGAAAAAAAATAAAAGGCAACCTACCGAATGGGGAAATATGTTTGCAAATCATATATCTGATGAGGGGCTTAATACTGAAAATAATATAAAGAACTCATATAGCTCAACATCAAAAAACCAAACAATCCAATTATGAAATGAGCAGAAAAGCTGAATAGACTTTTTTTCAAAGAAGATATACAGATGGCCAGATGAAAAGATGCTCAACATCATTAATTATCAATGAAACACAAATCAAAACCACAATGAGATATCATGTCACACCCGTTAGATGGCTATTATCAATAGATATGATGAGGATGTGCTCTGCTGGTAGGCATGTAAATTGGTGCAGCTACTATGGAAAACAATATAGAGTTTCCTCAAAAAATTAAAAATAGAACCACCATATGATCGAGCAATTCCACTTCTTGGTACTTATCTGTGAAAATGAAAATACTAACTCAGAAAGATGTATGCACCCCCATGTTCACTGCAATATTGTTTACAATAGCCAAGATATGGAAACAACCTACGTATCCATGGAGGAAAGAATGGATAAAGAAAATGTGTACAGTCATCCCTCAGTATCCATGAGGGATTGGTTCCAGGACCCCTGCCAGATACCAAAACTCTTAGATGTTCAAGTCCCTTAGGTGAAAAAGAGTAGTATTTTCATATAATGTATGCACTCCTCTGTATACTTTAAATCAACTCTAGATTTCTTATAATACCTAATATAATATAAATACTATGCAAATAGCTGTTGGCATGCAGAAATTTTGAGTTTTGTTTTTAGGAACTCTTTGGATTTTTTAGTATTTTCAATCTGTGGTTAATTGAATCCAAGGATGAGGAACCTGCAGATACAGAGGGCTGACTATATATATTTTTTTCAGTGGGTCATTATTCAGCCATAAATATGAATGAAATTTTGCCATTGTGCAAGAATGGACCTTGAGGGTATTATGCTAAGTGAAATAAGTCAGAGAAAGAAAAATACTGAATGATCACATTTATATGTGGAATCTAAAAAAAAACAAAAAAGAAACCCCCAAACCCTCACAGATAAAGAGAACAGATTGGTGGTTGCCAGAGGTGGGGGGTGGAGGTGGGCCAAATGGATGAAGGGAGTCAAAGGTACAGCCTTTCAGTTATAAAATAAACAAGTCATGGGGATGTAAGGTTTATCATGGCAACTTCAGTTAATACTACTGTATTACATAATTGAAAGTTGCTAAAAGTAAATCTTAAGTTTTCATGATAAGAAAAAATTCTGTAATTATATATGGTGATGAACGTTACCTATATGTGGTGATCATTTCATAACATATTCAAATATCAAATGTTGTATAAATGAAATTAACATGTTGTATGTCAATTATACTGCAATAAAAATAAATAACATTAAAATTTTAATAAAACAATTGAGATTACATGATTGTAAAGTTAAGTAAGTTAGACATTAGTGGTAAACACCAAGAAAAACGTGATAAAGATAAAAATTAAGAACAGAAGTATGTATCAGATCATATATATTTTAGGGTCCTTTGGGAAGTAGCTTAGTTAGACAGACTTCTGGGGGAAAAGAGAGGAGAGAATCAATCACATTAAAGAATAAAAATTAGAAAATGACTTATTTAAAAGGAATTGTTTAAGAACTGCAATTATTTGATCCACAGAGGGGAAAACTGATATATGAAACCTCAATGAATTTCTTCTCTTATATAATTTCTCTCTTAATCAAAGAAGACATGTACTTAGTTTTAAGGGCTAAAAAAAAAAAAAGGTGTTGTCTCAAGAAGCCCCTGTTAAAACCGGAATACATCACCTGGTAGGTAGAACACATTAACCAATACCAGTTAGGCAGGAAGTAGCTCAAACACTCACCAGAAAGCTGCTTCAAGATTCTTTGGAAACAGAAGCCAGGGTGAGTCTTCTCCAGGAGTGAAGGTGGGGAGGGAGGCGCCAAGATGTCAAAGATGGAGCAGATAGGGCTCTGCCCGGCAAGGCATTCCTGGGGGCAGAGAGGGAACAGTGACAGACTACAGGTTAGAGCTCGGGAAAGGAGGCCTCTGGCAAATCATATGCTTCTCTTCGTTTATCAAGGGGTGGCCCTGACCCTTTTGCAGCATCACTGTCTCCCCTTTGACTCAGCTACCTGGGAGAGCTTCGAGGATGGCTTCCTATTCTTGCCAAAGACAAACCCAAGATGATATTTTTCAAAGGGATGATGCCAACCTATTTTCTGAAATCACAATGTAGTGTTGCTATGTTTTTATTCAAACCAGGAGGTGTCTGGAGCCAAAGGGGGAACTTCTCTGTGTCTTTACAGCTCGGTCTTAGGATCTGTGGTGGTGCCACAGGCCCAGGCAAGCCGCCTGCTGGGAAAAAACCCTTCAAACTTCAACAAATCACTATCTTCATGAGATGAGGGAGAATGTCAGCCTGGGCATAGTGTTTGGAATACCCCTTGCCAAAACTGCTAAGTCTTTTGAATGCCTTTACTGACAGCTAAAATTTTCTAAGTCACCCAAGTATGCAAAATTCTATCTCCATTTTTTTTTATTAAATGTCTACTCTCAGAATCCAGTCTCATCTCATTCATGAGAGGGCCTCCTTAGCTATATAATGGTGTAACAGTAGCACCCAACTCACAGACTGAGAATTAGACAAGGTCACATTTCTAGGAACCTGGAGCTCAGGAGCCTGGTCTCTGCATCTGTTATGCTATGTGACCTTTGATTCTTTGTGTAACCTCCTGGCTCACTTTTTTTCAAAGGCAAAATAATAATGATAATTATTCAGGGGGATACCATTTTGTTTTATTTCATTTTTAACACTTCTGTTTGTTCACTGTTTTCAAGCTCTTTAGTGTTTGGGGAAATCAAAGCTTTAAAATGAGAACTGCAAAGGTAATGATAATACCTTCCTCAGTAACAGATGGACACTAGGAGGGTGCAGACAACCATCGGTGAGGCTTCCTCAGAGCTCATTTGGATGCAGCCCACATAGCCATTTCAGCATGTACTAAGACCAGACCTTTAAAAATTCATACTAAATCTCACAGTTTCTGTCCATGTACAAATTCCACGCTGGCTCGTGATAATTTCTGCAAAGTGACTGTGCCTTTCTCATAATTTATGGTCTCTTTTCACTCCGTGGGGGCTGAACGCCAATGCCTGCAGGAGTGTGAGCCTGATGAAGTCATTGCAGGCTGTAGCCTGTGTGAATGGCTCTGCACTGTTCCTGGCCAGGCTCGTGCTTCCAGACGCCACTGGTAAGCAGGGCTGAAGGAGGACAGTTCTCAGTTTGTGCATCAAAAAGAGTGTGAGGCTCAGCAAGTACACACCAATAATGAAACAAGGAAAAGACTGGCAACTGCATTCTCTTAGGCAGAGCAAGCTCTTTTACACTCCTCCAAGGGACACCCTGGACCTGAGCAAGCTTGGAAATTCACCCTATTGGGGGGGAGGGGAGAGAGTGTGAGTGTGAGAGTGTGTGTGTGTGTGTGTGTGTGTGTGTGTGTGTGTGTGTGTGTGTGTTTAGGAGGCAGGGATGGGAGGGTGTGCCATTGCTGAGAATCCATGGTCCTTTTGGGACTAGGCTTCTTGCACCCGTGATGTAATGAGGTCTATGTCTCAGAAGGCTCAAGTCAACAGCCTCCTGCAAGGAACACCAGGGTCAATACTCTGACTTCCAGACATTTCAGGGGGAAGGTCTCTCCTGGCTTGAGTGTTGAGCCTCTCTCAGTCTCACTCTCAAGATATTACTCTTTTATATTCAACTCTGACCCGATAAAAGAAAGGTTCTCATTGGGTTACAGTTCTACTCAAATCACCAAAGGATAATGAGCACTCACTCTGTGTCAGGCATCCTACAGCAGAAACTGAGGATAGTGGTGAATAAGATGGTGGTTCTGATTACAAGGAACTTACAAAACATTAAGCTTTTCCTGCATGCTAGCCATATACCAGGCACATTCCTAAGCCCTTAACATTTAATTCTCACCAAGGCTGCATGTAACGCATGTATTAACACTATCCCTGTTTTACAGATGAGAAAATTAAATCACAAAAGATCAATTAACTTACCTAAAAAAACACAGCTAGTCAGCTGCAGAGCCAGGATCTGAATCTGGTCAGTCTAACTCTAGAGTTGCTGCTTAAATTATTACAAAGTTTACCTTATTAGACCATCAAGGGCAGTCCACACAAGGCAAATATAATGTGTTATAAGTGCTGTGGCGTTAAGTACAGAAGCTACAAAAGCAGACAGAATCATGTGTGGGAAGACTAGGCAACTGACATACCTCCCAGAGGAGGTCATTTCTAAACTGAGACCTAATACAGACCACCTGTTAGCCAAGCTGAATGCGGGTGTGGGTTCCAGGCAGAAAGAAAAGCAAATGCAAAAGCCTCATGGTGAGAGACAGCATGGCTTGTTTGTATTAAAAGAATAGAAAGAATTCAGTGTGGCTGAATCGCAGATTTCACAGGAGGAAATATTTAGAGATGAGGTTGCAGGGGTTTCTGTATCCATTCAACAAATAACTATTTAGCACCTGTTCTGTATCAAGCATTGTGGTAAGACATTAATTGGTACAAATAAAGTGATGCCCTCATGGAGTCTATTGGTTGTAAAATTAATGATATTTCCTTGTCTTGCCTGTTAAGAAAACAAACATTAAACTTGTAAAAAAGGCAAAAAAGTGAGTAGCATATTCCTTTCAATGTCAACCAGGGATTAATATGTTCATTCAAAGATTATTTAATTATCTAGAGTAATATGCTTGGGTTTGACCTGGTTGTTTACTATTAGTTATGAAATCAGACTCTTATGAGGTTAAATGCACCATGTAGATATTTATCTGGTAGAAAAGATAACCTCAAAGGTTATCATTTTATTGGCCTATAGGATATTACAAATTTTCTCTCAGTTGCGTTTGTTTTCTACTGTTGTCATAGCAAATTATTACAAATGTAGTGCCTTAAGGCAACACACATTGTAGTATTTTACAGATTTGGAGGTCAGGAGTTCGACACAGGTCTCACTGGACTAAAATCCAGTTGTAGGCAGACTGTGTTCCTTCCTGAAGGCTCTGGGGGAGAATACTTCTCCTACTCATTCCAGTTGTTGGACAAATTCAGTCCCTTTCAGGTGTAGGACAAAGGCCGCAGGGTTCTTGCTAATTCAGCTGAGGGCCATGCCCTGCTTGTAGAGGCTGCCATGTTTCTTGGCTCATGGACCCCTCCCTTCCTCCACCTGCAAAGCCAGCAGCAGCAAGTCCTTCTCACAGGGCATTCTTCTGACCTACTCTTCTGCCTTCCTCTTCACTTTGAATGACTCAAGACTAAACTGAGCCCATTCAGATAATACAGGATGATCTCCACACCTCAATATCCTTAACCTAAATTCCACCTTCAAAATCCTTTTTGCCATTAAGGGAACCTATTCACAGGTTCAGGGGCTTAGAGAGTTGGCATCTTTTTTCAGTTTACCACATCATAATGACCACCGTTATTTAAGAATGTTTTTTGGGGGTAAATTACATAACCTCTGTTGCTCAAAATGCAATGTTAGCTATCTTTACTCTCTTACTAGTTTTCTTATTGATTAGTCAGTAAATCTCTGAAACATATTCATCCTATATTTGTATACTTTTAACTTTTTGAAAATTGGAATAATTCTAATTGTCAGTTTTGGAGGCTTCAATAAGACTGCCAAGTGGACTAACCCATCAGGGCCAATTCATCTGTGCTGCAGGGAGGTGCACCACATGGGCTGCTTCAGGCTAGTATGCTATTTTGGCTCCTGGGATGGATCCTAAGTGTTCATAAGTGCTTCATCTTCCCTGACACTCTCTCTTTAACCTAACTCTGTGTTTTCTTTTTATTTCTGGTCCTTGACCAACTTCAGCTCTCATTCTGACTTATGCATGACTGGTTCGTTTCCGTCAATGGTGACTGCAATGACTGGAATTCCAGTTGTGTGGTCTGATCATCTGGCCATTTCTACTGGGATGATAGGATCTAGTCTTTGTTGGCGAGAAACAGACAATGCAGTTGGTTAGTCTTTCCTGTTTGTGTGTTTGGTTATTTGTGAGCTCAAAACCACTAAAAAAAAATATTTTGTGTTTCTTAGAAAAGCTCTTTGAGGTCTGGACCAGTGAATTTTTGTATTTCTATGTCTGTTCATGACCTGTGAGTTTGTAGAACCGAAGCTGCAATTTTCTGTAGGTTTGCGTATCTGAAGTTAAGAAAGGCATTTACTTCTCATTAGGAGGGAGTGAAATATTTTCTTTCTCTTGAAGGCCATTAATAAATTAGAATGCAACATTGGTTAAGTTAATTAATTGGTTCATAGAGATTTTGAACCCTTACATAAGTAATATTTCCAGAATCCCCCCAAAATAAAAAAGTTGGACTTCTAATATTTCAAATGGCCGGGTTTACAAAAATCCTTTCTGACAGAAAATATAAGAGGCATCTTGATAAAAAATCAAGTAATCAAGATGAATCTGAGGTCAAATCAGATATAAGAATTTTAGCTTAACAACAATTATATGTTTTCTTTGGTTTTATCAGTATGAAGTATAATGCAATATTTTAAAAATTGAAGTACAGTCAGTTTACAATGTTGTGTCAATTTCTGGTGTACAGCCATATATATATTCAGTCATATATATATTCATTTTCATATTCTTTTTCATTATAGGTTACTACAAGATATTGAATATAGTTCCCTGTGCTATATAGTATAAACTTGTCTTTTAAAAGTAAGGTTTTGGTGTGGTTTTCATGAACAGACTAGTTAATCTACACTTCCTAAACTTCTTACACTAATTTACTAATCAGATAAGCTAATATTACACCTACATAATATTAAGGATTGTGAAAAATGTAAAAATTACAACTAAATTGAATTATAATCCTGACAAGCCTTTGATATCAACAGCAATTAAAATTGTACTGTGCCAATTTGAATATAATTCCCAACCCTCTTAGTTAATTTTAAAACAACAGACTAATATTAAATTGAGTTAACAAATCATTTTTAGATATTTGGATAATTTCTAAATAAAATAGAATACTGACATATGGGTTACAGAGTATAGTCTTATTATATAAATATATGTACTTCTGCTTCTTATTTTCATACATCATAGAGTGGTTTTATCTTTGGGTCATATTAATGAAAGTGTTCCTTTTTGCCACTTGGAGAGGGTATAAAGGCATGTGGGTAGCTGTAGGGGTCGTAGTATATGTTCTTGTGAGCTTTTCAGTCCAAGTCCTACCTACCTCTCAGTTCTCTCTTTAAAAGAGAATTTGGTTACTTTAGTTAAAAGTTTTAATCAATAAGAAGGGTTAAGACTATACTAGGAGTAATGGCAAAGAAATTTGACTACTTTCATGATAATGGAATATGTCTCAAAAAAAAAAAAAAAAAAAAAAAAAAAAGGCTAGTTTTGACCTAAAGTAAAGTATCTGGCTGTTCCTGAATGTGGAAAAGAATCATGAAAGACAAACCTGGATACAGAAAGTTGTAAAGGATTTGCAGAAATGAAATTTTATTTACCTTAGTTTACAGTACATGCAAATATTGAGTCTGAAAAAAATCAAAGAAGTGTGCTAAAATTTTTGAAAAATGTGTTCAGTGTTGATGGGCTTATTCATAAGGTAATTTTAATAAAAGGGATGGGAGGAGCCAGAGATTACTTACTGTCAAATCTGATATACTGCTGGGATTTGATTCTTCTCTGTTAAAATGATAAATTGATCTTAGAGCATTTAGTCTGCTCTAAAAAAGAGAGTAAAAAGTTATTCTTCACATTCTTTTATCTGTCTGGATACCAAGGATTCCAATTCTCACCAGAATAATTTTCTATGCTTCTGTGCTAACTTTATATTATAATGCCCTTGAGTCTTAAGGTGCTGAAGTTCCATGAAATTGTGTCACCTTCCCCTTTGTCTAATTAAAATATTGTATTGCCACTTTGATTAATGGGTAACCAAGCTATCGTTTCTATCTTAATCAGGTGCCCAGATTTTCTCTAATGACTCCTGATTTTGCAATCCCCAAATTGGATCATAACTTAGAAAAAAATTAGGATTTCTTTTACACCTAAACATCTTTGTGATATTCCTAAGTTCCCCTGGGAACTCACAAAGATTTATTCTTTAATCTTATAAAACAAGGGCTGCTAGAAATAATAAGGTTTGTTTTGGATAGTTCTTAATTAGTTCAGCAGAGCTGTAAGAGCTGAGTGACAAAACCTGATCTGTTTGGTATATATAGGTAAAATGTTATTGACATTAATGTTTCTGAAAGTGTACACATTACAGAGGGGATTGGGAGGTCCTAGAGGTGTTCTAATGCTCTTAGTGTCTATAATATGGTCCTACCCAAGAGGGAAAATTGACTGACTTCTCAGGAAAAAGTTATATATTATATCCCAACAGAGAATTTAATTCTCCTCTATTTTGATATTATTTACGAAAAAAAGTGAACCACAGATATATGGTCTCAACTATCAGGTGGCTTTCCTTTTCCTCTGATAGTTTCCTGAAGGCCCATAGGCTAGACTCTGTATCATCAACAAAGAAGAGACTCAAAGCCTTGAGGAAAGGACTGTACCAGGTACCAATAATCAGAAATGTTTAAAGGACTAGACTTCCGGGTATAAGCTCCTCAGGGTAAAGATGACATTATTTAGACAACTGTCAGGCTGTCTCAGCGGACTGGTCAGAATGTCCAGAATTCTTTTAGTTCAAAAGCAGAGAATTTCAGGAAAGCAGCTGCTGACTCAAGACCCAGTGAAATAAACTTAATTTCACAGGACTGAATTAACTGATGAAAGAAATATAATTATAGTTATTTACTTTGGAATGTGGTTATGATTTTTTAATATTCTCTTTTTGATAGATAGATGAGGAAATTTTTTCTCTTTCCTTTTAATCCATTTCTAATGTAGACTATACATCAGTCAACTGAAATATGATACTTTAATGGTATCTGATCCTTACTGACATCTCAGAACTCAAAAACTAATACTTATACTGAGTTTCTTTATTTTGCACAGCAATATAGTTGTTTGCATATGCTCACTGAGAATTTGGTTTCCTTTTTACCAAGATATACTTCCACAAATCAGTTGTGCAACCGAGGCTATATCTGGAGTGTCATGTTGAAGATTAACCCCATTTAATCAAGTTTGCCAAGCTCACCTTTTAAAAAGGTACACTTAACATCTGGTGTCCAGGTTTACAAAGGCCTTTCAGGACACCTGGCCTGAGTTACGCTGTCGACTTAGAGAGTCTCAGTCTCACAAGAGGTGTGGAAGAGTAATTCCTGGCATGCCTATCGTTAATAAAATTTGGAGAATCTTGAAGAGAGAATTTATCAATTCTGATTGATATGGCATATGAAGTCTGGTGGGTTTCTTGGGCCTGTTTCTAGCCTCAAAACAGAAAAGCAAATAATCAGGTCTTTTGAATAGCCCACCCTTAATGAGACTTCTTAATGAAACTTCCAGACAGAAGTTAATTCTCTTTAAAAGCTGCATTTAACTGACTGTATGCTGTGAAGTATTCAAGAATGTAAATACCCTTTTTTGCCTAGAAGTAGGCACTTTTATATGAAGCTAGCTGCTGTAACAAACTCCAAATTTTCTGCAGGTGAACCCAAAAGTTTACTTCTTGCAAAGTCTAGTCTGTGGTGGAGACATCTGTTCAGAAACCCAGGCTGCAGACTGCCATCTTTCAGTGTGTGACATCTTTGAAAGTTACCCTGGGCATTGGTACTCAGCTGACAGGTTGATGAGAGAGACTTGAGGATGGAGGCAGAAGTTCTCATAGGTCAGGCTGGAAAAAGTATCTTCTATCCATATTCCATAAGACAGAATTCAGTGGCAAAGTTGCACCTACCTGCAACGGAGGCTGGGGCACTTAATCCAGCTGTGTTCCTAGGAGGGGAAAATGGCCTTGATCATCAGCTGACTCAGTCTCTGCCATAGCTTCTAGGACCTAGAATCCCAGAGTGCATTCAGTCCTGACATTGACTCTAGAGGTCCTTAGAAGAGAGAGGTCATGTCCCTTTAAAACCTCACATCACACTACTGAACTGCTGGCTCAGCAGAAATTGCTATCTGAGAGAGTACAATGGGAAAGCGACTTTATTTCTCACTTACAGATCCTGGGGGCAGAGACAATCCCTTTCCTTCTTTTATCTTCAGAGTAGAACTCTTTCAATGTTATTCTCAGAACTTCACTGAGTTTGAGATTTGCAAATGTTAACCACTATACATAAAAATAGATTAAAAATAAATTTCTTCTGTATAGCACAGGGAACTATATTCAATATCTTGTAATAACCTTTAATGAAAAAGAATGTGAAAATATATGTATCTATATACATGACTAGGACATTATGCTGTACACCAGAAATTGACACACTGTAACTGACCACAATTTAAAAAAAATGAAGCCAGGAAACCCGGGGTGGGGGGGAGCGGGAAGAATTCAACAGGGATTGGGAAATGTTGACAGTTTAGGGGAGGGGATTGAGAAGATGAGAATTGAGCTTCTTGAAGATAACTCTTGACCGATGTCTCAGGTTTCACCTACAGCACCTGGTGGATGAGTCAGCACAAGCAAGACACCAAGAACCACAGGGTTTCAGATGGTCTCTAACTTGACATCTTAGCTTTCCAGGTCTGCCCTGTGAACCTCAGAGAGGTTACAGTTTCCCTAAACCACCAAACTAGCTCACAGCCGACTGAAAACAAAGCTGAGTTGTTTTATTTGCAGCCCACACTATTATGCCAGGCAGCATTTCATCAAACAGTGCATGACTGATCTTTCATTTTAATGCAAAATATAACAAAATGTTGAGTCACCAGGAATATCAGTGAATATACTATTTTCTGAACCCAATTCTCTAGTTAACTCTATTTTAACCAAAGAAGCTTTAAATTTCAACTTGTGGGGTTGAAAGTCTTCCAAAGACATACCAGTTGGCTGTCCTGCCTTCACGAGCCATGTTGTTCATATGGACAATTATTATTCCAAAACGGGGAGGGAAATGACAATTTTCAATAACCTAAAGCTCAATCACAGTGATCTGAATAAATTGTGAGAAGCTGTTTTCGGGACTTTCTCCCCTCAACAACCTTTAAGTTTCAGAATTCAAATCAGAGTACAAACTGTTTACTAAATGTACTAGACAGAATGTTCTTGCTACTAGCTGAGGGGACCTGAGAAATTAATACACCTGCCTCTGCCACTTTCCGACCCACAGTTGGGGAAAAGGCCTAGATGGATCTCTGAGTACTTAGAAAAATAATCAAGTTCACTTTGTGCTTTGTTTTTGAATAATATTCATCAAATAAGAACCATGCTAATTATGGCTCCCACATTCATATTTCATCAAGACAATGTAGATAAGAATTAGACCATACACCCATTCAGTGACTGTGTGCATGGAATAATAATGCTGAAAACTTTTTCTTATGGTTATCATTACATCTAGCTATTTTACATTGCTCTGGTCTGAAAATTACATGGCCAAATTGCTGTAAGAGACTTCAGGTGTGCTTCCCTCTAGCCATGGAAAAACTGATAGAATTTGTGACAGCCCAGTTCTTCCGACTCCAGTTCAGTGTCCTTTTTTCCATTTAAGAAAGACTAAGGACTGCTCCAAATCATCTGTTTTTGACTAAAAACTTGGAATATGTCATCTCTCTTTAGAAGAGAGATGCTTTTGTAAAGCAAAAATCCCGTGGCCATAAAATTGAATACTGGGATACTCAGATGGAATTTCACCTTCCAAGATGGGAAGGAGGTCAAAGAAGAGAGAAAGAACTGTTTGGTGCCCTGTTTGGACTACACAGCTCTGCTGGGCTATGAATCTCTTTTTGTTTTCACAAAGTTATAAGAGAGATGTCATCGTCTCCAGTTTACAGATGAGGAAACAGTGGCACTGAATTATAAAACTTGCCCCAAATCATGAAATTGGGATAAGGAGAAACCAGCCTGGAACCCAGCCAGTCTGGCTGTATCTTAGGGGCAGGGGTGACTCCCCCCGCCCCCCATTCAAGACACCAGAGTGTTCCATTTATTCCCTAGTTCCTGTTAGCCCTCTAAGTCTAGCTATTCTGCACAGAGGATCTTTCTTTTCCCCCTCAGATGGAACACTCCCTGAGGTCCCGCAAACCCTCCTGCTGCCTAAAGAAAGATACGGGTAATTTTTAAAATGCCTGAGAAGTCAGATCAGGATGGCAGAGTAGGAGGCCCTGGCACTCCCATACTCCCACAGACACATCAAAAATACATCTATATGTGGAACAATTCTCACACAAAACTAACTGGTAACTGGCAGAAGAACTCCTATATAGCCAAAGCTGCAAGAAAGATTTCCACATAAATGGGTAGGATGCAATAAAGGCATAAAGTTAGGATCTGTGTCCCTGGGAGGGATCTGAAAGAAAGAGAAGGTCTGCATGGATGGACCGTTGCCTAGGGAGTGCATGGGTCAAGCCACGGACTGGACGTCCCAGTCCTGGGGTTCTATGTGGAAAAGACAAGCCCCCTTGGCTGCTGGGGAGAACCACCCACTTCCTCAAACCCTCCATCCTCTTGGGCTTACATCTGCACCTCTGTGACTGGGTCCCAAAGAACAGGACTGGATGTTGGCTTTGTGCCCACTCAGCACAAGCTGGTTCCCCATTTTCTCCAGGCAGCACTGGGCACTGGTAATCCCCTGCATTCCACTTGGCTTTAGGGGCTCTCAGGACCCAAATAAAACACTGACTTTTCTTTGCTTTTGAGAGACAGTTCCATTTTGCCACCTACCCTTGAGCATAAGCTATTTCCAAAGGGCCCTGGAAGAGCTGTGCAGAGGATGAAGGTGCTCAACCAGTGCTGTCCCCACTACACCAGGACAGAGAGAAGGGCTAGAGAAACTTAGACTCTATTCACAAAGAGTGTGCACATGCTGGCTTGCCAACAATCAGGGCAGAGAGCGCCTTGCACCAGTGGCTGTCACCTCATCACACTTTCAATATGAAAGGGACAGCCCCAGCCCCGCCCACTCCATACCATAACTTGGCACAAGATCTGGGCCAGCTGGGCCCTGGGAAAAGATTCTGGTCAAGCACTGCATGGACAGCCCAGGGGTTTGGGTGTGTTCCTGGCAAGGTGGTAGCAGCCACTGTCAGTACTTACTCTGATGGCACTACAAGAGACACTGCATTCAGTGTACCTGGTCCATCTCCCAGCTGAGTGACCACTCTGGCCCTACCGACATGCCATAGCTTGGTGCTGATCTGGGGCAGATAGGTCCTGGGAGAAGACAGGCACAGAGGCAGCCCAGATCTCTGGCAGCAGCATGGCCATGTCAATTCCTGCAGCCACAACACTCCAACCCCCAGCCTCAGCCTAGCAAATACTCCAGCCCCACCCACTCCACATCACAGCTTTGTACTAGATCAGAGATGATCACAACAGAGGAAAGACACAACCTTGGGCTGCATTTAAATGGAGCTGTGGATGCCTACACATGTGGTTCATTGGTTTTCTCTGACTACATGGGCCTGATTTGTGTCAGCACTCCCCTCTTTGGGGCAAGGCACACACGCAAGGGGAATGGAACCTGATCAAGCCTGACCCTCAGGGCTTCTGCTTCAACATCTGGGGAGCAGACCTCATCCCTGATAGGGTGGTTACATCTACCAGGCAGAGAGGAAATCCGGCCTCACACCCTGCACAGGATTTAGATCCTCCAACACTAACCACACTTCCTATCAAGGTGATAGCAGACAGCACACCCTGAGGAAAGATGAGGCTGGCATCCATATCAAAACCAATCCTCTCACCAAAGACACAGTCTACACAAGGATGCTCCCACCTATAAACACCCTTTCAAGATCACAACAGATAACTATTTCTTCTATATTCATAGAGACAGAGAAAATTAAATAAAATGAAAAGGAAGAGGAACTACTTCCAATTAAAAGAGCAACAGAAATCCTCTAAAAAAATAAGTACTGAAACAGAACTCGCCAGCCTACCAGACCATGAGTTCAAAAAAGTGTAATAAAAATGCTAAATGAATTAATAAAGATTTTCAATATAAATGCTGACCACTGTAACAAGGAATCAGAAACTATAAAGATGAGCCAATCAAAAATAGATAATTCAATTTCTATGATTAAAAAGAAACCTAGAAGCAATAAATAGTCAACTTAAGCAACAAAGAAGAATGCATAAGTAATCTGGAAAACAGAATAATGTAAATTGCCCAATCAGAACAGCAGACAGAGAGACAGAAAACACAAAGAGTCATATTTCAGGGAATCCCCATAAAGATAACAGCTGATTTCTCTGCAGAAACTTTACAGGCCAGAAGGGAATGGCATAATATATGCAAAGTCCTGAAAGGGAAAAATCTGAAACCTAGGATACTTCACCCAGCAAGATTATCACCTAGAATAGAAGGAAAGTTAAAGAATTTCTCAGAAAAACAAAAACTAAGAGAGTTCAGCAATACTAAATTTCTCCCTAAAAGAAATTTTCAAGGGTTTTTTCTAAATAGGGAAAAAAAAAAGGTAAGAATCTACAGGAAAGGGAAAATCCCATTAGGAAGGCAAATATATAGTGAGGATTAAAGAATACTTAAATAAGCCAGTATGTAGATTAAAAAACAAACAAAAAATTGTAAAAGTGATTATAACTACAATAAGCAATAAAAGGATAAGCATGAAGGTGTAAAATAGAACATAAAATCACAAAATTTAGGGGAGAGGAATAAAGAAATGTAGATCTTTTACAGTGTGTTTGAACTTGAATAACTATCAGCTTAAAGCTAGTATATATAGTTATGGGTCAACATACATGAATCCTATAATAACCACAAATGAAAAACAGACAATAGATTCACAAGAACCAAAAAGAAAGGAACTGAAGCGTATCACAAAAGAAAATCATCACACCAGAAAAGGAAAAACAAAAAAGAAGAAGAAATGAACAAGGAAGAACTATAAAAACCACTGGGAAACAAAGAATAAAATGGCAGTAAGTACATACCTATCAATAACTACTTTAAATATCAATGGACTAAATGCTCTGATCGAAGGACAGAGTGGTTGAGTAGATTAAAAACAAAAGAGAACCTGCAAAATGCTGCCTACAGGAGACTTACTTCAGAGTGAAAGACACACAGAGAATGAAAGTGAATAGGTGGAAAAAGGTATTTCATGCAAATGGAAATGACAAGAAAGAAAGTAAGGTTAGCAATACTCACACCAGCCAAAATAGACTTTAAAACAAAGGCCATAAAGAAAAACAAAGAAGGGCATTATATACTGATAAAAGAATCAATACAAGAAGATTTACAATTGTTAACATATATGCACCCAATATATGAGCACCTAAGTATATAAAACAAATAAGCGCCTAAATATATAAAATAAATACTAACTGATATAAAGGGAAAAATTGATATCAATACATTAATAGTAGGAGACTTGAACACCACCATGACATCAATGGACGGATAATCCAGACAGACTATCAATAAGGCAACGGTGGTCTTAAAGGATACATTAAAACAGTTAGACTTAATTGACAGCTACAGGACTCTATATCCAAAAAAAGGAGACTACATATTCTTTTCAAGTGCACATGGAATGTTCTCCAGGACAGACCACACACTAGGTCACAAAACAAGCCTCAATGAATTTTAGAGGACAGAAGTTGTATCAAGCATCTTGTCTGACCACAACAGTATAAAACTAGAAATCAATCACAGAAAGAAAAGGAAAAAAACTACAGGAAAGAACAAACACATGGAGAGTAAACAATATGCTAGTAAAAAAAAAAACAAAAAAACAATGGATCAACAATGAAATCAAAGAAAACATCAAAAAATACCTTGAAACAAATGAAAATGAAAACACAACTTTACAAACTCTATGGGTTGCAGCAAAAGCAATTCTAAGAGGGATGTACACAGTAATACAGGCCTTTCTCAAGAAACAAGAAAAATCTCAATTAAACAAGATAACTTATCACTTAAAAAGAATTAGAAAAAGAACAAAGCCCAAAGTCAGCAGAAGGAAGAAAATAATAAAAATCAGAGAGGAAATAAATAAAAGAGAGATAAAAAACAAACAAAAAGATTAATAAACCTAAGAGCTGGGTTTGGTTTTTTTTTTTAAAAATAAACAAAACTGACAAATCTTGAGCCAAGCTCATCAAGAAGAAAAGACAAAGGACCCAAATAAACAAAACAAGAAATGAAAGGAGAGAAATAACAACTGATACCACAGACATACAAAAAAATCATGAGAGGATTCAAAGAACAGTTATATGCCAACCAGTTGGGCAACCTAGAAGAAATAGACAAATTTCTAGAAACATACAGCCTCCAAGACTGAGTCAAGAAAAAACTGGCAATTTGAAAGACTAATCACTAGAAGTGAAATAGAATCTCCCTGAAACAAATGTCCATGACCAGAAGGCTTCACTGGAGAATTCTACCAAAAATATAAAGAAGAACTTATACTTATCCTCCTCAAACTCTTCCAAAAGAATAAAGAGAGGGCACACTCCCAAATTCATTCTGAGTCCTGATATCACCCTGATACTAAAACCAGACAAAGACACTACAAAAAAAGAAAATTACAGACTAGTATCTTTCATGAATATAGATGTAAAAACCCTCAATAAAATATTAGCAAACTGAATCCAACAATACTTAAAAAGGATTAAACACCATGATCAAGTTGGATTCATACCAAGGTCTCAAGGATGGTTCCACATACACAAATCAATTAATGCAATACACCACATTAACAGAAGGAAAGACAAAACCCACATGATTATCTCAAAAGACACAGAGAAAGCATTTGACAGAATTAAACACACATTCATGATAAAAACTCTCATAAAAGTGAGTATAAAGGGAACATATCTCAATGTAACAAAGGCCATTTACAACAAACTCACAGCCAACATAATACTCAATGGTGAAAAGCTGAAAGCATTCTCCTAAAATACAGGAACAAGACAAGGATGCCTACTCTTACTGCTTCTATTTAACATACTATTAGAAGTCCTAGCAATAGCAATCAGAAATGAAAAATAACAGGTATCCAAACTGGAAAGGGATGGGTAAAACTGTCAATATTTGCAGATGACATGATACTCTATACAGGGAACCCTAAACTCTCAAAAAACAAACAAAAACTACTAGAACTAATAAATGATTTCAGCAAAGTAGTGAAATATAAGATTAACAAACAGAAATCTGCTGCATTTCTATACACTAATAATGCAATATAAGAAAGAGAAAATAAAAAAATCAATCCTGCTTAAAATCACATCAAAAGAATAAAATGCTTAGGAATAAACTTAACCAAGGAGTTGAAAGACCTAAATGCTGTAAACTATAAAACACTGATGAAGGATACTGAAGATGATACAAAAAAGTAGAAAGATAGCCTGTGCTCTTGGATTGGAAGAATTAATATTGTTAAAATGGTCATACTATCCAAAACGATTTACAGAGTTAATGTAATCCCTATCAAAATACCCAGGACATTTTTCACAGAACTAGAACAAATAATCCTAAAATTCATATGGAACCACAAAAGACCCAGAATTGCCAAAGGAATCATGAGGAAAAAAAAAAACAAAACAAAAACAAAGCTGGAGTTATATACCTTCCAGACTTCAGACTAAACTACAAGGCGGGAGGAATCAAAACAGTGTGGTACTGTGGTACAAAAACAGACACATAAATCAATGGAAAAGAACAGAGAACCCAGAAATAAACCCACATTCATACGGTAAATTAATCTATGACAAAGAAGGCAAGAATATATAGTGGAGAAGAGAACCTCTTCAACATGTGATGTTGAGAAAGCTGGACAACAACATGTAAAACTCCTAGAAGGGAACACAGACAAAACATCATTTGACATATATCACACCAAGATTTTCTTAGGTCAGTCTCCCAAGGGAAAAGGAATAAAAGTAAAAATAAACAAATGGGACCTTATAAGCTTTTGCACAGCAAAGGAAACCAACAACAAACCAAAAAGACAGCCTTTGGAATGGGAGAAAATATTTGCATATGAGGGGACTGACAAGGGATTAATATGCAAAATACACAAATAGCTCATAAAACTCAGTATCAAAAAAAGGAACAACTCAATTAAAATAATGGGCAGAAGACCTAAATAAACATTTTTCAAAAGAAGACATACAGATGGCTAATGAGCACATGAAACAATGTTCAACATAATTATTAGAGACATGCAAATCAAAACCACAATGAGGTAACACCTCATACTGGTCAGAATGGCCATCATTAACTCTACAAATAATAAATGCTAAAGAGGATGTGGAGGAAAGGGAACCCTTCTACACTGTTGATGGGAATGTAAATTGGTGCAGGCACTATGAAAAGCAGTATGAAGTTTCCTTAAACAAACTAAAAATAGAACTACCATATAACCCAGCAATTCCACTCCTGTGTATGTATCTGGAAAAGAGAAAACTTTTTAAAAAAGATATATCCATCCCAAAGTTCACAGCAGCACTATTTACAAGAGCCAACACATGGAAGAAAGACAATTGCCCATCAACAGACAATTGGCTTAAAAAGCAATGGTGTGTGTGTGATGGAATATTACTCAACCATAAAAAGAACAAAATACTGCCTTTTGCAGCAACATAGATGGACCTACAGAATATAATGCTTAGAGAAAGTCAGACAGAGAGACAAATACTATATATCACATATATGTGGACTCTAAATAATAATACAAACTAAACTATATACAAAACAGAAACAGACTCATAGACATAGAAAACAAACTTTTGGTTACCAAAGGGAAGAGGGGGAAGAGAGGGAAAAATTAGGAGTATGATATTAACAGATACAAACTACTATACATAACATAGTTAAGCAAGAAGGATTTACTATATAACACAGGGAATTACACACAAAATCTTATAATAACCTATAATGGAATATTATCTACAAAAACAGGACAAAACGAAATAATAAAGTGCCAGAGAGTAAAGGGAACAGGCTGAGAATATTCACTCAAACCTGACATCAGGTGCATATATGCTCATGAGAAATCACCTTGCTGAGACAAACTTGTGAGCTGGGTATGTGTGGAAGTCCTCAAACTAGCAGAATCCTTTTTCTTCTATTCTTTCTCTTTCAAAAACATCTTATTATAAAATTATTTTGAATACATAGAAAACTACTTATAGTTTTAATTTTTGGTTAGCCTTTTGTCGTGTTTACTTTAAATTTTCCTTTTTTAAAGGAAAATCTGAAATTGTTTATTCTTTCATGCATGTTGTTATATTCTTACTACATAGATATGTGTATCCATACATGGACTTGTTTTAGCATTTAAAACTTTACAAATAGTTTTAACTTTTGGCAACTTTCTTTTTGCACTGGACATTATATTTTCTAGATATATCCATATTGATGAGTTAAGCTCTGGCATGAATGTTCACTGCAGTATAGTATCCCTGTGCACAAATATATAATTTATTGGTCCAATCGGCTTTTGAAAATATTGAGATTATTTTCAATTTGTTGCCATTACCAAGTGTAAAGGTTAACTTTGTATCAATTTCACTGGGCCACAGCTTACCCAGATGTTTGATCAAATATTATTGTGCGTGTTTCTGTGATAGTCTTTTAGGATGGGATTAACATTTTAATCTGGGAAAACATTTAAATAAAGCAGATTGTCTTCCCTAATGTGAATGGGCCTCATCCAATCCGTTGAAGGCCTAAATAGAACAAAAGTGCTGGCCTGAGTAAGAGAGACTTCCTCGCGTCTGGCTGCTTCCGAACCAGGACATTGACTTTTTCCAGCCTTCAGAATGAGACTGATGTATCACCTCTTCCTTGGTCTCTAATCTGCCAATCTGTGGACTAGGACTACACCAGTGGTTCTCCTGGCTCTCCAGCATGCTGACAATTCCTGCAGATCTCGGGACCTGACAGCCTCCAGAGTCATGTGAGCCAATTCCTGACTCTAAGTCTCCTTCTACATATACATGCATCCTACTGGCTCTGTTTCTCTGGGGAACCTTGACTAAAACATAAAGCTGGCCCTTTAGTAAGCATGGCTTCTATGCACCTAGTTCTGAGTAGCTCCTGAGTATAATGAAGAAAAGAATTACCTCTACACGCCCAGGATTCCCTCTTTCATTCAAGTTATCATCTCAGTGAGCAAGGCAGACTCTCCACTTCGTCTGTGAAACTTCACAAGTCACTCTGATTCCCTGGCTGTGCTGGCCTCTCGTCAGCAGCACTGATGCCTCCGTCGCCCTCCGCCCCAGACCTTCTCAGGGAACTGCACTGTTCTGCCCTGGCATTCCCACCATCCCTCTCCTCTCCCCTCTTCCCTTCTTCCACCAGGTGTTTAACTGTAGTGTTCCAGGTACTTCCCTAAGTGTGGGAGATTCAAACGAGTGTTAACATAGCCCCTGCCCTTGAGGAGCTGAGGTCAGGAGTACTGATGGACAGTAATGGACAGGACACCAACTGAAAACAAACCTATAAATTAGGCCACGCCTGCAAAGAGAGTCAAGGCAGGTGTAGGCAAAGCCCTGAGGAGAGCATCCAGCCAGGCCAGCTATCAGGAAGGAGGGGACAGTCATGGGAGGATTCCTAGAAGAGAAATCCTGCAGCCAGGCCTGAAGGATGGGTGGGGATTTTTCGGTTGCACCAAGGAGGAGGAGACAGACAAAGAAAGAGAAATTCTAGCAGAGAGGATGATTGGTACAAAGCATGTGGCAAGGAGACAGCTGAGCAAGACCAGTTCACAATGAGCAGGATGAGGATAGAGAGGTTGGCAAGGGTCAGGGCCAGCCTGCTTCCTGTGAGGAGAGGCCACCAAAGACTGTAAGCAGGGCTGTTCCAGGCTCTCCCCCAGCCCTGGACCACAGAGGGTACAACAGTCACATGGCTTATTTAGCATTCATTTATCCAATCACTGTCTAACATTTGTAACAAAACTGAAATCAATTGTGTGCTGTGTATGTCTACATGGGTGACATGTATAAACCATAAAAAAAAATGTAGCTAGAAACCACCTGAAGTTTCTCCTATTAGGTTTTCCAGATTTTTCCCAGCCTTACATGTCTGAGAGTCAGAACAGTAATGAACAGCATGGTTTTTGCTCACGGACTTGATGGTGAGGAGGCACTTGACTGGGGGGCTGTGACCATCTTCTGTTTAAAAAGGGTCTAACATATAAGCTCCACTATCAGAGACACCAGCTTTCTTATTTTAGAAACACAATTAATTGATTCTGCTCACTTGATCAGTGTTTTCTTGAACTAGTAAGGAAAAGGAAAGCCATTTGGAGAAGTTGCTATTTTATTTGGTTTCCCTGGCTAGTTCTCCCGGAAAGGAGATTCCCTTATTTTAATTACATGAAGTTGGGTTTCAGCACTGCTGCCAAGGAACTAAGGGTTTGCCAGGGGTAGCGTCTGTGACTTCAGGATGCTTTGTCACTACAATTGAATTAATTTACCGAAACAGCTTATTTCTGCCTGCTGTTAAAATCACCTACATTATGCCATGCTGAATAACAAATACATTTTCTGGGCTTATTTCCTTTTTTTTCCCTCAAACAATCTCCTCTAGTTGTTTCTCAAGAGTCGTAAAGTGGGCAAAGTAAACATAAGGTGTTAGTGAGACCTGGCAAAGCAACCTTTCCCTTCGCAGCTGCGTTCCTCTCTGTCCACTCCCCAACGGCGCTGACTCGCTGATGTGCGTGTACCTGGATCAGTCCGTGGGACACCTGCCTCACCCAGCCCACCAAAGGGCAAAGACCTTTCTTCTTTCTCCCTTCTTCATCTTGACCCAGAGCTCAAAGTGTGAGAAGTGATTTTCAACATGCCACTCTTGCCACTGTATCCTGTTCCAAAAAGTCTCTCTTGGAAGCTGAGTTTTGCTAGTTAGTTAAATAACGAACCTTTTATGGAACTCTTACTGGGAACTCCATGCTAATTACAGAGAAAAGAACAATGGTTGTGGCTCCTTCCTTGGCTACAGAAGACCGAACCAGGGGAATGTGAAACATATCAAGAGTGAATTTACACAAAGTTAAAAAAACACAGTATGTCTTCAGGGCAGAGAATAATGAAGTTGACGAGACCACCCATTTCTGATGACCTATCATGTGCCGCAACAGAGTGATCTGTGAGATGCTTCTCCCCAGGTGTCAGCTGGGTGGGGTAAAGGGCATGTTTTTCTTGTTGACTGCTACACCCTTGGCATTAGCTCAGCTGTGGGCAGAGAGGTGTCCAGAAGTGCTTGTGGAGAGCAGGAGGAAGGCAAGAGACTGTGCAGACACCATCCTGTTCTTTTTATCCTCAAAGTTACCCTTATGCACACTCATATTTTCAAACTCAATTTTACCATAGGGTTCTTTTTGTCCTCCTGTTTCTTCTTTTTAACAAAGCAGCAGGTTCAGTGATGAGGCTCTTTGTCTAAAGTCACACATCTAGTATCTATCAGCAGTAAAATTCAATTCTGCATGATTCTTTGCCAAAAACTACTCTGCTCAGTGTACTAACTGCCTCGTAGCAGCAAACGCCTGGCCTGGGGTTGCAGAGGCTGCTTAGCGGGGGTGAATGCCGGCCTGAACCAAGGCTGCACTCGGCAAGCACGTGAGGACCCTGTGAGAAGCCTGGGAGGCAAGCAGGGCTGAGTAGCAGCTGGCCTTGCCCTCATGGTGCTCCTTGCAGGTGATGATGGCCTGGGGTTAGGAACGGCTATTTCAGGGAGGGGAAATGCCTGCACAAAATGAAGACAGAGATATTCCTTTAACCAATAACTTCATCAGTCCCAGCATCAGAGATGGGGATTTCCCATACAATCATCAGATGGTTCTGAGCTCAGGCTGCCAACAATGACTGATCAGAGCATCCCTTCCCTTGATGTTCAAGGTCAGGTACAGGACACTGCAAATCAAAGCCATTAAAATTATGAGGATGAATCACAGCACTCAGTGGGAAGCTAGACTGCCCACCACTTTTTCCTGTTGAATCACTTATCATTTAAAATGGGGGAATTATGTGAAAGTTCTCCTCCAAGCCTCCAGGGGAAAAAAAATTGTAACAAACACTGTGCTTATCTGGCATTCCTGAGTTCTGCGGATGTTTTATCTTGTCCTTTTGACCACCGTTTTGACTATTAAAAAAATAAGCCCATTTTATGGCTTTTGTTCTTAACCTTCAAAATGAGTATTTAAAAAAAAAAAATCAGTCAGCGCTCTTGGTCTTTGGAGAGCTGGAAGACTGGGGAGAGGTTGCCAGCGTGTTTCGAGAAGCTTGTCTCAGAGTGGATGCTCAGCTGGGGAAGGGCATCTTGGCACAGAGAGATCCCAGTAAGCACTTACAGAGGACAAGAGAAAGTGGGGAGGCTGCATGTGGCACTGGTCCATGACAAAGCTACCATGTTTGTGATTTTCAATTTTAGCTTTGTGATGCCTCAGGATGAATGACTATTTCAAAATTGATCACAGAAAATTTTAAGTTTTGAAATAAAAGGCACTTCCTAATACATACGCCTACAACCCACAGAGGGGCTGGGCTGCCCAGCTTGCCCCTGGACCCACAAGCTAATGAACGTCAGTCCCACTCAAAAGGAAAGGATCGCAGATATTTTCCTCTGCTGTGATGTGGACCCCCTTGGGATTGATATCAAAATGCTGTTATCTTTTGATTGCATAATGGGGATCAGCACCTTAACCTCTAGCAGACACTGGTTTGGGATGGCTGTGCCTTTAAGACCAGAGGAGGTGGAAGCTCTCAGAGCAAAGGGGAGACTGAAGGTGGGCTTGGCCTCTCTGGTCTTCTAATCCCCAGAAGTGATTTTTTTTTCCCCAGCTGGCCAAGAATCTGTCCTGAAAGCCTCCTAATAAGTTCTGTTTGCCCTTGAATCTGACTCCAAATTCCAATTTTCACACACTGCTCAGATCAGATGTCTCCTGCAGAGCTGACCTAACGTCAGAGTCTAGACCCCTCCATCCTCCCTGCCCCAGCTCAGCCTCATTTCACGCTCCCAAGTCTGACATTGGCCCCCAGCTGACCTCAGCTCCCCAGCTCTGGCTTCTCCTATCTCAGTCCTGACAGCTGGCTGTGACTGCTTCCAATTGCACTGCAAAGGAACGGAGGCTCCTTCCCACCTGGGTACATCTGAGTTGCCTCTTAATCAGGCCCAGAGTTCTGGAAGGGGAAACAGGGCAGCCAAGCTGTGCTTCTGGCCTCATCCAGAAATGAGAACAGAGCAGCCGGCCCTGCTGGGGCCCATAACCCCATAATCCTGTCTAAAAGTAGACCCAGGATTCTCTGCTTAGGAGGAGACCCCATATGTACTTACTAAAAAATTCAGAATGTGGTATCCTACAAGCGTTTTCCTATTTTGCAAAACCCTTAGATTTTTTAATTTTTTAAAGTTGTTTTCTAGTTCCTTTTCGTTTTTCTACTCACCACCACAGTCTCCCCTAGGGAGGCTGAGGTCTTTGTGTCCCTTTACCAGAAACTGATTTCTCCAATAAGTCAGAGCTTGTGGGCACCCAAGGGTCACTTTTCCCTAAGCAAGATCAGTTTCTGATCCTTGTCCTGGAGCTCTGAATGTGTTTCCTCTTTCCAAAAGCAGAGATATGATCAGATTCACATTTCATAAAATCACTATAGCTTCAGGGTACAGGATGGATCAGAAGAAGGCAAGGCTGGAGAATTAGAGATTTCTGAAGAGTCATTTTAAGAGTGCTAATAAGGCCAGTGAAGACACTTTTTGTCCCTGGACATTTGTGATGACTTAGTTGAACTTAAATAATTTCAGATAAAGGAAGCCATGAGAACATTCTGCCAATTCCCTACCTACCACTCCTTCAGCACCCAAGTCTTGAACCTTATTATTATCACACAAAATAGAAATTCATCAGCTACAGCGACGAAATCAAATAGAGAATGTGTCTGTCCACTAGGGACTGTTTATGCCCTTCAGACATGTCCTTTATTGCAAAATGAGTCCCTGGAATCTCAACAAGATTAATACCTCCTTCAGAGTGAAATCGGTTGAGTTAGAGGGAAACACTGATTTGAATCCCATCCTCTAAAGGAAGCAGAAATTATTAGTCAATTCCTAAGAGCCTTTGGGCTTATGAGTAATTGAAATCACTTATGCCCACTCACTGGCATCTTCCCCTGACTTCCTGCAAGGACACCAAAGGGAGATTTAGGCTCAACCTGGGAAGCCAAGGGGAGATAAGGTCAAGCAGAGAAAGGAAGTCTTCTAAAGGAGGCAGGCAGGTTTGAGGCTTCAGTGAGAGTATTATTATTTAACAAGAGCCCCAGAGATATCATAAGACAGCAAGACATAAAATAGCCCTGAGTCAGTGGGTGACAGCATTTTCAGTTACAAGTTAAGAGACAGTAGAGTCAGAGGTACCAATACATTTGGCACATAAGACTGGCTGTGTTATTAACAATGAAAGAGAAGGTTTAAATGACTCTTTGTTGAAACTTTCCAAGATTTGATTTTTATGAAAACCATTAGAGAATATGAGCTGATGGGGAGAGGACAAACAAACATAACCCAAGCAAAGAGTGATGACTCAACTCATAAATAAGGGAAAAAGACAAATGGATGAAGATGAAGAGAAAACAGCAATCTCTCATCATTGGCTAGAAGGAGTTAAGAAAAGAGGGAGGAGAGGAGACACATGGCAGAGTTTTAGTGACCAAAATCCAAGTATGTGACATCTTTCTTAACAGCGGGAAATCTAGTTATGCAGCCAAGCTTAGAACAGCAGGAGAACCCAGTAGGAAGCAGCAAGACAAGGACAGTACAAAGCAAGTCTCACTCATCCTCTGGCCCACAAAAAATGCAAACAGGCTTAGTCTTTGTGCCAATTTTATGAATTAGAGTGGCTTCTTCAAACTTAGTACTGAAAATGAGTCTGAGGCTAAGTCTGGACCAACAGTAGAGTACCATAATCGATTAGTAATATCTGCCATGGGCCCAGGGCTAGAGAGAGGGCACAACTGATGTGGCAGAAAGGAGTGCCCCTTGTGGCCCAGTCTAACTTACCTGCATTCTCTTTATTGGGGTCTAGGGTCAAAGGCCCAGCTAACACTAAAGTGAGTCTGTCTTTTATCTTTGTCCTGTACATTCTCTTGGGGATTCACATGGAGAGTAATACATTATGGGTAGGTTATGTTCCTGGATTCCATGGCCCTGAAAAAAATCTAATAGAATCTACTTTGATCTCCCATATTTTATATGTAGATACTTTTGGAATTTGGGACCTAAAATTTTCCCTTGTAGGGCCAGGTAGGGCTTCCAGAAGTCTCACTGGTTACTTGAGGATTGGGGTGGGGATGCCACTGTGCAGGCTTCAGTGAGCAAGAATCATTCCCAGGCTTCTGCCCCCATCACCATCCAGAGAAGTGATGTTCAAGTTTCTTGAACTACGGTCGAGGACATCAATTATCCTGGACACCACTGGCCCAGGCCAGGAGGGCCTAGGGGGACATAATGACTTGAGATGACATGATGCACCTACACTTAACACTCAAGTGTCATGTGGGGGATGCTGACATTATCTATCTGGATCTAATCAGTGCTTTTCCCTCTGACAGCCAGAGATAGATGTTCAGGCATCCATATGAAAAGCTCCTTGGCATTAAAGTAGACTGAGTATTGATTCTCATTTATGGATTCAGAGGTCCCTCTCTAGGAGACAGGACAAGGAATCTACATGGCAGACTCAACAACTTAACTACAGAGTGACCTTTCTCAGAATGACAACTCATGCTACATGGCCTGAGTCTGAGAACAAACAGAACAGCTTCCAACTGCCTTTGGGTCAGAGCTCATTTTATTTTGTTCATAAGAACATATAAATCAAGACCTTGCTCAAGTGCTAAGTACTGAACTGGGTCAATAAAACTTTGGTTTTGTTGTAATGTTTGCACTTTGTCATCAAGGAAATAAAACAAAGATTTTTTTCAAGATAAAATTACAAAGTTGAAAGGACCAAACAATTATTTATTTGTGCCTGTATATAATCTCCTTTCCTATATAACATCTATTCTGAGGGCAGCATTGTGGAGCTCATTTCTATGTTCCCCATGTGTGCACAGTAGGGATGCTTGATAGAACTGTTAACTTGAAAAGATGAGTTTCAGTGCTCAGTAGTGGAGAGAGCCCTGTACTTGTGTTTGAATTTGCTTCTTGCTATATTCCTAGCCCTAGAATAAAACCTGGTAGAAGTTCTTACTAGCAATAAGAACACTATGGTTATAAGCAACATTTTAACCTGTCTGAGCTCAGCTTTTGTGAGTAAAATGGGAATAAGTACGCCTACACTGCTTCACACCTTTGCTCCATGTAGCTTACTCCTCTAGGAAAGTCTTAACTCAATCATTTCAAAACCTTACTTGGGGTCACTTTTTCTTTGAAGCTTCCCTTGCTTGACACCCTGTTGTTCCCTAGTAAGAAATGACATCTCCCTCCTTTGGGCTCTGCTAAATCCCATAATCAATTCGATCAAAGCACCTACAAGCCCTTTGTGACGTTTATGTATTCACAAGACTATCCACCTCTGCTAGACAGTGATTTTCTAGAGGGAAGGAACTATGTCTTATTCATTCCTGTATGCCCAATGCTGAGAACAGCAGAAACTTAATATATAATTTCTGAAAGCTTACAGGAATGAATAACGAAGGACTATAATCAGCAAAGTGACGTGATTCATTTGAAGTTTTAAAAAACTCTCCATCATAGGGGAGATGGGCTAGAGTTCAGAGAGGGTTGGGAAAAAAAGCATCAAGACTCTTTGGGGTTCAGACACTGTCTCCAGAATGCTTCTGTTATCTTCAGAGGTAATCCTGGGTCATACAAGCCATTACCATCACCCAGTACATTATTTGAACACTGAGTCTGCAGAACCTAAGACACCGAGCACGTGTCCTGATGTGGTCCAGGATGGGGTAGGGAATGCTGCAGCATGATGCCCTCTGGAAGGGATCAACCTTGGTGAGGGTCCTGGAGCTGTGGAGACAGCACCAGGCGAGACCCTTCATCCACTGCACAGCTCTTCCAGGGCCCTTTGGAAATTCCTTATGCTCAAGGGTAGGTAGTAAGATGGACCTGCTTTTCAAAAAGTCAGTTTTTCATTTGGGTCCTGAGAGCCCCCAAAGCTGAATGAGATGCAGGGGGTTACCAGTGCCCAGTGCTGCCTGGGGAAAAGGCAGAACCAGCTTGTGAGGCAATATCCAGTCCTGTCCTTTGGGGCCCAGTCACAGAGGCACAGATGTAAGCCCAAGATAATGGAGGGCTTGGGGAAGGGGGTGGTTCTTGTTCCAACTATTCTCCCAAAGACCAAATGACTTAGATGCTCAATTCTAAAGTAAGGACTAACTTGACCTTTCAATAAACTGCACTTAATTAAAGCACCCAAATTGATGAGTTTTGACAGATTTACATACTCCCTGCTAAGGACTGAACTCTGCCCACCCAGAATTCTTACGTTAAAGCCTTAATCCATCCATGTGACTGTATTTGGAGATGGGGCCTACAAAGAGGTAATTAAGGTTAAATGAAGTCATAAGGGTGGGAACCTGACACAACAGGATTGGCATCCTTCTAAGAGGAAGAGACACCAGAGCACTCTCTCTTTTTCCTTCTGTCTGTCCTCTGGCCTCTCCACCCCACCCCCGTTCTCTCCTGTCCTCTCTGTCACTCTCTCTCCAACATGTGAGTGCACAGTGAGGAGGTGACCATCTAAAAGCCAGAAAGAGAGCCCTCACCAGAACCCGACCATTTTGGCACCCTGATCTCAGACTTCAAGCCTCCAGAACTCTTAGAAAACTAAATTTCTGTTGTTCAAGCCACCTAGTCTATGGTTTTTGTTATGGCAGTTTGAGCTAAGACACTCATAAAACCACCACTATAGTCACGATACAGAACAATTTCACCCCAACCCCCAATTTTTTATTCTTTTTACAAAAGACTGAAAAACTTTAAACTTGAGACTAGGAAAAAATGTCTGCTGTAGGGAGGAAAAAAAAAAAACCCAAAAAACACACAATCCTTTCCAAAATGCCCCTTGAATTATTTTGTTGCCTGTAATGTCATAATGCCAAATTTTAATGAAGAAAAAAAGCCTTTATACACTTAAGGTGGAGAAATGACAATAATTCAGCCCTGAGTATCCAATTATGCTGGGCACAGTCCCCAGCTCTGAACTGGTTCTGGTAACCTATATATTTTCCAGCTAAGGCGTGATAGCTATTTATCAAAAGCAGCAAGTTATCTGAATATAGAAAATTCCAGAATGTTGAAAAGAAATCCTTTGATGCTTTCTAGCCTCTTCCTTCCCTAACTTCTCAGGAGTCAAATTCCCTTCTCCTCTGGAAACACCTTCTCAATCCTTGACACTCCTCCCTCAGTCCTTCCCCGGGCAGTGTCAGTGCAGCTTCCCAATGGGGAAGGGCCTCCTGTGGTTCCCTACTGTGTCCCGGCCAGACGGTGTCCAGCAAGAGGTGCCGCAGAGGAAATGTTTGTGGAACGCATCCCAGATTAAATTAAGTGAGAAGGAGGTGACCAAAGGAATGGCAGCCATGTGAGGCTGTCAATCTTGATGTTTAATGCATATTAAGACAGCCTAGAATGTCATCTAGTAAATTGTCTTTTGATTTTTATGAGATCTCTGGGCAAGCAGGGCTGGCAGAGCAGAGAAATTATTCTAACCGCCTAGAGGAAATGGCCTGACTGCTGCATCACAGAATCAAAGGCCCCTCTCTAGTAGAATCCACACTTCCAGCTCCAGCTCCCATCTGCCCTGTATGTACCTGATGGTCCAGATACTATGACTGTGTATTAGAATTTAAATCTATGTGCGTTTTGTCTCTACTTTTCCCTATGTTGTTGCCCTTTGTAGTGTCAAACTAAAATGGAGTCACTTATGTCAGGAATAAAATGCAGTTGGCCAACGCAAGCACATTAAAGAAAATTAAACTTAACCTTACCCAATGTAAGTTGTAAGAATTTACAGCTCTCCTCAGAGATCAGTAGAGGACGCCAGCCAATCCCCAAGGGCCAACTCTGTTCACACCACCTCGGGACTTCCCTGCTCCCCAACTCAGCTACTGATCCAAATAAGGAAGACCACCAGGCAACCAATCAGCTGAAAAAGCAAAAACTGGCATTTACCCATGAAAATCCCTTACTCTGTGAGCAACTCAGAACTCACTGCCCCCACAGCCCTGAGCTTCCTAGCTTGTGGGTCGAAACCCTCGCAAAACAAACACCTCACCTTTCTGCCTTGTTGCACTCGGAGTTTGGTTTTTAATACTTTTCACATATGCGCTTCCCACTTTGTCTGTGGTGGCCTCCGACTGAAGTCTTCAAATCCAAGCTCAAAGCTTCCTTTCCTTGAGAGCCTCCCTTCTCGGCGTCCCGCTCTCGCAGCGCGTTGCCGCGCGTCCGCCATGGTCTCTCCCGCGTCGCTTCCACTAGCCGCCTCTTGTTTGCCTTTCACGAGCCCCCTGAGGGGTGCTACGGAGTCTTAATCATCTTGTAAACCCACGGCCTAATCCAGGGCTATGTACGTAAAGCCGCTCAATAAACACTTGTAGAGTCTGACTGCCCGATAAGCACTCTCACTCTCCTTCCCGGATGGAGAGAGGGCGGAAGAGGCAGCTCCGCGGTGGGAGGGGCCTGGCCTGTGTCCTGGGTTTAAGTTCCGGTTCATCGTTCATCACCTTCTATATTCAATTTCCATGGCTGTGGAACCAATTAACACAAGCTGAGCCGTTTTAAACACCACCTGTTTATTATCTCCTGATTTCTGTAGGCCTCAAATCCAGGCCCAGCTGAGTTGGTTCTCTGATCAGTGTTTCACAAGGTTGCAATCAAGGTGAGAGCTGCATTGAGTTCCTTTCTGGGCTCGGGGCTTTCAGGCACGCGTGGTTGTTGGTAGAATTCAGTTTCTTGCAGCTGTAGGGTGCAGGCCCCTAAGGCCGCCTGCATTTCTTCTCACGTGGCCTTCAGCTTCAAAGCCAGCAAGGGAGAGTGTCCTCCATGTCAACCTCTCTCACTTTTCCAATCTCTGCCTTCCTCTGTCTCCAACCTCTCTGCATAGATTTAAAGGATCACGTGATTAGTCAGGCCTGCCTGGATGTTTTCCCTTTAGATTAACTCAAGGTCAGCTGGTAAGTAACCTTAATTACATGTGCACAATCTTTCTGCCACATAACATAACGGAATTAGGAGTGCTATCCCATCATATCTACAGGTTCTGCCTACACTCAAGGGGAGGAATTATACAACGGCAAGGTTCAGTGGGTTTATCTTAGAAATCTACTTCACCCCACCGCTTCAGGCTACATTACAGTTTCCTTAATTGAAAAATGAATAAACTAACCTCCCAGACTTGTGGTGAAGACTAAACTAAATTAAATACACGAAACAGCCATTTAGTTACTGTAGGTCTCTTCTCCCTGTTTTTTCTGGGCTGCCTGTCTCTTAACTGTTCTCAGGTTATCTAGAGAACAGATACCAGCTGGACAGTATGCCTATGAAACAACTCTATGAGATGTTTAATAACAAATGCAGACTTAAAAAAAAAAAGATTAATTGATAATGTCCAGTGGTCTGATTTTTGGAGGGTAGTGATAGCTGAGACCATCCAGAATTAGCCCATGCCCCAAGTGAAGATGATTTTATAAAGACAAATCCAAGCTCCTCAAGGAGATTATTTTATAAAAGGCTTAGACCATCATTTGTCTTAATAAAACAAAAACACTTGTCCATGGCATTTGAGTTTTAATAAGTTAGATGCTATGATAAAGAAAACCTATGACACTGGGTTTTAAGAAACTAGATACTCTGAGCCCAGAGAAAAGGATGCTATCAGCTTTCAGGATACAACTGATATAGGACAATGCAGAGCTGGTCCTCTCAGCTCTCTATCTCAGTCAGTCCTTGCTGCAGGCATCTTCTGCTTGTGCTGACTCCTTGCCCAGCTGCCTAGAGACCTTCACAGTGATGTCCCACCTGGGCAAGTTCTCCTCCAGACTTTTCTGATTCTTCTCCACAAAGTCCATCACTCCCAGGTTCTACCACTTCAGTACCTTGCTGGGTACCCACATAATCAGGTACAGGAAGAGCAGCAATGTCAGCCAATGGGAATGGCTGAATACGACAGCCTCTTCCTGGTTACATCTGCACTCTACAGAGGCCTTCAGTATTATTCAGCCAAAGGAGACTTCCTTTCCTCTCAGGGTGGGAAGGTAGACCCCTCCGCTTCCCCAAGCGCACAGAGCCACAGCTCTCCCCCACTGGAGTGGAAACCTACTGCTTACAGAGCTCCATGAGTGGTAAAGGGCACACCAGTGGCCAGGTCCCATCACTCCAAACCCTGTGAGCCCTAAATACAGAATAACTTGCAGTCCCTCACATGGGTCGTGTGCTTTCTTACCCAAAGTGAATAGTCCTTATGCTTCACCTGGCTCATTCCTACTCAGTCTTCAGGATTTGACTTAGCAGTCACCTGCTCCAGAACGCACTTCCCCTCTGCAAGTCAGGGATTGGTCCCCCTCCTTATGCTTGCACAGCCCCATCACAGTATCTACCACATTGGTGGTGAGACTGCCGTATAGGTGGGCTGGCCTGTCGCTCCCAGTAGTTGGCGAACCCACTGACTCTCCAGTAGTGAACCTGAAATTTGCTTAACATTCAAAAAACTTTGAGGAAGGAAGGGAGGAAGGAAAAAAGGAAAAGGAAAGGAAGGATGACCATGAGGATGTCAGACTGATGGGGACATCAGACTAACCGGGGCTTGAGACAAAGCAGTTGGTTGGGGAACATGGGGGAGTGATTAGGCCTTCCTGAAGGAGCACCTTATATCAGCATTTCAGTCAGGCATCAAGGCCAGGCATCCAGTCCTGGCCAAGAGGCTCTGCCACGTACTTACTCTGAGATCCTAGATAAGTCTTTCCCCCAGAAAAGTCTCAGCTTCCTCCTTGACTCATGTGTGGTGTAGCTGGATTATCTGGCTTTGGCCATCTATGAGGAGAAGTTTGCTGAGAGTGGTGATGCCCCGAGCCACCAGATACTAAGCATCCTCTCTGCCCAAAGCCTAGTCCTGAGTTTCCTGCTTCTTTGTCTGAGGAAGCTTGTGATTGGGTCGATGAATGAACTTCCCAAACCTGAGATTTCACCAATTAAGCCTGAAGCTCACTGCAGCCCTTAAGTGGCCAAACAAACCATAGCAAATGAAAACTGACTGGGAATGATCAGGAGATGTTTTATGGGTCAGATCTATCAGTTTCTCTTTAATCTGTTCCATCAGCAGCAATGATGCAGGATTCTCAGGGGAGGAGTCCAAGAGCAATGGAGAGGCGTCCATGCTGGTCTCACTTAGCAGCGTCTGACTCAGTGAATTGGTCCTCATCTGGTGCAAATGCCAAAGTAGGGCAGTTTTGGGGCAGAACATGGGTTGTCAGGGTTCCACCAAGCCAGGGACGGAGTGTAGCTGGCCCACCCTCTGGTCTGACATCCCTCGGAGAAGAAGCACTGCAACAAAGCAAGTGGTTCAATTCATGGAGCTGAAAATGCCTAGTAAAAGGGAGTGAGAAAGTAAGCTGGGGGACAGGCTCTCAGATTATGTCATTCACTTTTGCAAATGTTGGTTATAAAACATAGATAAAACACGGGAAAATGTTTTTAAGATAGTGCTAAATGAAAAAGCAAGCTATAGATTTGTATTTGTAGTGTGGTTATAATTAGGCAAATGAACAAAAGCAAAATTCACAGAAAACTCTGTATAAAGACAAACAATAGCATAGAGATCTCTGGCAGGTAGAATGATTATCCTTGAAAAATTCTATTTTCTCCACTTTTCTGACTTTCCTGAAAAGTGCCTATATTTTATGTTGTTATGATTAAAAATAATCATCTGACAAAGGGTTCTTCAAGGCCATTTGCTTCAGTGGCTGCCAAGCATGGTTCTTCTGGGTGCCCAGCGCCTGCTCCAGCATCTCCAGGGAAGCTCATTAAATATGCAAGGGTCTAAGCCACACCTCTAGAAATCCTGACGAGGCAAGCCTGGCATTCGAGCAGGAATCTGCATTCATTAAGTTAAAACTAAAAAGCTGGCCAGGTTATTCCAAAGTGGACCCAGAGCTGTAGGTTCTAGTGCAGCTCGTCTTTGCCAAATGAGGAAACAGGCCCCAGAGAGAGGAGTCACCTGCCAGGTACATGACAGAAACAGGACTGGAGCTCAGTACCCATTCTGGTGGAGCACAGTGGACTGGGTAATTAGACACAGATTGTGAGATATGAGAACTCCGTGCTCCTTCTGTGTTTCTTGGCATTGTATGATGTGGCTCCAAAGGCAGACCTTTCTGGAATGGCCTGACCGGTGAGACTGCTTAAGAATGCTTACTGGAGTAAACATGCTCTTCTTGTGACCTTTTACGAACAAAGGCACCCGGCCCTCGGGATTGGAAATGTTGATATGGAGAATCTGGATAAAAGGGCTCTGATTCTGCCCTCTTTCCCTAAGGGCTAGCATTATAATGTCTGTTGATTTTGGCCTTCAAGGCAGAAAGTAGAATTGCTCATGCTCCTTTGACATGCAAGGTTGCTGTGTCTAAATGGGATGCCAGAAGGGCAGGGTGGCCCCAGTCTTCTGGCCAGAACTCCGCTCCTTCAGGGGCTAACCTTCAGCCTGGGAGAGAAGCAGAAAGGGCAGGAGTGGGGAGAGACGGCCTCAGAGATGCAGCAGCAGTCAGAGCTGCCGAGTCAGTTCTGCGCATGCTCCTAATAATTACACCACATGCCATTCAGCCAGGGCCTTTCTAGCAGGGGCCATCAAAGCTGCCTCCTTCCTTATATATTTCTCATTAAATGATGTCCTCGGAGGTGACAGATGTCAAACTACATTGTTCTGCCTCCTGTGAACACAACTGCACCTGGATGGAGCTGTCTTCTCACCTCCTGCAGCATAAGCAGCCCCTGCCTCACTGTATGGAGATCAGGGGGTTTGGAAAACAGCTGGTGTCCCAGCCAGAATCTCACTCAGGTGACTTCAAAGGAAAAAAGAGTTTATCGTTGGGATATCCAGGGTCTGGAGCAGGGCTGGAGAAACAGTCAGGAAGCAGGCAGTTCTAGGTGCCAGAAAGAACAATGATAATGATAACAATAATAATAGCTAATGTGGGAAGACAGGGTTTCCTCTCATCCTCCCCCGACCTCCCTGAGGAAGAGGGTGTCTGTGTTAAGACAGTAGAAAGACAGAAGTTTTGCTGAAAGGATCCCAGTCCCCAAGTGGCATCCACACTGCAGCATCTAAAGACCCACTGTAGGCAACCAGAGGAGGGTCAAAATGACCACAGAGCATTTGCAGTCCTTCTCTTGAATGGAGATGAGGGTCATGAGAAGAGGACTGAGGCTTGGCTCAAGAGCATAAGAAGAAAGACTCAAGGGCAGGGTGACTGGAAAACACAGGGAGAGAGGAGTCTCCTGGGCAGACCTCCAAGAAAGACTTTATATCGCAAGTGGATCGGGGGAAGGTCAAGAAATATTTTGCACCACCATCCAAATTCAGTGTGCTTCATCTATTTTTCTTTTTGGTGATGGGGTACCTACCTGTCATTTTTGACCTTACAGGTAAACTGAGGGGGTTACACAATACCATTTAAGCACCTAATCTTTTAACATTTGCTTAAAATTGGTTCAAGTTCCAAACCTAAGTGTACTAGTAAACTTACAATCTCCACCACCACCTCTACCATCACTACCAATTCATCTGGAAATTCCTGGAAAGCACTGCACTGCACCTGGACACCTCTACTTAAACCCTCTTCCTTTCTCTAAGTTAACTATCAAATTCTGGCATCTCACAGCATGAACCATCAATCCCCTGCACATCAGTCTTCCCTCAAACACCACCAACACACCAAGATCTGCATACTCTACATTTTTAAAATTAATAGACTTTATGTTTGTTTCACAAAAAAAATTGGGCAGATAATAGAGTTCCCATATTCCCCCTCCTCCCTATACATCTTAGATGAATGGGCTACATTTGTTATGATTAATTAACATATACTGATACGTTATATGAAATCATTTATATTTATGCTATGAACTTAATGGTTTCACCATGGTTCACTCTTTGGGTTGTACAGCTCTATGGGTTTTGACAAATGCATGATATCATGTATTGACCATTGTAGTATTGCATTAGTCAGGGTTCAACAGAACCAATAAAAGATATTTTTACTTGTATTATTTTATTTATATTATTAATATTAAATATTACTTAAAATGGTCAATGTTAGTATTAATTAAAATGTTAACCAAAGGGAATTGGTTCATGCAATTATGGAGACTGATAAGTCCTGAGATCTTCAGCTAGTGAGCTTGAGACTGGAGAGTTGATGGCATAGTTCCAGTCTGATTCCAAAGGCCTCCAGGATCAAGACTCAAGAGCAGATGTTTCAGTTTGAGTCTAGAGGCAGGAAAAAACTGATATCCCAGTTCAAGGAAGTCAGGCAGGAGAAAATTCCCTCCACTCAAGGGACAATTGGCTTTTTTGTTCTATTCAGCCCTTCAACTGATTGGAAGAGGCCCACCCACCTTAGGGAGGGCATCTGCTTTTCTCAGTCTACCCAAGTCAATTGTTAATTCCATGCAAACAGCTTCACAGACGTACTCAGAGTATCTGACCAAATATCTGGGCATCCCATTGCCTAGCTGAGTTGACACATACAATTAACACTCAAAATATTGTACAGAATAGTTTCACCACCCTAAGAAGCCCTTGTGCATAAACTATTCATACATCTCCTCTCCTCCAACCCCTGGTAACCACTGATCTGTTTACCATCTCTGTAGTCTTGACTTTTCCAGAATGTCTTTTAGTTAGAATCATACAATAATCATATAGAGGACCCACAGACAAGGAGAAAACATTTGCAAAACACATATGATAAAGGATGTGAATCCAAAATATACAAAACCCAACATTATGAACACAAATAATCCAATTGAAAAAGTGCAAAATAATCTGATGAAGACACCTTACCAAAGAAGATGCAAATAGGCACAGGAAAAGATGCTCAACACCATATTTCCCAAGGGAACTGCAAATGAAAACAAAAATGAACACCTATTAGAATGGTTAAAATCCAAAAAACTGACAGCACCAAGTGCTAATGAAAAGCAACAAGAATGCATTCAGTGTTGGTGGGAATACAAAAGGTCTAGCCATTTGGGAAGACAGTTTGGCCATTTCTTACAGAACTAAACATAAGACACACCAATGCTGTTCCTAGGTATTTACCCCACTGTATTCAAAACATAGGTCCACACAAAAACCTGCACGTGGATGTTTATGGCAGCTTCATTCATAATCACAAAGGTGGGAACAACCAAGATGCCTTCAGCAGGTGGATGGATAAACAAACCAAAGCAGCACAGGGAGGAGGGAGAGAAGGGGATGAATTTGTGAGGTCTCTACTACTACAAAAAGGGCCAAAGCCACACCTGAGCCCGCGGGTCAGTGGTATCACTGGAATCCAAAGGACTGTCTGTCCTACTAGAAAGCTGAGCACAGTCAGTCCATGTCTGGAAAGCATGTGGCACTTCTTGGAAAGCAGCAGGTGCAGAATACATGTTAGTTTGCTGTCCCTTTCCATGTATTCCATAAATCAGAGGGAGGGGCTTGCTGCCTTCCTGAGGTGATGTCTGGGCCTCACCTGCTTCTTGTTCTGAATCTTACCTTCCCATCTGCAGCAGGATGGTGGGATAGCCAAAGTCTGACTTGCAAGGTACCAAAGACCCACCTCTCAGTTCAGTTTAGCTCACTCAGCACTTGTTGATACCTGCTGTGTCACCAAGACCAGTCTCAGACTATCTTTCCCGCTGGCCAGAGTCACACTTTGGATTTTTAGGACCTTAAATGTGGGCTGCATTGAAGTGAACTAAAGGGCCCTGCTGAATACAAATTTGTGATTGAGCAGAAGTGAGATATTAGTACCCACTGACAAGAACCAGGAGGAATCAGGGTTCAGGTTTCAGAAGAAGAAGGAATCAGGGTTCAGGTTTCAAATCCTAATGGAGGCATTAGGATTTGGCAATAGAAAGGTCTAGAGCTCAAAGGTGGGATGTGCAAATCTGGGGCTGGAGAGCCCCATGGATCTAGAGGTAACGTGTCGGCTTCAAACAGACTGGATTTCTGGAACCTGACTGGTTCTCTGCTAACATGTACGTTGCTTGCACTCAGGAGACTCTGAAAGAACATTTATCTTGATAACTTTAAGGGACTAGCAGGGGACTTGCTCAGTATTACCAAAGGAATTCAACGCAGGTCTTGGTCAAGGACTCAAGAGTCTACTCTTCACCCAGCGGTCTTTCAGCTAGACTGTGAGACTGCTTCCGCCCTCACTTCTGGGGATGTAAGCAACCTCTCAACTGACCTTTGAGGATGTGATGGAGGAATGAAAACTGCCTTGAGATGAGAAGAGTAAGAGAACTGTGAGACATGAACTTGGTGACAGAAGAAAGACACCTTGTTTGAGTCAGAGACAGGAAAGTCTAGAACCCTGGGGGAAGCAGCAGGGTTGCTGGGGTGGAGAGCAAGCAGTGCCCAAAGAACCTTAGGGAGTCACTCAGGGAACCAGCAGGGAGGCCGGCCTTAAAGGCACAGGTGCAGATGCAGGGGGCCACCACGGCCTGACTTTCTAGTTTGGTCAAGCACTTCATTTCTAGAGACAGACAGCCTGAGGCTTCAGTGAGGCATTATTATACATCAGCTCAGGTTAGGCGTTTTGCTTTCCATCCTGGCCAAAACTGATTTTATATTTTTCTGATGCAAATTAGGTGGGAGTACTCTGGGAAACAAATTTTGTCTTCCAAGTTCAGTTTTCAATATTCATAATATATTAGTTTCTGCCACTGGTAGATATAACATGACTGGCTGAGTATGAATCACCATAAACTTGATAAAACAGGTTATTTGCCCTGAAAGAGGAAAGAAGATCAAGAAGCCAAAAGCCAACTTATAATTCACTGAGTTGATGTGTTTATACAGTTATATCTACTAGGAGATACAGACAGACAGACAGACAGACAGATAGGTAGATAGATAGATACAGGTAGATATATATAGACGAATTGTAGGATAATAAGGTCCTTGGAAGAAATACTGCATGTAGCTCTCTATGGAAAGACCTATTTCTCAATCAGCTATGATAGCTTGTCTAAATCATACTAACTCACTGGGAACTTCTTCTAAGCAGTCATATATCCCAAGATAAACAATAGATTATCAGAAGTGAGGTTAGTGGTCATAGTGTAGATCAAAGACAACCTAATGAAAAGTGCAGGTCATTGACCCAAACCAATAAGAGTTCCTTTTGTAAACAAGCAAGTGCCCTCCTCTCTCTGATCTGCTTGGTTCTCCTCTCAACTGAGTAGATGGAGAAGGTGCAGGGAGAAAAGTCAGTTTCAGCTCTTATCCCTCCTCCAGGGATTTGACAACAGCTACCTGGAAGTGAATGCAGACATTACTTCCAAAATCGATGACAAACTGTCCTGATCAACTATGGCTATGACTAGGGCTATGATTAGAAGAAAATACATTTGACTTTCCTGGATTGTATAATCTTTTTGGGGTCAGCCTTATGATCTCAGCATAGAAGGTGAATTTGCTATTTATGGACTTGGTGAGTTACACAAACCTAGGGTGGAATTCTGGCTTCTTACCAGTTGTGAGTCTATCTCAATTTTCTGACCCCTATAAAGCAGGAATGATAATTGTACCTACTCCATAGGGCTATTATATAAATGAGACACTAACTATAAAGTGCCTTACCACATTATAAATGCTCAAAATTCCTATCTGCTATTATTCTTGATGCTATTAATGATGATAATATTATGTATGTTAACATCAATGCACTCTCCCCCAACTTCTTTTCAAAACACATCACCAGGGCTGCCTCCACCATGCTGCACACCAGGCTAAGCACTGGGATATAGTGATGCCTTCAAGTGCCTTGTGAAAGTGAGGGAGCCCAAAATCTCAGTTAGTGATTTCCGAAAGAGCTTTAGGAGGGGCTGCAGGGGGTACAGCGATGAATCAAAGGAAGGGAAGAGAAGTCAGCTTTGCCCTGGAGATCCGGAGACACTACATGGAGAAACAATTGCAGCCTTGAAGGGTGAGATCACCACATGTGTGAGGAAGAAACACATTTTAGCCTGAGGTGACAGCAAAGGTCAGCCAGTCTGGTGCCTTGCTTTGGTCCCAGAGGGGTGCCTGAGTCAGGAATCTGGTAGCAAGACTTCCATGGTGGGCCATGGAATAAACATGAAGAAGATGAAATTATTTATTAGTGACCCCATCATCCCATCCACGCCCTCTGCTCCTTCCAGACATACAAAGTTTCACCCGAAGCCAAGGAAGCTCATGATTTAGGTCCCGGGAGGGGCCTAGCAATGTTTTCACACTGTCATATGTTTCTGTGAAATCTGAAAAAATCAGATTATTTGAACCACAAATGGTTGAGACTACTATCTTGTCCCCTGCCAACTTCCCTTCTGTCACTTCTCCTCTTGGGCGAGTGGTGCTGGAGTGGCTGTGACAATCTCCTGGATCTGGCTCCAGAGAAACTGAGTTCTGAACACATTCAGTTTGGGTCTAGTGGGATCTGTTTACGGAATGTGCCATCTTCCCCAGACATGGTCACTGCTAGCCATCTGCTGGAGGAACGGCGTCCAGGCACACTGCCGCTGCCGTTCTGCCCACTCACGACAGTGAAGGCACAGCCGATCGGTAGACACAGGCTTCAGGGGCCTCGCTCAGGAAGGTCGTGAATAGGGAGGAGGAACAAGGTTGAAAATATAGAGCCCGAAGCCAATTCAGGAAAATGTCTTAATGAGACTTGTAAAATCCTAAGTGGAGAATTTGGTTCTCATCGACACCCTGTCAAAATGGTCAGAAATGCAATTACAATGACACCATCCACGTCCTTCCCTTTTCTGAATGGAACTGTGTAAAACAACGTAACTGAACACCCAGGCTGGTAGGGAAAATGCCTGAAGCAGTGCCACCAGCAGTGAGGACGGCTGTGTGTGAAGGCATATGCTTTACGTATTCTAACTATAATAAAAAATCACTTTTTAACCAATGAAGCTAGAAGACTGAATTATCCTTCTATGCTTGCTATAAAAATTATCAAAAATTGTTATTAATATGAAGAGAGATGGAGTATATGGGCAAAAACTGAAGGAAAAATTATTCAAGAGGTGTCTCAGCCAGTTAATAAAACAGTATCATTTTTCTAGATTTTTGTCATATTTTAAAAATTTCTACCCCTTCCCTGTTGTGCTGGCTTGTTTTTCTTCTCTGCTGTCTGTACCTCACGTCCTCCCAACCAGTGGATCAGAAACTGCATGCAGATCTTAAGTCCTTATGTAGTATGTCTCCAAAAGGATTCCACAAATCCTTGACATTTTCAGAGCACCACCTTCTCCATTCTTCAGGAGTTTCTCTTTCTAGAGCTCTGTGGCAGACACCCTTCCTTCAGCTGCCCCTGTATCTTCCTTGTAAACAGAACCTTATTTTGTAGGCAGCAGGTGGGCAGCAGCGGGCTCAGGGAAGACTGGCACTTTCACATCCCCAGGCTGAGTGGTTTAAGCTGGCCAGGTAATCCCGGTCATCTGTATCGGGGACTGCACTGGATGCAGGCACATGACCGAGTTTGGCCAACAAGACTAAAGGGACACCTGCTGGGGGGCCTTGACCTTCATAATAAAAGAAAGAATACTCCACTTTGCTGGCCCGGCCCCTATAGCCTGCCTGGGGTATGACTAAAGAATATGTTGCTTTAAGCTTCAGTAATCATCTCGTCACTCTTAGTGAAAGGCCAAGAGCACTGCCGGGTATAGACACACAGCCCTGACATGGCTAGTCCTCTGAATCAACTCGGAATCGCTTGTCTCCAGACTTCTTGTATTTTTTGTAAATGAGAAATATCCTTACAGATTTAAGCCAACTTTATTGTTTATTGGTGTTGTTACTTGCAGCCCAAAGTAATCCTAACAGACAGAAGTATGCAGCAGAGTCTTATTAGACCAAAGTCACTCCCAGCCTGGCCTCGTCCTCTATGCTCCTCAGTTTGGAGTGCCTGTTATTCTCATTTAGCAAACTACTTACGCTGGTGATGCAGCTGGGAAACACTTTGCTGAAATGCAGCCAGTGCAGACTGCTGGTACATTTTTAGCCAGTGCCTTCAGCAAGGTCTTAAAAGCGATAAGTTGAGGCTTAACTAGACTCCAAGAGCAGAGAGAAAAGACGGTGTTGCTTTACTAAAAGGAGGCCCTTTTTGCTCATGTCCTAAAACCCAAGTTGAATGTAAGCCCAATAACTTGGAGATAATCAAGGTCAGAAAGTCTGAAATCTCTACCCAACCTAAAATTGGACATAAAAGAGGAAGAAAGTTTAGAAAGAGATGACTGCGGGAAAAGGTAAACCTGTTGTCAGGCTTCTTCCCACCACCTTCTCATAAATACTCCCTGTCTGACAGAGGGGACTATCATGTCCATTGGAAAGATATATCTAGGAAGAAAGTTGGGGTTAAGGAGAGATTCCTGTTGCTGCTTTTGCAAATGAGGCCATTGATTTGAAATGATTCAAGGTGAGAAAGTTAAACTTTAAGCCAAGGGATGAACACAATAACTTTAGTTACTTGAATGCCCACGGAAGAACTCAGAAGCAAATACGCTGGAAACTACTAAGTTTAGAAATGACCTCTACGGCCAAAGGAATCCCGGATCTGGCTGGCAATACAATCCTAATGTCTAAGCAATTCCTTGACCTTGGAATTTGTCACATCAGGAAATGGACTAAAAAAATCTATGCATGCCCCAAAGGAGCACATATCATCCTCCAGGACACAAGGCAGGAGTGTCCATGGAGGAAAGCAGACTAGGAGTGTTGTCCCAGGTAGTAGAGTCAAGGGATGTCAAGTTGATTGGTCAAAGAGTCATTTCATTCCCGGGCAGAAGGGTCTTATCAGTTGTGTTGAACAGCAAAATATGCTAGTATTAGGGACCACTGTGCAATACTTCCTCCCCGTCCTTTCTAAATACAAAATGTTGTGATTATTAACCCATGCCTTCTTCACTATTGAATAATGGCTTGGTTTGGGAATTTTTAAAAAAATTGTCTTTTAGCCATTGACAGAGATACACTTGCTTTTAAGTTAATGAAATTTTGGTGTCAGGGACCCTCACTTGCATGGACTCCTTCCATGGTTCAGTGTGGTCTTCTTGGTGTCACCAGAGATACAAGACACAGCAGCTGGAGGTGTGGAGTGCCATCCAGTCTGGGGTTTACTCTCTGTGCCCAGGTGTAATCCTGATGCTTCAGGCAGGGTCAGTGGGCTATTAGCTTTTCCTCTATATCTGCCTGGCCCCCAGGAACACCAGGCCTCTGCTAGGCCACTATTCAGCATCTGGATCTGTGATGGTTAATTTTATATGTCAATTTGCCTGGGTGACCATACCTAGATATAGATCAAATATTAGTCTAAATGTTGCTGTGAAGGTATTTTTTGATGAAATTAATATTAAAACCAGTAGACTCTGAGCAAAGCAGCTTACCCACCATAACATGAATGGGTCTGATACAATTAGTTGAAGGCTTTAAGAGAAAACAGATGGAAGTCTCCCGAGAAAGAAAGAATTCGGCCTCCAGACTGCCTTCAGACTCCAAACTCCAATATCAGGGTCTTCCCTAGGTCTCCAGTTTGCCAGCCTACCCTACAGATTTTAGACTTGCCAGCCTCCATAACTGTGAGAGAAAATTCATTAAAACTTATCTCTCAGAGCTACAGTAATCAAAACAGCATGGTATTAGCATAAAAACAGACATATGGATCAATGGAATGTACTAGAAAGTCCAGAAATAAACCCACACACCTATGGTCAATTAATCTTTGACAAAGGAGGCAAGAATATACAATGAAGAAAAGACAGTCTTTCAGCAAGTGGTGTTGGGAAAACTGGATAGCAGCATATAAATCAACAGAGTCAGAACACTCCCTAACACCGTACACAGAAATAAACTCAAAATGGCTTAAAGACTTAAATATAAGACAAGACACGATAAAGCTCCTAGAAGAAAACACAGACAAAACATTCTCTGACATAAATCTTAGCAATGTTCTCCTAGGACAGGCTACCTAGGCAATGGAAATAAGAGAAAAAACTAACAAATGGGGCCTACTTAAACTTATAAGCTTTGGAACAGCAAAGAAAACCATAAGTAAAACAAAACAACCACCTATGGAATGGGAGAAAATATTTGCAAATGATGGGACTGACAAAGCTTTAATTTCCAGAATATATAAACAGCTCATACAACTTAATAATCAAAAAGCAAACAACCCAATTCAAAAATGGGCAGGAGATCTAAACAAGCAATTCTCCAATGAAGACATACGAATGGCCAATAGGCACATGAAAAAATGCTCAGTATCACTAATTATCAGAGAAATGCAAATCAAAATACAATGAAGTATCATCTCACACCAGTCAGAATGGCCATCATTCAAAGGTCTACAAACAATAAATGCTGGAGAATGTGGAGAAAAGGGAACCCTCCCACACTGCTGGTGGGAATCTAGTTCAGTACAGCCATTATGGAAAACAGTATGGAAATTTCTCAAAAAAACTAAAATTAGACTTATCATTTGATCCAGCAATCCCACTTCTGCATATTTATCCACAGTAAACTCTAATTCAAAAAGATAACTGCACCTCAATGTTCATAGCAGCACTACATACAATAGCCAAGACATAGAAGCAACCTAAATGTCCATCGATAGATGGCTAAAGAAGCTGTCATATATTTATATAACCGAATGCTACACAGCCATAAAATATGCCATTGTAGCAACATGGATGGATCTAGAGATATCATTCTAAGTGAAGTAAGCCAGAAAGAGAAAGAAAAATACCATATGATATCACTCATATGTGGGATCTAAAACAAAAGAAAGAAAAAAGAGGACACTGATCAATTCATCTACAAAATAGAAACAGACTCACGTACATGGTAAACAATCTATGGTTACCGAGGGAAAGGGGGTGGGAAGGGATAAATTCGGGAATTTGAGATTTACAAATGTTACCCACTATATATAAAAATAGATTAAAAAACCAAGTTTCTTCTGTATAGCACAGGGAACTATATAAAATATTTTGTAATAACCATCAATGAAAAAGAATATGAAAACAAATATATGTATGTATATGCATGACTGGGACATTGGGCTATACACCAGAAATTGACACATTGTAACTGTCATTCAATTTTTAAAAATTTAAAAATAAAATAAAAATTAATCTCTTTCCCTTTATATATATATATATATATGTGTGTGTGTGTGTGTGTGCATATATATATGTATGCCTATCTTTATATATATATATTAAGCTATATATATATTAAGCGCTCTCTTTCTCTCTCTCTCTCTCTATATATATTAAGCTATTATGTATATATGGCTATCTTTAACCTCAAAGAGAAATGCCTGATTGAGAGGCAGAGAGCCTGCTCTCCTCCTTGCTTGGAGGCCAAGACAACTGAGGATTCATGCCCATTACCCCAGGTCAGGAGTGGTGGGGCCAACAGAAACTAGAAGTGCCAAGGACCAGGTTGACTTGCTTTCCATGGGACCTGCAATCTGCACCTGTGTCCTCTGAGATCAAAGGGCTGAAATTCTCCCACAGTTAATCTCGAAGCATAAAGATCTGCCTGAGTAAGAAAATGCAGAGAGTGTTACCACTGAGGTATTACATGTAAGAAAACAAGCTATAAAGTTGGATAAAATTATCTAGGGCCTTTTCTGTGCATGGCAGTCCAGACAGATGGAAAAACCATGGCTCCACCATGATGTGGTTGAATCCCCAGCTCCAACCCCAAATCCTGCCTTACCTCTTGGCTTGCTGTTATGCAAGATCAGCACTCCTCTTATTTTTAAAGTCAGTTAGAGTTAATACTTCTTGCATTTAAAATCATCTTAACTGATAAGGTCTGTGGCTTAAATTCAATACATCAAAGTTCTTGTCAGCTTGTTTTTGTCAAAATATACCGTTTAGGAATTTTATAATATTCATTCAGCAGGTTTACATATACTAGTCTTTATTTCATTGTTATAACATTTATGATGGTAAGATTGCTTAATTACTTGCAACTTTGAAAGCATATGCATTTCTCAGTATCTTGATAATGCTTGCTGTAGTGTTATTAGTTTATTTCACACACCATCCTTTTGGTCTTTGAATAAGTAATATACCAATTGTCATTTTTAATAGTAAGTCAAACTACTGCACAGTTTAATAAATACTTACTGAAATATAAAAACATTCATTTGCTTTCTGAAAAAAATACTAGCATCCATTTTTAACTTAAAAAATAATCTAGAGAAAGAAAGCAGGCTTCATCATTGTTTCTGTAAATACACTAGTGATAAGATTGCATGTTGTGAGAGATGTAAGCAATTCACTGTGATTCTAGTGAGCAATTTCCTTTAACTTGTTTCTGTTAAATGCAAACAGCCAAAGTCTGCAAAGTTTTTGTGCTCCCAGATAATCTGGGACATAAATAGGGAGCTGAAGTCTAGAGTGGACACTGAGGTGATATGAAGGAGGCAGAAAGCCAGCTGCTTTCCCTATAATCATAGCTGAGCCTTTAAGATTTGGTTCAGAATCCTCAGGGATTAGGAAATCCAGGCCCCTGTCTGGCTAAACTAGACAGGAAACGTGGTCTATCAGTTTCCTCCTTGAAAACTGCCAGCAATGTAAGTTCCTAGCCTCAACAGCATTCAATTCTATGGTTATAGCCCCTGAGAGCCAAGAGACTACCTCATGTCTCCTCGAAGTGTGTTCCTTTTTCATTAATGTCTACTGTTGCCTCCTTTTGTTCCACCCAACACCAACCCCAGCGATGGACAAGAAACGATTCCAAAACTCTTTATAATTTGTTTTTCTAAAACCATCTTTGTTTCAACACTCTGACTGCCTTAGGACTCTTGAGTCACTTCTGTTGTCCCTGTACCCTCAGTCACTTATCCTAGGCTCAGAACTATCAATGACATCAAACGCATGTGATATCGTCCACTGCAGCCCTTCCCTTTTCCTCATATTTCTGTTTCGCTCTCTCGGACCATTTTTTCCCATCCCAGCACTGAAACACATCATCCTCTTAGCTTCTTCTCACAGTAAATTATATCTAAGTTCCCTGCTACAGTTTGCATGACCTGGAAGCAGTTGGTCAAGGTGTTGAAAAGGACTGTCAACTGCATCACTGTCAAGAGGCCTCCCCAGGGAATGCTCAGTCCGTTCAGCTAACCACAGTCCAGGGGCTGGCCTTCAGTCTTCCAGGTCAGATGCCTAATTTTGCTGTACTCTCCAAAAGAGAGCTGCCTCCTGGGACAGACTCACCCCATGCCAGCTCTCACAGCCTGAAGCAGACTCAGAGGGCCAGTTCTATGGTGACAATATCACTCTCCCTGTGCCATGTCATTCCTAATGCTGTCTCTCTCTCTCCCCAAAAGAGAGAAACGTAAGAATCCAAATTGAAGTTAGAAGATTCCTGTGGGTATGAAATCAAGTTTAAAAGTTCTTAAGACATATTGCCAAGTCTCTTTCCAGGAGGGTAATATATACTAACTTACAATCTCAATGGTTGTGTATCAGCACTCGTTTTGATAGACTCTTGTCAATACTGGTCATAACTGAGATATTTTTAGTTAATTTGTAGGCTAGCATCCATTCTCATCATCTCCACTGGTATCAAATGACATTTTGAAATGCTCTTTCCATCTTTGGGGTGTATTAGCAGTATCGTGTCAATCAATGTCATACACAGTTCTAATCAAGAGGTTATTTTTAGTCTTTTCGAGGCTCCACAGTAAGATAACTGGATAGAACTGACCTTCAGAGCTTTATCTGAGGAAGAGTTCTGTGGATATCCCTAAAGCTGAATTTGGAAAGAAACTTTTTACCAGGGAGCAAAATAAAAATATTTTTGATTCTGATTCTAAAGCACTAGGTTGTAATCTTTCCCCAACCACATGCACATCCTATGCTGAAAATACTGGTGTACAGAGATTCACTTGCGTCAGCTTTATACAACCATCCGTAAGAACTTCAGTTACAGCATGAGTCACTTCTATTAGCTATTATCATATAGAGAAGAAATCAGGTTTGGGGAATAGAAAAGAGCAAAGTAGAATGGAGGTTTTTATGGTGAAGACTTGGGAGAGAATAAAAAAAGCTAAAGGAGGTCAGCCAGGGCTCAGAGCTACACTCTGACGTGTGTTTGGATGAGAGAGCTGAGCTGTACAAATCTCTAATAAGAGGATACTGGTGGATGTGCTTGTGCTTAGGGCTCAGTCCCTGGACCACAACAAGACCAGGCAGATGGGAGTCAAGAAGTCTGAGTCATCTAATCCAAAAGAAATTAAACATTTAGATTGAAAATCGAATAGGAAAAAAATGATACATCTATGACAAAGCAAAATTAATTTCCAAGCATTCTTCGGAAGCCTCAAGGAAGGGTTATATTAAATTTTTCCATGACACGTAAATTAATTGTACAGTACCAGTCACTATTAATTTAAAATGTATTAAGCACAGTTTTCTTTTAATTGGATTGAGTTGGGTTTATTTTGTATTGATGGATGTGAAACTTTTATAAGGGCATTCATAGTGTTTCTGTGATGTTGGTCCTCTCAATTCTACTTTTCCTATGGTGTTAAGATTCTCCACCATGCATTTTTCTTTACTCATACAATTTTTAGAGAAAGGTACTGATATTGTGAGTGATGCTGGAATTACCATGCTTTCTTCCTCCTGATGCGGTTTCATTTCTCAAGTATCACACTGTTAGAATCCAGCTGGCATGACACAAAAGTGTGGTACTTGTCACTAAGGGGCCTTTAGAAGCCGCTGGATCCATAGCTGTTTGCAGAAGAGACCTCTTGGGTGGATAGTTGGGGACTTTACCTTGCCTTCTAATCATCTGACTTGCTCAGTTTCCTCAGTTCATTACTCTCTTGGCTTCATGTCAATCTCCTAACCTCTATTTCTATGTCCCTCTCTCCCCACCCCACACATGCACACACCCTGTTCTCTGAGTCATTGCACAGACAGCCGTTTCATCAGGGCACTCCCTGGAACCATTAACTTTTCTCTCTCCCATCCTCCTGCCTCATCCATCCCTACCCACAGTCAGCCTTCCTGTCTGGAGTCTCAGATTCCTAGCCACTGAGCATCATAGTCCTGCAACAAAGGGACAAGTCAATTTGGCAGAGTGATTAAGTTCATTAACTTGAGCATCAAACTGTACAGCTCCAGTTAAAAAATGAGTGTTTATTAGTTATGTGACTTGGGCAAGTTACTAAATCTGTTTGAATTTCAGTTCCCTCATCTACCAAATAGATATAATAAAAGTACCTACTTAGACTGTTAAGCTAAGGGTTGGGCATAGAGTTGGCGACCAACAAACATTAAATGTTATTACTGCTACATGATGATGATGACAAACCAGGCACTTTGCTAGGCACTGTAGTATCTCCTTTAAACTTCGCAACAATTCTTTGAAGGTGATGGCATCTCCATTTTAAAGATGAGGAAGATGAGGTTTCCCAGGTAAGGGAAGAGGGGTTACTTTGTTATGCAGTGTCACCGGATCACAGCTATAGGACTCCAAAGCATGTTTCCTTTTTCCCATACTACACTGTGCTCTCAGTGTACATTAAAAAAGGAACAGACAGGTTTTCAAACTAGTATTTCCTGAGCTAAATACCAGGCTGTGCTGCTTTGTTTTCCTGGCATCCTCTCATTAAAGCCTCACTGAACACTTCTCTGTTCAAACGATTATTAATTATACCTGTAACTTTAGGAAAGCCATTCACAATTCCAATGAGACGTTTAGGCACAAAGGAAAGTCTCAATTTTCTCTTCAACCAGGGGAAAGTTCTAGGGCATTTCAGTGCCACCTGACCCTTCTGCATGCTTCACTGGTGGTGGCAACCAGATGCTACAATTCTTAATCCCATTTTTTTTTTTCACTGCTGGCTTATTTTGCACTGTTTTCCCATCCTCCTCAAGTTGGAGCACTTTGAATTATTGCCACACAGATGCCAGTGTTTCAGGGGTAAGACTGTGCAGTTAGAATGAAATTAAGTGTGTCAACAGTGATGCATAATGGAAGGACTGGCGTTTTCTGGTTGGATATTGGATTTTGTTCCATTGTGGGATTCAAATTAGCTCATAAACATTGGATGATATATGATAAATATTCCCTCTAAATAAAGCATACAGATTCTTCAGAGATGAGATTTATGTACCTGCTTGGGATACTCCTCACTTGTGCTTTATTCAGTGCCATGACTAAGTCACAACAAAGCCTCAACCCGGCAGTGAGGCTGCTCTCCTGAGACATGACTGTTCTAATATAATTCAGGCGGGGGTCTTAGGGCACTACACTGGAAGATTGCAAGGCAGGCAGACAAAAGTCCATTTGCATGAGGGACTGACTGGGGATGCTCATGGGAAAGCACTCATCCCCAGGGAAAGAGGAGCCAAGTTCCACCAGCTTCACTCTATTGCTGAGCTTTGCTATTGGCGCTGGGTCTGAGCATGGCACGGTGGTTGCCTGTCATTGGATGTCTCAGGCTTAGCCTCACTCCCATGCATTCGTGTCTGGGTTTTAAGGTGAGAGGACACTGCCAGCAAATACTGAATGTTCTGTATTGCTAAAGTAAAACAAAAGACAAAATCCAAGCTGGGTCCTTGAGGACAATGTTCCACCATAGGGTGGCAGAGACGTGCTCCCTCACATCAACCTCATCCACCACACAGCTCTGGTCTCAGCTCCAGGATGGTTCTGGCAGTCCCTGTGCAAGTTGGTGGAAGTGGCAGCAGTGGATTATGGGAAATGGCTGTGTTTAATGAAAAGTACAGGCAAGCCTAGTAGAAGTGTCGATGGTCTGGAGATGATTTAGGTCTGGACAAGGCAATGGAATTCACTAGACCTGGTGGTACCCAGGTGAAAGGAATGACAGTATGTGGCACTTAACTACAGAGGCTGACTGAACTTGCCTGTGAGCACATGTGTAAGCCGTGATGTAACTCCCAGGAATGGTGTCAAGGACTTTCCAGGAGGCTGGGAAGAAAGGGCCTGGGAAATACAGCTTATTACTGTAACCATGACTCCGTGTGTAAGTGACCAGGTGAGGCCTGGCTGCCTCGGGCCTCAGGGAACTATGTCACATGATAGTATTAATTATAACAGTGTGTGTCACCTCCCAAAACGGATCAATGTCCTAAACCTAAAACCTGAAACTATAAAACTGTAAGAAGAAAACACAGGGGGAAAGCTTCATGACATAGTATTTGGCAATGATTCCTTGGATATGATACCAAATGCAAGAGTAAGAAAAATAAATCAAATGGACTACATCAAAATTAAATACTTCAACACATCAAAGAACACAATTAACAGAGTGAAAATACAACCCAGAAATGGGAGGAAATATTTGTAATCATATAGTTAACAAGGAGTTGATCCAGAGTATACAGAGAACCCACACAACTAAACAACAGCCAAAAAAAAAAACAAAACAAAACAAAACTCAATTAAAAAATGGGCAAAGGACGTGCACATTTTTCCAAAAATAGACAGGCCAACCAGCATATGCAAAGATGCTCCATATCACTAATCATTAGGGAAATGCAAATCAAAGCCAAATGAGGTATCACCTCACATCCATTAGGATGGATACTATTTTTTAAAAAACCAGAAATAACAAGTATCGGCTAGGACGTGGAGAAACTGGAATACTTGTGCACTGTTGCTGTGATAGCAAAATGGCACAGCTACTAGGAAAAACAGTATGGCAGTTCCTCAGAAAATTGAAAATAGAGCTACTATCTGACCCAGCAATTCCACTTCTGGTATATACTTCTTTGGTATATATCCCAAAGAACTGAAAGCAAGGTGTTGACGAGCTATCTGAATGTTCATTATTCCCAATAGCCAAAAGCAACCCAAGGGGGTCCATCAATGGATGAATGAATAAACAAAATGTGGAATATACAGAGGATGGAATATCATTCAGACTTAAAATGGAAGAAAATTCTAACACATGCGACATGGATTGAACCCAGTGGACATGATGCTAAGTAACAACCAGTCACAAAAAGACAAATACTATATGATTCCAATTATGTGATCTACCTAGAGCAGTCAAATTCACAGAGACAGAAAGTACAATGGTAAGTTCCAGGGGCTGGTGGAGTCAGAAACAGGAACTCATTCAATGGGCACAGAGTGGCAGTTTGGAAAGATGAAAAAGGTCTGGAGATTTGTTGTACAACAAAGTGAACAGACTTAATAACACTGAACTACACACTTCAAAATGTTTTAAGATGGTAAATTATATATTCTGTGTATTTTTACCACAATTTAAAAAAAGAGTGTGCCAATTTGAGAGCATTCTTTCAAAACCAAGCTTTCTTCACTGCCACTTGCGGTCAGGGTGGTAAGCCATCTGCTCCTTCCCTCACCCTACCCCGCCTTTCCATAGATGCCTAGTTTGGTCTTCAAAAGTCAAGGGAGTGTGGCTGGTTCAGAGCAGCGCTACTCAAACTGGGGAAACTAACAATGTCTGGAGACATTGTGGTTGTCACGACTAGGGAGGTACTTCTGACATCTCCTAGTAAGAGGCCAGGGACATTGCTAAACACCCTCTGCACAGCATAGTCTCCCCCAAAGTGTCATTAGTGCTAGGGCCGAGAAACCCTGGGTGAAAGCAAGCCCATTCCCGCCGGTGGTGGGTAACTGACTGCATTTTCATAGGCGAAACTATGTGGGTGCCTGCAGGTAACTGGGACTCTCTGCACCTTCTTCCACAAGCTTTCAGCCAGATTTTAATGTACCTCGGAAAGATGTGTCCAAAGCATAATCTGTCTCACTTTGTCCTTAGTGAATATGCCCCAGATCAGCCATCCTCTTTCACCAATCCTCAGAGAGCTTAAGCCTGAGGAGAATAAAAGGAAAAAACTGTTATCTCTGCAGACCTGCAGTGACTCTGTCCTGGCCACACGTGACAATTCTGCCCACACATCCAGGCTGCTTAGTCACACACTCAGCTTCATGGCACGCATGTGGCCTGTCCCTGTATGAAATTCTCACACTAACCTTTCTGCGACTTAGAAAAAACCATGGCTTGTCTCTAAGTGATTGTTCAGAAGAAAGCTGGGTTGAATTATTTGACTATTTGATTCACAATGGGAAGTATCAAACAACAACAAAACTGTTTTCCCTGGTTGATGTGCAAATTCTCCAAACCAAGTGATTAAGTTAGGCAAGCAATTCAATTCCTGCTCTTTAGGGGCTCATGTTTAGGTGGAAACTAAGGGGCATGTTTGCAATGGAATAAATTATTTCGCAGATGAGTGACAATGCAGGACCCAGGGGCCCAGAGATAAGATGCCCCTTTCCTCTTTCCTGTCATAGGTAATTACAAGTGCAGTAATCCATGCTGATTTAAAAATTATATATTTTTAGACTATTAGAGCTGGAAGGGTGAACTGTGGCAACCTCTCATTTTTCTATACAAAGCAGAGAGGCTCAGAGAGGGAAGTCAACTGCTTAAAAGTCACGGAGCTGGTACGGGGGAGAACTCTCTACCTTCAGGTGCACCAGGCCACTGTGTTCTCATGTATGGGTTTTCATACTGCTCCACTCACTGACAGACGCTGGGCAAGTCAGGATTAAATGGCTGGGAGCAGGGATAGTGTGAGCCACATTTCAGTGCCCAGTGTGTGGTTTAATATTAGCTCGAATTTCCCTAAGTAAACTATCAGCTCAATAAAGGTAGAAGCAATCCTTTCTCCTTTGAAAGGATTTCCTGCTAGGCACATAGGTTTTTTCCCCAATGTTTTATTAGGAAAATTTCAAACAGACACCACGTTTTAACTGTTTCCTATTCACTTCATCTGCAGGGAGGGATTCCCACCCTGGGGTAATGGAGATGGCTGGCCAAGCGACACCCGACACTGGACAGGTGAGATCTACTAGTCACATGTACTCACGACTTGGGGGAGGAGGCCACCACACATGAGGCAGGGCCCACAGAGTGAACACCCAGGGCTGAGAGAAGGCTTTGTAGTATCAAGGAGATGGGCTGCCCTGACCCCACAGGAGGATGGGACTGACTTGGCTGAAAAATTCCTTGGACAGGCAGGGAACTGAACCCCTACCCAGGGATAAGCAGGGAATGCATCTTGTCCCCTGGATGAGGAGGATTATTTGGCTAAGGGTCCTTACCTATGAGAGCAGAGTGGGGAGGGGAACTGGAGGTGAGGCCACTGGAGGCCCTCCTGATTGTACCAGATGTCAAGGCTGCACAGAATACTGAATCTTACTTTCAGGCCTTTCACCACACAGCAAAGTTGCAAGAATTTTACAATGAGGACCGTATACCCATCATTTAAATTACAGCCCTGACACTACTATACTGGCTGTATCACATATTCACCCCTCTATCCACCTATCCATCCACTGATGCACCTCATATTTTTTGTTTCATAGTCAACTGCAGGCAGTAGAATACTTCCTCCTAAATACTTCAGCATGAAAACTATGAAGGTGAGCATTTGTGTATAGTTTTGTCCTTTGATGAAAATGTACATACAATGAAATGCCCCAAGTTTAAGTATATATTCTGAGTTTTGACAAATGCAGACACCTGAGTAACCCAAACCTCTATATAGAACTTCACCATCATCCTAGAAAGTTCTGTCACCACCCCTCCAGGCGATCCCTGCCCTCAGTTCCCTCAGAGACAACCACTGTTGTGATTACTTCTATTATAAGTTGGTCTTACGTGTTTTAGAATTTCACATAAATGGAATCATACAATATATCCTCTTTGTGTAAGGTTCCTTTCGTTCAGTACCATGTTTTCCAGGTCCATCTGTGCTGTATTTATCAGTTGTGTGTTCCTTTTTATTGCTGTGTAGTATTTCACTGTATGACGATGTCACAGCTGGTTTATACATTCTTCCGTGGGTGAATACTTAGGCTGCTATGTACATTTAAGTTGAAGTCATTCTATGAACATGCTTTCAGTTCTCTTGGGGAAAGGCCTAAGAGTGGATTCCAAGACAGATGTATATTTAGTCTTTTAAGAAACTCAAAGCCTTTTTTCAAAGTGGTAGTTGTACAATTTTGCACTTCCACCAACAACAGATGAGAATTCCTGTTGCCCAAAATCCTCACCATGTTTGGTACTGTCCGTCTTTTCGTAATTTGTTGTTAATTGATTTTGAAAGTTAAGAAGGCGCATGCGGAGGAAGGCAGGATGCTGGGGACAGTACAGAATTTTTGTAAATGTTGCCCCACACTTGTCAAGTAGTCCTCAGACATTTTCCTGGTTAAGTTCAGGGTGGTGCTGTCCCCAATTTCTTTGACGTTTGAGAGCTGTGATGTCCCTGGAGCCTGGGAAGGTCCTTGAGAAATCAACAATCAGAAGCTGCAGCGTTGGCAGCCATGCCATTCAGGGGCCACGGTGATGTTTTCTGACACCTCATTAAGGGTACTTTCTGCATCAGCTAACAATCTGCTGATGCCTTGTGACATGACCACTTAACACTGGTCTGCAGACCTGGGAGCCTACGAATCCTCCAGGGACCCAGAGAAGGTAACACACATACACAGCTTTCGCTCCCTCCAGTGGGGCTGAGTCAACCCACAGTTGGCTCGCACTGTCCATTTGTGGCCATTTGCAAGTGGAGCAGGTGAAAACGGAACTGGTCCTCTCCTACCTTCCCATCACTGAGGAAGGGACCTCTGGACCTGAGGAGCCAACGCTGGGGTAAGGATACTGCAAATACGGTTATACTGGCAGAGAGAAGAGTCTCTGGAGCCTTCTACTCCGTTAAAACACTGGCTGCCATGATTGGTGCTGAAAGAGACAAAGCAGGATGGGAAAGTAGGAGAGCTTCTAGGTATAAAGAACTGAAGTATTTCTCAGCTCTGATCCACTGCTAAACTGACAGCATTCCCTGAGGATGGGGTGAGGGGGGAAGAAAATTCCAGGCGCACGTGTCCAGATGTGCTCATGTTTCCAGATCCCATGACTAAGACGAGCAGGGACAGTGAGGAACAAGCTTTGGTATCTGCCCTCACAGAACATGTAGGACAGGGTGATGGCAAAGGTGAGGATGGAGGCTGGGGAGGAGAGAGCATGAGGATATGCCCTTGCCCCTCACTGAAGGGATCACTCCAGTCTGACGGGCAGAGCCTATTCCTAAGACAGAAGGTAGGAGGTGATTGTTCTGAAAAGTACAGTTTGGAATCTGATTTCAAGGAAGGCCTGATTACCAGAAAACACTGGTGGTTCTAAAACCAGTTGGGAGGCAAGTGAGAAATCTACCCCAGCAAGCCAGGTGAGAAGGTGTCAAGGCCTAGACTGAGACATCTGAAGAGAGGCTGGAAGAAAGGAGACAGACGGGAGACAGACTGGGTAAAAAGACATCACCAGAGGGCAGAGACACGCTGTGTCTTCCCCAGGGCAAGAATCCTGCTGGTCAGCTAGGAAACAGACCTGCAACCCTGCTGGTCCCGGAGGCCAGTGTGGATGAGAGTGACCGACACAACGGCATGGCCAACCTCCATCCTGGCTGCCTCGTTCCTCCAGATACAGAAAACACAAGTGCTGACTTGCAGTGGTCATACTTGCTGCTCCCTCACCCCGAGGATCCAGGCAAGAGAAAGGTGAGGTTGCTCATGGGGGTGAGGATGCGGTGAGCCATCACCTCTCACCTTCCCTCCAGTGTCGTCACATCTGCTAGTGCTTCTTCAATTCTTTCTCCTCTGGGAAGGCAAACCACACTCATGCAATCTCTCCACCTACTCCCCGCAGCAGACCCCCACTTAAACCACCCCCAAGGCTTCCCACGGGGCTCATGAAACAATCCCAAGTCCTCCTCCTGAGTGTTCTGCCCTTACCTCCCTCTCTCACCTCTCCTAATACCCTTCCTGCCCTTCTCACTGCCTCCAGTTATGCTAACCCCCCATAAAGCCCCTTCCTGGAATACTCGCCTCCTCCTCCTCCAGCCACGCCTGCCTCATCCCTTAGGCCTGGGGTGGCTGCCCTGCCCCTCACCCACCATCCAATCTCAAGATTTCCTCTACTATTTTCTTTCATAGTACCTTTTTCTTCCTTTCCCAGCATTTATCACAGTTTATAGCTATGTATTTATTTGACTTTAATCATTCAACACCCGTCTTCCTCATTAGCCTGTGAGCTCCATAAGGCAGGGGCTGGAGCGGGCGCTAGTGGCATGAACGTGTTGATGGATGGATGGGTGAGTGAGTCCTGCGCCCCAGCTTGCCCTGTTCACCTTACCTCCCTCGGCAGCCCATCAAACATAGCTCACTGAAGCAGCCTGCATTTCAGAGTCCTTTCTGTAGAAAGGGGGCTGTCTTTCCAGAGGCAGGAGCCAGTCACTTTCCTGGGAGTGGCTGAGTTTTCTCACCAGCCCTAGTGCAGGCTACTCTGCTGTGATTTTACCTGGGAATGTAAAAACTCCGTGCTCAATATTTCCCTGGCCCCACCAGGTGGGGAGCACTGGCAGGTGTAAAACAGAGAGAAGTAGGTGGGTTTTTATCTTTACTGGCATTGCACAGGAGCCATGTGTATTCCACAGTTCAAGCTAGCACAGACTTAGGAAGACAGAAACACTCTATTTTTAGGGGAGTCCTTCATATTACCATGGCATTTACAAAGTGGCAGCTTCACCAGCTGGAGGGATTAGTATAAATAGTCTGAGACCCAGCACTAGGACATTACATCTAAACACACACCTTTCAAGAGCCCTGTGGTGAAGGACGTGGAGAAATGGGGATCCGAAAGCTCCAGGCCTGTGTGCGACGCTGTGTTGTGAATTGGGACGGACCTGGATTCTCCCTTCAGCTGTGTGTCTAAATGGACACATTGTGTGTGAGACTGCTTGTGTCACCAATACCTGGAGATAAAATCAGGTCATATGGGGTGAGACAGTCCTGGCCAGGTGACTGTCCTGCTGCTCGGGTTTGTTAGCACAGGGCTTCTTAGCCGTGCCGCACACGAGAACCACCTAAGGACCTTTCAAAAACCCTCATGCTCAGGACGCTGCCCAGACCAAATCTCTCTGAATCTGCGGGATGAGACCCAGATATTACTACTTTTTGAAACTCCCCAGGTGATTGCAATGGAAAGCCAAGTTTGAGGGTCTGTGTAAGGGATTTTGATATTCAAAGGAGTGGCCTGAATTAAGTATTTCATGACTCCAAACGTAAATCAAGGCCTTACTGCCAGTGCAGATAGAACTTATTGTATAAAAGGAGAAAAAGAGGGTGTGATACTGGTTAAATACTTGCTACGAGAGGCAGTAAGAGGTGCTAAGAGCACCGCCTCAGAGACCAGATATTTTAGCATCAAAATATGGTTTTACTATTACTACTCACTCAGCTAAGGGAGCTTTGGCAACTTGCTTAAATTCTCTGTGCTGTATTTCTGCCTTATTTCAAAGCAAAAGTGCAGCCCCCAAATATTCCTGTATCTGCCCCACATCATGCATCCAGGAAGGTCAGGAGTTGGTGAGAGGCCTGCTCAAGAGTGTAGTAAGTCCTAATGAGCCCAAGTGCATGAGAACAAAAATCAGGACATGTGGCTTGTGGATGAGAAGTTCAAGCACTCTCATGGGAACTACCTGGGAAATGAGAGACATGAAGTCTTAGATGTAAACAGAGTTCTGATAGGTCTAGACTGCCTGCCTGCACTGAATGTCTAAAAGGCATGGAGGCTCAGAGACAAAGAGATTATGTGAAGCCATAAAATACGTATTCATTATAAATTGCAACCAATTTGGGACTGTACAATCTCTACAGATGAGCTTGGCACATGGACGGTTCCCTCTCTTCCCTGCCTGTCTCTCTGAACTGTTCTTTATACTGTAAATCCTGCGGATCCAAATTCTACTGTTCATGTCATCGTAAATCTCTCATAATGGCCATGGAGTTTCTATTAAGTTGGTCCCCTAGCAAGCAGCACACTTAACTGAAGGAAAACACAGAGTAGCTCTTCAAGAGCAGGCATGCAAATCTGAACCCATGGGCGTGGTCCACAGACTAGTGGGCAAGGTACTCCCCTACATCTCTGCTCCTGGGAGGCTAGGTTCCGAGATCCTGGCTGCTGCGGAAAGGTAGTCTGTGTAGCTTCTGATTTCCAGGGCTATCGCTTTCCTCTGCAGGAACTTTTGACTAGTGAATATGAAGTGGAGGAGAAATGACCCTAGTGAAAAGAGGAAATAGGAAAGGGCATGGACTAAAGTGAGAGAGAGAGAGTGTATGTGTGTGTGCACACGTGTGCATGTGCAGGTAAACTGGAGATAACCGAGTAGGAGAGGTGTACCACCATCTCTTATCCACCCACAATTGGCCCAGCACATTCACAGGTGCATCAGAATAAAAAGAATAGTGTGGCTGTCAGGCTGAATGAAAGAAGTAATCAGAGACCTAAACTAAATCCCAGTTTCTAATTTGTGGGATCTTGAGCTTGCTATGCAATCTCTGAGCCTCATCTGTCAAGTGAAGATGCAATAATAGTACCTACCTCCTAGGATGGCAGGTGCAAGGATTAAATGAGCTTTGTTAAAGAACTGAACACAGTGCCTGGCATCCACACAGTCAATATTCAATTATGCCTAACATTTCAACATAGCTATTATTCTCTTAGTAGTAATTTGACTCTAATCTTTTCTAGCTATTGTATTGTGTGCTTACCACTACAGAGGCAAATGGGCAATGTTCATCATTTCTAATATACAGATGAAGAAACTGAGGGTCAGAGAGGTAAAGGGACTGGACTGCATAACAAGGATTCAAACCCATCTTTCTTCCCCTTCTCTTTCCCACTTTTCCTGTGTTTTACTTTGGCCTCCCTCTACAGGGATTCAACCTTGCAAGAATTGGAATGTCTAAGATCTTTATTTACATTTAGACTTTAAGGAAAATGACTGATTTCAGATCATCTTTTTGCTCCTTTAGGAGATGAAGCTCCTAGCAAGTAACAGCTTATGACAAAGAGAGGATGCAGTTTACTGTAAGAAATGGTTTACTTACTGAATTATCATGTATTGATTGCTTGCTGTGTGCCAAGTCATTACCAGGATTTTCTCATTTAAGACCTGTGAAGTAGGGCTTCTTGTATCAGACAGTGTAGATTGTTGGCCCTGTAGTCTCTCTTGTTCTTCCTTTTGGTAGCAGCATTCCCATTTTCCTCTGGAGACCACTCTCTTTCCTATTCTCAGCCATGTGACGCATGCGGAGTTGATGTATCCTTAGCTCCAAAGGGTCATGTGGTCCAGTCCTGGCCAATCAGAAAGTCATGCTTCCCTGGTCATGGTGACTGACTGAGGGATGGGCATTTACCCAAAGAGAATGATTTACAATGAGATGCTTGATGAGATAGCTCAGAGAGGCAAGAGTATTTGTTCTCTCCCATCGGACATTATTAACTTGAGAGGATATAGGTATAAATGGAGCTGTTGGCCACAGCCACAGGGAGCTTGAGAATGGAGTCTACAGGGAGGAGCACAGAGACAAGAGATGGAGAGCAAATGGGTTCAGATGGACTCATTTGAATTCCTAGATTCAATTCTGCCTGAAGCTGGTCCTGCCTCAGAGCTTTCTGAGTCAAGATATTCCTATGTATGTATGTATGTATATATTTTGTCAGATTAAAGTGGGTTTTCTGACACTTACAACCAGAGATTGTTACCTACTGAATTTATTACCTTCACTTGGCATATGAAGAAACTGAGGCTCAAAGAGAATAACCAACTGAATTAAGTCCATGCTGGTCAGAAGCTGTACAGAAAGGATTCAAACTCAGGTTTGCTGGACAGCAAAAACCTATACTCTTAATCTTTTTACCATCCTATCTCCTTTTCTAAAGAGAAAAGGGAGTTGCTGTGCTCCACAGATCACTAAGACAGCCAGAATATAGGCTACCAACGCCGCTAATGGTGCTTCCTCTCAGAAAGGGGACTACATTCTTTCCAGGAGTGGCCAGATGATCTGCAATCTGTAGGTACATAGATACCTACCTCTTAAAATTAAGATGATTTGATTTGGTAGATGATTTGGGTGGATTCAAACTTGATCTGTAAACAGATATTTAATAAATTCTAAATATTAATTTATTCATTTGTAATGAGAAAAAAGCTATTAAGCAGAATGTCAACATGACCACCATGACCACCTAGTAAATGAGCAACTAGGAAATCAAGGTCTTGTATGTCTGGTTGGCTGGAAGAAACTTAGCACAAGAAGAGTTCTGTAATGTTCTCGCTCAGTGGCACCCGGCTCAGTGCCCCTCATCGTGAGTGTTGGTGGGAACTACCTGCATCAGAACCAGCCCAGTAGCCTCTTAACGAGGCAGATTCCTGTGCCACACCCTGAATCTACTGAACCTGAATCTTCAGCATGGGGCCGGGAATCTGCACTTTAACAAGCTTTACTAGTTTGAGAGTCCCCTCAACTGTAATAGCAATGGCAGGGGCAGACAGCCTGATGGAATGCCACTGGATGCAACCCGTCCTGAATATAGGCCATGAGCTAAATGCGAATTAAGTGCATAGAGGGGCTTGTCCTGTTTTTGTCCATAATCCTTCATCCTTCATGGAATCCTCGTGTCCCTCTTTCTGACTGGACTTGAGTGGAGTTAAGCATTCAAAGCAATATAATTATCTTCAGCATAATTAACAAATAAATCCAAATCTGTTACCTTAATACCTAGAAAGATGAGATTATAAAATTGCAGCAGTGGCTGCATGACTTGGTCTTCCTGATCTAATTGCTTATTTGGGTAAAAACTTCAGAAAAACCACTTTTTATTAAAAGTCTCAGTAAACTAAACGGTGGGATGCCACGAGTTTTAAAGCAACTGAATAATATAAGCTCTGAAAAATCTCTGTGTTACTTCAAGGGAAAAAAATGCTAACTTTTACTTGATGTTTCTAGAAAGTACAGATTTTTATCACACCCACTTGTATATAGGAGAAACTATAATTACAGATGCTGTTTGAAAATCACTTTTACTAAACTGGAAAAGGCAAGTCAATAAATAAACTCTAATGACTTACTAGGTACCTAAGCTATAGGAAGGGCTCAGGGCCTGTGTTTGCGTTTCTGGGAACGAGGCTGACTGCCCTCTGTCCATGCTCTTAAAAGAGGACTACTTCCTGTGTGACAGTGTAAGGTGCTCCTTTGACTTGCTCCCCAACAAAACTGGTGACAATGAATAAAAACAACAATTTAAAGCCTCTGGAAATGTCCTACGTAAAAACAGCCAATGAAGAAACACATGTTCAAGAAAATCTATGAAACTTTGGTAAAAAAGACTAGAGTCTATAGTATTTGAACCAAAACATTCCTTCCTCCCCACGTCCTAGCTGAGCAAGGCAGAGACTCCACTCCTGACAGCTGCCCGTGAGAACACAGGGCTCCTGGACGGAGGGCTTTCTTCCGGGGAGGAGGAAGGCTTCAGCACTTGGGATCTTGCCCCAAGCTACTTGATGCTGATGCCGAGTCCCGGCTGAATGCAGCCAAGAGATGGGGACTCCCTTCTTCCAGCCAGGCCCCACTTGTGGGATGCAGCATGCTGAGAATACTGATGCCCTCATCACTCGTGCCTGGCTCCTGAGATGGTGGTTCCATGGCAGGAGAGGCAAGCTGAAAGGACCTCAGGCCACTAGCCTCTCCTCCCTACCCCAACCACATCCACATACACACACACTGAGCACTCAGGTCCTAGAGCAGGAATGTCACTCACAGAGCAGCTTGTCACTGTCCCCACCTCCAGCTCCACAGCCCTGGTTGGGAGATTTTGTCTGAGATGGAAGTGAAAAACCAGAAAACAAATAGTTCCTAATATCTTCACAAAGGAACTGACCTCATTTGCAACAGAGTGGAGAAGCTCAAAGGTACAATCAAGATGAGAGGAGGTTGTGAAGAAAGGCATATGGGAGGAGATTCGTGGATTAACTGAATATACATCCTGGACTTTAGGCAGGTGAGTTTGTAGTAAAAAAATCATAGAATAAAAGAGCTGAGATGAGGCCCTCTGAGGTTAGAACAAATATTAAACACCAACCTCAGAAACTATTCCTTTAATGGAGCCACAATTTGACTGGATTAATTTGTAGAGCTATTTATGCCCAGGGCTTTGCTGAAAACAACAGAGCAATCAATGGCATGTACCCCTGGATGTGATCAGGGCAAGGAAGAAAGAGAGCCCTACCAAAACTGTCATCCCAAGGGGACTAGGCTCACCCAAAGCCGCACCTCCCTGAGGGGCAAAACCAGAGGCTTCCCACGGTGTGGGTGTGGGGAAGGAGGGGGGAGTAGACTCCACGACACTAATCCAGCCAGTTACTAAAATATAAACAAGCCAGTAACAATAACAATCCCCAGACGTGGGAGACCAGTACCCAGAGTGGATACACTGGGGGAAAAGAAAAAGACAACGCAAACAGCCTGTGAGAAAATACATGTCAGATTTAGTAGAAAAAGACTTCAAAATAGCCATTCTAAATATGTTCACAGAACTAAAGGAAACCATGGTTGAAGAAGTGAAGAAATATGACATTGTCATATCAAAGAGGGACGATCAATGAAGAAATATTAATCATAAGAAAAGAACCAAGTAGAGATTCTGGAGTGGAAAAGTACAATAGTTGAATTTAAAAAAATTACCAGAGGGGTGCAACAGTAGATTTTAATTGGCAGAAGAAAAATTAGTATAGTCGCAGATAGATCAAGAGAGATTACATAAGCCAGAGGACAGTGAAGAAAGACTGGAAAAAGTGGACAGAGCCTCAGAGAAATGCCGGACTGCACCAAGTGCATCAGCGTGCATGTAAAGGGAGTAAGAGAAAGAGAGGAGAGAGGGGCAGAGGAAATACTCAGGAAAATAATGGCCCCAAATTCCCAAACTTATTGAAAAACAGTAATTACATATCCAGGAAGCTCAACGAGCTACAAGGAGGATAAAAACAAAGAAATCCACAGACAGACACGTCACAGGGAAAATGCAAAATCAAGACAAGGAGAAGATCCTGAAAATACCAGGGAAAATGACTCATTACTTAGAAGAATAACCCGATAATATTAACAGCTGACTCATCAGCAAAAACAATGGACGCCAGAGACAGTAGATAACTTTCAAAATTCTCGGTTAAAAAAAAATCCATCGACCAAGAATGCTAGAGCCAGTAAAGCTATCTTTCAGAAATGAATGTGAAAGAAAGACTGCCCAAGGTAGAGAGAATTGTTGCTAGCAGGCCACTTGAAAAGAAACGTGAAAGGAAGTTCTCCAGGCCGCAGGGAACTGACCCTGGATCAAATCCACATGATAAAACAAAGAGCACTGGTAAAGATGATTATAAAAGGACAGTATAAATGCATATTTTCTCATTTTTTCCTGATAGCTGTTTTTAAAAGAAACTATATAAATAACATGTAAATAACATAATGTTGGGCCCATAACATACAGAAATGTAATCTATGTGTAAGACACTTGCTAGTAACAGCACAAAGGCGGTAGGCAGGAACAAAGCTGTGTTGAGATAAGGAAATTACTACAGATGATAACACAATTAAAATTATAACAATGAATTACTGGATGTGTAACATTAATAGATGTATTATGTATAACAATAATACCACAAAAGGAGGGGAAGGGAATAGACCTGTATAGCAGTAATGTTTATACACATCACTAATATAAATCTGATGCTGACTGTAATGAGTTTAGATATATATGATAAACCCTAGAGTAACCACTAAAAATAAAACTAAAAATACATACCTTGAAAAGAACACTAAAGAAATTATAATGTTATTTTTTAATTTATAACATGAGAGACAGGTAAGGAATAACATCAATTTAAAGTTTTAGGGAGTTTGCTTTAGACAGAGAGGCTGGGGCTCCTCTTAACATGGTTGATTTCTCCCAAGAAAACAGGATTCTGAATGTGTAGAATTTTCAAAGTTCCTCCAAATAGTATCCTTTTAACTTGTGCTATGAAACAGTCTTATTTTTATGTGAATAATGCCAAGTGGAAGACTGATTTAAAAATACTTTTCACTCATTTAGTAAACATAGTTTTATTCACATTGTATCTGAGCTTAAATACGTAAAAGGCAAACACTATATTTATCTAGTAATTGGTATGATCATCTTAACCTGCCCAACCTTTGAGAGATACTAGGATTATTGGATGATAGTATCTTTCCTTCCTCCTAAAATGAGACTGTTTATCACCGTGGCATTAACAGAAAATTCATAACACTGAGGGCAATGGTGGAAGCTAAGTGTCTACTTTGATACTGCTCTGTCTAATATTCATTAACATTTTTGAAAGAGTAAGAACTGCATAATTAATTGACTATATTTAGTACCAAAGAGTAGCTACAGACATCTCTATTGTACAGTTTTTAAAAAGCAATGATTATTTCTCTGATAAACCATGGGGCAAATCACTTTTCTAAAAATCAAAATCATTTAGAGAAAATATTGAAAGTAATGTACAGAAACTATATGCAGAAGTTAAACCAAATACTTGGGAAAATCAAATAAGATGTAAAAGATGTGGCAGATGAAATGTGGTCCTGTATTGGATGTCGCTATGTTATAAAGATGTCAGTTCTCTTTGCACTATTTCATAATTTTATCGTAATTCAAAAAAAGTAAAAAACAAACCCAACACCGCATAGGATTTGGGGGACATTTAACCATGATTAAACATGATTTTTAAACCCATATATAAAAAAGAAACCAGTGAGAGTGACCAAAAAAGTTTGTAAAATAATAACGAAGTTGGGTTTGTACTGCCAGATAATGAAACATATTAAAGAGTTACAATTACTCAAGTCATATGGATGAGTATAAGCAGAGACCAGATAGATAGTCAAGAAAAAGAATAAGAAAGTATGAAACAGGCCGGGTGGAGTATTAGTGCAGATAAGGAAACTATGAGTAATAGGGGAAGTGTTGCCCTTTTCATAGTGTTAGGATTTGCCTACATTTTTTGAAAACTGGATCTTTATTCCAAATTATTCACCTAAAGGTGTATTAAAGAATAATGTAAAAAATAAAACCAAGAAATAACTAGAGCAAAATATAGATGAATACATGCTCTCTGTGTGAGAAAATACTAAGCACAAAAGCAAACAATCAGGAAAAAAATTCAAAGATCGAGTACAGAAAATTTTAAAAATTGAATATGTTGGAATGTTTGGAAGTAGGAAGAATATTTGTAACATGTAAGGCAAAGGGTTAATATTCCAAATACAAAGATAATTAAGTAAATCAATATGAAGGCAATCCACTTGTAGGAAAATGGCAACAGATGTAGCAGGCAGTTCATGAAAGAAGCCACATTAAGAGCCCAAGTTAAAGAAAAAAGCTCAAGTTCACTGTAATCAAGAAAACAAACATTAAACCCATTATATATTTTTTTTTGCTTATTACCCAGGAAGGGTATTTTTCATTGCAAATTACAGAAAACCAGAATAAATGTCACTCAGAAAATCAGAACATTTATTACCTTATACAAGAGTGTGGTCTGGAGCAGGTCCCTGGTAGTTAATCTGGTGCCTCATCACGCTGTCAAGGACCCACTTTTCCCACCTTTCCCTCTGCCATCCTCGGCACACTGCCTCCAGTCCGCCATGCATGCCCCCTCATGGCCACTCCACGGGGGCAGCAGATATTTCTAGATGTCCTCTTCCACTTCAAGAACTGGGAAAATGGACAGTTTTCCCTTCTGTATCTCTTTTAATCAAAGAGGGACTCATTTCCTAGAAGCTCTCAAGATGTCCCTTCACATGTCACGGGCCAGAACCGTGTCATGTGCCCATGACTAACCGAGTCACCGGAAAGAGATATGGAATTACCACGACTGGCTTAAACTAGCTAAGATTTATCCCGAGTCCGAATTAAATCTTACAGACTGCTAGTAGCGGATAAACTGATGCAAACTTCCCAGGCAAAACATCAAAAGTGTTAGAACTATGTATACCCATGAACCCACAATTCTACTTCTTCCAGAAGAAGTACTCTCGAATGGGCTCAGAGACATAGCTAGAAGGTTGTTCATCACTTAGGTATTTTCAAGAATAAAGAAATCAGAAGCAAGCCACGTGTACAAAAATCAGAGGTTGGTTAAATAACTAAGGATATTATTACAAGGTGGAATACTAAGGAACTGTGAAAATTATGCTCGCTCTATATATTTATATGAACATATATTCATGTTCTATTAAGTGGGGAAATGATGTTAAAATATTAAATAAATATGTAAAAATCTGAAAGGATATATACCAATATCTTAGCAGTGAGCTATAAGTAGTGTGATTATTGTAATTTTTTTACAGTATTTTTTGGGTATTTTCCAACATTTTCTGTAATAAATGTTATTTTTATAATTAAAATGGAGATAACATTTAAAAGAAAAAATAATTCTGTTACATTCTTTCTTTCCTTTTACAAATGAGATAAAGGGACTGACAGCTACATTAGTTTGGGATGTCTGCCTCAATGCAGAGGAGATGGGTTTGGCTGGAGCTGCCTTATTCCTGGCACCAGGAGGAGCCTGTGGTGGGAGTGAATTCCAGCAGAGCACTCGGTGCCCAAGTGTGCGGATGACTCAGGCTCCCCTGGAGCCAGGGGCACACCACTGTTTCCTTAGCTGATTCTATCTCCCTTGTTCAGTTCTTAAATGAAACAGGAAAGTGGCTTTGCGTTATTTTTAAGCGGAAATTTAACTAGGTACACAGAGCTTGTTCTAAGAACCAGCTGGAAGCAACAGAAAGGAGCTGAGGGAAATAAACTACAGAGGTGTCTAACAATTTTGTTTTATCATTAAATAGAACAAACCTCTGCCCTTCTTTTACCCTCTTTTCTGTGTAAACTTTGGAAACAATATTTCATTAACTGCAGAATCTCTCTATTTGGAAGAGTTTCAGTAATAGCCACCATGAGAGTTTACAGCTGCTGCACACTTAACCCTGTGCCGCCTTGCTAAATTCTCTGCACATTTTATTGAATTTAATACACATGACTATCTTGGGAAGGCAATGCTATTTTTATGCTCTTTTTACTGAAAAGGAAGTTGGTGACTTTTTTGGGGGGAGGTGGGTAACTTTTCTCAGGTCACAGGGCTAATAAGTAGCAGAGGCCAGAGTGTATCCTTATCTGTCAGGCTCTGAAGAGGAAATTGTCCACCCCTTTGCTGTATTCCTCTTTTAACTCAGGGAGAAGGGATCAAGGTCATGGTATGATGGTGAAGAGAAGGTCAGAGAAGGGACAGTATCTGTGACCTATCTACCTCCCAAGGAAGGCTGCAGAAGATGAGAGCTGGCTGTGAAAGATGGAGCCTTTATGGTAGGGATGGGGGTGTGTGTTCAGGTGTGTGCATGAAAGTGTGTGTGTGTGTTTGTAAGAGCACCACGCCTGTTTCACTTGGATGAGGTACTCAGGTGTTTCACTTGGCCCTAGACCTTAGACGGAGAAGCTAATTAAATTGTAACTATATTTCTCAAATTCTATGGGCAATTTCTCATTTTACACATTCATTTTGCAATCCTTGGCCCTTGATTCAGAGTTGTGGGACTGTCACCCTATAATTATGGGTTTTCTCCAGATGCTCCTGTGAACACACATACTCTCACAACATGCTCACTCACAAACTAAGACTTGTCAGTTTAAACTGTTTGGATCCTGGAAGGATGACTTTATAAGCCTTAATGAAGTCTGGACATGGGTGGGCTCTGTCTGATCTCCTGGGCATGTTACCTTATGGCAGAGGTTTCCTTTTGAGCTTTTCATTTTAAATGCTAAGCCTAGGGGCAACTCTAAGCATGGAAGTCACCATGACCATCATTCATGTAACAACTTTAGTGGAACACCTACTATAAAACAGGAACAGAAATGATGTAAGAATGACCTTCTTATATATCATACCCCTCCTCTCTATGTAGATATAGATAAGGATATGATATACATGTATATATACTTATATATTACATTTACACATTCTCACATATTATATATATAATACACACGACCTTCTTATATGTTATATATCTCTGAACTTCCTGAAAAATTCTGGAAACCAGTCCAGGTAGCATTTACAGATGAATTATAATAAACCTTTACATTTTAGAATGGAAGGATTTTCATTCATTCTCTCATGGTAGCTATTTTTCATTCATTGTCTCATGGTAATTAAGGGGCCTAAACCCTTAATTATCACCATGTTTACGACCGGAAGACATTGTTCTAACCATCATCAGATAGGTCTGAAGCATGCCTGGCATCTCCAGGGCTCACCGTGTTCTACTGGGCATAGTTTCTGCTCTGAGGAAGCAATTGTCTATCTCTACTGTTACATTTACTTTACTTTCAGTCCTGAAGCCAGTAAAATATCTTAAGAGATTGTATTCCCAACTTTCTACCATAATATCAATTTTTTAATAAAGAAAAAAGTTTTTAAAAAAGGAGTTCACTAAAAAGGAGGTGTCAATAAATGTATGAAAAAGTTAAAAGATATGCAAATTAAAAGAAGATTGAGGTATCATTTTCACCTTCAAGTTGGCAAGTTTTTAAAATGACTATACCACAGTTAGCAAAGGTGAGGAGAAACCAGAACTTTCCAGGCAACAGTATACATTGGTCTGGGATTTCTGATGGAAAATTTGACAAGATACAAGAAAAGCCCTAAAAAATGTATTTATCCTAGAACCCAAAACTTTTGCATCTAGAAGTTTTTATAAGAACATAGTAGCAATATGTACACATATATATGTTTCAAGGTCTTTATCAAAATGTCACTTAGAACATTTAGAAAAACAAAAATAAACTTCAAACAATAAATGAAGTCAATGTTGACACCATACAGCTATTAATTAGGTAGAATGGAATATTTACAATATTTCACTCAGTGAAATAAAAAGGGTTAACAAAATATTCTATAGGTTATTATTCCACTTAATTTTATGTAATACTGTGTGTGTGTGTGTGTGTGTGTGTGTCTAAATACAGAGTGGTGTGGGCGGAGAAACAGGTTAGAAAATCAGATACTAGAATACCTTGGGGCTCTCCATCTAGTAGTATTAGAACTGATTTAAGAATTGGTTGAGGAAAGCTATATGGCCAAAATATTACTTCGTGATATAATTTTCTGTGTTAAAATAACCAACTGTTCTGCGACTTCAGTGAATCACTGAATGCTTTGTGGAAAGCTGATATGTAGTTTTCTGCAACTGTAAATCCAGATACAGGTTCACACAAGTCCTGACATCAGGGTCTCAGTCAAATAATAGTCTTAAGCCAGCCTTAAGCAAGTCTTAATAATCTTGGCCAGCCCCTTCACTAAGTCCTTGGTAGTAATAAAAGTTACCTTGTAATGAATGCTTAATATATCCTGGGCTCAAGGCTAGTCACCTTTTGGTATATATTCTTATTATCCTTTCACTAACCCCATGACCTAGGGACAATCAATCTCCTTCCTGTGAAAACCCCAAGCTTAAGAGAGGTTAGGAGACCTGCCCAGTTCACAGAGCCAGTGAGTACCAGAGCAGGAATTAAATCCAGCTCTATGACTCTCCACCTGTGCGCATAACCTACCTGTAACACAGCCTCCCATCCACCCAGTCCACTGTCAGAGTGAATTCCCTTCACTCTTCAGGGTAAGCCTCTCATTAGCCCTCTCTCCTCTTTCCCAAAGCACATCAGCTTCCTGCTTTTCTTCTGGCCAAATGAAAGTCAATTGAATACTTTATTACAGATAATCTGATAAATATCTAGCAAACAAAGAAGAAAAGTGATACATTTGCAAAAATTCTTTAAGCATGTGTTTAAGAACGTGCATCTTGGAAACAGGAAAAAGGTCCAATGAAGCTAATGTGTTTTGCATAAATATCATTATTCTTGTACCTTAGAGCAAAGCAAATATTGGTTTATACATTGCCTGAAGAGCCTTAGGGGGAAAACTAGCATGAAAACCATTTGCTTTCTAAATACAAAGCTTAACTCACCAAATACGGCTAAATAAAGACGGCACAGTGAAATAAATCTGACAGTAAACATCTCTGAGATGACTTAGAAACAGAGGAAACTTAGAAGAGTTGGTCAAATTGTCCCGTAATCTGGTGGGTGGTCCCCTGAGGCCTGATGCTTCGTTCTTCACTTTGCTGGCTTGCCCTGCAGTGAGATATTACTAAACCAGGCAGGGGCAGTGATCTGGGAGGGCTACCTACAGGGCCAACACATCTTACCAGGAAGAAAAATGAATGCACACGACGCCTAAAAATAGCTTGGGAAGACCAAAATGCTGATCATTCTCACAGCTGGACGCTTTGGCCTTCACAAAACTCAATCCTGCCCCGAGGACCTAGTTTGAAACATAGAGGAAGAGCAGCCTTGCTGCTCCCCAGCACGTGCCCTCTGGCAGATCTATAATCGCTCTCTGTCCTGAGGTTCAGTTGTGCTGTGCTTGTACCGGAACAACCAGTCCAAAGCTAAGAAGGCCTGGAGCTCCAGTACTTCTCTGAAGAGCCCACAGGTCTGGTCAGATGAGGGGTTGGAGGTGGGAGTTGGAGTCAGCATCCTGACCAAACTCTATGAGGACCCCCAGCCTTGAAAACCCCCTTGACCTAGCATTGCTTTGTTTTTCACACCAGCACCTCACACCACGAGGGGCTCGCACTGCTGTCCTCATCCTATATTCAGCCAAAGAGGAAAGACGTGTAAGATGAAAGGATAGAATTTTCCAGCTCCTGCTCAAATCCATCATCTACTAGAGAGCAAATGGAGACCGCTGATCACAAGAGCTGGCAAAGAGATGCAGACTAGGAATGGCTGCTCGGCATCCGTCTCTAACAACCCTGGGAAGAATTCCCAAACAGCATCATTTATAAAAGAATCAACAAATGACCCTTTCCTGACATCGCCCACAGCTTGTGACAGAATCCATATGTGCCATTCCAGAAATCACTTTAATCTTACGCGTTTTATACGATTTCCTCCTTAATGATGCTGTTTGGATGTTTCAGATTTTAGAACCGTGATGAGTGCTTTGAACACTCGATGGCTTGATCGGTCTGTTTCTGTGGCTGCTGTCATAAATAATGTTGTGTTAATCTTCACAGACTGAAAAGCATCTTTACTCTAATATGCTATTGATCAATGTGTCCCAAGAAAGCAATCTGAATTATACTGAGAAAAACTGTAATGGAATTTAACTAACTTCATTTTTCTTATGGATTGTGAAGGAGATATAAAATAGGTATTCTGTAAGACTTTAGAATTGATTTTCAATTAGACAGAAAACAGCAGAAAATAAGGGTGCTTTCCTCAGAGTGCAAAGGATCAACCAAGTAAGCAAATTAAGCTCTAATTAATCTTAGCAAGATGTTTACTCTAAGACCTAGCTTGTCCGCCTGTAAATGAGAATGATACCTGTTGCTGCGTGAAGACTGAATTTTACAAAGGGGTGCCTAAACTTTTAAGCACTTCTTAAAGGCTCACCATCATTATCATCATCACCACCATCATTATTATTATTGCCAATTTTCATTTCAAGCATATGGACGTATAGGCAACACCAAATCAAGGAAGATGGGGATGATGCACTGTGGGAATTCAGGTAGTTAGAGGGTTAGGACAATGAGGCAAGACCCATATTGTGCGGGTGGACTGATGGATCTTGTGAGCACATTTAGTCCATCTAACCTCAGAGAGTTGCAAACATGTACCTCCAGTCACATGAGGGTCTCGGTAAAGTCATGGTCTGCCCATCAAACTCACATCCCATAAACACACCTGTCTCTCAGGTGGTACATTAATCAGTACTAGGGAGCCAGATAAGTGAGTTGGACACTTTAGCCACCATCTGTGCATATCGCTGGATAAAGGAAGTCTTGAGGGCCACATTTTAACTGAGTATAAGAGAAGCTTACTTTAAAAGATATAATTAATAAGCAGGCACCCAAGTCCCTTAAAACTCCGCTTATTGCTATGTTGTGATCCAAGATACTCCCCCTTGAAGAAAAGTCTTAGTCCTCTCATATGCGGATCCTTAGAAGCTTTTTTCAGTTGCCATTCATCTGTCTACCAGTTTACTGACTTTTTTCGTCTGAGTGTAAGGTAGAGAGCTAACTGTTGGACCTACAGACTTACAGTGATCAAGGAATAGTGTCAAGAATTCACTTGGGGGAGCAGGAGACACTTCATTACACTATACCCTCAAGAGGGCTTGTGGGATGGCCACTTTTAGAATCACTGGTCCCTCTTATGCCTATAACCACAGGCAGCTCCTTATGAGCGCCCCGGGCCTGAGTCCTGCATCCCTCCATTCTATGGGGTCAAATGAGGGTTAGGGAGAAGCTGTGTGCGCCTGGCTGTCAACATGGGGCTACAAAGGGGAAGTGTCTGGAGAAGGCTGGGAAACTCCTGCCTCTGTAGAATCAGTCGCCACTTCAGAATTCACCTGTGGCCTATGGCCAAGAACATGGGAGCGGGCCTGGCGCTGCTGCTGGTTGGCAGAAACAGATGAATTTCATGAGCAACAGGAAGAGAGCAGGGGCTGCCTGAGGCTTTCCAGGCAGCTGGCCAGCGTTCATCATCGTGCCTGACTGTGCCACCCACGAGGGTATGGCCTCTGCTCCACCTCGGACCTCGCACACAAGCTCCTCCGGCGGCCCTCACTCAGAATCGCAGGGGGAGGGAAGTCCTGGGAAACGCCCCCTGCCGCGCACAGGAGAAGCAGTGTTGAGCTAATGAAGAGAACAGTGCCTATCTTGGAATGGTGATGTCATGTGGGCTCTGGACCCAGACTCCAGAACACTGCTCTACCACCTACCAGCTCTGCAACCTCCGCAGGTCTAACTGCACAGAGCTTCAGCTCTTTATGCGGAAAACGGAGGAAATGACAGAATTGACCTCAGAAGGCTGCTGGGAGGATTAAATGAAACAAGACATGTCAAAGGCTTTGTTCAGGGACAAAACAACAATAACAATAATAATACCAACAACATTGCAATAACAATACTGAAAATAGTATTATGCCATGTGCCTTGTAATGGCAAGGCATTAAGTCCAGCACAGCTTCCACACTCAGTACTCCAGAAACTGGCCAGACCGTACTGATGGATGGCTAGAGCAATCCAGTCCGCTCCACATTCAGTCTCTGACAAGACACCATGATCTGCAGGGGACTATATTTTATCCTATTCTTATAAGCATGAGCCCTAGCCAGTAAATTACATGAGGAAATGTGCTTGGATGACAAGAATACCCTCTGGGTTAGCTGTGTGCTCAGAGTGACACACAAAAGAAGTGGAGATGACTGTCAACAGGCTGTTTGACTTGAGAGAGGCCACAGAGAGACTGACTCACTGGCAAGCTAAACATGAGGAAACTGTCTGTTTTTAACATTGTGGGTTACTTCTGATGATTTCTAGTCAATTCAATTATTTTCAATCCAACAGCCACATTTGAATACTTATTCTGTGTGTGTGTGTTCAGTAGGCTAAGTTTCCATTTATTAAGCAAAAATACTAAGTGTCAAGGCATTATGTTAGGCATTAATCATTTCATTAAATGTCATAATTAAAAATTAAAATTTAAAGTTAATGTAAGGGATAAATAAGACGTAGTTCTTTTCCTGAATAAGATACAGCCTAACAGATTGGGCCAGGATGTAGGAGGAAAAGAAACACTATATAGATCATGAGAAGCATTTTATAAGCAGTACAAACATTGCCGTGAGCCCCAGACCAAGGGAAGTGCACACATTCACATGCTCAAGTGTCAGCCCACACATTACCTTCTCAAAAAGGCCTTTGTCCAAACTCAAGTAGCCCACCTCCCTTTGTCACAATACCATCTTTTCCTCACAGCTGTGACCACAATTGGTGATTTTTAAAAACTTTACTTTCTTTACTGTCATCTCCTTCAACTGGGAGATAAATTCCACAAGATGAGAGACTTTATTTTGTTTGATGCTATTTCTTCCGGGACTAAGACAGTGCTTCTCACTAAAGAGATGCTCACTAAGTATCTGTTAATAAATGAACGTTTAGTTGATAGGATCAGAAAAGACCTCATAAAAGAAGTGGTATCACTCAAAATGTGTCTTAATAAAGAAAGAGTTTCAACAAGTGGAGTTTGGAGTTGGAGTAGAGAGGTCATTACAGCAGAAAGGAACAGGGTGAGTAAAAGTCCAGAGGTGCATGTCTCCATTCTCAAGGAATCTGAAACATCAGACCATGCACGTATTGGAGTATGAAGGTATGAATGCATGGGTTAGTTTAAAGAGTGGGCTATGGTTGAAAGGAGAGCTGAGTTTGATGTCAGGAACTCTCTGGCCCTGTAGACAGACTTACTCTCCTTGGGGGACCCACACAGAAGCCCAGAAGGCACCAAGCTGCCATGGGGTACAGAAACTCCCTGATGGAATACACTCTTCCAGCTAGAATGCAGCAGCGCATGCACTGCCTGTGGCAGAGGCTGTTAATCCTCACTGAATAGCCAGTAACTCAGAATCTTTTGGTTGGGGGGGAGGGGGGTCACATGACTAATTCTTTAATCCAAAGGATGTGCTGCTTCTAGTCACTGTTAATCATGAAAGGGAGTGCTTTCTCTCTGGCCCCTCTCTGTCATCTATCTGCACAGTCAGAAGCAGAGGACTCCAAGATGGTGGAACAGCAGAACGGAAGAGGTCTGGGTCCCTGAGCCACTGCCTGTAGAAAAGTCACTGAGGACACAACATTGTAAAATGACTATAACTCAATAAAAAAATGTTTATATAGAAAAAAAAAAAAAAGATCAAGAAAAAAAAAAAAAGTCACTCAGGGAAGTCCCCAGTCCACATCAGACTGATGTGGCAGATGACCCTTTGTTGTTGCAAGCCAAAGCCGTTGGAGTGTTTATTCTCCTGCAGCATACAGCAGACCAGACTAGCCTCCCTGACTAATACACTTTTTTTTGAAAAACTTCTTCCTTTGTTTCTTTTTTTGGGGGGGGGGGGAAGGTGGAAGCTCAGCTTTGATTGAATCTTCATATACCCTACAACCATAATGTGTAACCATTTAAATAATTTAGCCAATCAGACTAATGCCCCTGCTTTAAACCTTCTGTTCCCACCCAAACTTGGCACATCACAACATAATACTGGTGATGGACAGTATCGGTCTGATTACTCAAACACTTCCCGTAATAGTGGGGTCTTCTATTTAGGAAGTGATTTTAAAACACTGTTTTAAGCACTACAGAATCTGATATGGGTAAGAACTACCAAATTTCCCTACATTTTTAACCATCCCCACTTCCTCCTCTGATGTCTACATTGACCCTTATTTCAGTTTCTGGTTAATATAAACAATTTCCGACTGAATGACCAAGTTTGATCGGGGGAGAGAGGTGAGAAGTCAAGTACAGCAGGGGTCTGTGTAAAATGCAGGGCCCCTGCCAGTCTGGGGGCACTGCCCCCCAGAATGCTATGTGACAGATGCTTTCTGGAGGACAATTCTCTAAGATGCCTTGCACAGAGTGCTCCAGGTTGTGCCGTCAACAGGGAACTGTGCTCTCACAGTTGTACAGTTTGGTGGCAATGTGAGCAATGCAGCAGTAATCCAAAGCCCACAATGAATTATAAATGCCAATCCCCCCACACATAAATGGATCAAATTAGAACTTGGTCTCTAAATGGAGTAAGCGTGTCTTCAGAGAAAGACAGAGGCTGATTAATGCACAAGCTGGAGTACCATCTTCTGAAAATGGAATAACCTCTGACCTCAACCCTCTGGCTCATTTGAGATGGGTGCCTTTGCATTCCCATTTAACATGATTTCCAAGTAATTGGTGAAATTATTCTAGATATCGGTTCAATAATTGCATAAAGCATTTAATTTTGAATTTAGAGAGAAAATTACATGAATATAAAAATTTATACTCACTTAAGCCTCAGTTGTTCTCAGAGTTCAAGTAAGCAAAGCTCTAACTCCAAGGATCTAGAGCTCCTTCTGATACGAATTTTTCAATGAAAATGTGTGTGTGTGTCTGTGTATAATCCATTTTCACTAATGAAAACTTAAAAGTAGAAAAGAAAAATATGGGAAAGTCACCTAGGATTCTGCCACCCAAAGCTACCTACTATACATTTCTCTGTATATTTCACAGAATTATAATTATATTTAAAAAGTATTATATTGTGAATTAAATTTGTAAGCTGCATTTTTCTTTTTATGTCTGTGCTTTCTCTGAAATCTTTAAAAACCCTTTTAAAAATTTTTAAAGGCTGCATAATATGCCACACTATAACTGTAGCAACATGTAATCCTATATATCCTTATTACTGCATATTTAGAGTATTTTTTAAAGTACAGCTTATTCCATGTTACAAATAATTAATTTGTTATATATCATCATGTTTACACATGACTATACTTTCTGTGTTTTAGATTACTAACTTAGGATATATTCCAAGAAGTGGACCATGGAGTCAGAAAATACAGTCCTTTTTTGAAATATATTTTTGGCCATACTAATATATTTCTGAATATAAAAGAAATTGTGAAAAATTATTAACCATGCTCTAGCTATCAGAAGATAATCACTGCTAATATATTTATTGATACATATATTTCTTTTCATGTGAAAATATAAACTCAAATAAAAATGGCACTAGGACTAAGTAATTCCCTCTTATATTAAAATATTCGGGTGCCCCTTTTATCCTAGCTTCCAGAATCCCAGGGTTGGAGCAGGTGGCAGAGGGCAGGGAATGAATGTCCAGTCGGAAAGACAGGACTGGACGTGCACATGAAGGAGAGGGGACAGCATAAGTGGATCATGCTAGCTATGCTTAAGGCAATGTGCTTTGAATGCTCGCCCGCTCCTCCATATTCAACATTCTCCTCTCAGAACCTCATTAGAAAGGGTCTGCCACACTTCACTTCTAAATGCATTCTGCCCAGCAGGACTGGATCCTCTCCAGATACCATCGACTTCACAGAAATCGACGTGGTGGTGGTTGTCCGTTCCAAGAATAATCACTTTAAAGACTCCTTGAATATACAAAAATCAATAACGGAGCAAGTCATTGCAATCCATACAATTAAATCACTCCCGAGTACCCTCATTTTTTTCCCTAAACAATAGTGATAAGAGTCTGAGCTGACAGAAACTCCTGGGGGCACCTCATCTGAGCTCCAGAAGGGCCACGGTTTGATTCAGACTCATCTTGTTCTGTGGAAGTCAGGGCTTCTGACCTCAGCTAACAAAGCCAGTGCTCTAGATACATGAGGAGAAAGGCCAGGGGGGAAATGAACATTCCTACTCTAGTGAGAGCAGCCAGCCTTGTGTTTGGGGGGGTAACTAGTTGCATCAGAGTCAATCATTCACTGTTCTATCTCCACCAGTGGATGGTGTCTGGTGATCACTCAAGAAGTATGTCCAGTAGCAAGCTAATCTGTCAGCCAGGAATTGGAATATTCTTAGCATTTCTTCCTCTGTGTGAGATGCTGAGGTGAGGATTCAATATTTCAGACCAACCCTCCCACTGAGATCAACCAGAAAATGTGTGTGTGTGTCCTAGAAGATCCTCATATGTTTCAAAATTAAGAGGCGTGGTTCTATATAAACCCTTGGTCAATAAGAAAATTATAGTAGAAATTTGAAAATATTTGAAAAAATAATGAAAAAGATAGACATCAGTATTGTAACATGAAGCTAAAGGGGTGCTTAGAGACACATTAAAAGCCTGAGATACATATAAGCTAAAAAAAGAAGAAAGGTTATAAAATCAGCAATCTAGGCACTAAGAAAAATCATTCTCAAAAAGTTGGAAAAATAAAAGTAAACTGAATCCAAAGTAAAAGGAAGTAAACAATAAAGGTATGAGTAGAAATCAATAAAATAAAGAGAAAAAGTTGGTCTTATAAGTGTAATAAATTAGACAAACTGTGACAAAACAGATAAAGTGAAAAAATGGAGAACAGCCACAAATAACCAACATCAGGAATGAAAAGAAGACCACAAGATGAGAATATTATACACTAGTGTATGTAAATGCATTTGAAGGTTTAAATGAAATAGTCAAATTCCTAGAAAATCAAAAATTTCAAAACTGATAGAAGAAGAAATAGAAATGTGAATGTTCCTCTATTAATGAAATTTAATCCATATTTTAAATCTTGCCCCCAACCCCACCACCAACTGTGGACTTAGGTATCTCCTCCTTTAAATTTTATTAAACACTTAAGGAAGGAATTAAACAATTTTTAGAATAACTTTTGCTGATAAAAAAAAAAAAGAAACACTTTCCACCTCACTTAATGAGGGTACAATAACTCATGAGCTGCAAAAATTCTAAAAGAAATGTATTGGTCAATCAAATACAGCAGTACAAAAAAAGGATGATACATCTTGACCACATTTATTCCAGGAATACAAGGTTGGTTGTGCATTTGGAATTGATCAATATATTTTACCACCTTCACAAAATAAAAAAAGAAAAATCATATGATCATTTTGATAGATAAAGTAAAAGATTTGTTAAATCCAACATCTATTCATAATAAAAACTCTTAGCAAAGTAGAAATAGCAGGGAACTTTCTAAGTATCACACAGGTTATTTATACACCTAATGATAAAATGATGAAAGCTTTCCCTCTAAGACTGAGAGTGGGACAGTGATACTTGCTATAACTACGCTGATTTCACATTATACTGAAAGTCCGTGTAATAAGGCAGAAAAAAAGACAAATGTTTAAGAATTGGAAAGGAAGGAGTAAAATAGTCATTTTCACAAGAGAGACGATTTTTTACATAGAAATTTCAGAAAAATCCAAAGAAAGTTTTTAGGATTAATAAGTGAATTAGTAGGGTTGTTAGATACAAGGTCAATATGCAAAAATCAATTGTATTTTTAAATACCAGCAAAAATAGCTCAAACATACAATTTAATAAGATGCCGCTTATGGATCTTACTGCTTAATTTCTGGCCCCTCCTCCTCTGATGGTGGGCTAGGCTTAGTGATTCATATCTAAAGAACAGAGGGAAATGGGTAAACAGTAACTTTGCAGTGGAGACACCTGGCTAATACCACTTTAACCAAGTGATGAAGGTTCACTTCACCAGGGTTGTCATGTGGATGTCATGTGTCCCCTGGTATAATATGACTTAACCTCTGTGAATTCTTTCAAAAAAAACTCGTAACTGCAGTCTAACAAGGGAAAAACATCAGAAAAACTCAGACTGAGGGACTTTATGGGGTACCTAGCTAGTAACCCTCAATCTTGTGAAGGTCATGAAAAACAAGGAAAGACTAAGAAACTGACATAGACCCCAGGAGGAAAAGAAGGAGGCATAACAACAAGGGCAGTGTGGTCCCTTGGATTTCTCTATAATAGGAAGAGGACATTACTGAAAATACTAATGAAATCCAAATAAAGTCTGGAGTTCAGTTAACAGTAACACAAGCAAAGCCTGCACTCCTAGTCAGTCTCGACAGAAGGTAAGATGGTATTCATCAAGGCCAACCTCTACCTAAAGTTTGATACCTTGACATCATCGTTACAAGGTGACCTGCCTTCTTACAATGACAAGAAGGTTATTGTCTATAAGGGGCTGGTCATTAGGAACTTCTTCCCTGTATTTTCTTAAATACCTTGGGTTCTTATTCTGCCCTTTGGGCACCAATGGGCATGTAGGGCTTGGTGCTAAAAAGCTAACACCAATTTCCTGCCATCTCCTGGATATGTATCTTTCCCAAGACTGCATCTGAATCTTCCTCACAATTATTCCCACTGCCTTAGGATCTTGGAATGTATAGTGGGCCAGAACGAATATAGGTTGCAGCTTTTACTAGGACAGTTGCCAGAGTCACTCAAGTGATTCACGGCCTATGGAAGAATGCATATGTAATTTGGGCTGCTTTCTCTTTATCCTGAAAGCTTGTACACATCTTGTGTTGCTGTCAGACGGGAAACATTGACTCATTTTTAATAGGTGGACTGAACAAAACATAATTTGGAAGGGAAGTCAGATTTTAAGATTATTGATACCTCGATTTTAATCAGTAAGTTTTCCCTACCTCTAATGTCCTAAAAGGAATTTTTAGAAGTAACTGTAGTACATGTTTTAAGAAGAAATGATTTGGTGATAAGATGCTAAAATTAACATATATCATGAGCAGTGGTCTTGGTATTAACATAGGTCTTGAGTATGAATATACAATATCTTGAAATAACAAAGAAAACTATATTGAGATAAGTATCCTATGGGGGGCATGCCCATTCTATGTGAGCTTGAAATTATCCGAGAAGCAACAGAAAAAGGTCCTTTGAGATAACCCAATCTAACCATCTTCTATAGAATGGAAAACTAGAATTTGGAAAATGGAAGAGATTTGTTTAGGTTCACACAGTGAGTTACTAATACATTGGGATTAGAACACATTTCCTGCTATTCCCAGTTCAAGGGCCTTCTGAGTGGCTTCTAGATACAGTAGAAAGTACCAGCTTCTAATTATCTATAAATAATTGGTCACTGCCAGGAATAGCAAAGGGAATAGAATCTCCTATCCTAACCCTCTTCCTTTACCTTTTGGGATTACTCCCTTTTTGACCACAGATTTTTTTTGAAGTCTCATAAATCAGACAAAACCAAAAAATAAAACAAAAACCAATAAACAGAACTTTAAGAATTATTATAGTAGCTACCATTTAAGGACTGTCTCCTGTGTGCCATTTGGTACACAATTTTACATAATCCTGCCCACAAATCTTGGAGTAGATATTATTTCAACCATTCTATATGGACGCCTGTTGTATTAAGACCACAGATGTCCAGAGTCTGATAATTCTATGTTTGAATCCGTGCTTACACAACTTGCCAACTTCAGCCTCAGTCTTCTCATCTCTGCAATGGAGGGGACATTCTATGATATGTGCAAAGTGGGCAGCACAACTCTTGACACAGAGTATCTAATGACTGGCGATAATTATTTATGTGATTATAAAGAAATGGAAATTCCAGAAAAAAAGTCTAACTAGGTTAAATACCCTCATGGTATCCTCAAGGACACAAAATGGTTGCTGCATTGTCACCGTGTTCAAAAAAGGCAAAAAGAGGAAGGAGCAAAGGGGAAGAATAAAAGATGTCTTTTAGACGGCTTCTTAATATCTGATCTCAAATACACTGCCTGTCAATACACTGCACATCATACCAGGTACTGAGACATTCCTAGTCACCAAAGCAAAAGCTGGGGCACCGAGCAGAACATCACTGCCAGTCACACAACTGGTCACTGGCTCTCACTGTGCACTGCAGGCCCACATCTTGCTCCAAGCAAGCATTTTCAAATCCTTTTTCCTATTCCCTACCATTGCCCCTGCCCCAGCTCTCTGATAGGACTAATCTAGTGAATGAACTCATCCTATGGTGTTAACAGCTGATTGTGGCTCACCAGGACCAGAGGAGGCAAAATGCCATTTTAAATCACCCTACCAAGTGCCTGCCACTGCACTACTGCCACCTGTCTGCCTAATCCTCACCTGAGGTGAGTGGTAATACCCCCACCTCACAGATGAGGCCTAGAGATGGTAACTAAGGTCACAAAGCTTCAGTGTGGTGTCAGGATACAAATACAGGTCCATCTGATTCCCAGTTCATGAAATAATTGCAGTTTAGTTTTAGGAAACACTTGTATTTTATTAAGCCCTCCCAATGGTAGACATAGAGTAGAATTCTGATTCCCTCTCAGATTTGAAGTATGAAACATTTTGTGCACAAGGCCATTTTCTTGTGCCCCAAGGTCATCCTTTGCCTGCTCGCTGCTCTACTGTGATATTTAGCAGCAATGGATGAGACTCAGTTATTCTGGAGAGTGACAGTGAGGTTTGCTGCTCTGTGTCTCTTTTCTCTCTCTTCTTACCTGCTAGTGCGGACCAGGGAATGCCCAGGACATCTTTACTGGCTGTCATGCAGCCTCATTGTCACTTCTGAATTCTAAAACAGGGCGTTTGCTCCCACCACACAGATGCCTCAAGCTGGCTCCAGGAGAACACTGTCAAGTCTCCACACTGTGATGCCCGCTGTATAACTCACCTGAATTCACTGCCCATTGAAAAGGATCTTTTTCACTCCTCTACAAAAAGACAGAGTGAAAACTAGTTTGCTAACAAAGAGACATGAAGAAATGTACCAAAAAGGAGTTCAAAGAGAGAGAAGGAATCAATAGCACTGAGGAAAAACAGGATGAATGTGACACCTGGAAACATTTTTCACCAGAAGTATTGTCACTGCAGTCTGAGGAATAACCAAATGAAAGATTCCTGCCTGGGGCTGCCAAAAACAACTAATTACACAGAAATATTAGCTTAGTTCAGTCTCGGAAATGTGTTCAGCAGAATGCTAACATTTAAAAAGATGATTAAAAGGTCTTCTGCCGGGAAAAATAGACGACAGTCAAAAACAATTTGGAAAAACCTAGGTTAAACAAAAGTAAATGGATTTCTTTACTTCTTTATCAAGGACTTCTCTGTCTTTAATATGTTAATGAACATTATGAATTTCCAAGAGGGGAACCACAGTATGTAGAATTTTCCAGACTTGACAACCTTCCATGACCTTTACAAAGCAGGCCCTACCTATTTCTTTCTATCATCAAACCATGTTTACTTCTTCCCCAGATTGTATCACAATTTGTAATGTTAGATTGATTTCTTGGTATACTTGTTTGGGTCTTCCTCACTGACTCTAAGACAGGGAGGCTGGGACCAGGCCAGTTCATCTACCACAGTATCCCTGGCATCTAGGGCTGGGTCTGACACGCAGACCTTGCTGCATAAATGTTTGTTTATAGCTTTTTTCTTTTTCTGTTTATCATTTATTGAGTGCTAGATACTTTGCTTTACATGGACTGCCTTATTTAATTTTCATATCAACCCTACAGTATAGGTACTATTACTATCTACCCCCTTTTTACAGATAAGAGGACCAAGGCTCCAAGTAACTTGCTCAAGATCACACAGGTAGTAAGTAGTGGAGATAGGATTTGAACCCAGGCATTCTGAGACCAGAGCCAGTGTTATTATGTTAAAGAAACTGATCAGGTCTCTGTGCCATCCCAGGAGGGAGACATAAGTGAATGATTACAGTAAGTCTTGCCTCAGATGCCAGCCATGATCTTTCGAATTAAGGGAAGTTGTGGTATATTTATACAGTAGAATACTACTCAGCCATAAAAAATAATAAAATAATGCCATTTGCAGCAACATGGTTGTACCTGGAGATTGTTATTCTAAGTGAAGTAAGCCAGAAAGAGAAAGAAAAATACCACGTGATATCACTCTTTTGTGGAATCTAAAGAAAAAAGAAGACACTAATGAACTCATCTACAAAGCAGAAACAGACTCCCAGACATAGTAAACAATCTCATGGTTACCGGGGGAAAGGGGGTGGGAAGGGATAAATTGGACGGAAATTTAAGATTTGCAAATATTAACTGCTATATATAAAAATAGATAAAAAGCAAATTTCTTCTGTGTAAGATAGGGAACTATATTCAATTTCTTACAGTATTCTTTAATGAAAAAGAATATGAAAATGAGTATATGGATGTATATGTATGACTGAAACATTCCTCTATATACTAGAAAATAGACACATTGTAACTGACTATGTTTCAATTTAAAAAAAAGAAAAAAAAAGAGGAAAAAAGAGGAAATGATCTGGTAAGTTGGTAAGTTCCTATTGATCCCTTATTCTGTGGCAGATCTTGCTTTAGGGCAGGGGGGTTAACCATTTTTTTACTGAAGTATAGTCATAGTCAGTTTACAACATTATGCTCACTTAGAAATATCTCCAGGTCCATCCATGTTGCTGCAAATGGGATTATTTTATTCTTTTTTATGACTGAGTAGTATTCCATTGTGTAAATACACCACAGCTTCTTTAACCCAGTCATCTGTCGATGGACATTTAGGTTGTTTCCAAGTCTTGGCTATTGTAAATAATGCTGCTGTGCACACTGTGGTGTCTTTTTGAATTATAGTTCCCTCTGGATATATGCCCAGGAGTGAGATTGCTGGATCATATGACAACTCTATTTTTAGTTTTTTAAGGAATCTCTGTACTGTCCTCCATAGTGGCTGTACCAATTTACATTCCCATCAACAGTGTAGAAGGGTTCCCTTTTCTCCACACCCTCTCCAGCATTTATCATTTGTAGATTTTTTTAGTAATGGCCATTCTGACTGATATGAGGTAATACCCCATTGTACTTTTGAATTGCTTTCTCTAATAATTAGTGATGTTGAGCAATTTTTCATGTACCTGTTGGCCATCTGGATGTCTTCTTTGGAGAAATGTCTAAATAGGTCTTCTGCCCATTTTTTCATTGGGTTGCTTTTTTTTTTTTTAAATATTAAGCTATATGAGCTGTTTGTATATTTTGGAAGTTAGTCCCTTGTCAGTCACATCATTTGCAAACATTTTCTACCATTCTGTAGGTTGTCTTTTCATTTTGTTGATGATATCCTTAGCTGTGCAAAAGCTTTTAAGTTTAATTAGGTCCCATTTGTTTATTTTTGCTTTTATTTCCATTACTCTAGGAACTCATTCGAAAAAAAAAAAAATCACTGTGTTTTATGTCAAAGAGTGTTCTGCTTGTTTTCCTCTAGGGGTTTTAGAGTATCCAGTCTTTCATTTAGGTCTTTAATCCATTTTGAGTTTATTTTTGTACACAGTGTTAGACAATGTTCTAATTTCAGTCTTTTACAGGTAACTGTCCAGTTTTCCCAGCATCACTTATTGAAGAGACTGTCTCTTCTCCATTGTATATTTTTGCCTCCTTTGTCGTAGATTAATTGACCATAAGTGAGTGGGTTTATTTCTGGACTTTCTATCCTGCTTCACTGATCTATGTGTTTTTGTGCCAGTAACTCCATACTGTTTTGATTACTGTAGCTTTCTAATATAGGGCAGACCTTGTTTTACATGTGTTCACTCATTTAATCCTCTCTGGTGCACTTGAAGCAGCAGGAATATCATCTCCTTCCACAGAGAACCAAACCAAGGCTCAGAGAAGCTAAGGAACCTATCCAGGGTCAGTGGGCCAGGGAACAACAGAATAGAGGTTTGTCTGATTCCATAGCTCCTGGTTTAGGTGGCCTAGCTGGAGTCTGGAGGAGCACAGAGGCTTGTAGAGAATTCTTAGAGCAAAAGCTGTACCTCCAGATTCCCCCCTCTCTGTTGCCTGCCATGGCCCCATTCCAGAAAATCCATGTGGCATTGACACTTCAGCCCTGATGTTGCCCAGATTCTGACCAAGGGACAGAGAGGCCCCATTCCTCCCCCTCACTTTGGTACCAGGCTCACCTTTCTGATCTGGCTAATCCTGTGGACTCTGGAGCCTGCATTCACACACAGTTCCACCACTACACTCACTCTATGTCCTTAAGCTATTTCATCTCTTTGAGCCTCACGTATAATAGGTCTGACTTCACTAGATTTGGGGTATGATTAATTGAAATGACACATGTAACGTACTTTAGCTCATTGCCTACTACATCTTGGATATGTATTAAGTAGTTGTTATTAATAAAATAGTTAATAATCCCTCATGATCTGGACTGGTGACCCTAGGGAGGCTACGGAACCTCAATACCTCAGGCCCTCAGCTGGAAACACAGGATACACAGGTAACACAGCTCTTGGCACACAGAAGGAGCTCAGTAAATGTTTGTTGAGCTGCCTCGGCTTCTTTTCCAGTACAAGCAGAATGGAAAGGTAGGAGGGGGTGGACATGACCGTGGCATGCCCAGAGCAGCTGCACAGCAGGACAGTGACTTCTCTTTCTTTGCTCTGTAGATCTCACAGGCTCTGGTGGCTCTGAGAGGCCGTCTCTGGAGTCCTTTTCCAGGAAAGCTCTGCTGTCTCCAGGAGACAGGTGTTTACTTCACTCTTTCAAGGGGGATGCACAAGGTCGAAGGCTTCTCAGGCAGTGGATTGGATTAGCTCATTTAGTTTTGCCACGTTTGTGGTCTCTGCCTGTGAGGACAGACAACCGTCTGTTGTTGTGAAGGAACCATCTGTTAAGTAGTAAATTCAAGACCTCATTTTTCACACAAATGCTGCACCTGTGGCTGGAGTGATTCTGTCTGCTTATCCAAAGATGGACTCATAAGTCATCCATGTCCTCAGCACTTACCATGTGCCTGGCTGCCTGCTAAGCCATCTCTGCTCTTTTTGCTTATTTGACACATGCTGAGGTGACTGTGAACTGCTACTTGACACTAAGCCCCTGGCCTTGGACATGACTTGCCGGGCCTGGCAAGTGCACACTGAATCATGGAACGACGACTTCAGATGCATATTCTACACCTGCACCTGCAGCCTGCCTGCACCAACACGTCCTCAGCGGTCCATGTTTTAACATTGTGTTTTCGAACAAATCTCAATTCATTATTTCCAAACTCAGTTTCTTTTTGTAAGTTTTCCTATCTTCCACTTCTTTTCTATTGTCTTTGAGGTAACTGAGGTCCATGTGGTCCCAAAGAACCAGGGTAAATGGTACTGGTAGAACTGAGCAAAGCAAGGCACACAGGGCTTCTCCATTCCAGGTTTGCAAACTCAATAAAACGGGCCTGAACACATCAGTACTGCCCATGCTCACAATGGGATGAATGCCCCCGCCACAGTACCCAAGTGACAGGCTGTGCAATGTTTCTCATTGGTTTACACAACACACACTATGCTCAGAGATGAAGGCGGGCGGCCCAGACACATCCTGCCCGTTGTTCAAGTGCCCAAACCCAAAACCCTGCATGAAAACTTCTCTTGAAAATGTCAAGCCAGGAAGGACTTGAAGAGAAACCCTGAGCCACCTGCAGGTAGGCCTACTCTGCGTCCACACCTCTGATTTCCTCTTTAGGACTTAGTGTTTTGCCTTTAAGAAAAAGAAAGTAAGCACAGGCCTAGGGTAAACCCCGGCTGTACCACTTACCGGCTGTGTGTCCCTAGGAAAGTAACCTAGCCTCTCTAAGCCTCTGGATTCAAATGCAGATGAAGATGATAATAATAACTAACTACCCTGTAGGGTTGTTGTCCAGGTTGAATTTGACAATGTATAAAATGTACCCTATCTGCCAATGCCCCATACATGGAAGCTGTTACATGTGAAGATACAAAGATCACTGACTCACAGTGAGGGCTATTCATTGCTGCCATCTCTCCTTACTTCTCCAAAGGAAATTTTATTTCTGCAAGCTCGCATCTCCCTTTGACATGCTAAGAAAAAGAGTAATGCCTGTGCTGCAAAAAGGCTCCATGAAGGAGACTGAAGTCACTTGAGTAATGGTGAAAGATGACTTGGGAAACCCTGAGCAAAGCTGGGTCCTTCAACAAGTCTGGCCTGATTCAGAAACTGCTCCTAAGTGGATCTGTGATCTGGCAGGTGCGGGTGGGCAGCTGAGGCAGGGAGTGTGTAGAGGGCTGCGCAGAACACGAAAACCTTCCAGTCTGGCTTACCTGTCAATGATGCTTCCTCATCACTTTAATGATGCCCTTGGGGCATATGCTGGTTCTGAACCTGGCTGAGAGGGACACAGGAGTTTCTCCCACATTCTTAATGAAAAAGATGCCTTTTCTGTTTTGAAAAAATCTTCAAGGAGATTTTAGGGGCTCAGATCAGCAAGATTCCCTCTTTCCTTTTCAACTGATGTACATCACCTTCCCTGGGGTGTATCTGTATGTGTGTTTTGTTTGGTTGTTTTTGGTTTTGGGGTTCTTTTTGGCTGTGATCTCCTTAGTCTATTTGTCTTGCTGGATGAAAGACTAGAAGAGGAAATATTTGGAGAAAGATTTTTTTTACTTAAAAATGGTACAAATTATTTAGATAATAGCACTTTTTATATGTCACAAAACTAAAGAAATAACTTCTTTACACACATACACATGTATATTTATACACACATATATGTATATATATTAATACAATGTTTCAACTTTATAAGCAGAGTGTATTTATTTGCCTGTCATGTTTATCCAATGGGAGCTAAGAAACAGTGGCAAACTAGATCAGGAAGAAAGCAGAAAGGGAAAATAAAATTCTCTGAATCCCTATTCTGTGCTAGGAATAGGCCAATGGTTTTCATAAATTATTATGACCCCCACTAAGAACCTCATAAAATAAACATCATTTTATCCCCACTTAAAAAATGTGGAGGTTGAGAAGTCCTAAAATTATGTAGTTTTCAAGCAGTAGAACATGGATTTCTATCTTGACCATTAGTCTGTCTCTAGACCCCAAGAGAAATGGTAGAAGAAATTCTGCATTTCTTTAGTAAAAAAAATTAAATACTAGCACTCAAGTGAACAATGTCTTAACTGTTGATTTTGACTACTTCCAACTTTGACATTTCAGAACTTGTTTATAATGATTGTATTCTGTTGAGGTAAGAAGAAAATTAACTGGGATGAATAAAAGTTAATTTAAAAATACATTTTAAAATTATTATTATATTTACTAATAGCTACTCAATTGTTATCTACCCAGTTGTACAGAAACTAAACAGAGGAAGAAATGTGTAGTAGATAAGATTTTAAAACTGAATGAATCTGAGTTCAAATCTCTGTTAGTTTACTAATTAGCTATAAAATCTTAAGGCAAATAACTTAGTTTTCTGCTCTTAAATTTGCTTATCCATTGACAAAAATGATTATCACCCTTAAAGGGTTCTTATAAGTATAAAATACATTTAAAGTATGTAAACCACTTAGAACCAAGAATATATATCACATTCACGAGGTATACTCTAGGAACATTTTGATTATTTATTCACAACTATTTACTGCATCCTATGTACTGGGTGTTTGCCAGCTGCTAGGTTTATTTTTAAGCACATCAGTTGTTCAAAGACAACTGCACTAAACCTGGTCAACCAAATGGCAAATATTTAAGAGTGGGAGGAGCTCCACTCTAGGAAAGATTTCTCAGAAAACAGCCTACTGAGAGAGATTCACAAATCTCACCTTCATTTGCAGAAGTGAGCTTCTTTTCTCCACAGATGGCTATATTTAGTTGTCTTCTCGTATTTACATTTACAGACATATTTCAAAATTTTCCATCCCTTCATACTCAGTGAATTGAGTTTTCAAGAGAAAAAGAATCCACATGAGATGTTTCAAAAAGGATACTTGGGAAGAGATTTGCAGTTGTTTGGAAGAATTTCTCCTCCTTCCTCCCCTTTAGATCTTAAAGTCATTAAGCACTTTGTGACTCTTGATATTGCCAAACTGGTTTCCAATCACTTGGCTTATTCGTCCTGCCCTGAGAGCTCCTGCTCAGAGCTGCCTAATTAACAATGAGCCCAAATCACTGCTTTTTTACTTGCCTGTTCAAATTGATGGAGTGTTCAAAGTGAGACTTAAGAAGGCAGACAAGGGAAGTTGCTATTTTCCCCAGTGTCATGGGGTTTTATTTGCTTTTTTCTTCTTTTGGGGCAGACCCAAGAATTTCCTGAACACTCCCATTAGCCATTCCTTACTGTAAACAAAACAAAACAAAACAAAAGAAAACTTTTCATTTCGCCAACTAAGTAAAAATACTCTTTTTGAGACAGAAAAAGGACCAAAAAGCCTCTGCCCAAAGCCCTTTGATCACTTGTTAATGAAATCAATGAAGTCACTAACTATAAAGCAGAAATCACAGCACCTAGGACCTTAATTGAGGCTGTTTCATAAGAGAACAGGCATTTAATGAATTTTCATGTTTTCCTTTCCAATGCTTACAACATTTTGACACATTTGTTGTTTATCAGGATAGCATGTATTTGGGAGATTAGGGAGGGGGAATGAGCCCAAAGGAAATGTGGCTGGCTGATTTAATTATTTCTCTTTGTGTAGAGTGATATCCTTTCTAGTAAAGCACTGTAGTGCATTACCCTGGATAAATTATGTTAGTTTTTCTACCCGGTGGGAAGGAGGAGGCATGAGCATTAGTCTAACCAACTCTGCCTAGGGGAACAGCATCATGGGAATGTGGTTAATGGGATTGACTAAATGCCTTCTTAGTTTCTGGGTAAAGAAAGGAGATCTTTGAATAAAGAACATTTTTTTTATATTCCTAATGGGAAGTTAATTCCACTTTCATGCATATCTTTATTACGTGGTAAATCAAGAGATCAAAGGTCTGTGAATTTGCAGGAGATTCATTCTTTTCACATTCGTGCTTTGAAATAGTCAAATAAGAGCGGGCCCTGGATCTAATATTCACTGATCACTCATTACAAATGTTCTCAGCTCTGGCTGGGCATAAATATAAGCTGTGGAAATACAAAAACATACACCTTCAGATTTCCCTGCCTCTCAGCTGCCACACTAAATTTCTGATTCAGAGGGTCTGGTGGGGCTCCTGTGTCCATAGTTTAAGAAGTTCTTCAGGTGACTCTGGTGATCATCCTGTATGGGAACTAAGAATCTATAACAGTGGTTCTTTAATTTCGGTGTGCATCAGAACTTCCTGGGGCTCAGATGGCTGAGCCCCATCCCTAGAGCTTCTGGTTTGGTAGGTCTGGGGCAGGAATCAAGAGTTTGTTTTTCTACCAAGTTCCCAGGGGATACTCATCCTGCTCATCCTGGAATCACACTCTGAGAGTCAGTGATCTGAGGCAGAGGTCAGCAAACTATGACCTGGGGGCCAAATCCAGATGCCTCTTGTTTTGTAAATAAAATTCCATGAGATCACAATGCTCTTCCATTTATACATTGTCCCTGGCTGCCATCACAATATAATGGCACAGCTGAGTAACTGCAACTCTATAACTCATAAAGCCTAAATTCAGTACTACCTGGGCCTTGACAGAAAAATTTGTCAGTTCCTGATCTGGGAAACAATGGTCTAATCTTGGGATTTTATTTGGCGAAAGTGTTTCCAGATAAAATACAGGGCACCCAGTTAAATTTAAACTACGGATAAGTATGTCCCAAATATTTTATGTATAAAACCACTTCGGAAAACAGTTCAGCAGTTTCTTACAAAGTTAAACATACCTGTTCCAGATAATGCAGTCATTACATTCCTAAGTATTTACCAAGGTAAATGAAAAAAAGGTCCACACAAAGACTTGTATATAAATGTTCATAGCAGCAATTAACCCAAAATAAATAAAATTAAATTTAAAAAATAAAATAAAATAAAGCAACACTTGCCCAAATCTGTAAAAAGCTCAAATATCCACCATCAGGTGAATGGACAAACAAGTTGTGGTACATAATTGAATATTACTCAGCAATAAAAAGGAACGAATAGTTGATGCACACAACAACTTGAATGAATCTCAAAATAATTATGCTGAATAAAAGGAGTCTGACCAAAGAGAGTATATACTGCATGATTCCACTTAAGTAAAATTCTAGAAAATGCCAACTATTCTGTAGTGACAGAAAGCTGATCAGTGGTTGTCTGGGGATTGGGAGAGCAGGGAGGGAAGGCAGGGAGGGCTTACTAAGGGGCACAGGAAACTTTTGGGAGTGATGGATATGTTCATTATCTTGTTTGTGGTGTTGATTTCACAGGTGTATATAGATGACAAAACACATCAAATTGTATATTTTAGATATGTGCAGATAATTATATGTCAATCATCCCTCCATCACACTGTAAAAATGAGTTGAACACCTCAGTTTCTGGTTTCAATCACTCTCTCCTAACTCGGAGCCCTATCTGAGAATTAAGGCTGGAATAGATGCTGGCTCACTCTGGCAACAACTGCATTTATCTGAACTCTTTGTAGCAGGGAGTCTAATCTCTCCTACTAGATTATAAGGTCCTGGAAGGCAAATCCTCATACTTAAATGCCTCCAATCCTGCACCTCCTGGCTTCCTGCTCCCTGCTCTGCCACCTTATGAGCAACTCCAATCTGTTAAGTGTGTCCTGAGTCTGCTGTGTAATTATAAGCCAGCCAGCCCCACCCTGGCAACTGCCTCCTGGCTCTGCCAGAAATGCCTGCTGCCCAGAGTCCCCAGCTCTCATTCCTGGCCCAAGCCAACCTCAGGCCATGTCGCTGAAAGACTCACATGCCTTTTGCAAGAGTGTATCTGCATCTCCCCAGGGGCTTTCTGAGTCAGGCTTTTCTACCATGTCCCTGAGAGTGGACTGAGGAACAACCTTGATCTAATTTGTCTGGGAGAGAGGTCTGAAGGTTAAAACTTAAAGCTGGTGTCATTGAACTGATGTCATTCCTCTTGGTTAATCTGCCCTGGCTGGAAGGATCTGATGAAAGCAGAGGGATCTCTGAGTTCTCTCCCTGCCCCCAAAAGAGGCGGCCTGCAGGCCAACAGACACATCGGCCCTACCTCTCCAGAAGCAACTGAGTCAGGGAATTCTGAGGAAAAAAGACATCCCTGCATGGGAGCAGTGTTTCCCCAGCTACCTTTCTGAAACATTAATAATTAATCTCCCCCTAAAATTTATCTCTGTGTAGAACTCATCATGATTCTCAAATATTACATAAATCTATGTAAAATGAAACGGTAGATGCAAAAAAAAAAAAAAAGTCCCCACAAATTAATGATGATGTGGTACATTCCTTGTGTCAGATGGAATCAGTCATCAGTACCAACGTCTAATCAATTAAAAGATGCCCAATCCAAACAGCCATCCTTTCCCATTCTGCAGCTTGATCGTGGAGGAAACACTTGCAGCTCTCAGAGATTCTAAAGGGAATTTCTCCAGTTTAGATGCTGGACTTAACAAAATGAGGGAGACCAGCTGGGCTCCACTGCGGGGCTGGCTCAGGATGGCAGAGCACTGCAGCTCAGTACACACGTTTTCTTTGTGGGGCTCAAGACCCCGTAAAAAGTACAGCAGGAACCACAGGACCTACTCAAACCTGGGCCACAGGGAGACTGTCTTCCCCTGCCCCCTCTCTTCACTGGAGGGCTGCAAAGCCTCCTCCACTACAGTGCCCAGGGCTCACTGGGGCAGAACCTAGACCTTTAACGTGGGCCACCAGACTCCTGTTCCCTCCCAGGGCGACACTCATGGAGCAGAAGCAATGAAGATACTTCCTGTGCTCCGTCCTGCAGTAGACACTGGGTGCACTGCCTCAGTCAAGCCTCACAACCCTGCAATTTAGCAGTTACTATTCCCATTTCACAGCGAGCTGGAGATTAGGAGACTCCTGAGGCTTCTCACACTTTAGTGTGTATCTAAATCACGGGCCATCTGGCTAACTGTAGGGTCTGGTTGCGGTGGGACTGGGGAAACTGCATTTCTAACCTATGCAGGTGAGTAACCACAGGCTGGGTGGACTGCAATGTAATCAGTTCTAAGAGCAGAGCTGGGACTGAACCGGGTTCTGTTCGACTCCAAGGCCTGGGCCCTTCTACTGCCAGTCAGTCGTGTGAGGCATGGGGATATCGTGCTGAGTGAGGACACATGCTGCCCTTGAGGATTCCCCACCCTGTCAGGGAGGCAGACACCTCCCCAGGTGCCACAAGGCCCAAAGTGTTGCCTTAGTGCAGGGAACAAATTCCTGCAGGCGGGGAGCCATGGATGAAGAGGGAGGGAGTCGTCCTGTCTGGGGAGCAGAGGATCAGGCAGGAGCTCACAGAGCTTAGCCTACAAGGACTAGCAGAACTCAGTCCCCAGGGGAAGAGAGAGTTGCCATCAAAGGACACTTGAGTCTGAGGGCAGCATGGACAAAGGCCCAAAGCTAAGACAGGGAGTGCTGTGTTCCAGAACGGTGAGAACTGTAGTGTGGCTGGAGTGTCTCCTCTGCTCCCATCTGCACGGGGTTTGGCTTTTGTTAACAATTTCTGCTTCCTCAGGCCTGAGTTGCTCACGCTGCAGGGCCTGAGTAAGTAGGTCAGGACCCGTTGGGTGGGGGGGCCGCAGTCACATGCTAGGAGGGCTTCTGCCTGGTTGTGGCCACCTGCTTGGGCCCATCCCCTCCACTTCCTCCTCCTCCTTGACCATCCCAGACCCAGTGAGACAAGAGAGGAAAGTGGGGGCTGAGGATGTGCTCTCTGGGGCTCTGGCAGCTTCTCAGAAAATGAGAGCTCAGAGGTGCAGAGGGAGGAGGCTTTCCATCCAAGGATTCTTAACACTGGCTGTACAACAGTCACCTGGGAGACTAAAAAATACACATACACACACACACACACACACATACACGTACATATACATATACACAGCTTCTGCTTTAGCAGCTCTGGGGGTGAGGCCCCGGCATCAGTATTTGAAACACTGCCCAGGAGATTCAAGTGTGGAGCCAGCGCTGAGAAGTCCTGCTCTGCACAAACTCAGAAGAGCTGGGGCAGAGGGAGCCTGCATGAGTCCTGGGGGAGGAATAAATATTTCAAACATTGGCAGAGATAGGGGAAAAAAAAACCACTTTGCTTCTTTTATAATATAAGGAACTGAACTGAAAGAGGTTAAGAGGAGAGAGCCTAAACTATATGCAGTTTGTCAGGATTTTCTAAGATTGAACTCTGTTTTTAATAATATTTATGGATTTCATCTGATTATATCAGAAATATACAACTGCTGCAGAATATATGAAAGTTTTCAGAAAAGTATAAAGAAGAAAATAAAAATCTGACCACCCAGATAATCACCCTTATGGTAAGCGTCTCTTTCTTAGTCACATTTGTAATAAACACATATGCACATGTAGCTGTCAATATAGAATCATACTGCTCATGCAACTCTCACTCCCTGATACTACATTTCATGTTTGTTTCATTGTTTATGGTTTCTCCTACATCCTGAAAGAAATTTCTCCAGGCAAGAACTTTGTTCCCAGTGTCTAGAGAATCTAGCACACGGCAGGCCCTCCATAGTGACTTGCTGAGTGGTGAGTACAGTAAGTGTTTAAGGTCAAGGGCGTTGAAGTTGGACCTGGATCTGACCCCAGCTCTGTCACTTACTTGGACAATTACCTAAATCTGCTAATTCTCAGTTTCCCTCATCTACATGATGGGCATAAGAAGAAAACCACACTGTCAAAGCTTCTATAAAAATGCTCAGTACAGGACCTGACACATAGCAAGTCCTAAGTAAAATGTTACCTATCACATCATATAAGGCAAAATCCTCTTGGAAATCTAAAAAGAAGGGATGGCCACAAAGTCCACTGGTGTGGAGGGAGGATTTGTGTCTCTTAAAGACACACAGACCTGAGAAAAAGAAGCACTGAACTTCCACTGACCTTATCTACAAAGTTCAGTTTTAGAAGACCAAAAACTAAACTAAACTAAACTAAACTAAACTAAACTAAACTAAACAGCAAATTCAGAGTATCCTTATATTCTAGGAGTTTTCTTCAAGGCACATTAAAAGCATTTCAGGATAATGCTCAATAAAAAGCTAAATGTTATTCAACAACCATTTTTTTTCCACCTCCCAAATCCTTAATTAGAGAGCAGAGTCGTGTCCTGGCAATACCTCCTTATCTGATACTGCTGAAGACAGCTTTGCTGGTTCACAGCATCCCCCTGCAGGACTCCTTGTGTCAAAGAGGGAGGCTTTAGACCCGGCTCTGGGGGAAGCTGATTTGGATCCCAGGTCACCTTTTGATTATCACCAGTTGTCTTTAATTACATGATGCTCTGAGAACCAGAATAGAAACTGAAATACAGGAGAAAGTCTCCAGCATTGAGGACAGAGCCTTCCACAAAGTAAACTAAATACTCAGCAGATATTTGTTGAATAAAAGATTGAAATCATGCATACTGATTTCATGTGATTGGGTTTTGTTTTACAAAATGCTATGTGTTTTATCTCTACTAAACACAAATGATTGGCTTTATATGAATGTTAACTATTTTCTCTGTTTCACCCTGAACATGACATGCTCTCACATGTCTCTCCTTCTTTAAAATGCTCAAAACCTTTAACCCAGAAAACAGAGAAAGACTTTGCATTCTCCCCTGGGTTAACCTTGAGTGGTTCTTGTCTCTAGGGTACTTGGGAAGCATTCATGATATGTAACTCTTACCTTTGGCCAGGCTGTCCTACACTAATGATCACTCTGCTGTATTATCCCTGGCAAGTTTGGAGGTTGTGGCCTCAAAGAGGTACAGAAACCACAACAGACTAAGCCTAGAACAGGTTGGTGGCAGAGGCCACCTGGATTGCAAATGCCAGTGCTTACCAAGTGATGTTTAAACTGCTTCTGTGGAAGTCATCATAGTGGTAAAGAATATGAACTTTTTAAAAATTAAAGAATAGTTAACTTACAATATAGTATTAATTTCAGGTGTACAGCAAAGTGATTCAGTTATATATTTTCAGATTATTTTCCATTATAGATTATTACAAGATACTGAATATAGTTCCCTGTAGTATACAGTAAATCCTTGTTGCTTATCTATTTTATACATAGTAGTGTGTTATCTGTTAATCCCATACCTTCCCTGCCCTTCCCTTTCCCCTTTGGTAACCATAGGTTTGTTCTCTATGAGCTTGTTTCTGTTTTGTATCTCGATTCATTTTTGTATTATTTTTTAGATTCCACATATGAGTGATATATTTGTCTTTATCTGCCTTATTTCACTTAGTATGGCAATATCTAGGTCCATCCATGTTGTTGCAAATGGCAATATTTCATTCTTTTTTGTGACTGAGTAATATTCCATTGTATATATGTACCATACCTTCCTTATCCAGTCATCTGTTGATGGACATTTAGGTTGTCTCCACATCTTGGCTACTATAAACAGTGCTGCTATGAACACTGGGTGTGTGTATCTTTTCTAATCAGAGTTTTCATCTTTTCTGGATATATGCCCAAGAGTGGGATTGCTGGATCATATGATAGTTCTATTTTTAGTTTTTTAAGGAACCTCCATACTGTTTTCCACAGTGGCTACACCAATTTACATTCCCACCAAGAGTGCAGAAGGGTTCCTGCATGATTCCTGGGGGAGGAATACATATTTCAGACACTGGCACACAGGGTTCTCTATACTCTTTCCAGCATTTATTATTTGTTGACTTTTTGATGATGGGCATTCTGACCAGTGTGAGCTGATACCTCATTGTAGTTTTGATTTGCATTTCTCTAATAAATAGTGATGCTGAGTATCTTTTCATGTGCCAGTTGGCCATCTGGATGTCTTCTTTGGAGAAGTTTCTATTTAGGTCTTCTGCCCATTTTTTGATTGGGTTGTTTGTTCTTTTGATACTGAGTTGTATGAGCTGTTTGTATATTTTAGAAATTGACTCCTTGTCAACCACATCATTTAAAAACATTTTTTCCCACTCCATAGATTGTCTTTTTGTTTTGTTGATGGTTTCCTTTGCTGTGCAAAAGCATATAAATTTAATTAGGTCCTATTTGTTTATTTTTGCTTTTGTTTCTTTTGCTTTGGGAGAATGATCTAACAAAATATTGCTATGATTCACAGCAGAGAATGTTTTGCCTATGCTGTCTTTTGAAGTTTTAGGGTGTCGTGTCTTACAGTTAAGTCTTTAAACCATTCTGAGTTTGTGTATGGTGTGATGGTATGTTCTAACTTCCTTGATTTACATGCAGCTGTCCAGCTTCTCCAGCACCACTTGATGAAAATATTGCCTTTTCTCCATTGTATATTCTTGCCTCTACTGATGAAGATTAATTGACCACAGACGTGGGGTGTTACTTCTGGGCTCTTTATTCTGTCCCACTGATCTATGTGTCTATTTCTGTGCCAGTACCACACTGTTTTGACTACTGTAGTATTGTCTGACAGCTGGGAGGGTATGCCTCCAGTTTTGTTCTTTTTCCTCAGTATTGTTTTGGCAATTCTGGGTCTTCTGTGGTTCCATGTAAATTTTAGGATTATTTATTCTAGTTCTGTGAAAAATGTCCTGGGTAATTTGATAGGGATCTCAATAAATCTGTATATTGTTTTGGGTAGCATAACCATTTTAACAATATTAATTCTTCCAATCACAGAACATGGGATATTTTTCTACCTCTTTAAATCATCTTCAATTTCTTTGATCAGTGTTTTATGTTCTCGGTGTATAGGTCTTTCACCTCCTTGATTAGGCTTATTCCTAGTTTGGGTTTTTTTTTTTTTACATAATTTTAAAAGGGATTTTTTTTTTACTTTCTCTTTCTAATATTTCAATGTTAGCATAAAGAAATTCAACAGATTTTTGTATATTAATTTTGTATCCTGCTACCATGCTGAATTCATTTATTAGTTCTAATAGTTTTTGTGTGGAGTCTTTAGGGTTTTCTATATAGAGTATCATGTCATCTGCATATAATGACAGTTTTACCCCTTCCCTTCCAATTTGGATACCTGTGATTTCTTTATCTTGTCTGACTGCTGTGGCTAGGACTTCCAATATTATGGTGAATAGAAGTGGTGAGAGTGGGCACCTTTATCTTATTCCAGAATTTAGCAGGAAGGCTTTGAGCTTTTCACTGTTCAGTATTATACTGGCTGTACATATGTCATAAATGGCTCTTATGTTGAGATATGTTCCCTCTGTACTTACTTTGGTGAGAGTTTTTATCATGAATGGATGCTGAATTTTATAAAATGCTTTCTCTGTTATCTACTGAGGTGATCATGTGGTTTTTGTCTTTTCTTTTCTTTTCTTAATGGAGCTTATCACAATAATTGATTTGTATATGTTGGACCATCCTTGCGACCCTCAAATGAATCCAACTTGATCATGGTATATGATCCTTTTTATGTATTGTTGGATTCAGTTTGCTAATATTTTGTTGAGGATTTTTGCATCTGTAAAGAATATGAACTTTTGAATCAGACAGACATGAATATAAGTTGAGGCACTGCCAACTCCTTTTCTGTGACTTCGAACAAATCACTTAATATCTCTAAGCCTTAGAAAGTGATGGCACTAGTGCCAAACTTATAGGGTCATTGAAAGGATTAAAGGGGGTAAATGCAGAGTAAGGCTTTAGCATAGGGCCTGGGATATTAAAAACATGCAATAAAGGTAATAATCATTCGAATCATAATTACAAGTTAAAACAACTATGGCCAAGGTCCATTCTTGAAATAAAAATAGAGTTTTTCAAATGGCTTCTAAAGACCTGCTATTTATTTATCCCTTCCCTTTGGTGAGCTGATCAATATGGAAGTTAAGATCAGAACAAAGCAATGAAGAGACAAGAGCCTAGCCTGGAGTGGAAAGCACTCCCTCCCTTGGACACCACCCTCCCAAGGCAACAGTGAGCGTCCCTTCCATATTCCCCCACCTCTGCTTCAAGTTTCATTTTCACTAAACCCCAAGGCTTCTGGAAAAAGAGAAAAATAAAACACTGCACGGTATTTCATCAAAGGTGAAAATAGGTTCCTGGGACGACACCAGTAAGACAAGCTGTTTTTTCATTAGAGATTAAATTCTTTTCAGATTCAATGCAGAATAAATTTAGATCATAACATTCAATAGCTAAACAGCTATACAGCTAGTAAATTGAATAAAAATCTAACGTCAGGGCACCTCTGATGAATGCAGTCTTTGTGCAAGCTGCTTTTTATCATCTACTTGCTCATTTCTTTCAATATAGAATTGCCTTCAGGTAGAGCCTTGAATCATTTTTACTCCACTGTACAAATGTTTCAAAAGCAAAGCTTAAGGTCAAAAAGAGATGCAGATGGAGAGAGGGTTTGCTTGAGGGAGGCTGCTGATGAAACTGGGTAGAACCTGGCCAAACCTGACTTCTCTCTCAGGAATGGACTCACTAAGGTGCCCAGAGACTGCTATAAAGTCAGAATACCACCTTATCACTTTCCAGTGAAATTAGAAATTCTAAGGTGATCACACATGTTCTTCTTTTGACCTGTGCATGCTACCTACATGTGAGGACCAGTATTAATCAGAATGTGGCTCCTCAACAGGGGATGAGAACAATTTATTCATTCAATATCCATTCACTGAAGGGTTGCTATGAGTCTGGCTCTGCGTAAGGCACTGCAAATGAGGAACGAATCATACTTCACCTTTTCCATTATATAATCCAAAATGTATTAAAGGACATAAGCAGGTAGATAAGTAAGTATGAAATGATGCAGAACTTGCATAATGTGACATGGAAAGTGTATGATGCTGTGGGAGCCTGGGGCAGAGGCATCTCTCCCATTGAGAGGGGCTGAAGTGGAGGGAGTTGGGAGATGTTGAGAGGCACTGATCCTGGAGCTTAGACCTAAAGGATGGTTTAAATGTAGCAGATGAAGAGCGGGGAGAGCTGGCGGGGAATGGTAGGGAGAGGGAGGCAGGGAAGCGTATCCTACAAGTCCTAGTTATCTTGGCTCATTAACCATAGACCTTCAGCTCTGCAGGGGTGTTTCAAGATGGCTGTTATTTCCACAGTAGAGATAAAGTTTCCTCAGAGTCCAGACCAGGTGTCCTTATGCACCTTTCCCTCTGGACGTTGCTAAGAAGGCCAATGTCAATGGTTCCCTCGGTGAGTGTCCCACTGAGTAACATCCTCTTGTTGAAAAGTCAAACCAAACTTGCTGGCCTAGAACATTTTGTTTTTGACTCTGTACATATCTACCCCAATCTATTATGTTTTGGTGTTTTTCTCATTTCTCAGAAGGCAATTAGATATTTGCTATGGACAAATTTTTTACCCAGGGAAAACAGCCCTTAATATATACCTGTGTATTACCTACATGATGATTTCTGCAAGTTGTAAGGAAGACTTAAGGACCAGTGAAATATATAGGCTAAGAGCTCACTGTATACAGTTTTTTCTATTTTAGTGGATACCACTCCTCTGGACAATCATTCATTCATTCTTCATTTGCTCACTGGTAAATTTATCATACAGGTATCCTGTTCCACAGAATAGAGATAAGATGTTCAGCAAAAGGCAGATACAGTCAGGGCCTTAATGTAATCCACCGTCCAGTGAAGGAGACAGAGAATAACTAAGTAATCAAGCACTTAAATGTAAAATTGAAACTTTGATAATGCAATATATAAATAAGAGACTACAGAATGATGGTGGCAAGAGAGAGACAGGAGGAGGTCAAATATAAGGACTGTAGACATTTTCCACATGATCGGGAAAGGAGTTAGTTTCAGTCCAGGTAGGGTGAGTAGAACCAACTCAAATCAGGCAGTACAACTGTGAAAGAGGTTACAGTTTTCTATTAACCAGGAAAGGACACAGAGTCTGACTACAAAATAGGGCTCAGCTTTTATATCTGAGGCTCAGGTAGAATTATTTTGTACATGAAGCCAAATCCATCGGCATCCTGTGTCTTAGGGCAGTGACCTCAGTTGACCAGAGGTGGCAAATCTACTCTCCTTATTTGGGTAAGTGTCTTTGCACACTGAAAAGTCTGAAAATAAGCTTGAGGTGGTAAAATATGTAACACACAACTGTAAGTATTAACACTTCTGTACTTGGCTATGAAAGGTTTTGCAATCATAATAATTTGTGTTTGTCTGTGGCAGTGCTCCTCAACCGTTACCATGTTATGAGACAATAATATTTCAAAGGAATACTGAGGTTGCTAACTGGAGGGATTTGGAACCCTATATGAGGCTGCTGTTCCTGGGATGCAATCAGACCATGGACTCTGGCCACCTTAAACCCCACCTGCCTGCCCCACAGATTAAGGTCATCAATTCTTGAGGCACACTGCACACAGACTAGGGGATAAATGTCTATTTAAGGTATATGAAATGGGTAAGCTGACTGACACATTGGACTTACTATTTTGACTTCAAAAGGTTAATTGGTAACACACATGATTTTAAGTTGATCAGTTTAGGAAAACTTGATTGACTATATTTGCAAACATCGTTTACTTGATAATCTGATCCATGACATTCAAAAGTTGAGTTTTTTAGTCTCAAAGTAGTGTTTAAGTGTCTAAGAAAATTATGTTCAAGTTTTAGGTCTGCCTATAACTGTGCCTTGGGAGAATCACATCTATTACATTTGTGATTGTAATTTGAAACATCTAAGGAGACATGATTAATTAAGCGAGGAAGTTAAATGAAATGTTATGGAGAACTTTAACTGTTAAATTTATAACTAACATTACTATTAATCAAATTACATTAATCTAATACCAAATTAAACATTTCTTACTCTTATACAGAAAATAAACAGATTCATAAATAAAAGAATGTGATTCATCCTTGAGATTAAAGCTTAAGAGAAGCCCATTTTTTAAAGCCCAATTGCAGTAATTTTAATATTAATTAAAATACAAGTAATAATAAGTATTCCATTGAATGAATAAAATTCACTCCTATACAATACAAAACTCAACTGACAACATGAAAACAAAGGCATGATCAATAAGAATACATAATAACAGAATCTGATTTGGCCTTGGGGGTCAAAAAGGTTTTCCCTGAGGATGTGATTTTAGCCTAGATTTGAAGATGAGGAGGAAAGAGGGTCCAGTGAGGGCAGGGGAAAAGAGTATTCCGAGCACTGGAGGAAGAGGAGAGGAGAAGCAGCAACAGCAGGGGAAGAAGAGGAGGAGAAGATGAAGAGCTGGGGGCATGTGTAAAGGTCCTGGGGTAGCCTTTGGCACTGGGGAATCTAAAAACCATCAGCCAGCCTACAGCACAGAGAATACAGAAGAGTAGAGAGCTGGGGCCCCAAGTGTGCTCTCACCTTTAATGTTCTGTGTGGGAGTCCTTTCTTTGAAGAGGCTTCCTCCACCTCCTTTCTAAAATTACTCCTAGCTGGTGACTCCTGAAACCTTTATACTACTTAATGTTACATGGAGAACTACAAAACATTGATTAAGGGAATTAAAAATGACCTAAAGAAATGGAAAGATATCCCATGCTCTTGGTTTGGAAGAATCAGTATCATAAAAATGGCATTAAAATGGCCATACTACCCAAAGAACTCTACAGATTTAATGCAATCCTATCAAATTACCCAGGACATTTTTCACAGAACTAGAACAAATAATCCTAAAATTTATGTGGCAACACAAAAGACCCAGAATTGCCAAAGCAATATTGAAGAAAAAGAATGAAGCTGGAGGTATAATCCTCCTAGACTTCAGACAATACTACAGAGCTATAGTAATCAAAACAGCGTGGTATTGGCATAAAAACAGACATATGGATCAATGGAACAGAATATACAGCCCAAAAATAAACCCACAGACATACTGTCAATTAATCTTCGACAAAGGAGGCAAGAATACAGAATGGAGAAAAGACAGTCTCTTCAGCAAGTGGTGTTGGGAAAACTGGACAGCAGCATATAAATCAACAAACTCAGAACACTCCCTCACACCATACACAAAAATAAACTCAAAATGGCTTAAAGACTTAAATAGAAGACAAGACACAATAAAGCTCCTAGAAGAAAACATAGGCAAAACATTCTCTGACATAAATCTTAGCAATGTTCTCCTAGGACAGGCTACCCAGGCAATGGAGCTAAGAGCAAAAATTAACAAATGGGACCTAATTAAACTTATAAGCTTTGAAACAGCGAAGAAAACCATAGTAAAACAAAACAACAACATATGGAATGGGAGAAAATATTTGCAAATGATGGGACTGACAAAGGTTTAATTTCCAGAATATACAAATAGCTCATACAACTTAATAACAAAAAACAAACAACCCAATCCAAAAATGGGCAGAAGACCTAAACAAGCAATTCTCCAAGGAAGAAATACAAATGATCAATAGGCACATGAAAAAATGTTCAATATCACTAATTATCAGAGAAATGTAAATCAAAAATACGATGAGGTATCACCACACACCAGCCAGAATGGCCATCATTCAAAAGTCCACAAATGACAAATGCTGGAGAAGCTGTGGAGAAAAGGGAACCCTCCTACACTGCTGGTAGGAACGCAGTTTGGTGCAGCCACTGCGGAAAACAGTATGGAGATTCCTCAAAAGACTAGGAATAGACTTACCATATGACCCAGGAATCCCGCTCCTGGGCATATATCCAGAAGGGACCCTAGTTCAGAATGACACCTGCACCCCAATGTTCATAGCAGCACTATTTACAATAGCCAAGACATGGAAACAGCCTAAATGTCCATCAACAGATGACTAGATAAAGAAGAAGTGGTATATTTATACAATGGAATACTATTCAGCCATAAAAACTGACAACATAATGCCATTTGCAGCACCATGGATGGACCTGGAGAATGTCATTCTAAGTGAATTAAGCCAGAAAGAGAAAGAGAAATACCATATAACAGCACTCATATGTGTAATCTTAAAAAAAGAAAAAGAAAGAAAAAGAAAGAAAGAAAAGAAGAGGACACTAATGAACTCATCTACAAAACAGAAACAGACTCTCAGACACAGTAAACAATCTTACAGTTACCAGGGGAAAGGGAGGAAGGGATAAATTTCTGGAGTTTGAGATTTGCAAAGGTTAACCACTATATATATAAATATATTAAAAAAATTTTCTTCCTATAGAATAGGAAACTATTTTCAAAATCTTGAAATAATATTTAATGAAAAAGAATATGAAAATGAATATATGTATGTATATGCATGACTGGGACATTATGCTATACTCCAGAAACTGACACATTATAACTGACTACACTTCAATTAAAAAAAAAAATTACTCCTAGCTGGTGACTCCCAAATCCTTTATACTACTTAATATTTCTTCATAGTCCTTATTACACCCTGAAAATTAATCTCTATTTTTATAATTTTTAATTATTGATCTCCCCCATTACAATATATATTCCATGAAGGCAGGCATTTTGTTTTGTTTATTACTGTTTCCATGATGCTTTGAAGAGTGTGTGCACTCAAAACATATTTCTCAAAGGAATGAATCAAGCAATCCATGATTAAGCACAAGAAGGGTCTTTAGACCATGCTAAATGCTTTTGTCTTCAAACTAAGAGCAGGCAGAAGGCCTGGTCAGTTCACTTTTAGAAAATCCTTGGTTAACCACATAATGAAGACAAATGAAAAATGGCCACTTTGACTAAGACTGGCACAGAGGGAAGAGACATGTAAAGATGTGGAAATTGAGAGCCTGTTGCTAGATTAGAAACTCAGAGCTGAGGGAGAAGGAGGTCAAGTTCGGCTCCTAGAACTCTGACTTGTGGAACTGGATGGATAAGGATGCTAGTCACTGAGACAGAGAGGACCCTGGAAAGGGACTAAATGGGGTATTTTGGATATACTGAGATCAAGGTACCTAGAAGCATCCAAGTGTACATGCCATGCAGACAGATCTATGTGTTGGAAGCTAGGCTGAAGATTTATTTTAATGATTCATCATGCATAAGTAATAATTAAAGCCATGGATATCAATGACACCTAGGCAGAAAGTATAGAGTAAAAAAAAACACAGAAAAAGTGAGGGATCCTATGTTTAAGCTTTGACTGATTCTAATATTTAATGAGCTAAAGAGGGATTGAATAGAGAAGTTAAAGAAACACAGGAAGATGTTATGTCACAGACACCAAAGAGAGAGTGTGATTCAAGAGGAGAGGGAGTGGTCAGTTAACAGCAAGAAATGCTACAGAGGTAGAGGTTAAATAAGGGAGAGCTGAAATATGGTCACTGGATTTAGAAACATGGTGGTTACTGGTCATCCTAGCAAGCACTGCATGGCTAGCTAGTTGTGATCATAAGTCATTTTGGACTTGGTTGAGCAGTAAGAGGTGAGGAAATGGAGACAGGCATAAAGGCAACACTTACAAGATAGGCTGTAAAGGGAAGGTTAAGCAGAGAGGAATATGGTATTAGGAGAGGACTTTTTAAGAGGAGGATTGGTTTTGCTTGTTTGTTTTTAATATAGGGGGACTTGAGCATGTTGAGATACTGATGGTTTCAATAAAAAGACGGAAAGGAAAAAGGACAATCTACAGCCCATGTGCAGTCCTTGAGAAGAGGGAAGTGGGCGTGAGAGAAGGAAGAGAAAGTGAGGGCAGGTGGAAACAGGTCCGTAGATTTTGGGTTGGGAACTGAGAGCATTTCCCATATGACAGCTGTACTGTTGTGGATTATTCTCCAGTAACATTACATGTGCAATTTCTGTCACCTCCTCTAGGAAGTCTTCCATGATACTCCTTATCTCTCCTCCAGACTTAGCCAGGTAACCTCTGTGCTTCCCTGGTATCTTGTGCCTTTCTCTCTACTGTAGCAAGCAATGCTGAATTACATTTTAATTTACATGCAAATACCTTGCTTATTATACCATATCTTCTTGTGTCTTCTAGAAGGCAAAGACTGTGCCTTACTCATGTCTTAATCCTCAGGACTGGCACAGAATGGGTGCTAGTGAACTGAACTGACCCATTCTCATATTATAAATTCCTAGGGTGGACACTGCTTTTCTATCATCTCTCTAGTAAGGTTGAGGGTCCAGGTGATAATGCTTTCTGTCCAAAGATGCGTCTTCCACTAGCCATCCTACTCATGTGAGAACCATTAGAACACGAGTAAGATGGGAGGTTAATAAGTAGAAAAGGAAAAAAGTTTCCCATATCAAAATAAGTTTAACAGAATAGGTATCAGAGAACTTTCCAGCATCTTTCATATGGTTATGACTCTTCAAGAAGAGAGTGTAATCGAAACTCAGTGCTCTTTCTATCATGGGAGGGAGGAGTGGAGTCTTGTTTTCACGTCACATTGTTTTAGGGACACTGCAAAACAACATGGCCGTGGTTCACCAATGAAACAGCTCAGGGCTGCTGGCTTATTAGAGGCTTCTGACCTTAAAAATCATGGGGCTCAAATTCACATGTTCCTCTAAACTAGAGCTGTGATACTCTAAACGCCATGGTTCTCACACATGTGCTTTTTCTCTTGCTTGTTTCAGGGTTCTTATGGCTACTTCCTTTCTTCTTTCCCTCTTTCCTTCCCTCCCTCTCCCCTTCCCTCCCTCTCCCCTTCCCTCCTTTCTTTTTTCCCTCTCTTTCTTTCTCTGTAGCCTTTGCTTTGTGTTCCTTCTTCTCACTCTCCCCCTTTCTCTCTCTCCTCCTCCCTCTTCCCCTCCCTCTCCTCTCTTTCTTTTTGTTAATTCCTCATTGTGGTTCTCCCCCCCCCCCCCCGACATACACACCAGGAGGGAAGGAAATTTATCTGTCTTTTTTACCACCAAAATCCCAGGGCCAAGAATGTCACCTAGTGTAAACTAAGGCCTTGATAAATATTTAGAAATGAAAGATCGAGCAAAGTGTAAATAAATGCTGATCCAACATCAGGCCTGAGTGATCTGTTTGCTGAAATGACCCATTATTTGACTTTTTAAAGAAAAAGTCAACCTGGTTGTTTATGCACAGAGCACAACAGTAGAGTAAATCTCCTGTTAAAACACTAGATCTATCCCTAGACAAATTATATTGGCCAATGAAAGGGAATCCCTGAGGCTATGCCTGGGGAGGAAGCAGAGGCTCAGTGAGGTCAGGGCCTTGGTGGAAGGGCCAGGGCTTATCTTGCAGGGAAAGAGAAAGATGTACCTTTTAATGGAAACATAAGGATGTAACTGAGAGACCCATGGGCACCACGGGGAATTTCTATTTTGCTTGAATTCCTTTTCATGGTTTCAAATTCCATTCTGGGCTTTTTATAAGATGATTGATGGTAAATCCCTATTTCTCTTGTTGGTGTATCAGAGAGTATTTGTAGTTGTCATTACCACTTAGGACTAACACGATATGTGATGGTGTTCACATTCAATCACGTTGCAATAAAACAGATAGGGTTTTAAGGACAGGTTCCCCTGCCCTTTAAAAAGATTTCTCCTAGCTTGCAGCTATAAATGACAGCATCTACCCTAACATCTCAGGAAACTGGCCAAAGTAATTCCTTTATGTGTCTCTTGTTACAATAGCGTGAATGGTCAGATATTGAAATGTACACTCCTTAGATTAAAGGAAACGGCAGCATTTTATCACACAATGCCAGAGAAGCACTTATTGCAAACAAGGACATTTACTAGAAAATGCCTATCTTAGAATTCACTTTGGCAGGAAAAATGATGTAAGACCTTCTGCCAGAGTCTACTCCTCTTTTAATTTCACAAAGGGAGAGGAAGCTTCTGGAGCTCACTAAGAAATCATATTGCTAAACACCTCTAGTAAATTAGTTTCTTCACCTAATCATACATGTATTTTACCTTTAGGCCTCTTAAGGTCTCTTTAACTTTTCTGAATTCTTTAATTGGTTCTGTATAGTGAAATTTCTATTGTCTTAATTCATGACAATTGCAGAGGCATTACCTGGAGAAGGCCAGCTGCAGTCACCAAGGCCACTCACCATGGATCAGAAAACAGAAAACTTCATTACTTCAATTTTAAGCTTAATACGCAGAAGGAAATCTTGTTTCCTCAGTTATTTGGAGATGGGAAAGAGTCCCATATACTATAATTTGGTATATTCAAAATCCATGTACTCTAAATCATGTTCAAGTTTACATTAAAAGATTGCAAAGAAAAAAGAGGTGATTTAGCCATTTTAAGTTGGGGACTACGACAGCTGGAAAAGCTACGAAATCCAGGTAACATGCATCAGAAGCATGATGTCTACTGGGTGATGATTTTCAACAGAAATACATCAGAGCAAATATTCTGCCTCTTATACTCCTAGCACAGTATTATACTGAAGATGCCTGCAGAGTTTTTTGAATTGTTTGTATGAATAAGTGGGTGAGTGAATGAATGAATGCGTGAATGATGCAGCAAAATAGAAAATGAGGTGCCTTCAAGCTCAAAAGTTATTTCTACAACCAGCACCCATTGGCAATGAGGCATTAAGAGATGGGGAAAATGCCCTTAAGTTACATATTTGTTGAGAGAATTTTTCTCTGCATCAAAGGGGTTAGTTCCATGAAATAAAGACCTCATCTGTTTTGCTCACCAGTTTCCTAAAAGCTCTAATATGATATTTTTCAAACAATGAATGGTCTGTTCTGTACTAGTCCATGTAAATAAATTACTCATTCCTCAATATTTCCTCCCAGTCTTCTACTTCTGAAAATGAGCTGTCACCCATTCCAAGGCAATCTGCTCTCAGGTACTTTGTTTGAATCATCAGAGATGTGCCGTGTCCAGGGTGAGTAGGGAACTTTGATGAATAGATGGCCCTCTAAAGTCTTAGGGGCTTTACTGAGAAAGGGGTTTGAGAAGATTGCATTGAGTTTTAAGACAAAATTACGCCACCAATATTTTTGCTGACCTTACACATTTACCCCAAATTTTGGTCTCTAAGTCTATCTTTTTTAACTGCTCAGAGAAAGCAAACTGAGGCAGCAAACGTGTCCACCCAGAAACTGATCAGCAATGAGATCTAGCATAAAGGTAGCCATGCGCTAAGATAGGAGGCATTAGGCCTCTACTCCAGGAGCTAAATTCCACTTGGGAGGTAAGATTACAATTAGACACAGAGGAAATAAAAGTGAAAATAATCACAGAAGAATGTATACACAAGCATGCAGTGTTGTCCTAAAATATTCTTACTATGATAAAATGAATGCATAAGCAATGTGAACATTCTGAAGAGAATAAAGAGGAGAATGACAAATAAATGGTAGTGCTATAATTTAGAAATTTTAAACTATTTTTATTTTGACATGTCTCCCAGTATTCTTATGCCCATCTGTATGTGTATATGAGGATAAGAATAGGATCATATTCACGCTTAATTTTTTTCACTGAGCGTGCTAATATGAACTTTTGTCTACATCATCCATTCTGACCTCTGATAGTATCCCATGGTTGGAAAACGGACATGTGGCTCATGGTGGTTTCACCATAGTGGTCCCACCCAAAGGCTTTCTCAAAGCATCTTTTGCCTACTGTCAAGGCCAGTGGTGATATGAAAACCTTGTGAAATCTCAAAAGAGTTCCTCCAGGGATGCAGATGCAAAGTAGCACTGTAGAATGTGAAGGTCACAGCTTTTCACTCTGGGACGTCTAAGTGTTCAGTGTGTATGTTCATCATATCTGTAACCTTCATGAGATCGGAGCCTACTTCCATTGTCATTCCTGCTCCCTTCCTTATCCTAAGCAGCTCGCCCAGCCTCCCCTGTACTCTTCTTGTTATGGAAACATTACTTATGAAGAGTGGCTAAAATAGTTTCTTTGTCAGAAGTCGTCTTATACTTCATTAATTAAATTCAAACATAAGTTATACTGTTGTAACTTCTTATATTTTTTTGTCCCTTTTCAGACTGGGTAATGTCACATTTATACTACCCACTACCTATTCTCGGTCTTTTAATAGCTGGGATCTTGGTAGAGTTCTGAAGAACACAGAAAAAAGGGTCGACAGTGCTAACAGTATAATCAAAAAACTTAGCCTTTAAACCCAATGCTTTGATTAATTCTGCGTTCACACTTTCTTAATATAAAAGTATGTTTTCCTTCATTAGCTCACAAACTTCCATAAGTAAAATATAGAATTTGTCTGGTCTTTGTCCTATTTCCTGGTACAGAGCTTCTGAAATCCTCAATATTCCATTAGGAACAGGAGTGTCTTTGTTGTGCTAATAAGGTGACACATGGTGGGGCCCCTAGATGGCTTTAGTTGTGCTAGTTGAGCTGGTCACCAAGAAGAGCTACCACATGATTAGAGGGTTGGGACCTGAGCCAGCCCAACCTCTGGGGAGAAGAGGGAGCTAGAGATTATGTTCAACCACATGACCATTGATCTAATGAATTATGCCTACATAACTGAACTCCAAAAAAATCTCTGGACACAAAAGCTCAGTGGAGTTGGTGACTGGTGAACACATCTGTGTGTGATTCCAGGGGGAGAGGGCAGAGCAGCTCTGTGTTACTGCCAGACTTTACACCATGGGCATCTTTTATAATAAAATTGTTTCCTAAGTGCTCTTTTCCTGGGTTCTGTGAATGGTTCTAGCAAATTATCAAACTTGATAGGCACTGGAGGAAACTCACGGACTGGTAGCCTATTGGTCTGAGGTATAGGTGGCCTGGGGATCCCAGTGATGAGGGTCTGAAGGAAAGTCTTGTCATGGCCCATGCCCTTAAACCTGTGGAGCCGGATGCTAATTCCTGGTGGTGAGCATCATAATTCAGTTGTATTGCAGAGTATCCAGTTGAGATGGAGACAAGAATACTTCTCAACTTTCTGATGTAGGAATTGTATTTCCAGTTTTATAGGGGAAATGCAAGTGTTTAGAAACATTAAGTAATTCTCATCGAGTAATACAGGTAGTGAGTGAAAGCTCTAGAATTTAAACCCAGATCTATGTGATTCTAAGCTTTGTGATCTTTCCGCTTAATGCCAATCTGCTCTTCCACAAAGGTCAAAATTATAAATACTTATCCCAGTGCCATTACGAGGAAAGGTGCTGAAAATAGAAATGCTAAGGGAAACATTTCTGGTCCTAGGTCTTCAATCTCCTAAGTGTGCAAAGTGTTCAGAGTGTTCAGAGAGTTTATTTTACAGAATAAACCTGCAAGGACTTACACAAAGGAGATTGTCCTGGGATGGGGCCTCCATAAATAGTTTTCTCATGTGGCAGAAAGGTTCCTGCTTTCCTCTAAGAGAATGAAAGTTCCAGTCTTGAGTGATTGTCAATAATTACTGAGCCCCTACTGTTCAAGGCCACTGTATGAGGCTCTGAAAAAAGGAAGCAGAACCTAAGGTCCCTGCCCTTGAGCAGCTAGCAATCCAGTTGGTTAGACAGCTTAAAGCAGTGCATGATAAATAATTCAGACAAAAAAGATCATCCAAGGAAGATATTCCTGAGGGTTACAGTGGTTATAGAAGGCTTCCTGGAGGAAGAAGACATGAAGCTGGGCCTTGAAATGTGTATAGGACTTAAAAAGGAATGACTTCCAAGATGGGAATTGAGCAGTATATGCAATGTGCCTAGCACAGTGCCTACAGTGAAAATAACAATGATAATAATTTAAGCAATTCAGCAGCTTGTAAATAGGTACACTCCTGGTTAGAGTGCTCAAGAATAAAATAGCTAAGTGCATGCTTTGAAATCGAACATACACTGTTTAATTTTGTTCCTAGAGGCCTTTGAATTAGAGGTACTTTCGTACCTAGAAGGAAAACTTCCCCTGACGAGGGAGAGGCCCCTGTTAAGGGCAAAATATACCTATAGATGCCCTGGGTGGAGCCATCAACTGAGCCTTCCGTGATAAGGAAAATCTCACAGCCCAGCGTTTACAAAACAAGGAAAGGACTGAAGGTGATGCACCGTTAAGCTTCTGGGGTCATCATCCCCAGACAGTGTTAGCCAGATGCTAACACAGGTGTCAGGCCAGAGTCTTGAGACCATGGTGAGGAACCACCCCTCTCTCCTCACCTGTGACACTATGTGGCTCAGGTAGGGCTGACTTGCACTATGTGCTGTGGCCAGATCCCAATGGATTTAAGCCAGTCGTGGGCTCCTCTTCCCCGACCACCACGACTGATTCAAGAAAGACACACGGACAAATGAGAGCCAATAAGAGACACGATGATTTGTTTTACGCAATCAGAGGGGGCCCCTCCTCTTCCCTTGGACCATGTCATTTGAGGCTGGCCGTGAGCCTGTGGCTAGCAGCAGCCATCTGTGAAAGGGAAAATAGAGGTGGGAATGGGGACTGGGCAATGTGTGGAGCCTGAAGACAAAGTCAACGCTATGAAAGACAGAGCAAAAGAGAAAAATCAGGTTCCAGTTACAACATATGTGTTATTGGATCAAGTGTTGCCTGAATACAGAAATATATCTGAATCCTTCAGGTCTGTCAGCCAAGAACTGCCCTCCCTACTCTCTACTGTGTGTGTGTGTGTGTGTGTGTGTGTGTGTTTTTCATTTTTGGGGAGGGAGGTAATTAACTTTATTTATTTTTGGTGGAGGTACTGGGGATTGAACCCAGGATCTCATGCATGCTAAGCACACACTACCACTGAGCTATACCCTTCCCCCTACTCCCAATTTTTGCTTAATTTGGTTTGAGTTCTTTTTTCTTTCTTTTACAACCAAAATTTTCCTAACTGGTGATGAGAGACAAGCAAGCTCTGAGCTTATTCAATTTACTTCAATTTACTGCCTGAGAATGTTCACTCCAAGTATTAGCCATTCACGTAAAACAAATACCTTGCAATATTTTCTAAGCATAAATCACTATGGATACTTGCAATTTCAGCTGATATTTGGCAATGTGACTTGAGAATATCTGTCAAATCTATCAGATCATAATGATTACAGCATAATGGCATATTCTAATGAGGTTTCATTTACATTCACATGTGGCAAATTTTGAAGCACTATGCATATGAAATAATTCAGATGAAGCACTTAACACCACTCATTCTCATTTTTTATTTTTGGAGGGGAAGGTAATTAGGTTTATTTATTTACTTATTTTAATGGAGGGACTGGAGATTGAACCAGGACTTTATGCATGCTAAGCATGTGCTCTACGCTCTACCACTGAGCTATAGCCTCCTCCCACATTTTGAATTTAGTGGCTCTCTTTTCATTCAGGCAGCAGGATCCTACCTAATATTAGAGTCCTTAGGGTTTCCTCAAATGAGAATCTCGGTTCAGAATACGAGCAGCCACTACCCGGGTGATGGCCAGGGGTATGTGAAGCAAAGAGACACGGCAAGCTTGCAAAGCACCACCCTTGCTAACACCTGGATGCACACATTTTGCATGTTCCATCTCCATTCTCATTTCTACCATTAAGGCCATAAGGCTGTGTGATGGGAAGAATGGAGGGCTACTCAGAAGGACACAGAAGACCATTAAAACTACTCCATGCTCACTAGCAGCTCCACAATTACACATCAAAAAAAAAAAACAAAAACAAAAAACTCAACCTCTCTAAGTCCTAGTATTTCCACCAGTAGAGTCGTGCCTGCAAACCAGGTCGTCCTTATACTCAGAAGACCCCATTCTCTCTTTGCCCCTACCCTTTTCCAATTTCCTTGCAAATGGTAAGTGATGGGGGTATAAAGATCAGTGATTTCTTATACAGATGCTCACTTGATGCTCACATTCAGGAGGTATATATCTCTTCCCATGTGCAAAAAGCCCCACGAAGCCTTGATAAAGAGCTCATGGGGCCATGGGAGAGGGGGAATGCAGTATTTCTACCTCTGGGCATGGAGTGGTATTCTTAAGTCCAATGTTACATGAAAGACTGAGTTTTCTCCTTTATAGGACTCTTCCTTTGACCTTAGTATTCATCTCTTTCTGACTGTAATAACTAAGGTGAGTAATTACTGTTTTAATGGAGGCCAGAGCCAACAGAACAGCTTGTATAACTTGCCAAACGAATGTATGATGTCATACTTTTATTTCCTTTTAATAATAATTAGTAACAATGTATATAAAAATAAATATGTATATATTTTTATATTATTATATTTCTTTAAAATACTATACAAATTTTTATTATCTCATATACATAACTGTTTAAAGACTGTTAACTCTTTCTCATTTTCACAAAGGAAAACTGACTTTTTAACGTAAAACTAATAATCTATTGTGGAGTTTATAACTGATATAAAAGTAAAATCTATAACAAAAAGAGCTCAATGTGGGATAAATAGAATGATAACATGGTAACATTCTCAGAATGTTCCTAAGTGCTATAATATTATTTGAAGGTAGCTGTGAAAAGTTGCAGATAGAAATCTCTAAAGCAACCAAAAAAAAAAAAAAAACCACAAAGTAGTATAGCTAAAAAGTCAATAAAAAGTATAAAATAGAATACTAAAAATATACTTGATATATCCAAAAGGTAGGAAAGGAAGAACAAAGGAAGTAAGAACCTATATGACATTGTTATGGGCTGAACTGTGTCCCCTGCAAAATCCATACGTTGAAGCCCTGAGCCCCAGCACCTCAGAATGTGGCTGTATTTGGGGATTAAAAAGGTAATTAAGTTAAAAGTGAGCCCTAATCCAATCTGACTGGTATCCTTATAAGAAAAGGACTTTTGTACAGACAGGCACAGAGGGAAGACAATGAGAAGACACGGGGAGAAGACAGCCTTCTCCAAGCGAAGGAAAGAGGCCATGGAACGCGTCCTTCTTTTACTGCCCTCAGGAGGAATCAAGTCTGCTAACTCCTTGATCTCAGACTTTCAGCCTCTAAACTGTGAGAAAATAAATTGCTATTGTTTACCCAGTCTGTGATTCTCTGCATCGCAGAGCTAGCAAACTAATACAGACACATAGAAAATAATTACCAAGAAACTAAACTTAAAATCCAACCATAATGATACTTACTGGAGATGTAAATCAATTAGCACTACATGTAAAATGCAGACATTGTCAAACTGAATAGAAAAATAAGACCCAAGTACATGTGATTTTCAAGAAACATACTTCAAAACAAAAACAGATAGCTTGAAAGTAGAAGGGTTGAAAAAGATATGCCATGCATACCACAAGGCATAAGGAAGGGGCATAGTCATATTATACCAAAGGAGACTTCAGAACAAGGAAAATTACAGAAGGAAAAAATAAGGACATTTCATAATGATTAAATGGCAATGCATTGACAAAACATAACTATTATAATACACATCAATATGCATTAATTAATTGGATAGCATTATTCTGGTAATAAAAATTAGAAAATAAAATTAAATTCATAATAGCAACCAAAATATCAAATGTCTTAGAATAAACCCAATGTATGTGATATGTAAGACACTGAAAACTACAAAATGTCATCAGAAACTAAATAAGATCCAAATAAATGGAGAGGTGTACAATTTTCATGAACCAGAAATCTCAGAATTGTTAAGGTATCTATTCTTTTCATATTGGCCTGTAGATTTCATATTGTCCTAATAAGCAAAATAAGCAATAAGCAGGCTTGTTGAAGAAAATGGCAAACTAATCTTAAAGTTTATATAGAAATTCAAAGGGTCTAATACAAATGATCAATAGGCACATGAAAAAATGTTCAATATCACTAATTATCAGAGAAATGCAAATCAAAACTATAATGAGGTATCACCTCACACCAGTCAGAATGGCCGTCATTCAAAAGTCCACAAATGACAAATGCTGGAGAGGCTGTGGAGAAAAGGGAACCCTCCTACGCTGCTGGTGGGAATGCAGTTTGGTGCAGCCACTGTGGAAAACAGTATGGAGATTCCTCAAAAGACTAGGAATAGACTTACCATATGACCCAGGAATCCCACTCCTGGGCATATATCCAGAAGGGACCGTAGTTCAAAATGACACCTGCACCCCAATGTTCATAGCAGCACTATTTACAATAGCCAAGACATGGAAACAGCCTAAATGTCCATCAACAGATGACTGGATAAAGAAGAGGTGGTATATTTATACAACGGAATACTACTCAGCCATAAAAACCGACAACATAACGCCATTTGCAGCAACTTGGGTGTTACTGGAGAATGTCACTCTAAGTGAAGTAAGCCAGAAAGAGAAAGAAAAATACCATATGAGATAGCTCATATGTGGAATCTAAACAAACAAACAAACAAACAAACAAACAGAAACAGACTCACAGACATAGAATACAAACTTGTGGTTGCCAGGGGGGCGGGGGGTGGGAAGAGACTGGGATTTCAAAATGTAGAATAGACAGACAAGATTGTACTGTGTAGCACAGATAAATATATACAGGATCTTGTGGTGGCTCACAGCGAAAGAGAATGTGACAATGAATGTATATATGTTCATATATAACTGAAAAATTGTGCTGTACACTGGAATTTGACACAACATTGTAAAATGACTATAACTCAATAAAAAATGTTTATATACAAAAAAAGAAATTCAAAGGGTCTAGAATAAGAAAAATAATCTTGAAAAAGAATAGAGCGGGAGAACTTATACTCTACAATTTCAAAATAAACCTATAGTAATCAAGGACGAGTGTCCAAGATGGTGGAGTAGGAAGACCCTGAGCTTACATCCTCTCACAGGGACGTAAAAACTATTTACAGAGAAAATCTTGATGAGAAAAACCAGAAGACTAGCAGAAAAGATCTTCTACAACCAAAGATATAAAGAAGGAACCACAAGAAGAAGGTTAGGAAGGGTGGAGACATGGTATAGTCAAGACCCACATCCCTGGGTGGGTGACCCATAAACAGAAGGATAATTACAACTGCAGAGGTTCTCCCCAAAGACACACTTAAGACACTTAAGACACTAGAATGCACAGGACATCTCCTGCAAAAGTCCATTTCTCCAAGGTCAGGAAACATAAACTACCAAACACATAAAAATAAAATCAGCAAATCAGGCAAAATGAGGAGAAAGAGAAATATATTCTAAATGAAGGAACAAGGTAAAGCCCCAAAAGAAGACCTAAGTAAAGTGGAGACAGGCAGCATACTTGATAAAGAGTGCATGGTAATGATTGTAAAGATGCTTAAAGAACTCAGAAGAAGAGGTGCACACAGTCAGAAGTTTAACAAAGAGGTAGAAGGTATAAAGAAGAACCAAACAGAGTGTAATAATAAAATAACCAAAATAAAAAATACACTAGAGGAATCAACAGTAGATAAGATGACAGGAATAGATCAGCAAGCTGGAGGACAGAGTAGTGGAAATCACTGAAGCTGAATAAAAAAAGAAAAACATATATAAATAAGGATAGTTTAAGGACCTCTAGGACAACATAAAGCATACTAACATACAGCTAAGAAGGCAAGAATATGAAATGGGAAAAAGATGGCCTCTTCAATGAATGGTGTTGGGAAAATTGGACATCTTTTCATATTCTTTACCCATTCATCTATTGATGGGCACTTGGGTTGCTTCCATATCTTGGCTATTGTAAATAATGCTGCAATGAACATAAGGGTGCACATATCTTTCCTAATTAGTATGTCATTCTAAGTGAAGTAAGCCGGAAAGAGAAAGAAAAATACCATATGAGATCGCTCATATGTGGAATCTAAAACAAAAACAAAAACAAAAAAACAAAGCATAAATACAAAACAGAAATAGACTCATAGACATAGAATACAAACTTGTGGTTGCCAAGGGGGCGGAGGGCGGGGAGGGATAGACGGGATTTCAAAATTGTAGAATAGATAAACAAGATTATACTGTATAGCACAGAGAAATATATACAAGATCTTGTGGTAGCTCACAGTGAAAAAAATGTGACAATGAATATATATATGTTCATGTATAACTGAAAAATTGTGCTCTACACTGGAATTTGACACAACATTGTAAAATGATTATAAATCAATAAAAAATGTTAAAAAAATTCTGTTTTCTTTGGATTAATACCCAGGAGTGGAATTGCTAAATCATATGGTAGTTCTACTTTTAATTTTTTTTTTGTAATATACAAAAGCACAGTAGATTATTACTTAGCTATAAAAAAGAATGAAATCTTGCCATTTGTGACAACACAGATGGACCTGGAGGGTATTATGCAAAGTGAAATAAGTCAGACAGAGAAAACTAAATACTGTATGATTTCACCTGTATGTGGAATCTTAAAAAAAAAAAAAAACCAAAACAAATGAACAAACGTAACAAAACAGGAACAGAGTTACAAACACAGAGAACAAACAAATGGTTACCAGGGGAGAGGGAGGTATGGGGAAGAAAGAAATACACGAGGGAGGTACAAACTTCCAGTTGCAAAATAAAGAGTCATCAGTATGAAATGTACAGTGTGGGGAATATAGTTGATAACTAAGCACTATCTTTGTATGGTGCCACGAAGTGACTAGACTTACTGTGATCACTTTAAAATGTATAGAAAAAAAAATCACTATGTTGTGTAACAAGAACTAACAGAATGTTGTAGGTCAATTATACTTCAAAAATAAACAAACATACAAACAAACTCTTAAAAGAAAGAGATCAGATTTGTGGTTACCAGAAGCAGAGGGTTGGGGGGATTGGAGGAAGGTGGTCAAAATGTACAAACTTCCAGTTATGAGATAAATAAGTACTGGGGATGTAACGTACAACATGATGACTACAGCGAACACTGCTGTGTGACATACAGGAAAGCTGTTATTACTCAGCAATGAAAAGGAACAAAATAATATATACCACATTATTGCACTTAAATTAAGTAACAAGAACAGAGAAAACTGATATATAGTGACAGAAGTCAGAAAATCAATGCCTCTGGTATGGGGGGACAGTTAAAACTGACTGGAAGGCTGCATGAGGGAATGTTCCAGAATGACGGAAACATTCCACATCTTGTTTTGATGGGTAGTTACAATGGTCAAAACTTATCAAACTGAACAGTTAAGATTTGACCATTTTATTGTTTATAAATATTTAAATTTTGGAAAAAATGCTATCCTATAACAAAAAGGCACCTTGACAGAGTTTTACAATTTAAATATTTCGTACTTCTACCTTAAGATTATAGTAAGCCCTAAGGAAATGTAACAAAGAATAACATGGAGTCTTTGCCACTAATGAATTAGAAGCCAGCAGAGAAGTATATGGACATGAGAGCTCAAGATCAAGGAGACATGTACCTCACCAGCAGCAGTGCAGGAACACCATGGAGATTCAAGAGGGAGATGAGAGCATAATGCTCGACAGCCATGGAGACAAATGGGGCAGACCTGTATGTCTGATGTAGAATAATCTAAGACACGTGCTGAACTGAGGAAGGGAAGGGGCAGAACAATGTGCAGAGGGAACGTCCATTTACTGGTACAGACAACTAAGATAGTCAAAAAACTGAAAACAGAAAACGCCTCAGGGGAGAATGAAGAGGGTTGGGTGATGGGGAGACATATTTTCGTCATATGCCCTCAAGTATTTTGACTTTTTTAACCCTATACAACTATAACTCTAAAAATTAGCACAGAGAACTATATTTAATATCTTGTAGTAACCTTTAATGAAAAAGAATATGAAAACAAATATATGAATATATATACATGACTGGGACATTATGCTGTGATACATTATAACTGACTATACTTTAACAGAAAATTAAGTAAACAACAATAATTAGCAAACAAACAAAAAAAGATGTAGCTATTACTTCTGGTTTAGGGGGATGAATATTGAGGAGGTCAATAATGGTTTTATGAAAAGAAAGATTGGACAATTGAGCTGGGTCTTAGGCGATGGGCAGGGGTAGAACTTAGAGACAGGAAAAAAGGGAATGGTAAGAATCAAATTGCCACACTTAAAAATCAGCAAACAGCATGCCATCTTTCTCTCTGCATCACAAATACCAACGGACTCCTCCCTGTGTAATCCCAGGACTAAGAAGCAAATGCATGCTCCATTACACAGAATGGACTATCTATCTTACTTAGGGAGTCTGTATTCTGAATGAGTTGCATGTTCTGATTGAAGTGTTTGCTCTAGGTAACGTTTTATTATCTTCCTGGTATCATAGATGGAGAGAAGAAAAATAAGTTCACCAAGCTGCTCTTAAAACTCTCAATACACAGTCCACCTCCCCAGGGCTTTATCTCCAGTGGAACTTCTGCCTGCTAGGCTCACTCTGCTGTTGATTGATCCCCAGTGTAGAAGGGGCCCTGGGGGAGACCCCTCTGTCCTGCAGCCTGTTCCCCCTCCCCATGTGAGTCCAGATTAGGGTCTGTTAAGGTTTCTGCACATTCATTTCTGCTTATTTCTCTTAAAACTGCCCCATTTTCACAAGTAATTTCTGTTCCATATCAGAAATTCCTGCATGTTTCTGGCATGGGGATGTCGTCCTCTCTGATTTCCTGTACTGATGCAGGTTTTCTTCCCCTGTTTTGGATTCTTTTGGTCTTTTTGGTCAGTGTATGGGAGGGGAGAGAAGGGAGGGAGCGCAGGGAGGGGTTGGGTTTCTAAATTCAAGTCACAATCCTTCCTAGATGCTAGCCTGAGATATTAACTTCACAGTACTGGACAAGACTAGGAACCTGTCAGAAACTGGCCTGATGTTTTTATGTTTTAAACATTTATCTTATATTGTACTGTATTGTAATGAAAACAAAAGGTGTTGTGAGTTAGTAGACAGGGTTCAGATCCCAGCTCTATCGCATTCTAGGGCAGTGAGTGAATCATTGAGTCTCGTTTTCTTCATTTGTAAAATGGAGATGTTAATAGCACCTACCTCACTGAACAGTTATGGGGGTGAAATGAGTTAGGGCATCTAAAACTTCAGCACCATGCCTGACACTCAATAACTGCTTTTTAAATATTTAAAAGAACGTCCTCAACCTTCCCTCATCCCTAGATGTGGTGACTAAACTCAGACGTTCCCAAAAAGGTTCAGATTTCTCACACCTGGCTTTTTTCAAGAGTAGGTTTTTTGGAAAGAATGGTTCATAGTCAGATTCAGTTGGATCTAATCCAAAAAGCAATATAAAAATGCTAGAAGGATGTATCCTAGCTGTCTAGACAGGGCTCTTTGGACTGCTGGTGTCCAAACCCTCTGGCTCTTACTTTCCTCATTTGGGAAGTAAAATTCTATTTTCATCAGAATCTCACCAAGCTGCATTTAGCCACACTCTTTACAGATGGAATTACATTCTCAGGTTATGGAGCTGTGGGTTTCTTTTAATAAATGAGGGGATTTGTGTCTTCCCGAGCTTGATATGTAGGGAAGGAGCTGAGGATTAAAAGGGCAACTGGATGAGGATTTAAGTAGATTTATTGCAAATTATTATTGGAGTGCACTAGTTATGGGCCCAAGATTAAAGCAAGCTTTTTTCTTTCTCAAGAACATTTCCTTCAGTAGTAACAGACTGAAGCAAAAAAAAAAAAAAAAAAAAAGCAAAGCCTTTTTCTTTTAAAAAATCATCCTCTAATAAGAAATGGTATAAACTGGGGAACTTCTCTGCACAATAAATTGGACACATTCAGGGACACACAGGAAAGATCATTCAGTAACACAACTAAAGCTGTTGTACCTAACAGAACCACGTCAGCTACAGTTAGAATGAGATGTTCACAGAAACTGACAACCAGTCAGCTGTAACACTTGCCACAGAATCAGCCTGAGACAGCTATACTCATATTAAATCCCTGCCCCTGATACCTCCCCAGTGTTGCCCCTCTGACCTCTGTTCAAAACCCTTGAGTGGATTCCCAATTCTCTCAGGAGAAAACAGCAACTCCTCAGCATGCCCTGAAAGTTCCTGCATGGTCCTGACCCTGCTTACTTCCCTAGTGATTCTGCCCTCACGTCTTGTATTCCAGCCACACTGGTCTCAAATGGAACATACTTCATGGCCACAGGGCCTTTGCAAATACTGTCCTCTCTACTTGGAATGCCCTAGTTGGTTCCTCTTCATGTTTTAGATTGTAGCTCATGTTTACAGTACCATTGGCCATGTCCAGAACCTTTAACATTGCAATCAGTGATTAAATGTATAAATTATTAATATCTGTATCTAAATTCCCCATTAGAATAGAAATTTCATGAGGACAAGTAGTGTGTCTACTGCACTGCCCACTCTATTCCTAATATTTACAGAAGGCAAATTTCAATAAATATTCATTGACTAAGTCAACAAATGGATTTGCAACCTCCATCAACACCAGAAGCTTGGACTACAAATCTCTAAGTTCAATAGATCTTTGAAGTGAATCTTATGAGTCACTCGGCTCCATGAGAGCTGGTGGACATAGACGTATGTGATATCTGTGGTATGTTGTGTCTGTATGTGTTGGATATCAATTGATCTATGTTCTCACCCTTTCCTCTGTACTCTCTTCCCCTGGGTCTCATTTGTACTACCAGGTCCCCTGCCACATAGCCCTTTGTCTCTTCATTTCCTCCATCATGCACCTATTACCGGTCATTTCTGCTTTCTCTCCATCCCTCATAGACCAGGACCTTCCTGTGATTTGGCACAGCCTCAGTAACATTCACATTCATGGTCCCCAGGCTCCTGACTTGATGGCTCTCTTACTTCCCTGCCAAGACACTTAGAAATTCTTACTCCTAGGAAAATACTCAAAAGATAGATTCTCTCTCTCTCCCTCCCTCTCTCTCTCTCTCTCTCTCTCTCTCTTAGTTCATAGGTTTTAGGGCCATGAATGTTAAGACAAATATGATCTTTTTTTAACCCTGGAATGAGCTGTAGGAGCCCCACAGTATTTTCCACTGAATATGTCCTGGATTTCTTTAGTAATCACTTTAAAGACACTAATGACATAGCTGGCTCTTCAAGAGGATGAAAACTGTATCACTAGGACTTTGGAAATGAAAGCTATTTGGAAAACAACTGAAAATTTCATGTAATGTTACTGTGTCTGGAAAATCATTATAGTACGGATATATTCGTTTATTTGTTCATTAATTTAATGAGCATGTTTTGCGGGCCTAACACAAGCCAGGCACTGTGTTTCTATCTGGTTGGTGATTCAGTGGTGAACAGGGCTGATTGGGGGTTCTTTCCCCAGAAGCATGCATTCATATGGCAAGAAATAGACAGTGAACAATGAAATACACATTTCTGGCAAGTATAATGAATCAGGATACTATGAGTTAGTTATAAGCACTGAAAATCCATTTCCTCTTCCACAGCAAGAAAAGCAAAGCTATCCTGCCTTGGCCATGCTATTTGCACTGTCCAGTTCCTGTAGCGTTTTTCACACTGTGAGTGAAGATCCCCTAGTGGGTCATGAAATTATGTGTTTACCAACATTTTAAATGAACAAAAGAGAATAGAAAATATTAGAGATTACCTCACTTATTAAAGGTAAGTACTGACTTTCTAAATATGTGGATATACTGGCTCTGATGTAGAACATGTCCGACAGCAGGTCACCGCCAAAAACGTGTGAAAGCATGGCTCCTGGGGCCAGAATCTCAGCATTGTCCCACCCTGTTAAGGTGCTAAGGAACCATTTATAATGAAGACAGGCAAGGCAGTTAGCTGGTTCCTTTGGGTAACAAGAAACAGGCACAGTCAAATTCAGCCCTGTTTCAAAGGAACTTTCATTTCTTTAGATTATGAATCAAAAAATATTATCTGAACACATACTCAAGGCGAAGTGAAAAGAAGTTATCATTCAGCACAGGCAATTTAAAAAATGACATTATGGGGTAGAAAGCATTGGTAGAGCTTCCTAATTATAGATCTGCCACAGGATTACTAAATTGCTCAATTCATTCAACAAGTCTTTATCAAGTATCTATCATGTCCCAGGGACTGTGCTGAATAAATCATGCATGGTTCTTATTTTCATCAGGTATATAATCTTACTCATCACTATTTAAATCCGCAAATCTGGTAGCAAAATATAATTATCTAGGGAGTATTTTAAATACACTGATTTTCATTCCCAAAGGTTCTGGTTTAATTAGTCTGGGGTAGGGACCCAGAATGAACATTGCTTAAGCTATGCAGGTGACTCTTAATGTGCAGCCAGTATTGAGAACCAATGGCCTATAATGGTCAATAAGAATCTTGCAAATCTGTATATTATTCAACTTTTCTTAAGACACCTAGAACATTTTCTGTTTTGGGGTGGCAGAATAACTGCTTTCAAAGGAAGAACTTTAAAACTCCTCTAAAACTCTGAGCATCTGTAATACCCATGAATTATTTTTATCACTACTCTCAGGCTTAATACTGTTTAACAACCAGTTTTTCATTGTTTTAACCTTAAAATTTTTACTTTCATTATTATTTTGAACCCCATTTATGAAAATATTTCAATTCCTTATTATTAACCATTTCTCCTAAATGATTAACATTAAGGAGAGAAATTATCTTTTAATTTCCACTTTTAGTGTCAATAATTAAAGTTCCTACATGAAATATTCAAACTGATAATCATTTGGATATTTGTTTCATTTTTGCTAGTGTTTTGTCCTATTAATACATTCATTAATTACTCATTCCTCTTCATGTTCTAACAGTGAATCTCCACACAGCCAAAGTTTATAAAAACCCCAAAAAACAAGCCTCTGCCTGATTCAAGCCCCCATTTTCTGAGCATCCTTTGTGTATCATCTTTTCAAAAATTTTTCAAGCTCATCTCTAACACCATGTTTTACGCTCTCTGAAGATAGGATTAAGGTATCTGATTGAAGAACTCCATTCTACTTTATTTCCTTTTCAAATGAAACAGAGAAAACTAGCTGAAATATCTGGGAGCTTTCTGAGTTTCCCATAAACTTGGGCTCACTGCCCACTGATGATATTCCTATTTATTCCCTTCTCTGTAGGCATCTAGAGGTAGCTTACACCTTCTTTCATTTCTTCATTTGATCCTATGACTCCATGTGGGCTATAGACACATACAGTCACCTTGACTTAGGAGCTCCCAGTCGTGTGGTCTCAGGCCAGTCACTTAAATTCTCTGAATCTCAATTTTCATATAGGCAAAATGTGAAGATAACATGGTTTAAGTATTAGACATAATGAATATGAACTGCTCGGCACAGTGCGTATAACTTCTAGGGTACACTGCTGGTAGACTGCTTTAATGCTGAAGTAGTAGGCTTCCCACATTTAATGACAATCCATTGTGCTGGAATAGGGCATACAGCATTCTTCCCTAGAAATAATTTCAGTCCATTTCTCACTAGAGAAAGAAGGCTTAAACACTGGAGAATTGGTTCCCTAAGAGCACACCTGTTACAGGGACATTTGTTCATTCATTTGACAAATACTAATCAGGTACTCTCTCTGTGCCAGGCTCTGGGCTGGGAGCCAGAGTTCCAGCAGGGATCAGGACAGACATACTCAGCTCTGTGGAACTTACAGTCTTCCCAGGAAGACTAAAATTCTCAAGAGTGTGCTCTAGTGTGATAGGAAAAGTTGCCTTTCAGTGCCCCGGGGGCTCCATGATTGAAGAGTCCTTCCCTGACAAGAACAGAAACAATGATGACAAAGATGATGATGATGACAATGATGGCCTGCATCCTTTATTTGAAAAGGTGAGGGCATTCTCTACTATCATTCCCTTTAAGGAATGTTAAGATTCCTTTCTCTGCTTACTGCAAGGGTATCTGGATCAAGGCCTGAGCTTTAAAGACTCGGTCCACTGTGAACAGGAATCCTTGGAATGTGATGAGTGCCGCCTGCAGACTGTGCGGAGGAGCTTTTGGTTCTCACAGGCTGATTGGAGAACAGTGCTCAGTCATTGGTTTTCACCAGGAGTCACAGACTTTGCATTGCTGAATTTTCTCCCAGGTTTTTTGCTATTCATATATATATAGATGTATCTTAAACACTCATTTGTTTCTTGCTTTTTTAAAACACTCAACACTCTGCCATGCATTTCAAACACGGATGATTATTACATTTTTTCAAAAGTATCTTTTAATTTATTACACATCATTCAGCCTTTTCCGTTACATTTAGACATTATACATCCTCCCTCTTTATTTTTTTTCAACACCTTTATTGTGGCATGGTTTCTGTACAGTAAATTACATATATTTCATATGTACAATTTGTTGAATTTTGATAGATGTATACACCTATGAAACCACCACCACAATCAAGATAGCTAACATTTCCATCCCCAGGAGGTGCAAATTCCAAATTCCTAATTTTTCCCTTCCCACTCCCTTTACCCACTGATAACCATAAGTTTGTTCTCTATGTCTGTGAGTCTGTTTCTGTTTTGTAGATATGTTCATTTGTGTCCTTTTTTAAAATTCTACATATAAGTGATATCATATGGCATTTTTCTTACTCTTTCTGGCTTACTTCATTTAGAATGACGATTTCCAGGTCCATCCATGTTGCTGCAACGGCATTATTTTATTCTTTTTTATGGCTGGGTAGTATTCCATTGTATGATACTGTATTACAATATGGTAAATCTTCATATATAAATTTTTTTTATCATGTCACCAATCATTCCATAGATTTGGTATCTACAAGGTATGTGACAAAGAACTTAACAGCCTTTAAGTTTCTTAAAATTTACAGACAAATTTCTTTCCAGAAAAGTAGTACCAATATGTAATTTCCACAAGCAGGGTACGAGTACCTGATCCATTATATCTTCATTTTCTCTGAACACACAAACACACAGACACACACACACACACAACAGATTCAGATTCTATCAAGATTATAGGAGGAACATAATGTCTGATGTGCCTCTCATTTTATGATGTTAACAGCCTTTGATGTTGAATGCCTGGATACATTTTTTCCATGTATTCCATCTTTTCATTTTAGTTTATGATGAGATCGTTCTGAAGAGACAGAAAGGACTCCCATCCAAAATTACTTTGGATGTTAAGACTGGTAACACCACACACACCCCAAGAGGGAATGAAAAGTCTTATTATTTTCCTAATGAGGCTTCTAGAGAAGCATGGCTGGCTCTCACAGCTGGCTCAAGAATGTCTAGGGAGGGCAAGAAAGGGAGACAGGCTTGGGGTTTTTACTGTGATTAGAAGGTGAGACTGAGGTGAGGGTTTCTGTGCACAGACAGGACTTGTATGGTTTGAACTTTCTATTGGTGCCAAAGGACAGAGCACCCCATCTTTCTTACCAGCTTGCCCAGATGTGGGCAGAATGCAAAAAGGGGAAAAATGAGGCTTAACAGCTGTCAGCAATGAAACATCAAAAAACAGAGTCAGACATTTTATTAGTGCATTTGTTGGAATATTTTATAGAGAGACACATCTACTCTTTGATTACTTGTGGTACAGTTCATAAAGGAAAAGTAGGAAAATGCTTGATCCTTTTCACTTATTTACTGATTTTCAAGATAATGAAGTGGTTTCCTGTCATTCTCTGAAGGTGATTAATTTTTTTAATGCTAGAAACTCATGGATTTAAATATATTTATTGGGTTTCAACCCATTGAGATTTTTATCATTGTTGAAACACAATTTGTCCCCCCTTTAACCAGTGGGAGCCTCTTTAAGTGGGCTCTTGAGTCATTTTGTCATGATCCAGGGAGGACTTGGCAGCTTCCTAGCAATCCCCTGTGGGTGTGACATAAGACATTCCAAGCTCCTCATAGCTTTCCTGCCTCATGCCTAGAACCAGCTATTTCTTCAAAAAGCCCAGATTTCTTTTAGTGAGAAAATTTATTTCAAGATCACAGTCTGGGTACTAACTCATTGCTACTGGGTTGGTCATTATTGCTAAATGTTTTCTTTAGTACACACAATTAGGAAATACACACACACACACACACACACACACACACACACGGGACTTCATGAGTTCATTTTGCTACTTACAATTCAAATTTTTTTAAAACATTTTTTATTGGTTTATAACCATTTTACAATGTTGTGTCAATCCAGTGTAGAGCACAATTTTTCAGTTACACATGAACATATATATACTCATTGTCACATTTTTTTCTCTGTGAGCTACCATAAGATCTTGTATATATTTCCCTGTGCTATACAGTAGTCTATTTCTGTTTTGTGTTTATGCTTTGGTTTGTTTGTTTGTTTGTTTGTTTATTTTAGATTCCACATATGAGAAATCTCATATGGTATTTTTCTTTCTGGCTAACTTCACTTAGAATGACATTCTCCAGGAGCATCCACATTGTTGCAAATGGCGTTATGTTGTCAGTTTTTATGGCTGAGTAGTATTCCATTGTATAAATATACCACTTCTTCTTTATCCAGTCATCTGTTGATGGACATTTAGGCTGTTTCCATGTTTTGACTATTATAAATAATGCTGCTATGAACATTGGGGTGCAGGTGTCATTTTGAACTAGGGTCCCTTCTGGATATATGCCCAGGAGCGGGATTCCTGGGTCATATGGTAAGTCTATTCCTAGTCTTTTGAGGAATCTCCATACTGTTTTCCACAGTGGCTGTACCAAACTGCATTCCCACAGAATAGAGAGCCCAGAAATGAACCCACAAACTTTTGGTCAACTAATCTTCGACAAAGGAGGCAAGAATAAGCAATGGAATAAAGACAGCATCTTCAGCAAATGGTGTTGGGAAAACTGGACAGCAGCATGTAAAGCAATGAAGCTAGAACACTCCCTTACAGCATACACAAAAATCAACTCAAAATGGATCAAAGACTTAAACATAAGACAAGATACAATAAACCTCCTAGAGGAAAATATAGGCAAAACATTATCTGACATACATCTCAAAAATGTTCTCCTAGAACAGGCTACTCAAGCAATAGAAATAAAAGCAAGAATAAACAAATGGGACCTAATGAAACTTAGAAGCTTCTGCACAGCAAAGGAAACCATAAGTAAAACAAAAAGACAACCTATGGAATGGGACAAAATTTTTGCAAATGAAACCAACAAAGGCTTGATCTCCAGAACATATAAGCAGCTCATACGACTTTATAAGAAAAAAATAAATAATGCAATCCAAAAATGGGCAGAAGACCTAAACAAGCAATTCTCCAAGGAAGACATACAAATGATCAATAGGCACATGAAAAAATGCCCAATATCACTAATTATCAGAGAAATGCAGATCAAAACTAAAAGGAGGTAGCACCTCACACCAGTCAGAATGGCCATCATTCAAAAATCCACAAATGACAAATGCTGGAGAGGCTGTGGAGAAAAGGGAACCCTCCTTCACTTACAATTCAAATTCAAGCCTGCAGAACTTTTACTCAACCTTTTCCATATTCTACATGTGCTTCCTTTCTTTCACACTGAGAATCCTGGCTCTAGGGGGACAGCAGAGGTGACAGAATAAGAATATTGATAATTACTCATTTGTTTTTTTCACAAATTATATATATTCCAGTACTGGAATAACAATACTGATACTAATACTAATACTGGTGATGATATGATTATTGAAAACATTAAAATTATTTTTGCACATGTTCTATACGTTCTCCCCTATATTAATTGGAGTTCCACTGTACCCACATTGTCATAGCATACAGTAATTATAAACTACAACCTCTCCTTAGCTCTCATTTAGTTTTAGTTCCACAGGTACTTGTGTATCTAAGGCTCACTACTGGTCCTTAGATCTATTATCTCTCTAGTCATTTGGTGAAAACAAGTTTATATGCAGACTACAGTGTTTTATATTACCTTAGTCCTTTGCTGAGTTTGGCCATGTCATTTTTGAGTTTTTCTAATTCTGATTTCTACTGTTCTTTAATGTCTCATATCCTTTTCTTAATCTCTTTTAGTCTGTGCTGAAATAGTAGGAAATGGTTTTATTCCATGTTGAGAGCGAATCTTTCTGGCATGCTTTCACTGTCTGTAGGGATGTTATTCTGCTCTTTATTCTCTTCTATCTTATAATAACTTGGTATGAATTTGACTTCCATACTTTGCTGTTGCTGATTTGTGTGTTAAATTGGTTTCCTGAACTTTTAGAATGAGGTTTGGTTCAGAACAGCTTTTATAACTTCTCAGAGCACTCTCTTCTGTTGTTTGTAATGTTCAAAAATAGGGCAGCAGGCTTCAGGGGGCTTCCTGGCTCTTCCATCCCCCCATTTTCTCTTTCCTTGTCCCTGTTGTCTCCATCCTACTGGCAGTTTTCCTCAGGGCAGGCTTCTTTCCTGGTAGGTGCTCTGGCTGGGTGGTTTTGAGAATTCACAGTGGCTGGACCACTGCTACTCCCTCAAAGCTTTTTAGTGTGGACTCCTTGCACTCATCCAGTACTGGAGGGAGAAAAACTCATTCTTCATTGTTCATTTCAGCTGCTGTTCTCAAATTAGCCTGCCTTGCTTTCCAGGCCCTGTCTACTGAGTATTTTGGGGTTCTCTGAGTCTCAGCTCTATCAGATGCTGCCCTGTTGTTCCATTCTTCCACAAAAATGCCAACACCATCGAGATCTTGTGGCCATTGGTGGTTGTCCCGATCTGCCTGCATTTAATACCTCTTAGGTATTAATTTGGCTCTAAGAGACCCAAAGCTTAGCTAAAGAAATGGGATCCTCAAGTTTCAAAGAACTGAATGTGCCGTCTTGCAGCACACCTACTTAGTTTATATTTAAGAACTGTTTTCCTGAAAGCTGTAGACATCTACAAAAATGGCAAAAATCTTACTCAGACAACCTAGAACTACAGTGGCCATCATGGGAAATGTTCTAATTAGACAAGCTCATTCATTTAAGAGGTGCACTTGAGGGCAAGTTTCTCAAATCAAACAAACAGAATGGGATGCCTATTTTAAGTGGCATGACCAAGCCTCCAAAAGTTTTCAAAATTCTAAAATAGCTTCATTGAAAAATTTATCAAAAAAGTTACTGAAATTAAAGATGCAAGGTACCTAAAACAAAAGATTATAAGACTGACATGACTCCTACTGCTCCCTTCAGCCTCCTTTACTCAGTAATCACAGCCCACCAATCCTCTATCTGAATTACCTCTCCATGCTGAAGAGATTGTTAGACTGTAAACAAAAGTCTGCCAAGTTAGTATCCTTAAAGATGCCCCCATATCTACCCTTGAAACAGGGACCCCATATGGTCCCCTCCCAGGGTTGAAGTCTGACTAAATCTCTGGTAAACTGCTACCAGTTATTCCCTTAAACAGCAAAAGGGAAACCAAAATTAAAATAAGTGGTATACCTTGCCAAATTCTAGTTGATATGGGGCTACACGCTCTGCTTTAAACCCTACTCTCTGGAGCCTGCAGGTGGGATCCTGGCCCTGCTGAGGCTAATTCTTGCAGCCACTTTAGCAAACAGACTGTCTTGATCCCTAATTTCGCTCCTAGACTTGTTTCCATGCAAATTTACATCACACAGCCCCCACTACAGACAGAGCTGGAGTAAGCCAGCTATGCCTTAGCCTAAGGGGAAATTTCACTCAGCCAGACAGGGAAACAGTATGGGCTCCATCTAGTCTCTGAAGAATATCTTTTCTAAATTCATCCCCATCTCCCATGCAAAGCACTGTTAATAGGAATTGGAAAATTAAAAGTAAGAAAGAGAGAAAAAATAATCCTGTTAAGGAATGTGCCTTGATTTATAAAACCTGAAACTGACTAGGCACGGGATACTTGTGCAGGTTGCATCCCACATTTTAAAGGTTAAAAAGTTAACTCCCACATTTTAAGCCTTCTTAGCCTGTAAAACAAATACCTGTTTCCAGTTTGGGAGTGAAATTTATAACTGTAATCAATATTCCCCAGGTTCCTTTGCTGTCCTAGAAGAATGAAACTGACTTTCTGAAAGAAAGTAATTTTGCTTAATTGCTTTCCTATTTCCTCCCTCAAAACATTTGTGGGCAAATAGGGCTCACACATGGAGTGCTTTATTTTGCTCTGTTTTCCATTAATTTGGACACTGTCATGTTGTCTGGGGTTCCTTGCCATCTGTGGGAAGGCATGCTGACATGGTTCACACTGTGGCAGCTTTCAGATCGAGATGGAAGAGCATGTCCCATCCTCTCCACCAAGGCTCTGTAAGAAATGCTTTAGGGAAAAGGAGAGGAATTTACTGAGCTGTGGATATAGAACAAAAGTCGAGGCTGGCTCTGCCTCTGAGCCCAGAATGGATATACAATTGTCAGGGAATCGATTTCTGTCACTTGATTCTTCATTTCATCTTAAGCCACCTTTTATCATCACCCCTCTCAGCCTTTCTATCCCTGTTACATTGAGAGGAGAAGATAGTTATTTTCTCTGCTTCTACATTTCTTTCTTTAAGGAATGATTATCTTATTCTTCCCACTCACCACCTCTCTTCTCATTATTCTCAGCAGGTTCAACATCAAAACCTGCCTGAATCTGTCCCAGGAACTCATTCTTTTTCTGGAGAGTGTGGTTTCACATGTACTGTGTGCTTCTGCAGCAAGCTTCAGGGCATACTTCTTGCTTAAAATAGCAGCCCCATTTAGCTACAAGGCCAAAATCTGCATTATTTCCTAACTATGTCTTAATAATTTTAATAATATAATAATTATAATTTCCTCTGTGTGTGTATCATGTCAAATACTTCCACACTGTTTGCATCGGGCCTCCCACAATCTGGCCCAGTACTCTCTTTAGCCTACATCTCTTAGCTCTCCTTTCCTATAGCCAGTTGCTCCCATCTCTTTTAAACACCCATTTATTTCTCCACTTGAAGCTCTTCCCCATGCTGCACTTTCTCATTCCCATATCTCCAGCTGGAGGGTCTGAACCCTCAAGACCCCCTTTCCCATGACAGCACTATTCAGAGAAATCTGAGTCCTTCTCATAAGCCAGCTCAAGATGTGCCCTCCTCCATGGAGACCTCCCTAAGCACCCACTGCTCCCTGTAGACACAGAGTTCTGACTTCTGGCCCAAGGCCCTTTCCAAATTTACCTGGAAAGGCCACAATTTTGAAAGAACAGGTTACGAGAAGGAGCCCCACTGTTCCTTGGGGCAAGACCAGTGAAATACATTTCAGTGCTAGATATTTGGAAATTGGGGTTTTTCATGCAGGAGATGGGGATGTGGCCCTTAGTGTGACAGGTAGCATGTAAGGATACCCACAAACACAACAGACCAACTCACCTCCCTGTTGTAGAGGTGAGGTGAAGACTGATTTAAATTCAACAAATATTTATTGAGTACCCTTCATCCATGCCCTGCATTAAGCACTGGGGATACAAGGCAGATATCTACACTAGAAGACTGATAAATGGGCTAAGCAATTTGAGTTTATTTTCCTCCCTTATGATGAGTTAATGCAGTTTTTCTCAAACTTGGCTGTGCACCAGAATCACTGAGGGAACAAGATTTATGTATTTGTTTATTTATGCATTAGTTTTGAATTTCATTTTGTGGGAATAAATAATACATTCACTGGATATAAAGCCAAAACACTGAAAAAAAAATACAGTAAAAAGTATCTCTAGCACCACTATTCCAATCACCCAGTTTCCTTCCCTAGATACTTTGTCAATTTATTTGATATCATTAGAGAATAGCTTAACTCTGCCTGTGCTCCCACCATAGTAATTTAATTAGGGTAGAAAGGTGATTGGGAGTTTGGAAGGGCACCTGAGCAGACTGCCCAAGCCAAGCATAAACTAGAAAGCCAGGCTGCAGTGACAGAGGTCAGGCCTATGCCTACAGGATCTAGGTAAGACCAGGAAATGACCTCCTGAAGGTGCCTGGAAAAAGGAGCTCCTGGGTGCTGGTCTTCCCAAGTAGTCAGCTCCCCACCAAGTCCGTCAGATCTTGATCTGTCCCCACTAAGCCCGTCAGAATCCAATGTCATACTTTCTTCCATCTTTCTTAGACATGGGAGTATCAATGCATCCATATCTGTCACTGTTTGACTCTTTTCTGTGCTAGAACATGGACATCAAGCATGATGGCAGAGCCTTGCAAATTAGAGCCAAACTGTGTTCTCTCTTTTATCTAGTAATAATACAGTATGTGCCTTCTGTGTACACAGATCAATGCATACAATACCTCTTTTAGTCCTCACATATTCCTGGGACATAGATACCATAATTACATAGGAGGCAGTATATAATAGGGGTTAAAAGTAGGGTGCATAGAGACAGGCTGCTAGATACAAATTCTCATTCCTCCATATGAAAATGTAGAACCTAGGGCAAGTTACTGAAACTATTGGTGCCTCCATCTCCTCATTTAAAAGAGATAAGATGAATGCAATATATTTTGTATGGTACCCAGCACATGGTTTACGCTCAGTTCATGTTACTTATTACTATTTTTGGAGGGAAATAATATCAACAACATTTTTGACATCCAATATACCAGAAGTCATCTGAAATATCACTAAGCCAGGGGACCAGAAGTCAGTATCAAATGCAAGGTATAACAAATAGAATTCAACAGCACATTAAACAGATCATAGCCATGATCAAGTTGGATTTATCCCAGTGATGCAACATATAGAAGTCAATAAATGTGATACACTACATTAACAGAATGAAAGCTAAAAAATTACAAACATTTCAATAGATGCTGAAAAAGCATTTGACAAAATTAAACTTCCTTCCATGATAAAAAAATCCACAACTTTGATACAAAAGAAATGTACCTCAACACAATAAAGACCATATATGATAAGCCCACAGCTAGCATCATACTTAATGGTGAAAAGCTGAAATTCTTCTCTAAGATCAGAAACAAGACAAGAATGACGACTCACAACACTTCTATTCAACATAGTACTAGAAGTCTTAGTCAGAGCAATTAGGCAAAAAAAACCAAACAAACAAAAGGCATCCAAATTGAAAAGGAAGAAGTAAAATTTTCTCTCTTTGCAGATGGCATAATCTTATATATAGAAAACTATAATGATTCCACCAAAAAAACTATTAGAACTAATACATGAATTTAATAAAGTTGCAGGATACAAAAGCAACATACACAAATCAGTTGCATTTCTATACACTAACAATGAACTATCAGAAAGAGAAATTAAGAAAATAATCCACTTATTATAGTATCAAAAACAATAAAATACTTAGAAATATATTTTCTTTCACCAAAGAGGTAAACGACCTATTCACTGGAAACTTAAGATATTGATGAAAGAAACTGAAGAAGACATAAATAAACAGAAAGATATCCCCATGTCCATGGACTAGAAGAATTAACATTGTTAAAATGTCCATACTACTCAAAGGAAAATAAAGAGTCAATTCAATCCCTATCAAAATTCCATTGATATTTTCACAGACACGGAAAAAACTATCCTAAAATTTGTATGGAACCAGAAAAGACTCCAAAGAGCCAAACCAGTCTTGAGAAGGAACAAAGGTGGAAGCATTACACTTTCTGGTTTTAAACTATACTACAAAGCTATAGTAATTCAAAACAGTATAACACTGAAATAAAACTAGACATAGAGACCAATGGAACAGAATAGAGAGCCCAGGAAAAAACCCACATATAAATGGCAAACTAATTTTGGACAAGGGTGCCAAGAACAGAGAGTAGGAAGGGATAGTCTTTTCTATAAATGGTGTTGAGAAAACTGGTTATCCACATGCAAAAGAATGACACTGGACCCCTATCTTACACCACTCACAAAAAATTAATTTGAAATGGATTAAAGATTTAAACACAGTAGTCTCCTATATCCATGGTTTTGCTTTCCAAGGTTTCAGTTACCAATAGTCAACCACAATCTGAAAATATTAAATGGAAAATTCCAGAAATAAACAATTCGCAAGTTGTTTATTATTCTGAATAGCATGATGAAAACTTATACTATCTTGCTCCGTCTTACTCGGGATCCCAACCATCGACATTGTCTGCTCCTCACATCCAACCATCATGATTCAGTGACCCAAAAGCACCTGAAGCAGGTGATCCTGCTGATGTATCATCAGAAGGTCAATAGTAGTCTGACACAATGCCTACACCATTCATCTCACTTTATCTTATCACATAGGCATATCATCTCACATAAACACAGGAAGAAGAGTGACTATCGTACAGTAAGATATTTGAGAAAGAGATAAATGACATTTACATAACATTTATTAAAGTATATTGCTATAATTGTTCTATTTTATTACTGTTGTAGTTAATCTCTTACTGTGCCTAATTTATAAATTAAACTGTATTATTGTTACCTATGTATAGGAAGAAACATAGTATATACAGGGTTTGATAATATCCATGGCTTCAAGTATCCACTAGGGATCTTAAAACATATCCTCCATGGATAATGGGGGACTGCTGTATAAGACCTGAAATTGAAAAACTCTTAAAAGAAAACATAAGGAAAAATTTCCTTGACATAGGTCTTGGAAATAATTTTTTGGATATGACACCAAAAGCACAGGCAAGAGAAAGAAAAATAAGTGGGACTACATTGAACTAAAAAGCTTCTGTATAGTGAAGGAAATAATTGACAAAATGACAAGGCAACCCATGAAATAGGAGAAACTATCTGCAAACCATATATCTAATAATGGGTTAACATCCAAAATATATAACAAACTGATACAACTCAATAGCAAACAAACAATTCAAGAATGAGGAAAGGACTGAATAGACATTTTTCCAAAGGTGACACACAAATGGTCAACAAGTACATAAAAACATGCTCAATATCACTAATCATCAGGGAAATCAAATCAAAACCACAGTGAGTTATCACCTCACATCTGTTAGGATGGCTTTATGAAAAAGACAAAAGGAAAGTGTTGTCAAGCATATTAAAAAAAGGGAAACGTTTTACACTGTTGATGTGAATATAAATTGTTATTGCCTTTATAGGAAAATATGAAGGTTTCTCAAAAAATTTAAAATAGAACTATCATTTGATCCAATAATCCCACTTCTGGTTATATTTCTGAAGGAAATGAAATCAGTATCTCCATATGCACTCATACATTCACTGCAGCATTATTCACAAAGCCAAAATATAGAAACAACCTTAAGTGTCTGTCAACAGATGAATGAATAAAGAAGAGTGGTGTGAAGAGAGAGTCAGAGACAGAGACAGAGGATGGAATATTATTCAGCCACGATATAGAAGGAAATCCTGCCATTTACAACAAAATGGATGAACGTAGATGACATTATGCTGAGCAAAATAAGCCAGATAGGAAAAGACAAATATTCTATGAGCTCACTTATATGTGTAATCCAAAAAAGAAAAAAAAAATCAAACTCGCAGAAATAGAGTAGAGAATAGAATGGTAGTTACCAGGGGCTGGGGTTTGTGGGAAGATGCTAAACAAAGGGTACAAGCCTTCAGTTGTAAGATGAATGAGTTCTGGAATCTAATGTACAGTATGGTGATTACAGTTAATACATACATACATACATACATACTTAAAATTTGCTAAGAGAGTAGAGTGCTCTCACCACGAAAAAAACAGGTTGGGGTAACTGTGAGATGATGGATGTGATAATCAACTTGATTGCGGTAATCATTTCACAAAGTATACATTTGTTAAATCATCACATGGTACACTTAAAAGTATATAATTTTATTTGTCAGTTATACCTCAGTAAAGCTGAGGGAAAAAGAATGTTTTGAAAGATCCCCAAATAATCATCTTGCCCATTTATTCCCTAGGGTCCTGGGATTATAAGGATTCAATGCACTGAATTCATAGCATCGCAGACCCAGGAGGGGCCTCAGAGATGGTCAGCCAGTCCAGGACCCTTGTCTTACAAGAAGAGAACTCGAGTTCTAGGGGGAGGGGACAGACTTAACCAGGTCAACAGTAGAAGAGTGTCATCAGCTACACCTGCCACCTTTCCAGTCCTCAAACATAGCTCCTACACACCCGAGGGCCTTGGCACATCCTAACCCTGTATTAGATGCTTGGACTGCCGTAACAAAATACCACCTACTGGGTGGCTTAAGCAACAGAAATTTATAGTCTCACAGTTCTGGGGGCTGTAAGTCCACTATCAAGGTGTTGGCAGTGCTGATTTCCTGAGGCCCCTCTCCTTGGCTTGCAAGTAGTGTCTTCTCGTGGTGTTTTCACATCTCTCCTCTGTGAGCCTGCACCCCTGACATCTTTTTGAGTATCATAACTTCCTCTTCTTAGAATAACACTTGTCAGGTTGGATTAGTACCCATCCCAATGGCCTCGTTTTAACTTAATCACCCCTTTCAAGGCCCTATATCCAAATACAGTTAAATTCTGAGGTGCTGGGAGTTAGGGCTACGAATTGAGAAGGGACACAGTTGAGCCCATTACAGCTCCCTATATCAGGAATGCTTTTCGTGTTCACTTAACTAACTCCTAATCATCTTCTGGATTTCAACGTACACATCACTTCCTTAAAGAAGCCCATCCTGACTGCCTCCTCACTTTGCAAAGACAAGCTCAAGCCCCTTTTAAGGCACATTTTTGGTACCCTTTTACTGTTACTTATCATGATTGTTAAGTACCTGTATACTTAAGAGGTATAAGTAGCCGATTCTCCTTTGCCTCCCTCCATGAGATTTTCATCTTCCACAGGGCAGGGGGCTGGCCGGCCTCGCTCACTGCTGCACCCACAGAGCTTAGACAGGCCCTGGCACAGGCAGCAACCCAGCAAATATTTACGGAACAAGCAAGTAAATGAATAAGGTCTTAAAGAAATAATTAAAATCACAGAACCCTCTTTGGAATGATTATTTTCAAACTATTCCTGTTTTCTCACTTTTGGTTATAATGTCCCTGCTATAAAACACTCCTCAGGCCCAAAGCCTAATGCAAACAGCTTGCCCCACTCATTCCCCTTACCCACAGCACAATTCATTCCTTCTTCCTCAGAAATCCTGGAGCGCATTATTCATGCAGTTGGCTTCATGCTTAACCACGACTTACTAAGAGCAAGCTGTTAACAGGTTTATTTCCCATACAAACTTCACTTGAGCTATGACCTCCTCAAAGATCAGGACAGTTTCATTTAACTCTAAATCCCCAGCACACAGCATAATGCCCAGCATAATAAACAGTTGATGCTTTTTAGGAAGCAAGGCACAACGACAGCCCGACTACCACAGATGGAGCCAGTTGGGAAAGTTGTGCAGTTGTTAATGATTCCAGAATCACTAAGGGGCCCTTGGCTGTTCTGCCCATCCCAGAGGCTTCAGTGAGGCGGGGTGAGACCCTCTCTGCATTTCTCAGAAACAGCTTATGGAGCTGGTTCTAAGGAGGGAGGGCACAAATGACTGAATATATCAAGTCTTCAAGACCATTTTCCTTAAAAGGAGGGGGAAAAAAGACAAGAAAAGGGGAAAGTAAACCTGTGAACCCTTGGAATCTAAATTCTGGCAAGAACTGGCACTGGTTCTTTGGTCTCGGGTCACACAGACTGAAGCACAAACAACTGAGCTGGGCTGGGGGGACGGGAGGGGGCAGGGACCCAGTTAGTACAGATTCTCTGCAGTTTCCTGTGGCTCAGGCTCCTCATCTGCGACAGTGGAGTAACTACGCATGCTCAGTATCCCCCAGAAGCCTGGTGACATGCAGATGAGACATCACAAGAACAAAGCTTTTGGAAAGTTACGGAGCTTTTCCAGGTGTGCAGGTCCTTGTTTAGCTTCCGAGTGACTGAGAAATGAATATAATAAAATCAGAGTTCCAGAGAAGCACATATCCAGGTCTGACTGGCAGTGATACTGACCCCTTCAAGTACAGAGCTATCTGATATCCTAGAACATTCTGAGGTTTGCAGAGACCCTGGTTTTTTACAAAACTTGAGGACCTGTCCCTTCCAATTCTCCATCTCCAAACATGCAGGTACCCCTGCCTCTGATTATCTTCACCTTCCAGTGAAAAGCACTCTGTCCTATAGCCCTCCCCTTATCTCAACCTACAGGTAGAGCTGAGGACAGCATGCCACCTGGTTAAACCATGGCTTCTGGGGTCACTCAGGCCACAGTTCAAATCCCAGATCTGCTGCGTATCAGCTTTGTGAGCTAGAGAAAGTATCTGATCTTCCGTCTCTTCTTCTTAATATGACACAATTAATAGGAGATATCTGGTGGGATTGTTGGGATGCTTAAATCAGATACTGCCCTGGGAGTGGCACAGGGTCTGACAAACAGAAAGTGCTTCACAAACCAGAGCCCTGCTGTAGTACTGTAATCTCAACTAGGGTCAGATGCTTTCCTCTCCTTTGAGATTTGTTCTCTTGATCCATTTTATCTTCTCCTTTTCTCCTCTATGGACCTTCTTTTTCAACCCAAAGTGAACCCAATTCAGCTCCTGAATGACACCTCTTATTGAATTTCCTGTCCTGGGCAGTGAGCAACTTGGATAATAGATACATTTCTTCACCCATCTGAAGCTAAAGGATGAAGAAAACCAAATCCCCCTCTTACAGTAGCAGTCCCTGATAGTGAAGGAACTTCACTACAGACACCCCAAAGTTCAGGAAGATGCCACTTTCTCTTCCCTCCATAACCAAGTAAACCCAGACACTTTCCCTTTGTAAAGCATGCTCAGAAAATGCATAGTTAGGATTTAGGAGCTTCTGGCTCATAGTTCTCAATGAATTCCCAACTCAAGATTCTTTTATTTTTCTTAAGTAAGCAGCATAGTTATCAGCTGTGGGATAAGAAAAGGGCATGCAGAGTTACTGAAGCAATGAGTTGAGAAGTGCAAATGTCAAAGGCAAAAAGAAAACTGCAAATATAGCCACAGACTTGAAAGTACAAGCAGCAGAAACAGCTGTGGGATAAAATGTCCTTGGAAAATAGCTAAGATGCTGATTCAGGATGCTGTCACTGGCAATAGGCATTGCTACCTGCAAGTCTCTTTCCAAATTCTGGCACATTTGTTTTGCTTTCTAAACAAAAGCTAGTTGAACAAATGAATAAATGAATGAATGAAATGTAGACAAAATACATATTTATTTTAATGATATAATTGGAATGGTGAAGCTGTAACAGTTTAAAAGTTATACTCTCTCCTCAAGTTCTATCCTTCACGATTTATGAATCCTATATCATTCTCCTTTTTTAAGACTATTTTATCCAATGCCTCTCTGCTTCTAGTTACTGTGACTATTGGGATGGTTGGCTCAAGACAATGCACTGATAAGGTAGAGACTTCTGTAAACTTTATGCTGGAACAAACTCAGAATGCCTCACTCCCCTATAAGATCATAAAACACCCTCCAATGCTAGGTGATTAAGGGACCCAGCTAGTACAGATTCTCTGTAGTTTCCTGTGGCTCAGGCTCCTCATCTGCGACAGTGGTTTCCGTTTCTCTATTCATCTCCACCCCCTCGTAACTGTGACACATGTTCAGACACACCACACTATTGCATTTTTACGTAAAATTACCATTAGTCTCAAGTTTTGTTCCGTTAAACCTCCTCACCTATCTCACTTTGTTCTGCTCCTTCATGTCTATGGTGAGCACTACCTATCGAGCCTCTTTCTTGATGGTCCTCATACACCCACGTCCTGAGTGTTCTGAGCTCTGTACTGAGCATCAGCGTGACTCAGGCTTCCATACCAAGAGTGCTTGTCCCAAGTGTACTGCTCCTAGGAACTGCCTCTTCTTGAAACTACCAATGATGTTTAAATGACTAAATAGGCTTTACTGATGATGAACCAAAAGGGGTAACATTTTCTTCCATGCTTGCCTATTAACAATACTACCTTCTTATCAGGGATCGATGAGTATTGCAAATCATCACACAGGCAGTTGTGAAGTGAAACTGCCCAGACCCAAGAAAGGGCTGACTTGTCAGCCTATGAGAGATGAACTTCTTCTGGAGAGATGATGACACTTTCTCCCTCTCTCCCTCTCTCTCTCTCTCACTCTCACTCTCGCTCTCTTTCTGCAAGATGAGATAAGATCATATGATAATTTTTATTTAATTTATCTTCCTCTGGCATTAATAAGTTCTTTGCATATCACATTGACTAAATTTATGGTCCTTTTGGCTATGATTCTTAAAAGGAAATGTGGCATAATGGAATACCACACAGAACAACAACAAAACTAGTGTTACATACAACATGGATGAGCCTCACAGAAAAAAATATTGAACAAAAGAAACCAGAAACAAAAGAGTACATTCTACATGATTCCACGGTTAGGAAGTTTAAGAATAGGCAAAATAAATATATAGTGATAGAATTTACAATGTGGTTACCTCTAAAGAGGTTATTGGCTGAAAGTGGGAACAAGGAAGCTTTCTCAGGGTGCTTGGAAATGTTTTATATCTTGATCCGGTTGGTGGTTACACAGGTATGTATATATGTAAACATTTATTGGATTGTTCACTGAAAGTTTATACATTTAACTATATACATGTTATGCCTCAATCAAGAAGTTAAAATCAAAGCTTTGCAATACAAACACTTGATAATTAGATCACAGAGTACTGCAAAAAGAGACATCACCAAGAGTAAAATCCAGAATTTAGCTTTCAAATTTGCCTTCTAAGTGCAAAAAAAAGTGCTTATTTCAGATGAATACCATGTACTACAGTTATTAGCCAAAATGGATATACTGACTGACCCTTATGGAATTAACTCTGGGGAAAGATTACTAGGTATTAAAAGGTAGCCCTTTCCCTACTCTGCAGAATCACAGTGTCTTGCTGATAACATTTTCAGGGAAACTGCATCAGGGAAAAGTGACACTAGAGATATCTTAATTCACATTTCCACTCACAGAATATCATGTCTAATTTTGGTTTGTTTCAAACTCAAAGAAATGTTTTTAAATAACAAAAATTTATATTTCTGCTAATGTCAACCAGTTCTGAAAAATAATCCATCTGGAAAAATGGCATTAGCTGGGAAAATGGCATTTCAATACTCAGAATGCAGTTGGCTCAAGACAGGGAGTCCCTCTGTGGCCACATGTAGGCTGTAGATTTTTCAAACAGTTCAGCCTTTTGGAACTTCTGAAACCCATTTAGTCTGGAAATTATTAGAGTCCAGTTCAATCAAAAAATAAGCCTGGGTTGCTAAAGGGTACAAAAGCCAATACAGGGGAAAAAAAAAATCAATTTTGGAAGGTCTTACATAGCTCTCAGTATTGAAATCTGAAAGCTCGCCTTCCAAGAAAGGCAGCAGCTACTGTAAGAGGACATTCCGGGGTACCCCCTCGGACAGCTGTGCTACCTGGGCAGCTGTTCTCACAGGTCGTGCAGTTTGGCCCACTAGGACATGGAATCCCTAGTGACTTGTTGTCATGCAATATTCAGTCCAGTTCAAGTGATGCTTTCCTTAGAACTCACCATGGTGGGGTGGGAAAAGGACTGCAGGCTTCAGTTCAAAACTCATCTCTAACACACATTACTGTGTGTGACCTACACCTCAATTTTCACTTTCCTCATTTACAAAAAGGGCTGATACTCATACTTTTTTCAAAATTTCTATGAACATCAGTGACAAGGTAGAGTCTGTCACTTGGAAAGTATTCAGTGATTTCTAGCTATTGATATTATTACCCAAAGAGGCATCACAGACTGTAGGAACCTTTGAGTATTGTTGATAGAAATAAGATGTGAGTGAGTACTCATCTTTCAGTCAGATGGGCCACATTAACAAACATCACTGACTACTACCTACAAAGCACTGCAGAGGCCACAAGGGCAATTCACTCCAACTCTTTACCACAAGGAACTCACAGTCAAGGGGGTGAGAAACACAAGGTGTTAGCTATACCTAGTACCATGCCTGGCATATCAACACGCTCAAATACATTTATTGAATGACTTCTTTTGTTTTTCTATTTGCTATTTGCTATTTAATCTATTTCTGCTCTAATCTTCATTCCTGCCATACTTGCTGCTTTGAGTTATTTGTTCCTCATTCCCTGGTTTCTTAAGATGAAAGGTTAGCTTACTAATTGGATATCTTTATTCTTGTTTTTTAAATACAATCATCAACAGCTATAAATTTCCCCCTAAATACTGCTTTAACTGCAGCCTGTAAGTTTTGATATGTTGCATTTTCATTTTCATTCATCTCAAAATATTTTCTAATTTCATTTATTTTCAGACTGGATAGCTCAACTGACCTACTGTCATTCTAAACATATGGTATTGTGGCCTTACCATAATTATCACTTAATTCCAAAGATTTTGAAGAAAAGTGTAGACAACTTATCTGTAAAATCTTCCCCAAGTTTTTCAAGTCTTTTCCTTAGTGATGTTTTGTTTTCCAGTCAAATTTTCTACAATACCTCATACAAGGAAAATAAAATTTACCTTGAGCACAGTTTTATAAAGACTAACACATTACCCCTTAGTTGCAAAGAAGAGAACTTCTGCAAGTTTGCAGGAAAATATCTGCCAATCTTCAGTGCCATTTTTCTTGTTTCTCCTGCTATAAGATCTATGTCCGTCTCTCAGTACATCTCAATGGTTTTATTACTGCCTTGGCAACTGTGCTCAGAGAGCAGCTTATTGGTTCCCACCAGCCCTTTAATCCAATAGGCTGTTTACTTCTTCTTATTTCTTTGTAATCAGACTCCAACATGACTTCTCTTACCCTGTGCTCTTCAGCCTTCTTCCTGAGAACCATCCTTCACTTTAGCATCAATCAAGTGTTATTTCTGTGTGTTCTGTATTCTGTTATTCTCATTTGCTAGGAGGTTTGTGGATCATGAGATTTTTGCTACTCTCACCCAACATCCTTTGAATTAATTAAAAAAAAAATTTCCAGATGATTGTATTCACATCTGTCTGATAACTATCTCCAGTAGAGATGATCTGAAGGGGTCCTATTTCTGCACCAACCTGTTGTGTGATGCACTCAAGCACCATGCTTGCAATTATTGAACAGTTAAAACCTATAATTACCTTATTTTGTCCTGCAAATTCTATGGGAGGATAGTAACCACAGAAAATAGAAGAAAGAAAGAGGCAGGCCATGAGTTGAGAGAAAAATCAAAAGAAATACTCAAAGAACTATATAAGAAACACAAAAAAATTTATTCTTGAAAATGTAGTTTATAAGAACTGAAAACAAAGTTTTCTTTGTCCTTTAGAAAAGAAACATGCACATTTAGACTAAGCAGACACTGACCAAAGCTAAAAGGAATCCTCCCACAACTACTACAACAAATCTAAAGGGAAAGAAAAGCCTAATGTGTTTTTAAAGAAAGATCATTTAAAAAGTATATATATATACACACATGTTACAGGACATATTATATATATATATATGTGTGTGTGTATATATATATATATATATGTATATATGTATTTTTAAAGAAAGATCAAAAGATAATCTCTAGGCAGGGAGGGTGTAACTCAATAGTGGAGCACATGTATAGCATGCATGAGGCCCTGGGTCCAGTCCCCAGTACCTCCATTAAAAAATAAACAAACAAACCTAATTACCCCCCCAAAAAAGATAATCTCTAGATATGACCCTAATATTGATAAGGTCTCTCTCCTATTTTATCTGGTCCCAAATAGTTTTCTCACTAAGTAAGGGATTTTTGCAATAATTTTCTCCCTCCCAAGGGAACAGCCGAGCTACCACTGACATCTTGAAAGTTCTCTTCTCTCAGCTTTGTAAACCAACAGCAAATACTTGGTTATTGTAGGTCCCATGCAACATTCTGATCAGGGCTTAGTAACAGTCACTTGCATCATAGATTAATAAATCTCTATTGAAAAAAACATGAGGAGAAGATATTTCCTCCAAGATATTTCAAGATAGGACTGAATGGTATACTCACGTGTTACAACGCAAACAAAGCCAGACCATGACTATAGATGGTTTAGCACCCTTCAATACTCACAAAATATTGCTCATAAACCTTCCATTCAACTTTGATACCATCTCTAAGTCTCAGAAACTGCACATCTGGGTTTTCTGCAGCCCAGCACGTACAGGAGCATGGGGACATGCACAGCTCTTCCACTCTTCTACTATCACTTAGTGCGCACATCTGCCAGCAGCCCAATTCACAGCATGGAGCCTTCCTCACCTTTTAACTCAGTGAACAGACAAGAGTTTTAGGCCAGCTTCCACAGACTGAACATTACTTCTATTTTTTAAATTAAACTTTATTTTGAAATAACTATAGATTCACATGCAGTTGTAAGAAATAACACAGAGAGATCCTGTCTACCCTTTACTCACATCTTGCCAAACCAGTATATGGACACTGACCCAGTCAAGCTAGTGAACAATCCATCACCATAAGGATCCCTCGTATTGCCCTTTTACAGCCACACTCATATCCCTCGACCCTCCCTCTCCCTGACCCCTGACTTCTTCTTTTTTGATACTTATACAGCCTGTTTTCACTCATCCATTCACTCATTCACTTATTAGTTAAATGAATACTTATTAAACCTTTATATGCCAAGCATGAAGATACAGTAATGGGCAAGAATCAGGTGAGGCAGATACTGACTAAATAAGCATTCAAATAATGTAAAATTTCAAATGTGATAAATACCACAATTAAGCAGCAAGTACTGCGAAGCCATAATAACAGTGAGATTTATTGAGGGGGTGGGGAGAGGACAGAGTAAGCTTCCCAGAGGAAGGAGAGAGAGGGCTGATACTCAAAGGTGAGCTGAGTAACTGAATGAACAGGTTGTACTGAGTTTTCCAGGTGAGAGGAACAGATACAAAGGAAGGCAGGCCCAGGAGAACTCCAACAGCCTTCTGCCCTTCAGTTCCTCCTCACACTCCCACCCTATAGACTCATCATGGTGAATTTTGTAGCACTGATAGCAGAATCTTAGAACAGGGACACAGGGAGCAAAAGTAAGACCGCAAAGCCCATTAAAGAAATTATTACCAATCTCTGTGTAGGGTCTAATTTGTGAGACGCAGCCACTATCCATCGACTATATTCCTGCCTCTCCTAGAAGAGAATTTCTAGTAGACAGAACCCTGGTGCTTACTACTGGAAGTTCTCTTGCACAGTCTGAGTTTTACCTGAAGTTAACGGGGAGAATGAATATTTAAGAAATATCAAGTACTTTAAAAATCATAATGGCTTTTGACCCTATAGTCCCATAAGAATATGTCTTAAGGAGAAACTCAGAAATACAAAAGAAAATTTGTTTATAAATTTTCCATCCCACTGCTATTTACTAGAGTAAAAACAAGACAGTATCATGATATTGTGTCAAACAAGGGGACAATGAGTAAATGATTTATGGAATATGCATATGACAGAGTATCACTGCAGCATTTTATAGTCATATTTTCAAAGACTTTATAATAACACTGAAAAATGCTCTTGATCTAAGTTTAAGCAAAACAAGCTAAACAACAAAAACCAAGATAAAAATCTGTATACACGTATAATTCCAGTGATACTGAAGACAAAGAAAATAGAGTCATCAGATGATGGAAGGACACTGGGCATTTCTGGATAGTGAGATCTTAAATAACTTTTATTTTCTTGTTTAGACTTTTATTTATAGGAGCCTTTATTTATTTTATATTCAGATAACAACCACTAAACTATTACATATTTTTAAAAGCCAGCCATATGATAGGTGGATGGAATTATAATATAGGTTTTACCTTCACTTTTGACTTGACAAGATTTATGATTTTAGAATAGTCAATTAACTTCTCATAGTCTCAGCTTTCTCATGCAGACACTGGGAAAATTGCCCTGGCTCTCTCATAGAACTGAGAATAATTACAGAAATTACAAGTAAGAACGTTTCATACAGTAAAATGTGAAGCTTGAAAGCAGCATCAATGATGACACACCACTAAATGCCACATGGTACACAAATCACGTGATTGTCCAAGAACCCTACCATCAGACTCCTTGGCATCTGAAATGAAAAACTAGAGGAAGCACAGAAATACAACAAGTAAATAATGTATCAGCATAGTCAGTTTAAGGCTGACACTCCTTTAGGCTGACAGTAATGACCTCTGATCCCTCTACGTATCCTTGAACTTTCTGTCCAGTGTGGAGGCTCTGTTCTACAATTTGATTAATGAATATTTCATTTCTTTAGCGCCCCCTTAGTAAATCTTCAAGATTCTCAAGAGAGAGGGTAGAGCTTTCCTTTGGGAGGCGCAAGTGGGAAGATGAGTATTCAACAGCTGAAACGTGTTCAGCTCAATTCAAAACTCCACTTGTGCTGGAGAACCATGGCATGCATACCTCATTGAATGGGATAGCTAGATGCTGTAGTTTCTGAAGGAAACAGGTTTAAAATTTTTCACTATATATGTTTAGAAGCCATAAAAGTTCCCAAACTGCTGCTACCCTTTTTTCAGTGAGATGGCTATTAGTCCTGCTTTTGCAAGGAGTGCCAACCGTATATACGTCTGTTCACACTTCAGCCAATCTAGCTGCTCGTGTGAAAGAGCCCCCTGGAAGCACATCTGGTATTTTCAAGCCCAGCTCTGGGGTTAGGGAGAAGTGCATCCCAGACGAACGTGAGCTCACCTCCCATGATTCAGTGGTGGCCCTGAACCAGCAATCTTTAGCCCCGGAGAAGAACTAGCTTCAGTCTGATCTCAAACATGATAATAAATATAAAGCAGACCAACCTCTTGAAATAAATAGAATTCCTCATAAAAACAGTGTGGGGGGAAAGCACAGGACTTAAGGTGTCCTGGTTCATAGCTGTGGGACTCTGAGTGAGTCCTTAACTTCTCTGGGCTTCTAATCCTTTACTGAAAATAGATGACACACTTGAAAAGTGTGTCATGTGGATAACTGAAATACAGAGCATGAAAGCAATCTGGTCATCCACAAGCACTAATCAAGTAACAAGAAGTTGGACAAGGCCAAGGAAAGATGATTAATTTGGAATTAGAAGAGTTTATGTCTAACTGGTCCTTTATAAAATAATGAATTTTGGGGTTTCTGCTGTTGTAGATTGAAAATGACCACAAATTCTTTGCAACTTTTCCCATCAAGAGATGGAGTCTGCTTCTCCACAGCTTGAGTTCAGACCAGTCTGGTGACTTGTTCTAACCAACAGAATATGGTTGAGGTAACAATTTGGGACTTTGAGTCTAGGTCTCAAGTGTCCTCATAGTGTCCATCCTCACCCTATTGGAACCCAGCATCCACAGGAAGAGACCTGAGTTGGCCTCCTGGAGGATGAGAGGCCATGAGGTGAGGGAGGGCCAGCCTTCCCAGCCATCCCAGGTGTCCCAGCCAAAGTCCCCAAGTGACATCAAGTGAAGCAGGAACACGCCACCCCAGCTAAGTCTGGCTCTCATTTCTGATCCACAGAATCAGGAACAAACCAACAGGCAAAGATTGTTATTTTAAACTCTTGCATCTCAAGGTGGCTTGTTATGTAACAAAAGGTACCCAATACATCTCTGACAAGACTGGACTCTGGTGTGTCCATGTAATCAAGAACAGCCTGTAAGAACTCAGTGACTGCCACCAATTTCTGTCAAGATGACTAACAGTCCATTGGAAGGGGGAAGCAGCTGAGGAAGTGAAGAAACATCCAAGAGAAATAAAATTTGTTTCTGAGCACAGTCACATCTGTTGTGTCTGGAGTCCAGCTCTCAGAACCTCATCATTTCAGAATACACCAGAAAGCTCCTCTTATAGGGGGAAAGGTGATGCCACAAGTCCATGTGCTGAGATGTATTTTACTCACAACAAAGTCTTCACTCTTGCTTTACACTTAGTTCTAACCAGCCTGACCTTTTTGGTTTCTAAGTCAACAGAAAATTAAGAGTGATACAGTGTGCAGATACATTTAGTGATGAGAAGTGAGTGAAAACTACTCAAAATCGAGGAAGTGGGGAGAGCAAAAAGACTAAAAAGCACAGAGGCACTTGAGTAGCACAGGAATTAGCAGAGAGGCAAATATCTTCAGGGGTCCAAGCAATGGGCGCTGAGGGCACCACTGTGTGACAGCTTGATGCAGAAATTTAAAACAGATCAGCAAATTTTAGAAAAGGTTTTCAACCCAAAGGCATAAACTCAGCTTGGATGCTAGGCAGGATGAACCTTCAGTGAACTGATAGCACACCCTGCACATTCCCAAGAGTCCAGTCAGCCTGCGCTGCTCCAGAGACGCTGAGTGAGCGCAAACCCGCTGCTCTTACTGCCTGCAGCTAGCTGCCTGATTTATTGGCTTATGGGAGTCTTCTGTTTCTGTCCTCTTCCCTGGGGAATGCTCCCTTATATTAGAAAACCTTTCACAGAAGAACAAGAAGGAATGGAAATGGTGTCTGTAGAAAGGCCAAAATCAAAAATCTCTGTTCAGATGCCATCAATCAGACAGGGTCTGAGATTGGGTTCTTTGATTAAAAGCCATAGAAACCTATTTTGGCAAACTTTAGCAGAAAGGGAATTTCCTGAAGGCAATGAGGATGCTTGCAGAATCAAAGCAAAGGCTGAAGGATTTGGCTTGGAATTTGCAACTGCAAGTTGGAGGACACATGCTTTGGATTTATCATCACATCACGATGGCACATTGTGGAATGCAGTAATTCCCCAGAAGGGGTACTCTTAGAAATGCATTGTGAGTGGAGGAATGTCCCAGCAAAAGCCTTGCACTCAGGAGGCATATTTAAACCCTCATTGTGTCCAGTTTGGAATTCTGAGAGGGTTCCTGGCAGTGCCCCGCTACCCCTAAGGGCTGGAGATGGTGGATGAAGGCAAACGCTCTCTGCTCACACTGCAACTTAACTGCCTAAAAGCCCTGTATTTGTAAAGGGTGTATTTCCCTTTGAATTTGATAATGTGGATTAGATGCAGTGTTTCTGTTTTGGTCTCTGTGATGCCTCTGCACTAGTCTCCCCAGCTGCCCCTCCCATAGCCACTGTAGCAAGTGATCTAGTCAGATACTGCAGGGCTGTGGCAGAGGGTCTGTCACACAAGCATCCATTTCTGGTGAAAAGGAAAGTCTTTTATCTCCTCGGCTGCCTTGGCTAACTTGAACCTGGGGCAGCAGCTCTGAGATGAATAAAAACAGCTGGAACAGCAGCTGGATTGACAGCAGAGCATCTGAGAAAGGTCAAAGCTCTGACTGGATTACACAGTGCAATTAAACATACTTATAGTTTTACAGAGCTCAAAACAAATCCTCCTGTACTGACCTAGTATTTGGGGCTTAACAGACCTTAATGAAGCTTCCCATCGCGTCTGCCAGGTGGTCCTTCTCTTGTATCTCAAACTGATTTATTTCTCATTCATTCTTCACACGCTATTCCTCAGCAGCACTGATGGGTATAGACTTTTCCAGACTTTATTTAGGCTGAGCTATTCAGAGAGATGGATTTAGTCCCTGTGACTCTTGCATATTTAAATAAAAATACTATATATACTAAAACACAGATATATACTAAAACACACCAAAACACTACACAGATAAATACTAACAATACACACGTATATAAAGATAAATATATCTGTGAACCGGATCTTCTAACTTTGGCTCTACCTTTTCATTCTCTTGCATTTCTGAGACCTTCACTCCAAAAAGGGCTGCAGGAAAGTTAAATATTAAAAAGGAAGAGTATGAAGGTATAAGAATTCCATTCGACAAATGTTCATTTTATCCATGCTGTGCAAGAGGTTATGGAAAGCACTGCAGAGGATTTGAACACTGAATGAGACCTGTTTCTTCCATGAGGGAGCTCATGGTATAATGAAATAAAAACAAACAAACAAAAAAATCAAACACTGATAGAGCACTCACTGTCCCAAAGGCACTGTGCTATACGGTTCCCTGTACAAACAGCAAACCAGCCAATGCACTGAAAACAACCTGATGAGGAGGTAATGCCGGGACCCTGACCGTGAAGCCATGCATCCTCTCTACGGACCCATGATTAACAGAGCAAATGGAGAATGAGAGAAGCAACAACGGAAGGGCAACAGGGGAGGAGAGGAACACTTCCTGCTGGAGCAATCGAAGCAGTTTTAAGAAAGCAAGCAAGTGTCCTCATCCTTGGAGGATAAGACTTCAAAAGGTGGAGATGGGGCAGGGTAGAGCAGGCACAGGGTGAGGACACGCAAACACACAGAGACAGGTGCACAGGGCATGGGACAAACAGCAAGTCCACAGATGGGGAGGAACAAGGGCAGGGGAAGCTGGAAAGAGAAGTTGAGAGGAGGTTCCATAGATGTTTAAGAGCTGGCTTGAGAGCTAGGACTCTCCTGAAAGCAACAGAGATTTTTCAAATGTGGAGGATCATGATCTGAGCAGCACTGAGGGGAGACTGACCCAGAGGCGTGTGTCTGATCGCCAGGCTGGGACAACCAATGACGGAGGGAGGTCCCGGACAGGCACTGGGGGAGAGACTTGGAGAGAGTGGAAAAGCCATCAGCAGCAGGTCAGAGCAGTTGACTAGTTGAAGAGCTGCAACCAGAGATGCCCTTAATCAAGACAGGAAATATGGGAGGAGGAGAAGGTCTGGTGGGGAAGAAAATAAGTCAGGCCTGCAGTGCCAACAGAAAGCGACCAGGAGCGGTCCTTTCTGCACTTGGACATGCGAGTGAGTCCTGGAAGTGCTGATGGGAGGTCCATTTCAGAGATGAGACGGCTGAAGCTGGGAGTGGGATCGGATGCCCAGTGAGACTTTCGTCCTGTAGGTAGGATCTACAGTCTCTTGTACGCAATTTTCAAAGGCAAAGAGTCCTGAAAGCAAGCCCAATTGTTTGTTTACTTATTTGTAGTGCCAGGCAAACTCACTTGGCCACAAAACCTGAGATGAGATGTCTCATGATTCTTACTTATCCCACTGAGAGTAAGTCATACATTTTGCTGCTGAAATACGCCTGGCATTTGATCATGGTGTGCTGTCCCTGACCCCACTGAGGAAGTTACATCATAGTGCGTATAAGTACAGATGCCTATTACCCTTCTAAAATCCCCCAAATCCTGAATTCCAAACCATATCTGGCTGTAAGACTTTTGGGGAAGAGATTCTGGGATTGCACTTACTTTCTGAAAACAGCAAGCAGAGCAATAATCCTAATAGCTAACTGAGGGCTAACTCTATGCTCAGCACATGTCTCAGTACTTTATTTTTATTTTCACAGCACTCATCCAAAGTGGAAACTATGTTCATCTTTACTCTAAGGATAAAGGATCTGCGGGTCAGGCAGGTTAGCTGTAAGAGGTAGGGCTGGTACTTATTCCAGGCAGGCTGATTCCTAAGGCTGTGCTCTTTACTGCTACAGCACACTGCCTCCAAACTAATTTGTAAAACTGTTTAGAAATAAATTTAATTAATCCTTGTATTAGATTAATGAATAGCAGGGAACAAATACCTTTTACCACATTTCCACAAAGGATAAAAGAGCATGATTCAGCCACGTTAGTCTCTCATTTACATTCTGGCAAAGGAGGGGGAGCAGTATCAGAGGATAGCTCAAGGAAGATATTTCTGTGTGAGCCCTGCAGTCCATACACACAGTCTTCCAGTTTTCCCTGCTAAGTAAAGAAACTGGGGATTAAGGCAGCAAAGCAGAGCTGATAAGATGGTTCTACCATCTTGTAGCTTGTGACTCTGGTCAATTTGATTAACCTCTTTGAGCCTCAGTTTTCCCTTCTGTAAAATGGGACTGATTTCAAACTATATTATAGAATCACTGGATGGTTTCAGTGAGATAAAGTTTTTGGCAGAGTGCCAGGTTGATAGTGAATCCTCAGTAAGATTTGAATATTTGGATTTGGCAGGACTTCCACAGGGCTAGAGCTCCTCGTGGGAATTACTGAAGACCAAAAAGCTTGGCACACATCCCTGAAGGTAAGGTTACTATTAGCCTAGCGTCATCCTGTTCTTTTCCAACTTTTGCGGTTCATGGACATCAGCCAAGTCCAAGGATCCTTTCCAATTCCATAGTCAAAAAACAGACTGGTTTACGTCTACCTCTGAAGAGACAGCCTTGACTTTAAGCTTGGTTTTTCTCCAGTATTTTCTCTGGCCGTGTAGTCAATTGGACACGTGTCTGTATCTACCTGGTATTTTGGATTCATCCCCTAGAGTGAGCTGAAGTGGGCCCACCTAGAGCATCAGGACCAAGCCTGATGTGCGCTGTCCCATTCCAAGTGGACACAGTCTCTGGATGTCGGAACTGAAAAACATTTCTGCTCAATCATATTCCTAAGGTACATTTTGAATTGGAAAGGGTGGTTGGATTTTGTCCAAATTCTGTTTAGTAATGATAAGCTTCACTACATGATTTCTTTACACATAGCAGACATTCAGTAAGAGATGGCACAAGATTTGACCAATGAGCACAAAATGGGGCTGATCCAGAAGTTTTGTGCTCTGTGGCCCTGGGTTACCACGGTAATTCATTCTGTGGATAATGGTTTGTCAAATGTTAAGTGACGCTGGTCTTCTCTGATCAGAGTAGGTTGTTCTAGTTCAGGGAAAATTAATTGTCCCCTCGTCTGTTTTCCTTGTTTGGCTTTTCACTTATCTTCCAGCCCACAGTACTGCTACTTGGCTTGTGATGCTTGTCTTGATTCTGACATAAGGAAGGAAAATGGAAGACTCCAGCAAACAGTTAATGGAATGCTTGGCAAAGTAAAACTAGGGCTTATTCATGCAGCAGAGTAGCTGATAATTGCCTTTATTATTCTAGGCTAGATTGAGGTCATTGTCTGATGAAATTGGACAATCTTAAAAATGGGGGGAAATGAACACAATTTAAGTTTATTTAGACACAACTTCTATATTTTCTTTTACTTTCTTATCCATGTTTGGCTTTCAGTATGAGGGAACAGGGAAGAGAGAGAGAAGTTGAAGGAGAGTGGTAAATAAAGAGGTGTGTATTAAGGAAAATAATCTTTGACACATTAAGTATTTCTTTTATTTAAAATAGCAAGTGATGGAAAAGCAAATAAATATAAGTAACTTTAAATCAGTACAAATACACACTATTTCATTCCTGGAATCTAGCAGTGGCAGTTTTATGACATTGCCATTTCACTTTCACATGTTGTACTCCAAATCCTGGCCTCTTAGACTTCATGAATATCTACTTCTGGTATAAGGAAGAGAAGGAAGAGAAGGAAGAGAAGGAAGGAAGGAAGGAAACCAGCCTGCATGGTTCACAGCTCTTCCTACAATGAGTAAGGCTCAGTTAACTAGAATTCAGTTGATCAGAGTCTCCTGTACTCCCCACCTTAATTGATCATTTTGGCTAAAGTCATTCTTAACTCTATAACTCCTTTACTTTTTTCCATTCCATTGATACTCACAAATCTTGTTAATTCTACCTCAAATATATCAAGTTTAAGAAAGAAACTTTGGCGGCAGCCCCTCGAGGCCAGAGGTCATGACTGATTCATCTTTGTATCTCTCAGCACACAACGGAGCCCATCTCACCTAGCCAGCCATCAATACCTGTGTCATTTATTGCATAAATATTTGGGAGAAGGTTAAGCCCATTCTCTGCATGTGGAGAGGTATGTTCTCTGACTGGATTTTCCAGCACCTGTGTGACCCTTGGTAAGTGCTGTCCTTTCTCTGGTCCTCAGTACAGCCCTGTATGGTGCTCAAGGATACTATAACCGTCCCACTCCACTGCCACTGGTGGCAAAGAAGCCCTGTTTTCTGTGCTTTGAGACTTTCAGCTATCTCTCTTATCATCAGAACTCTGTCAAAAGCTAAGGCCATAACCCAAGTCAAACTTTCTTAAGAGGGAGAAAAAGGAAATTATTTGCTAAGGTAGTTGAAAAGTCTGAAGGATGGTGATAAGGAAAGTATAACTCCGGACGTGCCTGAATTCAAGTGCTAAAAAAAAAAGATCATGTCATTGAAATCAGTCCCTCTCTGTCCTGTGTCTCTTTGTTTCTGTCTCTTGTCTCCATGTGTCCTTTTCCTCAAGTTTTCTCCCAGTGAGTACTCTCCAAGTAAAGGCCAAGACAGCTGTAAGCAACTCTAGGCTGAAGCAACTCTGGTAGAAAGAGAATCTCTTTCCCAAAAGCTCCACCCAAAGTCCCAGGCCTGACTCTCATTGGCCTGGGGAAGTCACCTGTTTATCCTTTAACCAATCACTGCAGCCAGAGGCATTTTGTCCTCTGCCCATTCCTAGGGCTGAGGAGAGGGTTAGCCCCATAGAACCATATGAACTGAAAATGGAATGGGATGATTCCTGAAGTGAAAGAGGGGTTTGGCACAGGCCACCAGAAACTGTCTCCTACAAGGCCCTTGGTGACATCAGCAGCTAAAGAGTACTGACCCACTGGATTCCTACTGACCATAGCGTCAGTTCTTTCCTCCACCCTTACCACCAGTGTTCTGAAGTTGAATATACCTGAGACAATGACTTTCCCCAGCTTTTCCTAGAAAAGCAGGCAAAACTCCTTGGAAAGTATACTTTTCCCAGAAGGGCTAAACACAGGCAAGACTCTGGGTCAATGCCTGATTCATCAGATCAGTCCCCTGAACAACTATTTTTGGTTTGAGTAGATGTGCAGTGTGCTGCCCCAAACCCCATTCAGGACCAAGGCACTCATTCCCCCAGACACCAGGGGTACTGCCTGCCTGACAGCCCACGGCTGAGTGTCTCTGGGACTTGCCTTTGGGCAAAGGAGCTGCATCATCCAAAGTTAAGCCAACACCTGGTCAAGCCCACATTCAATGACAGGGTGACAAAGTTTTGGTCTTCTAGCCCCAACTCAGGATGCTCTGAAGCATCTCCCACCCTAACTATGGCTCCAGAACTCACTGTGGGATCAACTGAGGCCTTTGTCACAACTGCTTTGCTACTTAACTTTTCCTTCTGCCCATCCTGCTTCTCTGCCCTTGCCCTGCACCCACTGGGACTGTTTCCAAGAGTACTCCCCAATAATTTTCCTGTGCTTAAATCTTAAAGTCTGAATCCCTTTCTGGGGAACCAACCTAAGACAGCTCATGTAGCATCTAAAAACTTATGCTACTGAAACAGGATGGTTCTGTCAGTAAAAACTCAAGCTTTGAAGTCAGACAATCCCAGTTTCAAATTTGCCATTTACTAGCTGTGAGAGTTTAGGCAAGTTACTTAACCATTTTTCATATTCTTATCTGAAGGATAGAGATATTAATAACACCTATGATGGATGGAAATTTTAAGGGAGATATTTATGTTTAACCTTTTCAGCTTGAGATCCAGCAGCCTGAGAAAGGACCTAGGGTACAGCTATTATTATTTCATAATCCTCCAGTGTATCTAAATTAATATGACTAATAAAGACATGAAAACATACCAATGGTCAATATCTAATGTTGGCAAAGTTCAGTGACCAGGCAATTGCTCACACTGCTTGTAAGTCTGAAATTGAAGTTCAGTTCTCTTTCTGGAGGTTAATTAGATATTACATAAAAAAGACCCTAAAATGCCAATAACATTTGCCCCAGAAGGTTCAATGATTGGCATTTTCTCTAAGGAAATCATCCATGTGACCTCAAGTTGATAGTCTGGGATATGTACATCAGTATTTTTTAAACAAAAATCTGAGAATTACCTAATGTCAAGTAACAGAAAACTGTTTCAATTATAGTATATCCTTATGATAAAACAAAATGCAGTTATTTAAAATATGCTATGGAGCAATCCCACTCCTGGGCATACATCCAGAGGGAACCTTAATTCAAAAAGATACATGCACCCCAATGTTCATAGCAGCATTATTTACAACAACCAAGACAAGGAAACAACCTAAATGTCCATCGACAAGTGACTGGATAAAGAAGTGGTATACCTATACAATGGAGTACTACTCAGCCATAAAAAATAATAAAATAATGCCATTTGCAGCAACATGGATGGACCTGGAGACTGCCATTCTAAGGGAAGCAAGCCAGAAAGAGAAAGAAAAATACAATATGATACCACTTACATGTTGAATCAAAAAAAAAAAAAGATAAATGAACTTATTTACAAAAGAGAAAAGACTTATAGACATAGAAAACAAACTTATGGTTACCCGGGGGGTGGAGAGGGGTCGGAAGTGATAAATTGGGTGTTTGGGATATGCAGATACTAAGTAATATATATAAAATAAACAACAAGTTAATACTGGATAGCACAAGGAACTATATTCAATACCTTGTAGTAACTTAGAGTGAAAAAGAATATGAAAACGAATATATGTATGTTCATGTATGAATGATGCATTATGCTGTACACCAGAAATTGACACAACACTGTAAACTGACTGTACTTCAATAAAGAATATATATACAAAAAAACCTAAAAAAATATGCTGCGGAAACAAAGTTAATGATATGGAAATAAATTCACGACAATCATAAGTGAAAAAACAGCCCACAAAATAGTAGTATATAGGACGTGAACCTAACTTTTATAAGCACAGAAGAAGTATGCACTCACTCACACACTCACATACACACACAAACTAGAGCAAAGACTAGATGATCACAAATAAAAATCCAAAATGTTAGTAGTTATTATTCTTGAGTGAATTACTGGTAATATTGTTTTGTTCATTGTGCTTTTCTGCATGTTGAAAATTTTCTGCAATGAACATTTATTCATTTTGCAAATTTTTAAAAAACTGTTATTCCTTTAATGGCATCTATTGGGTTAAAATGAAAACCCAAAGTACCGATGTCTACATACCAGTCATTATCCAATCTTACTAGGAGTCTGACTTCTAAACTTTAAAGGCATTAGAAATGCCAGCTAAGTAAGGCTCACAGAATCCCTAAGGGGGGAGAAAAATCCCTAAGCACAAGTTAATTCCAAGAAATCCCTGCCAACCATAATTAATTCAGAAAAGCAATCACCAGAGCTAATGCTGTCTATTGTAAGATACATAACTCACTCACTCTCAATAATGGGTTACACTCAATATGCTCATTAGGACCAGAGGTTGGTTTTTAAATATGTCTGTGGGGTCCATGTAACTTGGAGGGCATTTATTTTCATGTACTTTCCAGCTGATGGCTATTTTTCTGAGTTTAAATTTAAGATCCATAGTTTGACAATAAGAATAATGATTTGAAATCAAAATTTCCCTGGAAAATCCAGTGCAAAGGTCTTCATGTCCATTCAATCTAGGAGGTCAGAACAAGTTAAGGCTGCAGCAGTGGACATCACTGGATGTCCCTTCTCTATTCTTCCCTATGACATAAATCTTTTTTTCCCCTTCTTTTTCTCCCTCTTTTCCTTATTCTTATGTTCATGCCCTTCCATTTTCTTTGCATTTCTTTTCCTCTCCTAGCACACAGCCACTCCTGGGCACAGATTTTCTCAACCAGGGGCTTCTGAGGTTGTGGAAAACCCTTCATGAGGCTGTGCAGGTGGTCAAAGAAGCCACAATTAGCCTTGGGCATAATTAGCAACCAGATCCAAGTTTCACACTCCTCTCTCTCCTGGTAGCAACCACAGAGCTCCATCATGTACAGCTCCTTCCTTCCTTATCAAGCACTTAGAAAGAAAATTACTGAGCAATACTGGTACATGGTTATGCCTAAACCATTCTGATGCATGCTCTGGATGGATCCTAAGAACTGTCTTCATATGATATCTGTATCAGTCTTGATGTCTCTGCTAAGCCATCCATGAGTAAGGAATCCATGTGCTGCTTCTGTATTCTCTTGGCTCAGGAGCATCCCTGGTTGCAGCGTGGGGAGTGGTATTGAGGCTTTAGACTGGGATAGTCAGGAAAGAAATCTGACCCTCAAGTTTAGCCACAAAAACAGCCATCAAGTTGACTTAGAATTGGACTCAGCCAGAATATACTGAAAAGCAGAGAAGTCGTGGGGCCGAAGATCTTTTCTCTCCACTAGCCCAGAACCAGGGGAAAAGGAGACTGATGCTTGATCAAACGATGTGGGCTGGCCAATTTTACTGCCTGTGTTCCCTGGCTGGAATGAATCTTGGGGATGGGGGAGTGTTTATTCACAAGGCTGTTTAAATCAAGCTGCGAGTCTTTAATCCTGTTGTCATTTTCGCTGTGATTAAAATCCCAGTGGGCTACATCACATGCAATTTTTGTTTTCTAGGGCAGACCAAAATATCTTAATAAAAACAGATAGCCAAGCATGTCAAGTCTAGGATGAAATCAAGATTAAACCAATGGAGAAGGCCATAAGGACGAAGCATACTTGACTTAATGTGAAAATAACATAGAAAATTACACCTGTGTAGGTCCAAGAACCAAACAGGCTTGGATGTGTATTAGACTGTTGAGGGGGAATATGAAAACATGGGTAAAGATTAAGAGCTCAGTAAATAGATTAGTCATTTTGTAATTAGGTTGGAATACAAATTAGAGGCCAAAAGCCTTTATAGGGGTTTGCTGTGACTGATTTAAACAAATGCAAATTTTAAATTTTCAAGAAATAACTTTTCAATAAGACTCCATACTCTCACTTTGCATTTAGTTTCCTTACATATCTTATTTGCAAATGCAGCTGTAGCTATGGGAAGTGAAAACAATTCTGCAAGCAATTAGTACTGCAACAGGCAAACTCTCCACTTGGTCTTCTGTAAGTTTCCCTAATAGCCAGTTTCCTTGATTGATTGGTAGGAAGAAGTGCAACCTTCTCTTCCACGCTTTAGATCCTTTGTGGGGGACCCTTAGAGGAGGAAGAATGCAAACCTCATTTCTGACTTCAGTCCAGCTGAACTCTTTTACCCTACTGTTCCCAGGGATTTAAATGTTTAAACACCCACCCCTGTCACCATCACTGTTTACTGGAAAGCCTTCTTTATTTCCTTATTTCTTTCTGCATCAAGTTGGAATATCAACCAGCCCTGCACAGCTATTTATTTTACCTAGGCCCATCGCATCAGCCAGCCTGACTCTCCAGGACCTTGCAAAGTGCATTCTTCTCTCTGGCCAGCTGCTCTCCAGGTCACTCACATGCGTCTCAGCTACTACTGCTGTTCTCTGCTGGAATGGTTCCTCCCCTCCACCTATTATGATAAGCGGTTGTCTACCACAAAGGCTGGGCACTTTCCATGTTTTATCTCATTTAATCTTTGCAACAACCTGTCACATAAGATGATTATTCCTATTTTATAGATAAGGGTATTGAGGCTTAGAAAGATTCTGGAACCTGCCAAATCTCACAAGATGTGGAGCCAGGATTTCAACCCTGATCTGTTGCATGCCAGGACCCGAGCACTTAACCACTGCCTCCTTCTCCCATCTCTCTGACCCTGGTGCAACTTCCATGGTGCAGCTCAGGCCCAACTCTTCTAGGAAGCTCAGGTTAGTCAGTCTGGCTCATGCTGTTCCCACCCACTCTGTTGACCAGAACCACAGAGCTGAGCACTAAATTATCTGAATGTTCTGTATTTGTTTCATCTCCTATTAAAATTTCAAGTCTTCAAGGGAAGAGACTGCCTCCTGTAAGACACACACATACACAATGAAACTGAGCTGACTGATGTCCATTTTAGCAAGGATCGAGGCATGCTCCCTCAGGAGGCAGAGTATTATCTGCTCCTCCTTATTCTCTCTGTTCCCTTGAGAAAAGGAAATAGTAATCTGGCAGTGAAGAAAGGCAGAATCTACTCCCATGTGGGAGGAGGTGCAGCCATCTTGCTCTCTCTTTCTTCAAACACATGGGCTTGGGTATTTTTGTCCTCTTGTCTCCTGTCCATGTGTCTGGCCACAAGATAAGTAGATTCTGAAATTTAGGGTTGAGCTAAAGATTTTGAAGAGTCCATTAGGCCTTAAGGCTAGCTGGGGTGCTCAAGCCCAGCCCAGCCTGCCAGAAATCTCTTCACTGTGTTTGGGCCAGCCAATAATCGACATAATAAATACTAAAGTAGTACATTATTACCCAATTGCCATTGCTTTTTAAGGACCTCTGAGACAGAACTCAGGCTCCCTGGTTCCCCTACCAAATACCACGTCACAGTGCGCCCACGCCTCAGGATAGCTCCTACAGTCCTCTCTGCTAGTTCGCGGTCATTCAGTTTCCTCTCTTAATTCACGGGAGTTTTAAAGAAAGATGTATTAGAAGTGATCTCTGTGGAAATGTGTGGTGTGTATATGTTTGTGTATGTGTTTTCTTTGTAAATGGTAGTTAACAAAGCAATATTAAGCATAAGCTTTTGTGTCAGTCTGGGTCTCCCAAGAAGAAGGGGCCAAGAAGGATGTGCAGGGACTCTATAAGGGAAATGCCCCATGTAAAAGGAAATAAAGAAGCCAGGATAGGCTTGGAGAGCCAACAGACTGCAATGCAAGTCAGACCCCAGGTGAGAGAAAATTGGGTAGAAATGTCTGATTCTTTCATGAAGTCAAAGGAAAGTTCAACAAACCCATCAGGGAGTTCCTGAGACAATGGTGGCTGTGAGAAGCAGAAAGCTGCTCATGCGAAGGGTGACCTCAGCACAAAATAAAGAAAATTTTTGAAGAGTAGCATCTGGGGCTCTCAGTCAATTATGCTCCGTAAAGTAAGGAAATGGTAAAACGCATTCTTGTGCTATCACAGCTTACATCCCTCCTCAATCATCGCTGCGTGCCTTGGCCTTTCATTGCAACACTATTCTTATTTCTTCTTTACACTTCTATTTTCAAGCAGCAGGAGGAAACACATCTTTAAGCAAGAAGTACTTTGAAAGAAAAACAGAACCGTAGTTGATTCAGGAAAGCTTCAAGCTGAGCACATGCAGACTGTCCAGAGCCTAGTATCTTGAGAAGTCTCAGGAAAGCTTTAGAGACATTATGCCTTCTTCCTATGTTTTATATTCTGAAAACAAACTGGGTTCTCTTATCCCTCAAGCCTATGCCTGACACCTAACAATTTTTACTCTTGTTGGAAAGACGTGACCTAGGTCGAGTACTCAAGGGCTATATCACATCTTAGGCCTTGATTCTCCAAAGAGGAAGCATCTGTGATCCTGTCACTCTGTGGGAGGAGTCACGAGCAGGATACTGTAGCCCCTAGAGCATTCTCATGGTAAACAGACATGATGGGCTCGGACTTGTCTGGCACGGTGCCTTGCCAGAGTGGGTAAAGGTTGGCCAATTTGTGTACATAGCTTTTAGTTACAACTGGGAGAAAGCTGGTCCTCACCAAAATTCCTGAGTGAGCTCCTTACTTCCTTGGCACAAAGTCTGGCATGTAGCTAATCTGTCCTATGACTAAATTCTGGCCAATAGAAAGTGAGCAGCAGTGACATGCACCATTTTCAGTCCTGCCCTAACTTCCCATACATGTCTCTCTTTCTTCCTCTCCATTGGCTGGTGGGCTGGAAAGAACTCCTAGGACCCAGAAGAGGGTGGTGCTAGGTCCCTCAATGACCAACCCTCCGTCATCCACATCAGACTATGACACAAGAGAGAAATAAATTGTACCGTGAAAATCACTGGGAGTTCAAAGTTATCTGTCACAGAAGTTATATTTATTTACCGTTAATAATACAACATTTTCCCTTTGAGAGCCTTGACCTGTTCTAGTCAGACTTTTCTGTGCCGACTGCATACAAAACAAGCTAAATATAAAAATTCTATAATTTATAAAAAGCAATCATACATATTCTAAAATATGATTCTGTATGAAAAAGATTCTAAAAGAGATTTCTTAAAAAAACAATTTTACTGAGGTACAATTGATACACTAAAACTTTTGGGTATCTTTAATATATATAATTTGATGAGTTTTAGAGAGATGCACTCACTCATGAAATCAATACCATAATCAAGTACAGAAACATATCCATCACCTCCGAAAGTTTCCTTCTGTCACTCTGTTTTTGTTTTGTGGTGAGAACACTTAACATGACGTCTATCCTTTCAGCAGATTTTTAAGCGCGCATACAGTGTCGTTAACTACAGGCACCGTATTACGCAGCAGAGCGTTAGAGCTTACTCACTGAGCACAAATGAAAAGTTTATATCCACTGAACACCACCACTCCATTTCCACCCCTCCCCAGCCCCTGGAAGACACCAGTGTATTCTCTGTTTCTATGAGTTTGACCACTAGTGTGAATGGAATCAGGCAGTCTTTGTCCTTTTGTGGCTGGCTTATTTCACTTAGCATAATGTCCTCCAGCTTCATCCATGTTGTCACAGATAGCAGGATTTCCTTCTTAAAGGCTGAATAATATTCAATTGTATGGATATATCATATTTTCTTTATCCATTCATCTTGGCTATTTTAAATAATGTGATAAATGGGGTTTCTTTAAATATTCTATTCCCCAGGAATGCTGAATTCATTCACAGCTACTTGGGACCACATTTATTTTCTAAAGCAAATTGTCCCTGCAGCTGAAAAAAAAATGATAAATTTCCCTCATTTACCCAATTCTTCATCTTTTTTCTGGCAAGAATCTTCTAAATAAATAAAGCTTATGGCTTGCCCAAAACATACATATTTTCACTACTTTGTGGAGGCAGACAGATTAGGAAGGAGTGCTGGGCTACAGGTGGAGAACTGATTTGTAATAGATGTTCAGGACTTTCCTATCCAAAAGCCCAAGAACTTCAGAACAAAACAGAAGTTGTTTTAGTGTGCACTGACCTTTCCATAAGGCTTGCTAGAGCACAGCGGTCAGTAGATGTAACTTCCAGGGCAATCATTCAAACGCCAGGCACTACCAGGACTTACAGTTCCAATACAGGCTCACCTTGACACTGTGAACACCTTGTTTTTAACCAGTGGTCTCTAATGGGCCTAACACAAAGCATAAAATCTTATCTCTAACGTTTCTGTTTCACTTGCTAAACAAATGACAGCTTCCAGAAATGAAATTTCCACACATTTCTGAAAAGAGAGAACCAGCGACAAGGACCGTCTACAGCAGAGCCTCCCAACTGCTGGACTGTCACACTCACCGCAAATGCATTACAAGTTTCCAGGATATTGACCCCTCAGTTCTCTGTGGAGCTAATGTTGCCAAATGCCCCCAGGCCCTCTCCCTCTGATTATGAGCAAATATACATTTACACCAGTATGTTTCAAGTTTGCCATTTTTCTACTATGGTCATCAGGTCAAAAAAAAATGAGGAAGCATGGATCTTTATTAGCAACCTATATCATCCATACTGAATCAATCATAATGCTTTGGACTCAAGTGGCCGAGACACTAGCACAAACTGGCTTGACTAGCAGGAAATGCGTTGGCACATGTCACAAAAGTCCACCTAGAATTGGTTTAATGTTTAATGCAGACCTCTCTGAACTTCTCTCAACCTTGTCCTCACCATGGGAGCTGAATTTGTCCTCAGGCTGCCTGCCTTTTTGGCACGAAAGTAACTCTAGTTGTTTCAGTCCTCTGATCTGCAGCCTCTACAACCGGTAAAAGAGAGGAGAGGCTATTACTTCTGTTGGCTAGCTCTTCCAAGTGAGGAAATTTCTTTCTTAAAGTCCCTGGTAGATCTCTTCTCACTGGAGTGAACTGTACCATGTGCTCCTTCCTGAACCTATTAGCCTGGCTAAGGATCTGAGACTATGTTGTTTATATCCTAATAACACAGAATACCGATAATTATGCAATCTGTAAAAGTGAGGTACTGCGGCATTACCTGCTCTAGCCTATCCTGGAGAAAGATATCCATGAAATCATGAGTGTGATGTGATAATGTGTTTATTAATACATATATTGATTAAAATATGACATAAAAATTTTAAAAGTTTGTCCTACCATTTAATGATATTAGACAATTAGATAATCATATAATCAATCAATCTGGTGTAACGCCAGAGATACACATACCACATGCTGGCAATACAGAGCTTGACGGAAGAAGAGAGAAAGAAAGCGAATGGTAAGCCATGGAAGAAGAGAGGCTGTAGCTTGTTATAAGGATAGTGAGTTCTCTAATATGACTGTAAATGAGGAATTACTGAGGAATGATGGGAAATGATAATTAAAAAGTTGATGGACTGTGAAGAAGCTTAAATTCCAGGCTGAAGAATTCTGGTATTACTGCATAGGTAAATGGGAGTCCTTTTGAGCTTTTCACCATGAAATGATAAAAGAACTGTTTTAATGATATTAAATTGACAGCTCTATAAAGGACTGGTTGGAGTGAGAGATCTTTGCAATAACAAAGGAATAAAGGTGACAAGATTCAAAGTAAGAAGAAGGGGAAACACTGCGGGGGGACATTTCAGAGAGAAATGACTCGAGTGGAGAAATATATGATATGCAGTATGAAAAGAATGAGTAGTCTAGAGTGGTTCCAAGATTTATTAAATAGATCCTCTAATACAAGACCTCATTTAGCCCATTTAGAGTCACTGAATGTGTGTGTGTGTGTGTGTGTGTGTGTGTGTGTGTGTGTGTGTGTGTGTGTGTTCTGATTGAGATTTTTGGCTGGCCCAGACCCAAGTTCCCTAACCAGCAGACTCTTGAGTCCTTCCTAGTACATCACTGCTCTAAAACAAAGAAGTCAGGAGTGGGAAAGCTTGACCTTAAAAGGACAAGAACTGTGGTGTCGTAGCCCTCCTCCCTTTAGGAGTTCCAGCCCAGGGCCCTGCACCATGAAACCATGATGGGTCTCTCATGGAAAGGACTATCAAGCCCTGTTTCAAGAGTATGAAATCCTCCTGATGTCCGCTGGGCATCTACTTAGAAAAAGGGACAAAAGGAGCAGGTGCTGAAGAGAAGCTGCTGTGGGATCAGTTAACCTCGGTGCAGAGTTGCACTGGCAGCCTTCCCACTCACTTAGCGGAGGATATTTTACAATAATTTCCACCCTGTATTTTGGATTCTGTGACTTCAGCTCCTCAGTACTGCTGGCTACCAGCCCCTGGGGTCTTCTGGGAGCAGCTCCTGGCAGCTGCATCCAGAGTGATGGTGAACAGAGGCCCAACTGGATGTGGCAGCCATGCTGCTAGCATAGCTGTGGTCTCGGAAGTCAGGAGCAGGCCAGGTGGCTGTGCCTGGAATGAGGGCAACACAGTACTTGAGCTCCCAGGCCAGGTGGTGAACAGCTCAGGGTTCTGACTAGTTTGTCTGAGGTGCCAAGAAATGCAGAATGCTCAAAGTGACCTGGGAGGTCCTCTCTCAACATCCATCTGCTCAAAGTCCTGAAGCCGCTCAGGGAAAACTGATTCCTGGCATGTAAACAACCTTATTTTCCTTCTCTGAGACTATCTCCTGAGGCTGGACATTACTGGAAAATATACAAATAGAGATGATCAAGTCTAACTTTCTGCTTCCTGACATTTCTCATTGCTATGATGAGAAAGGAAACTGAGTACAAATAATAGCAATAATAATAATAATAAAACCAATATAATGGCAACTTTTATATTCAGGTTTTCTATGGGCCAGACAATACACTAGGCACCTTAAATGTATTATCTTGTTAAATTCACACAACAATCTTTGAATTACATACTATTTTCACTCCTGTTTCACAGATAAGAAAACAATTAGAAATATTTAACGCCTTTCCAATGTAACACAGAAAGTAGGTGGCAGAACCAAGATTTGAACTCAGGGGTGTCAGAGACCAGAGCAAGAGCACTTACTGAGCACAGCCCTCATAACATTTGCAGGAACTCTGTCCACGAAACTCACCATATTTCTGCAATAGTCAAATTTCATATACTTCAATATATTTCAACAAACTGACAAATCTTCTTTCCTCCCTTAAAAGTCAAGAGACAATTGTCACCTACTGTTGGTGAGAGTGTACGCTGGGACAACTGCTTTGGAAGAAACATTGGCATCATTTACTCAGTTGAAGATCTATCTATCCCATGATTTAGCAATTCTACTGCTGGGTATATGCCCAAGATAGATGTGTGCACATGTGCAGCAGAAGAAATGTACAAGAATGTTCATGACAGCAGCATTTGTGACAGCCCTAAACTTCAAATAACCCAAAAGTCTATCAACAGGAGAACAGATACCACGGAATGCCACACAGCAATAAAAAGCAATGAACCCAGTTACGTACAACAACATGGATGAATGTTGTACTCAGGAAGCTAGACACAAAGAACACATGCTGTATGATTCAGTTTACTTCCAACTTCAAACAGGCAGAACTAAACTACAGTGTTTAGAGATTCATACTTAGGGGATAAAATTAGTAAGTGGACCAAGGAAATGATTACCATAAAAGTAAGAGAAGTAGGGAGGGGGAGGGAAGTGGTCATAATGGGTAGAGGCTGGGAGAGGCTTACAGGGTGCTGGCAATGTTCTGGGATGAAGGTAGTTACATATGACTTGCTTTATAATAATTTGTTAAACCAAACAAGTATATTTAATGCATTTTCTATATGTGTACAATATTCTATAATAGAAATGGTTTAAAAACAAGTTTATGGAAGGAAAAGGCAAAAAAAATGCAACTCTTGCTTTCAAATTCAGGCTAAAAAATCTTGATAAGCAGCTCATTTTAAGACATTTTAACTGACATAATCTGTCACCTCTGGAGTCACTGCCACCCTCTTTGCTGATCTGAAGCTCCCCTATTCCCACCATTTTAAATTATTAATGTTTTTCTTCTTAAAGAAATGTTTCCTTGCTCACATTATAGGTGACTGCACTTAAGTGTTATTTCTCTAAGAGGAAACAGATTGATTTTTCTGGTCTGCTCTTGCAGAAGTAATCGTGAGCTTTCTGAGTTACCCTTGACTCAAGGATGCTTCTGCAGTAGGAATATGGTAACAGCAAGGTTTATTGTTTTCATTAACACATCTGAATAAAGGACTATCAGAACTGGAAACATAGGCAACCATGATACTAGGAAAGATGTGTGCACAGAGCTGGGAAGGATATAAGATGAGAGGAGGCACTGGGTCTAGTCTCAACAGATGACCAGCTCAAGGACTTCAGGCCAGAGCATGCAATGTGTTGGATCTCAGCCTCTATGGGTTTCAAAGGTCTAAGTAGGCAACATATCAAGATATTCAGTGGACTGACCCTAAATCTAAATTCTAAAGGACATGGCTTTTAAGCTAGGAGAGTTCAGGACAGGTTGAGGATTTTTTGAGTCCCAAGTGCAACAGAAAAAAGTAACTGGTATTAAGAAATCCTGTATCATGTTCTATGAAGTAGCTAGGTATTTTAACTATGATTTGAACTCTTTTCCTCTGTTAGCAATCACCTCCACATTCAAGTGCCTAAATCAAACTAAACTTAGTGTCATTGTTCACCCTGGTGAGGAACAGAAATGAGTGAAACATTTGCAAAGCTATATGTGGCCCTGTATATTGCTGGTGAACACTGACTGAATGCTTACCATCTTCCAGGCACTTGTTCTAAGCTACTTAGATCTAGAATTTCATTTAATCTTTACAATAGCTCTATGAAGTTGATTCTATTTTTATTATCTCCTTTTATCAAGGACAAAACTAAGGAAGGCACAAAGAAGTTAAGTAGTTATAACCCACACTACAATCCTTTTGGAAAGAATGTAGTGTGAAGATTCAAATTTGTCTCTGAGTTTTTCTTTCTTCCCTTTACTTCTCCAGATCTTACCCATTTTTCAAGACCCACCAAAAATTTACTTCCTTCATGAGGCATGCATTAATAGACCTATCCTTCTCGGAATTACACAGAATCTTCTCAAACTACACATCTGACAGTATTTGTGATCCTGTCTATGTTTTATCTCCCAAAACAGCCTATAAGCTCATCAAAGACAAGAACTGTGACACACACGTCTGTACATCCCCTGCCCTCACTTCCAAATGGTAATGCTTGTGAACACAAGGTGTGGAATTTAACTGTTAACTTGAATTAGGTCACATAATCAAAGTATATTTTTGCTATTCTCTTAAGTACCAAGAGAAGAACTATAAACGTATATAAAAATTTCACATGTGAGGAATCCAAGAGAGAGGTTCATTTTTACTCCACATACCTTTGTAGGGTATTAGGTTTGACAGCAAAAGTTTTACTTAGAAAACTCAAAATTATTTTTAAAACTGAGTTTTAACATTTCTGGCAGGAAGAGGAGCACAGTGAGTTGCAAGAGCATGAACCAGAAGAAGAAATGTTGATTCCCAGCACTGGATCTTTCTTAAACAAGGTTTAAAGCTTCCCTGAGCTAAAGAGAAGAGAGTAAGCAGAGAGACTATGAAGCCCTATCCCTGCTCCTTGACTTTAAGTCTAAGAACATATTTAGTTCCAAAAAGTTCATTGCTCAATCATATACATTTTAGGTGACATAATCTTATAACTTAGTACATTTTAGACTTTTCATATTTGTTGTCAATGTCATTCACTGTGTGCATGTGAGTCTTTGTGTGTATGTGTGTGTGTATGTTTCCTTAGATATTTTTAGAAGGAAATAAGATTTGTCAGGACTTCAGGGTAAATTTGTTACCGGAATTTAGGCACCAAAATTTTGCTCTGAGTTTTCTGAGAGTCAAACCCAGAATGTAAATATCTTAAGGTATAATTGTTTAGAATTTTTATTTCTACTCATAGGGTATTAACACTCAGCATTTGTTTCTTACAAAGGAACTAGTTTTGTAGAATGTATTACTCCAGTCTGCAATCTTTCCTGGCCAAATGTTTGAGCTTGTTTAAAATGGAAATCATCATCAATTATCTTCCAAGACAGGTCTGAGTTTATAACATGCAACAGTACCAGGGAAACCAGAGTCATCTTAGGGATTTTGATACTGTCAAAAACTGATGTCCACACAGCATTTCTGTTTGTACTTTATTCATGGAGGGTCATCTAATAAATGATAAAAAGTGAATGTGTGTGTCCACAATATAATTTTTTCAGAATCAATATGCTTTTTCTATTAGCTTTTAAAATCTGTTTGCATAAATGTTTCTTTTCCATCCCAGCCCTTCTGTGGGTTTTTGTGGGCAGAGTGACTAGGGACATGATCTTTGCAATATTTCATTTTGTTATCTCTTATTATTACATGGTGGCCCAGAGTGTGACATGAATAAAGCTGTCTTGTCATCAAAAATGCATTCATTCACTTAACAAGTTCCTGAAAATAATGAAATGGTTGCTAAGCAATGAAGAAGTTTTACATTCCCAGGGATCTGTGCAGATTCTAAAAGCAAAAGTAGTTCTGAGAGTAGGTAACAGTGTCTCTGGAGCCCAGCTAAACAACACAAAGAAAGTAACATCCTCTACCTAGCAGTAAAGAGGCAGCATCTTTTTGTTTTTCCTTTTTCCTGACCCAGGTTTCCAGAGGAAAAATAAAGGCTGAAAATTTCCCATCAAACAGTGTTATGTGTCCAGTTATGGATTACAGGTAGCTGGCAAGTTAATATCAATTTATTTTAAAAGAACTGTGCTATAAGAGAATGCATCCCTTTGATTAGAAGTAAATTTATCTTAGATATATTAATCTTTAATTGCAGAAATACATGCTTAAGGCAGAAAATTTAACACATAGGCATACATTTAGAAAAACACAAAGTTAAAAAATAAAAAAATAAAAACAAATCATTCATAATCCAATTCTTCCCCGATAGCCAATGTTAATATCCAGGGATATGTTTATCTGTCACTTTTATAGGCATATGTAAAATTATTATTATTTAACATACTGTACACACTACACTCACACATATGCATTCATTCTAAATGATATGGATACATCACTCTTTAAAACAATTTTTAAACATTTATGTTGTTCCTAGTTGGTCACTATTATAGATAACTCTTAATTATCCTGCACTGACATTTAAAAAAGTAAGTACTTGTTTCATTGCAAAAGTAATGCATGTAGAGAAGAACCTCTAGAATGGCAATAAACACCTTGGGGGTTGATTAGCCATCTCTGAGTTAGGGCAAATGAAGACACATGCTAGGATGGGGGATTTTCCAAGGAGTGGCCAGATAGGTCAATAGTGACAATCTCGGGAGATGGAACTTTGTGGAGTGCTCCAAACCCATGTTACCCCCTCCAGTGGCTGCTAAGCTGCTCGGTTTTCAACATCTGTGGTTGTGAGGCTTCTGTATCAAGGTTACTATAGATATCAGGAGACGGGGATGGGAACAGTACAAAATAAACTCCACAAAGCTTGTTGTTCTTACTGAGATTCAGTCATCTTTCTCAAGTAGACCCTAGTTGTATTATTCCAAGTCTTTGGTTAATTCCCAGAATTCTCCAGCAAAAAAGAGCAGTTGGATACACATAGATGTATATAAGAAGATGTATTATAGGAAATAACTGACATCTTTATGAAGGCCTAGATCTGCAAATAGCAGATCTAGGATCTGCAAGGAGAACCAGGAAAGGTGGTAGTATAATACAATCTAAGTTTGAAGGTCTGAGAACCAGGGGAGTCAGTGGTGTAGGTTCAAGTCCAGTGGCCCAAGAATCAGAAGCTGGGGCCAATGGGGTAAATTCCAGGCTGAGTCCGAGTGCCCAAGAACCAGAAGCACCCATGTCCAAGGGCAGGAGATCGATGTTGCAGCTCAGGAGAAGAGAGCAAATTTTCCCTTTCTCCACCTTTTTGTTCTATTCAGTCCTTTAACAAATTGGATGAGGCCCACCCACAATGATGAGGGTGATCTTTACTCAGTCCACCTATTCAGATGCCAATCTCTTCCAGAAACAGCCTCACAGACACATCCAGAAATAATGTTTAACCACCCGTCTGAACATCCCTTAGCCTAGTCAAACTGATATGTAAAATTAACCATCACAGTTGGCTTAGCACCCAAAAACCATTTAATGTGATATACCATATTAACAAACAAAAGGACAAAAACCACAAGGTCATATCACCAGAGGTAGAAAACACATGTGACAAAATGCAAACTCTTTTAAGATGAATATTCTCAAAAAAAAAAAAACAAAAAAAAACAAAAAACCTAAGAATTTAAAGGAACTTCCTCAACCTGATAATGGACATCTACAAATAACCACAGCTAACATTTTAATTAATGATGAAATATTTTTCCATTAAGATCAGAAACAAGCCAAGAATGTCTAAGTTTGCTCCCATCACTTCTATTCAACATTATTCTAGTAGATCTCAGGGTAATGAGGCAAGAAAAAGAAACAAAATTCCCCCAGATTGGAAAGGAAGAAGAAAAATTCTATTTATTAAGACATAATCTTCTGGATAGAAAATCCTAAAAACTCTACATTAAAAAAACAAAAACAAAACTATTAGAGCTAACTAACAAGTTCAGCAAGGCTTCAGGATACAAGACCAACATACAAAAATCAGTCGTCATTCTCTACGCAAACAATGAACAATGCAAAATAAAAGTATGAAAACAATTTCATTTATAATACCATCAAAAAAGAATAAAATATTTAGGAAGAAATTTAACAAAAGAAGTATAAATTGAAAACTATAAAACACTGGTAAAATAAAGAAGATCTAAATAAATGGAAAGACATTCTATGGTCATGGACTGGAAAACTTCATATTCTTAAGATGGTAAATACTCCCCAAATTGATTTTTAGATTTATTGTAATCCCTAACAAAATTTCAGCTGGCATTTTTGTCAAAATTGACAAGTTTATTCTAAAATTCGCAGGGAAACGCAAGTTAACACCAAATAGCAAACAATTCTGAAAAAAATTAGAGTTGGAGAACTCACACTTCCCTATTTTAAAACTAGCTTACAATAATTAAGAGAGTGTGGTACTAACCTAACAATAGATATAGATATCAATGAAATAGAATTAAGAGTCCATAAATAAGCCTTCACGCTCATTATTAATTGATTTGGACAAAGTTGCCAAAATAATTCACTGGGGGAAATCACAGTCTTTCAACAGCTGGTGCTGAAACAACTGGATATTGGACCACTTCCTTACACCATACACCACATACAAAAATCAATTCAAAATAGGATGACAGACCTAAGTGTAAAACTAAAAATCCCTGAAGAAAACTTACCAGAAAATCTGTGTAACCTTGGGTTATGCAAATTCTTTTAGATATGACATCAAACACAACAAAAGAAAAAAAAGATAAATTGAACTTCACCAAAATTTTTAAAATGTATTCTTCAAAGGATATCATCATAAAATGAAAATGCAATCCACAGAATGGTGAAAAATATTTTCAAATCATCTATCTGATAAGAGACTTGTATTCAGGATATATAAAGAAGTCAGACAGCTCAACAATAAAAAGACAAATAATCCAATTTTTAAAATGAGAAATTAATCTAAGACATTTTACGAAAGAAGATATATAAATGATCAACAAGTACATGAAAAGACGCTCAACATTATTAGTTATAACAGAAACACATATCAAAACCACGAGGTACCATTTCACACCTACTAGTAGAGCTACATCAAGGTCAGATAATAACAAACTTGTAGAAGAATCTGGAGAAATTAGAATTCTCATACACTTCTAGTGGGAATGTAAAATGAAGTGCTATTTTGGAAAACAGCCTGGAAGCTCCTCAATGATTGAACATACAGTTAATGTATTACCCAGAAATTTCATTCCTTAGTTACATACCAGGATAAATGAAAACATTTGGCCATGTATATACTTGTACATAAATGTTCACAGCAGCCTTATTCATTATAGCCAAAAAGTGGAAACAACTCAAATGTCCCTTGTCCCAATGAATACATAAATGAAATGTGCTATATCCATACAACGGAATATTATGCAGGTGCAAAAAAGAGTGGAGTACTGCTACATGCTACACATGAGTGAACTCTGAAAACATGGTAAATGAAAGAACCCAGACTACATTGTATGATTCCATTTAGATGAAATGTCCAAAATAGGTAAACCCATAGAGAGAGGAAATATAGTAGTTGTTGCCAGGCACCAAGGGAAGGGGGAGATGGGTATAAGGTTTCTTTTGGGACTGATGAAAACATTCTAAAATTAGATAACTGTGATGGTTCCACAACTCTGAATATACTAAACCCACTGAATCATAGACTTTAAAAGAGTGAGTTTTATGTTATATGAGTTATAGTTCAATAAAACTGTTATAAAGGAAAGCATGAACTTGACTTAAAAATCAGATTATATAAAAATATATACAATGAAAATTCCCTACATCACTGCAACTTGTATTGCCCCATCCCCTTTTCGAGGCATATTCACCACTTTTTGTGGGTCATTCAATACATACTCTCCACATTTCTAAGCACATATAATTGCACAAATTTTGAATACATTTCTTGTTATTTTATAAATTTATAAAAGAAAAACTGTTGGATCAACACAGTTTTTAATTATCCACATAACTATTTATCATTAAGAGATAGCCAAATTACCTTGCAGAAATATTGTATCAACTTCCTTCAATTTTAGCCATGTTTAAGAGTTCATACTTCCTTATACCTTCTATAGTCCTGAGTATCATCATTCATTTAAATCTTTGGCAGTCTCATAAGTGAAGCACATATCTTTTAATTTGTATTTCTTTATGCAACATTAGAAATTCCACATTTATGTTCTTTTCCCATTTCTTTTGGGGTGATTGCTATTTTCCTATTGACTATTTCATTATGAAATTTTTAAATTACAGAATAATGCAAAGGATAATACAAATCTATGTACCTGCCACTCAGAGAAACAAATGCTAAGTTTTTTTTTAGATCATATTTGCTCCATATTTTTGAAAGAAAACTCTGAAAATAAAGCTGGTTCTCTACCATGTTACATTCCCATTCTCCCTCCCTGGAGGCAGCACCTATCATAAATTTGACGTGTAGCCAGGCCATTTTATACCTAACTATGTATTCATGCTTTAATTAACAACAGTTCTATATAAAACATATTATACTGTACATAGCCTGGGGAAATCTGCTTTTAACCAAATACTGTCTTTGAGATCTGTATTGATCAAATAGATCTATTTCCTCTTTTTTACTGCATCATAGTATGTCATTTCATGAATATAGAGTTACTTTCTCCTTTCATCTACTGAAAGACATTTGAGTTGTTATTAGTTTTTGCAAACAAGTAACTCTGGAACAAACAGATCTTTGTTTAGGTCTCCTGGTATATGAACTTCTCTATGACACATTCTCAGGAATGGAGTAGCTAGCTCATAGGGTTTACTTATCTTAAATTTTAGTAGCTATTACCAAATTGCTTGCACAAATTTGCACTCCCATTTAAACAAGCATGGCCCCTGACTTCATGGAACTTGCATTCTGGCATGTGTCTGGAGGAAGAAGGGAGATTGCTGAGTCCATTCTTCACCACACCTGGCACTGTTAGACTTTTAAAGTATTTCATTGTTGTTGTAGTTTATTTTCTTTTGATTACCAGTAAGATTGAGGGTCTCAGCACATGTTTACTAGTGTATTTTATTGATTTTAAAACAGAATTCCCATTTTTAAAACATATGCCTTTATAATTTCATACCATTCTAAATGAGCCAGATGCATGGATTCAACTGTAGAAAAAAATACTTTGAAATAGGCATATGAAGTAGTCTGACTGTCATAAACCGGAGGGATTTTTATTTCAGACATCTGGCCTTTTGAAATAGTAATACCTGATAAAAATAAAGAACCAAAGTTTCTGATTAAGAGGATAGTTTAGGAAATTGATTTCTAAAGAGTGGCCTACACTTATTGTTCCTTTTTGATTGAGAGGATTTTTTAATCAAAAAAAAAATCAGTCTATTCAATTCTGAAAATGTCATTCAAAAGGAACTTCTACCTTGAAAATGCTTGAATTATTTAGTTTGGTACCCGTTACCCAGCTATAGTCAGGAGTGGACACAGTCCAGAGGATGGGAGCATTATCAGGTGTGCCCAGGCTCGTCACCTCTCTGACAGAAGATGGAGAAGAGAATAGTTTTCCAATAAAATCTCTCAAACTAGACTCAGCCTGGAAAGAAATTCCTCATTGAACACTGGACAAAATTCTGCCCAAAGCCACTTAAATAGCATTCAGAAAGGATCTTTAATTTTAATCCATTTCAAATAAATGGGCTAATAAATTCTTGGGACTCGGTGCATAGCTTGAGATGCTATTCCTATCTTGTCAGTTGTGACTTAGTCATGATTTATTAGAACTTTTCATGACAATATTAAACTGAAGGATTATAGCAATTATAAAGCAGTGATCACAAAACATAGCAGCATGTTTTTAGATGTATACGTCAAGGATTCTTAAGTATGGTTTCATCCTGTCTGGCTGTTACATTCTGGTGGATGATATGTACGCATCCTGCAGTTTTTAAGATTAGACCCACATCCGAGTTGTAATACAATTCCTAAGAGCATGTAGATATTCCTATTGGACTCTTACATACGGCTATTCCACTATGAAATAATAAATACTCTGAATTTTCTCAACCACCACTTCCAGAACTTTGAGGGCATTACTTTCTGCTTCTTCCGGCTTATATCACCTGAAGCTCTGCTTAATACTCTGCACCCTATACTGTTGAACGCCTTTTTGCAAATGCTAACCTCCAAGAGTACAGAACTCACTTCTGCTTTGTTCCCCTAAAGAAGCCCAGCCAGAGAGCAGCTCATTCTGTCTCACAACAAAACCAAGTAGATACTAGTCAGTTTTTCCCTGCCCCTGGGAGTGATTAGAATGTACCATTCGTTCTCCATGACTTGTTTAGGTGCTCTAACTATCCCACAGGCTGCTGCCAAGAGTCAGCGACATACTTGCAGTGAAGGCAGCCAAACTCCCCTGCCAATGTGCCTCTAGGATTCCGTCCTAGTCCTGTGGTAGTGGATGCTGCTGGAATCAGATCCCCTTACTAGTTCTGTGGACCCATTCCTCAGCTTTTCTACTGTTTGCTCCTAGTGCATCATACCTCCTAGAAATCTTCATCAGAGAACTACCTGGTAGTTACTGAAGCTGCTTCACCCAGATACTGAGAGCCTAAAATCCAGGGAGTTACCGTGTTCCTGGAGCTAACCATAGCCAATGACTCACTGCTGCAAGAGGACGAAAGCCCAGCTCCTTTGAGGGGAGAAAGACTCTCCTCCTGATTTGCTGGGGGATCAGGCAAGGCTTGAACTTAACCTGGAATTGCCTCTGTGCTTGGGGAGAGGGACAGGAAAAGAGGTCAGTGAACAAAGGAGGGCTGAGTCAGGTGAATATTTGTAGACCATGTGCATAGCCCTTTAGATTTTGTTCTAAATGTGATAGAAAGGGTTTTAAGGAGTGGAGTGGTGTGATTTAAGTTTTGGAAGTATCCATACTGATGGAAGTATCCATCAGACAGCTGAATGGATACTTTATAGACAGCAACTTGGAAGCATAGGACCCAGTAAGAGGTTCTATGTGGTGACCAAGCCAGCTGTCTTGAGCAGGGACACTTTTTAGTACATGAGAATAGCCACGAGAGAAGCTGTAACACAGGGAGTATTGCTGTGGAGGTGGGTGTCCAAGTAAGTTGGACTGCCAGATAAAAATACAGTATGACCAGTTCAATTTGAATTTCAGATCAAAAATTAATAGTTTTTTAGTATAAGTACATCCCAAATATTTCATGGAAGGAAATTACATGGGACATTTTTTTTTTAAATTTATTTTGTTCTTTTTGGTGGGGGAGGTAATTAGGTTTTTATTTATTTATTTTAATGGCGATACTGGGGATTGAACCCAGGACCTTGTGCATGCTAAGCATGCATTCTACCCCTGAGCTATACACTCCCCACCTACATGGAACATTCTTATATTAAAAAATTATTCATTGCTTATGTGAAATTCAAATTCAACTGGGCATTTGGTGGTGGTGGTGTTTCTCATGTCAGGCACACTCCAAGTAAAGATTTCTAAACTAGGAGACTGTGTTAGCTAAAAAGAAAATAGTTAGAATGGACAGAAGTCTCTTAAATCTCAGTATTTTTTTGACCCAAGCCTATAGGCTAAAGTCAAAATGAAAGCATCATGTCACTAAATAAGTTAAAATTATTTACATGCTATGTTCATGTGCATATAAATAACTGTAATTTATACTGCTTTATTAGAAGACTTAGGTGACTAAATGAAAAGAAAAAAAAAAATCCCTGATGATCCAGGTTCTATACCATCCAAATAATGTCTCCATCCTAACTTTGTGCCAAAGAGTTTTCATATTCTCTTTCTCCTACAAAATTGTACTTAGCTAAAAACAAGGGTAACCTTTAAAGGCAACTTGCGCAGATGTGAGAATAAACCAGCAGAACACTGAGTCACACACTGCCCTGACTGGCTACTGTGTGTGCACCTTAGAATTGTGCCCAAGAATGCCCAGGGGTCCTGAGAAGAACTTCTGAGCCTGCCACAAAGCTCACCAAGCCTCTTACGAAGCAGAGCAGCATCGTGGTTACAGAGCTTGGGCTCTGGAGTCTGCCAGACTCAAAATCCCATTTTGGCCACTGAGACTCTATGTAAACATAAGGGAACTAAGCTTAATTTTCTCATCTGGGGAAAGAAATAGACATATGCTGTAATAGGTAGTATAGTGCTAGATTCATAGTAAAATGTCAAAAACATTAATTACTGTAGCTATCATTAGCCATTAGAGCTCACAATATGAAGGGACCTTCCCTGACATAACACTTTAAGTTCTAAATATTGTTATATGTGGCTTAGGGAGCACTCCCCAGAGGCAGATCCAACAACTAGCAATTGTGTGAAACTGATGTAAGGGCAAATGTTCTCAAGAAAGTGGGGAAGGGGAAGCAGGAACTGGGAAGGAGAGAGGTCAGGACAGGATGTGAAACAGAGCCAAGTCCCAGGGAAGGTAGCCTGGGCTCAGTCCCAGAGGGGAGCTCCTAAGATGGTACAGGTCACACGTCACACCTACCCCTCTCTGGAGACAAGGAGGCGGCACGGCCACAATTGTTGGTTATGGAATGCCCGAACGCATATGTTCATAGGTACTGGCAGGGAAAGGGAGTTAAGACAGCGAGACGGTAGCCCTTCCACTAAGAGACACAGTGGAAGGTCTGTTTGAAGTGAAAACGTACTGGGAACTAGTATGCATAAAAAAAGGTAAAGGGCAAACCAGAAATGTATTCATGAAAATAGAAAACAAACTGCGGTTACCAGGAGGAAAGGGGGAGGGATAGATTAAGAGTTTGGGATTAATAGATGCACATTACTATATATAAAATAGATAAACAACAAGGATGTACTGTACAGCACAGGGAACTACATTCAATTGCTTATAATGAGTTGTAATGGAAAAGAATCTGAAAAAAAAATGTGTGTGTATATATGACTGACTCACTTTGCTGTACACCTGAAACTGACATTGTAAATTGACTACACTTCAATAAAAAATAAGAATTCTTAAAAAAAAAGGTAAAAGGATCTAAAGGGATGTGGGAGAAGTGCTTATAACATCTCCTCCATTCAGCTTGAAGTAAAAATCCTATATGAGAGAAGATCTATGGTTCTCATTCATTTTACTACGCTACGCCTATCGGAAAAAAAGATGGGGAAGCAGCCACAGATATTTCCTGGGATGATAAGCTATGGAGAATTACTTTCAAACTTTGCTTAATAAATGGCAGGTATTAAAATTTCAGTATTAATATAAACATCTTTAGTTAGTTCATTAACTATGAGTCCAGGATGGTTGGCTCACATAGTTTCCCCTTTTACTCTAACTCAGCTAATAAACAAATATTACATAGGAAGTCATCTTGTTATCAATATCCCTCCAAATGGTGACTACTTCAGTAAAAGAAAGGTAAGCATATCAACAGAATAATGAACAAAGGGCAAGAACAGGCAATTAACAAAATAAAAAGTAAAAATTGGCAATAAATATAAAACTATCGTTGAATTTTGCCAGTAACCAAAGAAATTTAATTTCAACCATGAGATACTAATTTTCACCTATTAGAATTGATAAGATTTTTTTTAAGTTATAATACTTAAAACTGCCAAGAATGTGGGGAAAATGAGCACTCTTACACAGTGCTATTTTAAGTGTAAGCTGGTAAAGTTTTCCTAGAAGACAATTTGACAATATATATCAAAATACATAAAAATGAAAACACTTTGACAAAATAATTAAACTTTAAGCAATTTTTACTTGGGAAATAATCACTATGTATAAAAATTCATTTCAATGATGTTTACTGCAATGCAAATTATAATATCTAAGAACTGAAAATACTACAAATAGTTACCAATGAAGGGTCAATTAAATGAACAGGGGTATACAAAGTACCATAACTAACTATGTAGCCACTTTTAAATGTTGTATCTATATATTTATCGACAGAGGAAGTTCTTAATCATATATTATTAAACCAAAGAAAAATCAGATTGTAAAACATGAGCAGTGTGATCCAATCTAAACATAAAAACTATGAAAAGATATATATCAAAATGTTAATAACAGTTATCTTAAGTATCGAGGGTGACTTTCAATTTCTTCTGCTTATCTGTATTTTTCTAATTTTTTCTACAGTAAACATGTATTGCTTGAGTAATTAAAAGTGTTATGTAATAACAAGATATTTCCTCTCTGGACTTAGTCAAAAATGATGTGCTCTCAAACACTGGGCAGCAGTACATATTTCTCCATTGTGTTAATTTCCTGTCCATTAAGCATGTGTAATGAACAGTCTTCCATGACTCCAACTGGTTGGAGGAGAGCCAAGTGTCCCAGAACAAACAAGGCAATGGAAACCATCCATTCTCAGCTTTGACCTCAGCCTGCAAACCTGAATCCATTAGGCTTCACGTTTAGAAAAGGTCTTCCGTCATGTCAAGGACTTACGTGAATTAAAGCAGTCCCTAGAAAGGGACCCCTTTCTAGTAGCTGCTGCCTCATGAAATTTAGAACTGTTATCAACAACTTCATAGTTGGGAAAACCTAGCAAAATGCCCTGTATGTGGTAGATGCTCAAGAAATGCTAGGACTGCAACTTAATCACCTTCACTTTAGGAGTGACAGAACCAGATTTGAAAAGCTAGGATGATAAAATATGTTGTATACAATACCAGAAAGCCATCAGGTAGTCACATTAGTAATGGTTTTCTTTTTCATAAGTTCAAAAATTGTAAGGCAGTTCCTGACCAACAAACTCCTGTCCACTGCTACTGCTGCCCGACTCACTGCTGCTTATTTCAAACACGTTAGTGCTTTAGGAAAGCTGTAGGCTAAGAAGCAGAAGAATACACAAGGCCACGAAAATCAGAAACAACCACAAGGCATATCCCAATGACAAAGTATGAACCGATCCATGTGATCACCTCTTTGCCCAGTGTACACATCTTCTCACACCTACCACTACCCACATAGTTAGAGTGGGCATCACACACCTGAGAGAGTCTTTTGTTTGTTATTTTTCTCTTTTTGAATAAGGTGATCCTTCACCAATTTCCTAGCCAGGGTCCTTGTAAATTTTATATCTGGAGTGAATTAGAGCTGTACTTGGCCAACCAAGTAGTGGATTTCAAAAACAATTTCATCTCTAGCCTGTGTTTAAAGACATAAATTTCTTTGAGAAGTGTTTTGTTTACCTAACAAGCCAGAATGGAACCTATTAGAAAAAACTATTCCTCCATGGTGGCTTAACTAATAATAAATCCCATCACAAATATATTTCTAAATATATTTCTGCAAATGAGGCACTGCATTTTAAACCCCTCCTTTTCCATTCCAATAACCTGCAGGAGTGAAACATTCTATTAGCATGTGGTCTATATGTGGCTGGCTAAGAATGAGTTTTGAAGTTTTAGCAATCGATTTCCAGATGGAAAAGCAAACAGCAGTAGACTATATGACCACCCACAGTGTAATCCAACTGTGACCCTGTGCCTGAAATCTAGGTTTCCTGAAGTGGCAATTTGGTACACACTAAGAATTAAATAATGGGCATGCTCCATTCCAAAAAATATGAGTGGGGAAATGTAGATGACTTGAGGACCCACCACCAAAACCACTACATGAGAGAGTATTTGGGAATGTATCCAAAAACATAGAGGATTTTTCAAGTACATGAAGTCAATTATGGGTACCGTGTAACACTGGTCATAGCTTAATTTAACACTGTGCCCCCTTATCCCCTGTACCACCTTCCCTTCCTTTACGTGGTTCAAGATGCCTGGGAGTGCTTGAACAGGAATCAGAAGGGCTCAGATAAGGAAGTATCTTGGGCTGTGGAGGTGCTTTAAAGACAGACACAGCATGCACCTGCCCCAAGAAAGTTCAGTCATGTTTTGCTTCAGACCACCATTGTCATTGCCTCCAGTTAATCAATTTAGTTCTCTCAAATTCTCCTGTCTTAAGGCATTTTCTTCTTTAAGGAATTGCACATATTTGTAAAGTCTAAATATCTGCAATAAATATTTTACTCTCTATGGCTGGATTACTTTTTCCTGCTGTAATATGGCTGTAAGTTAAGGTCTTTCATTCCATCACATATTTTGCTGGCATATAAACAGCATCAAGGAATATCTGGAAGGAACTCAGTAAACAGCAATCCCATTAAATTAAAACAATCTCTTTCCCTCAATACTGTGCATTTTTTCTCCTCACCTTGTATGATAAGAGTCAAGTGGTCTGTCTGCTGTTAAGGCCCCAGATCACTTGCTCCAAGTCAGTTTTCCTCAAATTATTCAGGCCTGGTTCCCAGTCATCCCATATCCTCTAGAAACAAAGCAGAGGCTGCTCTCCATTTATTCCCATCAAAGGCTTGGGTACAGCTGATTGCTGGTCAATTCTCAGCAACACAGAGGAGTCTGACTAATACAGCATGCAGAAAGGTGGCTCCCTCCCTCTCTTCTCCCAGGAAACCTACCTCTCTGCCACATATTGTAGGAGTCCTTGCCTTGTATATTACTTATTTTATGAGTGTGGATATCTAGAAACTTCATCTCCCTGGAGATAGGGAATAGAGTCTGAGGGGACAGTAGTGGGCCCTTTTTAACCTGATTATCACATAATTAATCCTCTTGTCTTGGCAGAATTCTCTTTTTTTTTTTTTAACCAGAACTATTTGGCTTATTTAAAGTTCTTTAGATTCAGGATTTGTACTTTCAATGACAGAGAGAAATGAACGGAACAACTAAGAAACTGAGATTTCTTTAAGAGAACAAGCCACTCATATATGTCAATGCAGGGACCACGATACAAGTGATGGCACTTGATAGCACTAGCTAGCGGTATATTATGATTCCTTACACTGTACAAGCCCTTGCACATTTTGTTAGATTTATATGTAAATATTTCATGTTTTCTGCTGCCTTTGAAAATCATTGTGTATTTTTAAATGTTCACTTGTTCATAGCAAGTCTATAGTTATACTGTTAATTTTTGTATACTGAACTTGTACCCTGTAAACTTGATAAATTCAACATATTAGTTCTAAAAGATTTTTTGGTATATTCCTTGGGATTATCTATATATTTATGTCATCTGTTAATAAAGATAGTTTTATTTCCTGCTTTCCATTAAAAATGTCTTTTATTTTTCTTGCCTTACTACATTGACTAGAACTTCTAGTACAACGTTAAATAGAATTGGCAAGAGAAAACATACTTGCCATATTCTTGACCACTAAAGGGGAAGCATTCAATATTTCACCAATGTGGATAATACTATCTGTAGATTTTGATAGATGCATTTTATCAGATTGAGAAAGTTCCTTTCTATTCCTAGTTTGTTTAGAGTTTTAAATCAGAATTTGATGTTGAAATTTGTCCAAGGTTTTCTTTTTATCTGTTTCTGTGATTAGAAGCTTTTTCTTCATTTGTCTGTTAACTAATGAATAACATATACTGATTTTTTTAATGTTGATCGAGATTTCCATTCCTGGTAAAACCCAGTTGATCTTTAGGTCTTATTTCTTACTCATTCTGAAAACAACTGTCTCTTAATTGAAATTTAGATGTGTTACATTTTACATAATTATTGACATGATTGAATTTAGGTCTACTAATTGTTGTTTTCTATTTGTTCCCTCACCCTTTGTTTCTATGTTCCATATTTTCTGTTTGGCTTATTTGAATATTTTGTATTGCATATTAATTAATTTATTGGCTATTTAACCTTTGCATTATCTTTGCATAATCTTTGCATTATCTTCAATTTTAGCATTTTTTTCAGGAATTAAATATATATGCTTAAACTTTCACAGTTCTACACAGGGTTAATATTTTATCATTTCAAGTAAATGTGGAACCTTAACCTTATAGTTTCCTGCATCCTCTTTCTTTTGATGTATTACATACATCAAAAGCTCCACCAGACAATATTATATTTAAAATTTTTAAGAGTAATACTAGTTTAAAGAATTTAAGAGAAGAAAAATAGTCTTTTATATTTACCATTTCTGCTACTATTCCTTCATTCCTGAAGTTCTAAGTTTCCCTCAGGGATCATTTTCCTTCAGAGTTTCTTGCAAAACAAAGATTCAGGCAACAAATTCTCTCATTATTCCTTCATCTCATAATGACTTTACTTTGGATTTATTCCTGATGGGTATTTTTATTGTTCATAAAATTCTGGGCCTTTGGTTGTTTTCTTTCAATATTTTAGACATTCCACTGTCTTCCTGCCTCCATGGTTTCTTATGGGAAATCTGTAGTCAGTCAAATAGTTGTTTTAATACGATGACCTATAACTAGTCTTTTTGTCTTACATCTACCTGTGCTTTTGGAATCATATCTAAGATGGCTTTGCCTAACCTAAGACCACAAAAATTTACTACTAATTGTATATTTCCTACTAATTGTTTTATCACTTTAGCTCTTACATTTAGGTTTATAATTTATTTTGAGTTTATCTTGTATATGCTGTGAGGAAGGGGTCCAACTTTGTTCTTTAGCATGAGAATATTCAGCTTTTCCAGCACCATTTGTTGAACAGACTACATGCTCCTCATTAAAATCTCATTATCCTTGTCAAAAATCAATTAACCATAACTGTAGAGATCACAGCAAACTTTTTAAGAATGGTAATCTTTAGGGTTACCTCCATAGGCATTAAGATTAGCATTGGCACAGTTACATGTGGAGGACATTTTTTAAAAATTTTACAGTTTTGTATCATGTATGCATGTACAATGAGCTTGAATGACTTTGTAATTTAAATTTTTAGTTTTTAAAAACACCACATTTGGTGCACCTTTTCTGATGAGTAAAACCTATTGCCTAAATAGGTACTGTACCTCAGAGAGACATATTTTCTAAAAGAAATTTTGTAAGCTGATTTAAAGCTACTTTTAAATTAGTTTAATATATTCAAATCTTAAAATATTTTGTACAGCCACACAATAACACTTTTAATTTTACTATTTGGTCTAAGAATTGCAATTGAAGATTCTAGAGGGGCATGTTGATATTCTGACACAGCAGATGAAAGAGAGTTAAGTATTATTTGAAGTGCCTGTTGTGATTCTCTTTGGTAGACACCTCTAGTCTTTTGGATTTCTGTTGCCCGCTTTTATTTCTGAATTAGAAAATTTGGGTTGGTGCTTTTTGCTTAAGAATTTCCCAATCTCTCTCTCTCCCCTTTCATTTTATTTAATTAAAGTGATTTAATTTGTCCAATGGTTTCCTAAGGAAATCTGGCATAATCAAATTCTTTTAATAATAGCCCAGAAAGCTTCTTTTATCACTTAAGTGTAACAATGCCTTTCTTGTATTTATGGGCTGCCAGGAGCATCCAGCTAATTATGGTTTTTCTGGAACAGAAGAAAATCAATATGGCTTACCTAATACTTTCGCTCTTATTTTCTGGGACCATAATTCTGTAACTATTTGCCAGTCCTTCCTGTAACTTCTTATCAGAGTAGGAGGTATATTTGGTAACTATAAAATAAGAGAGATGTGGACTAAATGATCTAATAAATATATATTGTACCCTAGAATCATGTCTTGCCCTCTTGGGATACAGAGGTCAGTGAAAGCAGCCATGATACGATCCCTGCTTTCAAGGGACTTAGATCACTGGAGAGACATACATTAATAAAATTATGACATAAGTAAATGTGTTTTTACAAAAGGGAGAGGACGAGAGCTCCGAAGGAAAAAAAACAGAGTTCTGCAAAAGTCTTTAGAAAAGCCTTCCTTAAAGAAGTGGTGCCTTAGGCAAGAAGACTGATGAGAAGGAGTTAGGAAGATTAAGAGGGACAAAGCTTGTTTCAGAGAGAGAGAAATACATGTTTTTGTAAAAGTCCTATGTTAAAGAAGCGTATATTATAAGAATGCCAGGTATGACTAGAACACAGAAGGGTAGAGAAGAGGTGGTGTAAAATGAGGCCAAATAAGTGAGCAGAGGCCAGACAACCACCAGCCTTGCAAAATTCAGTTCCAGCTCTGCCACTTTCTACTGATGTGGCCGGGGCCTAATTACTAACCTTCTATTAAGCACACTTTCCTTACCTATAAAATAGGGATAATAATAATAATACCTCACCGATGTTACGAGGAAGTCTGAATATTACACATAAATATACATGAATACTCAATCATACCAGCTCAATAATTAACATTATTATTAGAGGTTATTTGTAACTGGTCTTCCTACTCCTTCCCTCCTCTTACAATCAATCCTCTGGCCATTGAGATACTTCTAAAGCACTGTAAATCATGCCTACATTGCTTAAAAAATAATAATCTTCCCTCATTGTCTACAGCAGGAATGGCAAAAAGGCGTTAGCTCAAGAACCAATTCCAAGTCAATTATAGTAGATCTCTGGATTCAGTCTTCTGGATTCAGTAGTAAATATTCCTACAGTTGACTGGTTATATCTTCCATGGGCACTGAACGTAACATGCAGCAGGTATGCTATTCCTCAGCACAGAACCTAAGTACTTCCTTGATATACCTCCTTCCTGTTGTTCAGTCTCCTCTAAACCACCTTGTCCTCTTTCTCAATTAGAAATGCACCCAGAATGATGTAAAAATTTATCTAAGAACTATGTACCAAAAAATACCAACGTGTTACTCCATGTATGTACTGTGAGTGCCCTTCACTCCACTACAGATTGGTTCGTGATGTTTCATTTGTCTGGAATATTCTTTCCAACTCAGGGAACTCTTATCCATAAAATCCTTTGTATTCTATCTGAGAGGTCTGTGCCCCTGTTTTTCTAGGCCAGGGCCCTTTGAATATATGCTGTCTAGAAACACGCCTCTTCCCTTCAGAGATGGTATCTTAGTGTGAAGTTGCAGAGTTGGCAATGGGGCTATGTGATTACCACCTGTGGCCCTCATCACACTCCTGGCTCACAAGAAAGGGAACCATACCTGTATTTGCCTTCTTCATTCACTTCTGCATCTCCAGCACCAAGCACCTCGTCTGCCATTGGTGCCCTATGCATTCTTGTTAAATGGATGGGTAGCCCCAGATATTTCCTTTCTCTGTACCATTCAGTAAATTTCCTTCTAATTCATTATCAATGCCAAAACTCAGGTAAGAAAGGAAGGAAATTCATTATCAATGCCAAACTTCAGGTGAGAAAGGGAGGAAATTCATTATCAATGCCAAACTTCAGGTGAGAAAGGGAGGAAATTCATTATCAATGCCAAACTTCAGGTGAGAAAGGGAGGAAATTCATTATCAATGCCAAACTTCAGGTGAGAAAGGGAGGAAATTCATTATCAATGCCAAACTTCAGGTAAGAAAGAAAGGAAAAAGTTGAAGAACTTATTTAAAATTCCAGTGACCTCTTGGTGATTCTTACATTTCAGTGAGTAGCAATTGCTGTACAGTGACCCCTCCTGGTTCAAACTCTTCCATTATCCTTGACTAAAACGATCTGTCTAGATTTCCCAAATCATCACCGGAATGCATACACCAAAATAATCCAGAGATCTAAAGGAAAAAAAAAATGGGACGTCTCTCCTTTTCTCCTATTAGGCTCTTTTGATGTGCTAATTTGGTATATGTCAAAGTTAGAGGTTTTGTTTTATAGTGACCACTGAAGATCAAAATGAGAATCCTAGTCTGTATCCATTATTAATTCAGGATTCACAGTGAGACAATTTTAGGTAGTATATGGAGTCTATTACTAATATCCAGAGTTCTGATAGATTAAAATCTAGGAGAGAAAAGATAAAGAACATATTTCCCTCAGGGAATTTCTGGTTCCTGTGTTTGCCAACTAATAAAGCCCCTCCACCAATAAATCTTAGATTTTATTGACAATAGAGTCTCAGTTCTTAGCAGGGAAAAAGCAATTGGAATATTGAGTGAAACATTATTGGGAAGTATAGGTTGAGAAGAATTTTGCTATTTTATACACTCAAGGTCACTTTGAGAAGGACTTCCCCTAGAACGGCATTTTACAATATACACAAGTTATTTTGGAACTAACAAGGATCCCAGAAAAGTTCCAGTCTAGCAATATTTTGATTCTATAGATCAGAAAATCTAGAAGTAGTTATAATTCAGTCTATGACACACACCACAAAATAGCATGTTTGAAAGAGTGTTCCTTGGAACCTAAGTTTTGTGAGATGTTAATATTTGTTTCACAAAAGGGGGAGAAAAGAACATTATTGAACTATCTGGGAAATGTTGCCTTAAGCAAAGTCCAACAAATATCTACTATAGGAACTCTCAAGGCTTTTAATTTGTTAGAAGATGAAAGTCTCCAAAAAGAAAAACATGGCAAACAATTTACATTCAGAACCATTTTTCATAACTATTTCTTAGGACTGTGATTGTTGAAAAGTATTGGGCAAGAAATGCTGCTTCAGCCCAAGCTTAAAGGAATTACTTCAGGAGAAAGCTGGGAATTAGAAAAGGGAAAGACAATCAGATTAATTGAGCCTCTGAACACACTGACCAGCAAAACAGACAGAAACAAAGAGAAGAATCCTTGGTTCACCAGGCAGCTGGGGTCCTGGAATCAAGCAAATAGCTTTCCACATAGGGCCCTGCTCCCCAAAAGAAACTCAAGATGGAACCCAAATACAGAGTTGTGTAATAACTGGACTCCTTAATGTCCCTTCACATGGAATGTAAAATGGAGATAAGCAGCATTTGAGGTAATTGCTTTCTGCCTAAATCAATTCTGTCTTTGGTTGCAACTGGATAATCTTGCCTTAAATTGCTGTCTAATGTATCCGTGGGTTGTTAAACAGCAAGTGCCTTTCATTTCATAGGAAATGATTTCTGACTTTATAAAGCAATCTTTGAGGGAAGTTTGTATTTCTTTTTATGCTTATGAAGTGCTTTGGGACAGAGGTCAGTACAAAATCCAGATTTATTACTACTATTAGCAATAGTAAAAGTGTTATGAAGCCATTTATTCTGTCTTTGTTACTAATAGCTGAAAAAAGCTGATTCTCCTGCATGGAATGGGAGCTCAGCCTCAGATTATAAACATCCATCTTCCCCCTGTGCACTAGCTCCCAGCTGCAGGTATGCAGAGAGGGGCCAGGGTTTTGGCGACTGAGCTCTAGGGCTCAGGCTTTCTACACTTGAAAGTCACTCCTCCCTAGGTGGGTGGAGCCACGAGATACAGATGTACAAATGGAATATCAGAATTATCCAATGCCCACCCCAAACTATCAGAAGCAGTTTGGCTTTACTGCTCAGATTTTTTTTCACATTTATTTTATTTGTCTTTACTAGAAAGATTTTAATGAAGTTGGCTATAGGCCTTTAACACAGACCAGAGCAGAAAGACAAAAAGTTATTTCACTGACTCTCTAGAAACTAGATTTTAAAAATTCTACTACTCAGAGCTTTTGAGTCTAGCCTGGTCACTAACCATGCACTGTAATATTGGTTTTTCTTATGCATCCTTTAGCTTAAATTCTTACCTTTCCCCCATGATTAAATGAATACTTTTCATTCAAATATGTGCCACTGAGGAGAAATGGATAAAGATACTGCCTTTATGAAGGTTGACTTCTAGCAGCCTTTAATTATTTAACTTGTTGAACTTGTTAAACTTGTTAATTCTGTTTATAGGACTGGAAGAGTTGTTTCAGTAAATATTAGCAAGCATTTTATATAAATCTCAGTCCATGAAGTCTTATAGCTCTTCACAGGAGTTATTAATGCTGAAAAACACACGTTTTTCTCAAAGTCCAGCTTGCACTAGCTACCTCAGCAAAATCACTCTCCCTTACTTGACACTGGAGTAAATGAGAGGAGGTATAGTGAGGCTGGAGGACTGATTGTTCAGAGAGAGTTTTTCTTCATAAGGGAGAAACCAGAATATGTTAAAGTGCTGATGAGAAGATTAAATAAACATAACATTCTGAGGAGAGAGGGGACAGCATGAATGGTTAATAGCATATGGTTCCTAAGAAGACGGAAGAGAGAGAGTGCAGAGTCCAAGTAGAGTTGAGAAGAGGAAGGCAAAGAGGCTTGCAGGAAAGGAGCCAGGAACTCCTGTCCCAGGCCTTCTGCTTTCTCTTTAAGAGAAGACAACTTGCTAAAAGGATGAAGGACATAAAAGGAAATTTAGACATCTCCTGCTGATACCAGACCTGGTAGAGCCAAGATCTACACTGAAGGCCATGAAGCTGTGCTCATGAATTTTTATGGAACCAACTTGCCAGGTGGTATAATTTCTACAGTCAGTGCTTGGGAGTCCCAGATACCAGCCCAGAAAAGACAAGAAGATGGGCTACTGATTTCCAGCAGTATTCAGGGTCAGGAATGTTCAGATGAGAAATGTCAACTTGCAGAAGTGTTAGAAGTGAATCTAAGTGAAATGGAAAAGCAAGGAACCCTTAGCTGCCTTGACCTTGTGAGTCTATCTCTGACCCCACCCTGCAAGGGAGGCCCTGGGACAGAAGGCTAAGACCAGAATTCCACAGTGAAGAACTCAAGAGACTTCTTCCATGTTTTAAAGCTCCATGTCCCTCCTGGTGGGGATAAGAGGGGGAAAAGGTCTATAGCTCAGCACACAGTAGGTGCTAAAAAAAATGATGACTGAATGAGTAACAAGTCTGCGATATTCTTTTTTAAAAAAGAAGAGTGGTTGCTCAGAATTTTTTCATCTATTATTTAGTTTGAGAAAGGGATTGTTTATATAGAAATATTTTACCTTTGGTGTAATATTTCCCAAAGGAATCATGCTTTTTTCCCTTTGCTGGTGAAAATAAAAGGAATGACGAAGAGAAAAAGGAACCAAAGGAAGAAACAAAGGAAGAAATGAAGGAAGGAAGGAGGGGAGAAGAAAGGAGAAAAGGAAAGAGGAAGTAAAGGTGAGAAGGGGAAGGGAGAAAGACAGGAAAATAAAGGAAAGGCTATTTCTACATGCTCTGAAACATGCCTAAGAAAATGACTGATAAATTGGTTAAATGCATTCTTAAGTAATTCCAAGAATTCAAACTGTCAGTATTCATTACGGGTTTGGATTCATTTTAAACTCCTGTAAAGCTCTTACTTTACTGCCCTGATTATGTCTCTTTATGGGCTCCATTTGTTCTGACAATACAGCTTTCGCCACATGGTAGCCTGTACTGTGTGTCAGCTTTGTTTTATGTGAATTTTAAAGATTTAGAGCCATAGAAGTTTGGTGAACAGAGAATGGTCTAAAAACTAAGGTGCATTAGATCATGTAAAGGGAAGTCATACTTTATTAATTATGTTTTGATATATTAACACATGGAGACTTTTTATCACCAGAGCAGCTCCTGTACTCTGGCCCTGTATTAGGTATAGAATATAAGAGATAATCAGACATTTACATACTTAACCATAATTCAGTACACTGCAATTTTAAAATATAAATGTGAGTATTTTTATTTTCCTGATTGCAAGGGCATTTTTTTCTTTGGTGTGCCTTCCTTAGGAATTATTCCGAGTTACAGTGATGAGCAAATCAAGGAAAGCATCTTAAGAAGACACAGGATGCTCATTTCAAATGGGTTATAACTGCAGAAAAAGAGTTGGCTCCACTGGATGTGTTTTTCCTTTCCTCCATCTTTAGAGCTGTGTCTAGATTCCTATGACATAAGAAACCTTGAAGGCTACAGTGATTTTTATGTCTTTTTACTTCTCCAACTCAAATTGAAAGGCAGCTGTGCAATAGCCAGGTGTTTCTGCATTTATATTTTTAATGTTAAGGTAAGAACATGGCTTTGATGAGAGCTACTAGAGTTTTACGATTTATTGTATTATAGTTTTTAGTTTATTCTAGCTAGGCAGAATGCCTTGGTGTTTGAGTGGTGAGTTTCATTGGTTCAAAATATCACTTTTATTTTTTTCTGGCTGTAAAAACAATACATGCCTGTGTTTTCACCTTTTCATTGACAATAACTATATCTACTCTGGAAAGAGAAACTAGTCATAGTGAGTGAGAGCAAAAACTCCAGAGTCAGGCAAAACCTTGGTTAAAAGTGTGTCCCTGTTGTTTATTAGACGGGTCACTTTAGACAAACAAACTTATCTTGCCAAACTTCTGCTTCTCTATCTGTAAAAGTGGGCCAAATAGACCTGTGTCTTGGGATTACTGTGAAGTCTCCATTAAAGCATGCAGCACAGGCAGAGCACCTGACGAGCAGGCAATACACTCCCTATCTTAGCAGGGCTGGGGAGGAGCTTAGAGGAGCTTTGCTCCTTCCCAGATTGAGGTGTCTAAAACAACTTGGCAGGTTTTCCCTCTTTGGCTTCTCCAAGTATCTCAGATTTTCAACTGAAATAGCAGGGATGTGTCTGTCTTCTTGATTCTGCAGCTTAAACCTGATGGGCTCCAGACATTAAGCCACCTCTTAGATATGAATGATCCTTAATTTGTTTTCCTACTTGTTGTTAAAAGCGCAAAATAAAATTAGCATTGACTAGGCTGTGCCTGCTTTCCAATGCCATGCTATGCTGTTGACTTCCATCTTGATTCGATACGTAGTTTCTGAAGTTTCCAATGTCATTAAAGAAAAGCTCTGCCCCGCATTCCAGCCCCACCAACCACTATCTTGACAAGACCACAGTACCTTGATATACAAAGTGTTTTTCAGTTTACAAAGCATTTTCATACTATTCTATCACAACAGCTCTGAGAGGTAGTGGGAATGGTTGTCATCAAAACCATGGAAGCCATGAGAAATCAAAGTCCTGGAACTGAACTGACTGATTCAGGGTACAAAAGCTAGTAACTGGCAGGGCCAGCCCAACCTCAAGGCCTCCAAAGTTACGTTTTCTAACTTCTCATTCACTCTCTCTCTCCTCTTGGACTTTAGTCTTAGGTTAACATCTTGGCCAGCAGTTCTAAAATGTGAGTTTGTTCAAGGACCATCTGAGAAGTCTGTGAAAATGCAGACACACAGGCCCTAGCCTCAGATATTCAGATACACTCATTCTGGGATGAGGCCTGAGAATATGCAGGTCTCACCAGATCCAGGGTGATTCTGATATGGAACCACACCTGGAGAAACTCAGAATTCTTAGCACTCTGTTATTCTCTAAGTGATGACACTACTCCTCTGAGAATGTTGTCTGAGAAGATCAGACTATTTTCTATAACTTGTTTCACATAGAGACAATATCAGTCAGCTTAGGCTAAATTGTGCAACAGTAACAAAAGATACCCAACACTAATGGCTTGCAAGTGCAAAGGCTGATTCACTGACTCACACTTATGTCCCTATGAATTGGCTACGAATATACTATATACCCCTTTTATTGGGGAGCCTAGGCTGAAGAACAGTCCCTATCTGGAACATCCAGGACATTCTGTCATGAAGGAGGGAAAAGAGATGGCAGAATCTCATGACAGCTCTTTAAGCTTTTGCTGGGAAGTGTCATGTGTTATTGCCACTTACATTTCACTGACCAAAGAAAATTAAATGCCCGAGCCTGCAGTCAAGGAGTCAGGAAGTAAACTTTTCCCTTAGAAATAGGCTGGGAGCTACTTCTAGTGATTACTTTCACAATCATAAAATGAATGAACCATAGGGACCTTACCTGAAGTCTTGAATAGGTCTAACTGTCTATTTTTCTTGGACTAATGAAGATTTCCCCTTTGAACTAATTATTTGCTGGCTAAGTTTAATATTTTGCCACCATAATATAGCCCCCATTCTTAATTTAATCATCCTTTTTAGGTATTGTGTTCTACCTTGTATTGTCTTATATATGAATGCTTTTGATTATTTAAACATCTAAGCATCTAAGCTCCAAATTCTAAAAATTTATAGCATGGTTAATATTTCTCCATGTTAAGAAACATACTTTAATATATTTAAAGACAACTCTGGGTCAACAGTGATCCTCTGCATCTTACAATGTTTATTTCTGCTTTTAGAGCATACTAGTGGCTGCTGGCCACAAACTTCAATCACAGGCAATTTTCCTCTCTCTGTTTAGCTCTGGTTCCCAGCCAGGACAAAGAATAATAACTTTGAAGCTTTTTCATTTTTGTAATAAACAGGCACTTCAATGCTGGTGTCCTGTTCATCATTAAAATCCATTTCATTTTTTTCCCTTCCCTGCATCCTTCAAGGCAGATGATGGTTGGTTCATGGTGGAGGTGAAGTATCTGTTTTGTTCCTGGGTCTACAAAGAATGAAGCTGGCAAAAGTAATCTTTCTTATTTTCTCTGCTGAGTAAATGGTTGTTGGATTATATATGACTCCAATACATCTATAGACAGGAGAATATAACTAGTATGGTTAAGACCTACAAGACATACCATTAAATGCACCTCACTTTAGAATAACTGATACAAAAAAAAAAAAAAGAAGGCTGCTGGCAGTGACTCTATATGAGTTTCCATGGTAAGCTATATTTATTCACAATTTGATTTTCTCTTCTTAGGGAATTGCAAATTTTATTTGAAACTGTAGCTTTAAACTAATAAACAACACATAATCTCTTTAAAAATCAAGGTAAAATAGAGTGAACTCTGAAATACAAATACTTATTCATTCTCCCTCTTGTTCTTTCTTCCCTCCTCTCTTTTCCTCTCCTTTAAAAACCTAGTAATATTCCCAATCATTTTATTAATGAGCTCTGATCCCTCCAATCCATAAAGGTACACTGAGTGTCTGTTGTGTATCAGGCCCTCTTCAGGGCACTGGGGACCGTGTGATGAACAAAATTCAGCTCCTGTCCTTGTGGAAATTACATTCTAATGAGTACATATGTCATTTTCTTTTTTCTATTCATAATACATACCTACTTATAATATATTTAACAAACTTTTAGTGAACATTTACTATGAGTCAGGTGTAGTTTGAAATGCTGGAGATAGAGGAGTGAATAAAACCAATAAAAATCCCTATATTCATGGAGCTTGCATTTAGTGAGGAGAAACTGATGATGAACAAATAAGTGAAGTACAAAATATGTCAGAGATATGTAACTGTTGTGGATAAAAGTAAATAAAGAAAGAAGAAATAAGGATTGATAGAGAGTGCACTTTAAGTAGGAAGCTTGAAATTGATGAGGAAGAGAGTGATGCAGGCACCTGAGCTAAGAACATTCCAGGAAGATGTAACAGCAGGTGCAAGAGCACTGAGGCAGGAGAGTGCCTAACATTTTCAAAGGGCAGCAAGAGAGTCCTGATAAAGGTAAGAATATACGTATATAGCACTGGCAACGTAAGCTGGCTTCTACTTGTGGAGTAGTGAATGTTGAGTCATCAACTGGAGTAATGCAGAAGTGGGCAGACAGCACAGGATTGTAGCTGAGAGGGTTTCACAAATCTTCTTATCAGTAAGATAAGATATCTAAAATAGATATCTGATTATAAGAAGATGATTAATAAAACGACAGCAGGAAAGATCTTCACAATCTGTCTCTGCCCAAATAGCACTCTTTAAAAAATATACATATAGCATCCAGATGTAGACTACAAAGTGAGTAAAAAACCTTTATCCATATTATTTCAAATGTTGAAAGTATTTAAGCTAAAGAAAAGGAAGCACTCTCTGGAAATAACCAACTTATGTGGTCAGTACTGAATAAAGTACAATGACTCGTCTCCTTTTTTTCCCCCTTTTTAACAAAAGCTATAATTCTCAAGGAGCTCTTTAATTTCCTAGGTGGCTTATTCCTAAATTTCTTTCTGTTTCTCTCCATCTATTGTAAAAGGACAGAAACAGTTCTCTGCACCAAAATCCTGAAGGAAAGTTGACTGCATAGCAAATGCTAAAAAAAAATCATAAATGTATATAGTATAAGATCATACATATAAATATAATTTCTGCCCCCAATAATTACTACACATGATTATTTCAGTGCTGGAATTCCACATCAGTGCTCTGTGTAGGTTTGTAATAAACACACAGTTTTCGTGGTGCCATCATTATTTGTGGTGGTGGTGGTGGTGGTAGGAACTCAAGTCTTTTATTAAATATGCTCCTTCATACTTTCTTCTTAAAAAGCCTACCACTATCAGGCCTTTTAGGACTGAGGACCAGAGGTATACAATTCCTATACTTTTATCAAAGTAACTAATAAAAATACCAGGAGACCACACAGCATTGTAAAAACAAAACAAAACAAACTTTGCCTTGAAAATGAACCAGAATTTGCTAGCGAACACTGACACTCAGAAACTGTTTAACCTTGGCACTTACTCAATCCCTCAGACCCTTTGAAAATGAGGAGAATCATTGTACCTGCCACAAAGAGCTATATAAAGGAAAACGTAGTATCACCTGTAAGATGCTCTGCACAGTCTCTGTGCTCAGTGAATGTTAGCTAACATTATGAATAAAGAACTTGGAGACGGTGGCTCATTTACACAAGGATCTGGACAAAAGCCATAAACGAGGGATATTATTTTTACATGCAACTTTCTCTGGGTCTGCTTAGTTTTTTGGGGGGTGTTTGTTTGTTTTGGTGGGGAGGGCTCTAGGGAGGGAGTCAGAAGGCAAGGGAAGCCTTCTGGGTTTCATGAACAGGACACTGAGTACTGTATTAATTTCACCTTGGGCTGGTGATCATCTGAGTCACACTTTCCCAGATTTGGTTTTGTCCTCCCAGTAGGAACACATTCCCACTTTGTGAAAATGAGATTTGCCCTTTGTTAATAAAATTCTACCTTATCTCAAATCAGAATTCTAAAGTGTATTAGTTTTAAAATGGTTAAATCATTTCTTCAGTAGTTTAACTTCTTTTATGCAGAGAGCATCCAAGAGGAGAATCGTTATTAAACACTCAAAAGAAAAAAAGTCTTTCTCAAAGCAGGACCGGCTGTTTAATAAATAATCCATTGAATTCTTGCAGCCCTTTCTCTCAGATAAAAAGCAACAGCAAGGCCTGTTAAAGAAACCCATCAAGGCAAAATCCACACCCAACAGAAAGTGTCTAATAGAGTGAGATGACAGCACAAAGGGCTGAAAGAAGCTCGTCTTTGTAGAGAGAACAAAGATGTCTCTGGCAATTAGAAGCACGTTTGTCAGTTTTAACTGTGCTCATGGGGAAGTCTGCGGAAACCGTAGTGTTTGGGTGCTGCTGGGGTGCCCTTGCTCCAAGACAGGTGGCAGGGCATGTTAGTGGAGGGAGAAAATAATGATCAGATGAGCCAGTGTGGTGTGGGACTACTTGAAATGAATTATAGCATAATTGTAGTCTCATGGTTTTATTACCCAGCTGTTCTAAAGTTTTATTTTCATCTATTCTATGGATATATACTTGCATGCTGATGTGGAGATAAGAGGCAATAGATGTAAAAGGCTAAAACAAATTCATCTCCCGGGGGCCTTTATTAATCTGGCAGCCGAGGCCCTTCAGATCTAGGACTGTTCTCCCATTTTAGAGTCTCTTGTCTCTACCTTCACATCTGCACCCTACGCTTTGGCCAGACCAACAAGTTTGTGGTCTCCACATAAGACAGGCCCTCTGAGTGTGAGCAGCTGTTTCTTCTCCAGGCCTGCCCTCCTCCCCACCCACAAGCATGCTGTCTTGCCAGGCACACTTCTGCCATCAGGAGGCCGTCCCTTATGTCTCCACACAGAGCTCCCTGTCCCTGTTTTGTCCCCATGGTACCCAGTGCCCCACTTTCCTCAGAGGTCAGAACCCCGCACAGCCCTTAACCATTTACTCGTGTCTACCCATGAGACTGAAGATAACAGTCACCTCCATGTGACGAGGTTCAGCATAACCCTGACACAGAGAGGCTCAATCAATATGTTAATGAGCTAATCAATCAATGGATATAAATCAATAAATTGATACAAATTAATGTATAAAATCTATCTCTATAAAATAATAGGCTGCTTTTGGTTTCTCTTTAGCCTTCCTCAAATTGGCATTTGCTCTAGAGCTTTCTGGAGGTAAAGATGTTGCAGGCTGTTGTCTGGGCAGTTAAGGACTTTTGATTCCACTTTCTTTTCCTATCCTCCTGGCAAACAACCAGACCAGGTTAGAGAAGCTGCTATCAGGAAGGGCTCTGTGACAGCGGGGCCAATGCCATCCCTCTCTTTCCTGAATAGGGTTGAAAAAACTAGTTTGTGAAATGGAACAAAATTCAACCTGGAGTAACTGAGTAGTCCCATTTCGTTCACTGAGAAAAAAAATGTGTATCCAAGTCTTCAATAGATTGATATAAATTATCAAATAAACAAAATAATAGGACTTTAGATATAGGATTGTTGAAATAACTTCAGGTCCAGAATAAAAATTCTTGAAAACTGAAGGATAAAGGCATTCACCTAAAGTCCTGTCTGACTCACCTGTAGCTCTCAAGCCGCAGCCAGCTTCTGAGAGCACACAGCAGCTGGTCAGCAGACGAGGCAGAGGTTAGAGGTCTGCTCAAAAGTATGCCAACAATGTGTCCTGAAACTTGGAAAGCCACAAACGGCTCTGATTAAGTAGAGGGACTCTTCAATACAATCCTCCCTCATTCCAGAGGAAAGTATTAGAAAAGGGGCCAAGGTTTAAAATGTTAGCTCTATGACCACCCTGTTTTTGAGTCCACCCAAGAAACTTGATGGTCTTCACATGAAAATATTTATTCAGTATCTGCTCCCAAGTGCAATCTCTGTGATGCCACTTCCACGTGGCTGCCCTCTGCCCAGCAGTGACTGTCAGTCTAGTAAGGGGAGACAGACAAGTGAACAAGCTAACACAGTAATGTGCCCTGGAAACCATTACAGAATGGGTTTAGGTTGCCATGGGGCCATTAAGAAAAACAGCTATTCCACCAGCACAGCCTAGAGGATGAGGAAAGAGTTCAAAGAGAGGCAGATACAGAATGAAAGTTTGAGAAATGATGATGGTTGCTATGGAGCAGGGCTGGGGTGGAAGGAGGGTGGGCTGAAGGGATGCCAGAGAACAAGGTTTGCTCTCCAGGAGAGTAGGTCTGGGGGACCCCCACAGTTACTGAGAGTAGAGCACTGAGTGTGTGGGGAGAGCACTAAGGAGTTGGGACAGGTAGGAGGCTGGGTGGATAGATGGACCTGATGATGAAGGCTCCCATGTGCCAGACCTAGCCTATAGGTGGTGACAGTCCCTTCAAAGGATCACAAAGGTGAGAGGGCCCAGAAGTGAAGCAATTTCTTTACTTGTTTATTCACATATGTTATCCATTGGCCCTCAGACTCTCCTTTATAATAAGAATTTGAGGTAAGCAAGCATTCATGGTAAGCACAAAAAGCTTTCTATATCTGTAACTCATTTCAGCCCACTTGCTCCTATCCTATCTAATCCACTTGACACCTATATGCTTTTAATTGTCTGAGATATCTTATTAGCTCAGAACCAAACCTGTCCCTTCCTGCATGATAGTATATTCCCCTAATTGGTCATGGAATATTAGAGAAGATTTATTCCCTTTCTTTTGCTCAAAGCCCAATCACACAACTTAAGGACTACTATGCTAAAATCTTGGCCTGATTTCCAAACCCTCACATTTCACCAAGTGAGCCCAGCTTTCTCCGTAATACACTCATAGTCATGCACCAGGCATTTTACCCCTCGATGCACCTGCAGGGGGATCACCTGGTCTCAGCCCAGACCTCCTGAGTGAAGACAAATGGGAAGTAGGACCTGGGACTCTGCATTACAACAAGGTCCCTAGGAGGTTTTTAATCTCACTGAGGTATGCAACCAACTAATCTAGACTTAGGCAAATTTACAGAAAAATACAGCCTCCTATTTCGAAGGTGACTGGATCCAATTCAAGCAAAAATGATTTAGACATTTTAGGGAGAAAGATGTTTATAGTTCCCCAAAATACAACGTTCTTAAGATGAAAACATATTACAGTAACTGCTATAAAGGCTTGTGTTGTTTTGCCAAATTAAATGATCCTTTGATGTCACACTTCTCCCCCTCTCACTACCCTCACGTCTGATGTTGAGGTTACTGACTTCACACCTCTTCTTTCTAACGTCAGTTTCCTTTGCCAGAAGCCTAACTTGAAAGTGCTGGGAAAATGTGTTGGTCTCAAGTCTCTCACAGCAAAAGTCACCCTTTCAGGAGGCCATTGTTAACTCAATCGGGCACCCTTGGCTTAACTAGTAGCCATTCAATAAGCATGGGTGGGCATGTAGGGGTGTTTGGAGCTGTGGGATCCTGGGAGGACAAAAATCTCAGATCTTGGCAGAATGGACGAGAGTTCACAGAGAAAGAGTAATGGGGGGAGGGTGCTGGGAGCTTGTGTAGAGGAGACCCCCTGGTCGGGGAGGGACTGAGAGTATTGACCTTAGGACAGAATGTGGCATAATGAGAGTTAACAGCAAATTTAATATTGTTCAGTATTCAAAGGAGTCTTTTTCTTTGTGGAGTGAAAACGAAGCTATTTCACTGAATATAAAAAATGGCAATATTTCTGACTGTCCCTGTGTATTTTTAGCTGTCGAGATGAGATGACTATCTTATAACCATAGTTAATGCATGATTTTCAATGGTTCAGATTTTCCATGTTGCAGACTTGGGTATGACATTTTGGGATCTCTTTGTGTTGAGGGAAGATAGAAGTATTTCTTTGTTAATGATTTAGAATAATTTTTATCTGAGTTCTAACAGATTTTGTTCTTTTTGAAGACCCTTTTCTCTTTCTAATATGACAAAGGAGGAGAAAAAAATAGGGCTGGAAGGCATTTAAAGCCATCTCATCCAGCCCCCTGCCCCATGTGGGAACCTATTTCCATCTGAGACACTTTGGATACTAATTTGTTTGGACACAAATGTCGTGACATTCAAACAGAACATCCAAGTCTGGGTTGCTCCAGACACTAGAGGTGCTAAAATGAGAACACCTGAAGTTTTGAGCCTAAAACATAAGTCAAGGCATAAAAATACTGGTTTATTAGTTTTAAGGAATTCATGCTCACTTCTAAGAATTGTGCTAAAATAGACCATTTCGTGCTCAGCCATCCAATGGACTGACACAGTTTGGTACTGCACCTTCACACTGGGCAATGCTGAGACTTCAGGAACAATTTTATTTTGCACTTCAACAAATATATCTGGAAGATTTTTAAAGGCATTTTGGAAGGAGCCAATTCATATTAGATGAAAGACACTCATATTCTGCTTGCAAGAGGATAAATTGGAAAAATTCATGAGATTATAAGCTTTGTGAGAATGGAGACCACATGCCTCATTCATATGATTTTTTTCTAGTACCTATTACTGCCTGAAAACTACAGGTGCTTTAAAGTATTTGTTAAATAAATAAATAAATAAATGGGAATTTGGCTGTAAGTCTGAATCAACCATTTCACTTTCAGAAAATTATTCTACAGAAATAAACATGGATGAGGTCAAAGACTTAGCTATGTAGATTCTCATCATAATATAGTTAGACATGTGCAAAAATGCAGAGGGGGTAAATTATGGTACATCTATGCAATGGAGTACTAATAAAGTTGTTAAAATAGTGTTACATGAAAATATCTGATGACAGGAAAAGATTAAATAGGTTGATAAACATAAAAGAAGATTACCAACCTTTAGTAACTACAGTATGTATCAAAATAACTATAGCATTTACCACAGGGTCTTGGAATTGGAAACAATTTGATCTCCTTATTTTTGTTTATTCTCTACCTTCTACCATGACTATGTATTATATCTATTTGTAACAATAAATGTTATTAAATATATAATACAGTTAAAAATTGTACCCCTCTACCTTTCACCTGAAAACTGCACAGTGATACGTGAAACTGATATCCCCACTGATTAAGCTATATCAGAGGTCATTAGTAAATTCCTTAGACATTACTAGTTTCTGTTTAGTTTAGTTTGGTTCAGAAAAAAATTCAAAGAAAGAGTATTAAAAAGGTACAAAGGGGCAGATGTTTTAATTCATTTTAAGAAATGGCATTTCTTGCTGGAGAAGGTGTAGAGAAAAGGTACCCTACCATACTGCTGGTGGGGATGCAGTTTGGTGCAGCCATTACTGAAAACAGTATGGAGATTCCTCAAAAGACTAAAAATAGACCTATCATATGATCTAGCAATCCCACTTCTGGGTATACATCTGGAGGAAACTCTAATTCGAAAAGATACATGCACTCCAACGCTCACAGCAGCACTATATACAACATCCAAGACATGGAAGCAACCTAAATGTCCATCGACAGATAACTGGATAAAGAAGCTGTGGTATATTTACAGAAGGGGATACTACTCAGCCATAAAAAAGAATAAAATAATGCCATTTGCAGCAACATGGATGGACCTGGAGAATATCATTCTAAATGAAGTAAGCCAGAAAGAGACAGAAAAATATCATATATCACTTACATGTGAGATCTGAAAAAAAAAGATAAACAAACTTATTTACAAAACAGAAACAGACTTACAGACATAGAAAACAAACTTATGGTTACCAGGAGGGGAGGGGGGTGGGAAGGGATAAATTGGGAGTTCTGGATTTTCAGGTACTAACTAATATACACAAAATAGATAAACAAGAAGTTTATACTCTATAGCATAGGGAGCTATATTCAATATCTTACAGTAACCTATGGTGAAAAAGAACATGAAAACGAATATATGTATGTTCCTGTATGACTGAAGTATTGTGCTGTACACCAGAAATTGACACAACATTGTAAACTGACTATACATATATATATATACATATATATACACACATAAAATTAAAACAAAGTGAAGCCAGAAAGAGAAAGAAAATTACTATATGATATCACTCATACTTGGAATCTAAAAAACAAAAAACAAACAAAAAAACACTATGAACTCACCTACAAAATGGAAGCAGACTGGCAGACATAGTAAACAATCTTATGGTTACCAGGGGAAGGAGGTAGGAAGGGATAAATTTGGGAGTTTGAGATTTACAAATGTTAGCCACTATATATAAAAACAGATTTTTTAAAAGTTTCTTCTGTTTAGCACAGGGAACTATGTTCAATATCTTATAACCTTTAATGTAAAAAATATGAAAACGAATATATGTATGTATATGCATGACTGGGACATTGTGCTGTACACCAGAAATTGACATGTTATAATTAACTTACTTCAATTTAAAATAAATAAATAGCATTTCTGAAGTCAACCAGAATTTCTGATGTCACTGGGAATCATAATAATAAACCAAAATTTAATCAAACAAAAGGAGGGTTAACTGTAATTCAGAACTCTGAGGAAGGGAAGACTCTACTTAACGTGGCATGTTCTAAGAGTACCCAATATGGTTGGCCAGGACATGAAGTCCCCACCCATGGAGTGATGCCTCTGGTGGGCAACATGGCTGCAAAGACCACTGCTCAAGCATCAAGTGACTATCAGGGAGAATACCTGTGCTCAAACCATGAAATGGAAGGATTAGCACCAATGGCCATCCTTTCTTATCAGATGACATCAAGCTCACTGTCTCAGTCAGCTCAAGCTACTATAATAAAACATCATATAGACTGGGTGGCTGAAACAACAAACACTTCTTTCTCACATTCTAGAGATTGAAAAGTCCAAGGTCAAGGAGCTGGTAGGTTCCGTTCCTGGTGAGGCACTCTTCCTACCTTGTAGATAGCCACCTTCTCCCTGTGTGCTCACAGCTTTTCCTCATCACATATGAGAAAGTTTTGGTGTCTCTTCCTCTTGCTGTGAAAGTACTAAGTACCCATAATGAGGGTTCCACTCTCATGACTTCATCTAAGCCCACTTACCTTTCAAAAGTCCCATCATCTAAGATCATCACATTGTGGATTAAGACTTCAACATATGAATTTGGGGGGACAAACATTCGGTCCATAGCACTCATCCACCTTTTTGCTACTTTCTAGTCAGCTCTAGTTGAAAAAATAACTCTGAAGAAGGGATGAATGAAGTTTGCACAATGGGTGCAGAACAAAATCTAGGATATGGAGCTGGCTGGTGCACAGCAGAGAGCAGGACCATGTGTTAGGAAGGAGGCCATCACCAGGTAAAAGTAGAAGGAGGTAGCGTTACTGAAGACCTTGAGGTGCCAAGCGTGGCATCTTTCATTATTTGTTCCAAACCTTACATCACTTCTATGAGCTGGAATTATGGTTGCTATGGTCCACATGTTACCCATGAGAAAAATAAGGCTGATACAGGTTAGGTCACATAACTAAGAAGTGATGAAATTGACTTTAGAACCTAGAGCTGGCTGGCTCCAAAGCCAGTGCTCTTTCCACTTAATAACAGAAATCACTGGAACTGAATTAATTTCTATGAAAGCAAGGATCTTTGTCTGTCTTGTTCACTGCTGTGTTCCAAGCATTTGGGACTAGCCACACAGTGAGTGTTCTGAAAGTGACGAATGACTGAGAAAGTGAATTAATCAAGACAAAACTACAACTGGCATGAAAACATCAAAAGTCTTATATCTTTCTTCTTGAGCCGAGTCTTTACAGACACTGCAGATTGAACCCATTAGAACTGGGTGGCTGTGTCTGGGTTTGCAAAGTGTTGAGAATGACAAAGCACACACATCTCAATATTGCTCACCAATATAATTAACTGCTAGAAGATGACTTGGCTAGAGAAGTATCATTCTGGTTGGAGGGATGAGTCCCGTCTGACAGTAATAGCATGCTCTCTCAGGCTCTTTTTCTCCTGAGGCTGCCCATTCAGATGCTCACCTGTCCTCACTGCAGCTGCCCATTGGGATTGGAGAGCTGCCAAACACAGCTGAGTCCAGGGCAAGCTGCCATCACTGATGCAGCTGACCTGATGTCTTCCTCTTTTGCAGCTGGCTTTACACTTTTTGTTTCAGCCCTGTCCTTGAATATGGTTCAAGTGAAGTGATTTAACATTTTAGTCCGCCCCCAATTCAGCACATTCCCAATTCAATGTAAAGGACGCCAAATAGTATTTATAGTCATCTCACATGGGCGGCTCCTCTGAGCAACTTCACTGGAAATCTTCCCCTGTGCAATTTCTATTAGAGACTTTACTTCAAACCCCACCCAATAACTGTAGAAAAGACCAGAACTGACTGAATTCTGATAGATGAGTTCTTCTATGTGTGTCTATGACAAGTCTAGACCTCTCCACCTGCATACATTTGCTTTGCGCCCCTAGGGTCAACACCAAGAGCAAATCTTCTTTACACCTGTGGGTGCCAAAACACAACTCAACTTTGTACAAAGCACTTGAACTCTGTAAGCTTCAACTCCCTACTCTGTAAATTAGGACAAACATAACCCTATGAAATTCTTGTGAGAATTAAATGAAATAATGCAGCGCCTGGAATTCTCTCATTGCAGGAACAGTCACCAAGATCCTGAGAGGACACATGGCTTCCTCTGTGGCACAGTAGTAGACAGCACCGCTGGAATTAGTACCCAAGTCTCCCAACTCTGTGTCCACCCGCCATCCTGTCACACTGCCCAATTTTAGACAAGAATTAGAGCGCATTTTATATTATATCCAGGCAATTTTCAGAAAAAAAGGCAATCCAGTATTTTTTAAAATAAATAATAAATATACAAATTATATTTAAAATATTTAGTTCTTTACTCTCAAGATGTTGAGACAGAGACCCCCCCCCCACATGTGCAGATTCAACCAATTGTGGATCCAAAAACTTTTTTTTATTCTAGGAAGTTCAAAAAAGCAAAACTTGAATTTGCCACACTCCAGCAACTATTCACATAGTATTTACATTTTATTTACAACTATTTACATAGCATTTACATTGTATTAGGTCTTTTAAGTAATCTAGAGTTGATTTAAAGTAAATGGGAGAATGTGCACAGGTTATATGCAAATATTATACCATTTTATATATGGGACTTGAGCATTCTCAGAATTTGGTATCTACCAGGAGTCCTAGAACTAATCGTCCACAGATATTAAAGGACAACTGTACTTCATTCCCCAAACTTACATCATTTTGTTAGTCATAATATCAACCTGGAGTATAATTATCATTTGTGTTATTCAAGAAAAGTAACTTGTCCTTAAATCAGAAAGTAAGTGTATAGAATATTTTTATTTTCCTACAGAAAACAAAATAAAACCAAAAGCCATAATTATTTTCAAAAATTCAAATAACTGATTCCCAAACTGATCTTGCATTGGGATAAACTTGTACTGCCAGATACTTCAATAATTATTTTGGTTCAGTCAAAATATTACTCTGATAGGCTCACAAGAAATGCTAACAGTTAATAACAAAAAGAATCCATTGTGGGCAATTCACTTTTACTGATGGTTAATTTCATTGCAAAATTCCCAAATGAAGTGTCAAGTTACTTGGCATATGAAATCATCAGGGAAATTCAAAGAACACAGGAACAGGATAAACATGAAAGTGGCTACCAAGAATGTCCATGAGTGGAGCTCTCAACACTGACCTGGACTTCGCAGCCAGCAAAGGAGCCCTCACTACCAAAGGCTAGTCTGTTAACATCATCAGCAAGTAGACAGTGCCTGGAGGTTAGAAATACCTGGATTTAATCACTGGCTGTGCCACTTACTAGCCCCATGACCTTGAGCAAATAAACATTCAAACGCCAATTTCCACACTTGTAACGGGGATAACGGTAGCCTTACAGGGATACTATGAGAGTTAGATGAGATAATATAAGATAAAACGTAGGGAGTTTGAAAGCATGTGGCAAGTGCTCATGAAATGCCATGTTTATTTATTTGATGGTTGGGCTTTTTTGTTTTGTTTAAATAGCTGGTAGTACCAGGCTTGTTACATATCCAGCTGGCATGTTCATGAAACACTGACCAATGGCCTCCAACCATCTTGTCCAGGTGGCTGGACAGGATGAACTTCCTGCTCCAGATTCCCATCAATGTTCACTGACTTTATGGAGTGTCCCCTCCAGTACGTGAAAGGCACTGTGGCACCAACTAGTTTCAATTTACTTTTGCTAGTAATTTATTAGCTCTAGGCCTGGGGTAAGTCTTTTAAACTCTCTGAATTTTGAATTTTCTCATCTGCAAAAATGAGGAAAGTCTCTGAGAGATGTTGTGAAGACTGATCGAAATAATACATGTAAAGAACCTAGAACAGTCATAACATGGTTAACTTTTGTCAAGCCCTCTTGAAATCTTTTGTTAGCACTGTGGTAAGAGTCGCACCTGCATTATTTCTTTAATGTTTTCAACCATCGAATGTCAAGCCTATTTTACAGGAGAGAAAATGAAAGCACAGAAAGGTTAATTTTCATGTGCAAGGTCAAATAGCTAAGAGGCATCAGAACTAGAAACTGAATCCATTCTGCCTCATTTCAAAGGCCAGTGCACCTTACCACCTCCTTATCCCTTCTCTCCTGGCTCCTTAGCTGATATAAGTCACAGTTCAATTCAGTGTCTAAAATAGTAGGTTCACTAGGTATTTCATTGATCCTCTGAATTCTGTCATCATTTTCATAAATGTCTTCATGCTACTACCAGTATTAATCTGCAGACCAGTGGAGTGTGTGCATCAGGACTTTCTCACTCTGAGTCTTGTCACAATATTAAGTATAAAAGATGCATCACTCCCTTAGTCTGCGTATGTGAAGTGCATCATCATCTTATTATATATCTAACAACTACTCTATTCTAGACATGCTGGGAAGTGACTTTCAGAGTCTCTGGAACTGCTTTCAAAATCAGCGTGGCACCAGGATGCACCCCCCTCCAACCACCACCACATACACAGTACAAGAACTAGGGACTGGTTGAACTCATTGAAAATGACACCTGCAGGAAGCAAATGCAATTTTACTGGAACTCTGGAAATCTGTTAAGCTTCCTCCATAAATTCTTCAGCATTTAGGATAAGTAACAACTCAAGATAGTAAAAAGGCAAGGTCTTCTTTCTACTAGGGAAAAATGTCATTATCTATCACTAGTGGAGAATGGAAGGGCTTAGACTACATGAAAGACATTCCCATGTTCTTAGTTTGTTTCAGTTTGGAGCCTAGCAGTGTCTGTTTTGACCACAGGAGTTTCCCCTCCTCCGCTCTATCCCCGCTGACAGGAAAAGGATGAAGTTCTTTGGAGAAATATTGTGCTGAAGTTTTCTTGATACATTAGGCTGAAATATCTTATTGAATCTTACATCTCCATCAAACCTGAATTAAAGTGTGAGGACTACCTGCTCACTACCTGATCCATCTTCCTGGGAATGGATAACATTTTTCTAGCCATTTCAAAATTCTTCTGTTTTGCTAGCAATCTAATTTAGAAGCAGTGCTTGAAAACAATCAGTAAGAATTGCGCCTTTGTGGTTCTGGGTCCAGCCACACAGCCATAGCTCACCGTGGCAGCTCAGCATCCAGCAAATGAAAGATTGTGGAAGTCTGGCCATTAATCCCCACAGGGCTTGCTTTTCCAAAAAATTCTAGTCCTGGCACTAATGCCTTGGTTCAAGATATGGCATGCAGCCAGGTGGAACAACCAGACAAATCCCTGCAGGATGGGAACATGTTATGTCCATTGATAAAATATTCCTCCCCATAAAGGTGGAGTGAAACATTAGCAAGTATAAGGTATAAATTTTATGTAACTTAACAAATATCCCATGACTGCCTACTAGCTCCACCCTACCTATTAGATGTGCCAGCACTTGAGAAAGTTACCCAACTTTGCGAAGCCCTCAGTTTCTCAACTATACAATGGAGATAATAAGAGTTCCTCATAAAGTTCTCAGGTGACTTAAATGAGACTATGTATATAAATTAATATACGTAAGTGCTTAGAATAATACCTGGTACGTGGTAAATACCATCTAAGTGACTTTTCATTAAATAAAATGCTTAGTATATACTACCTGGCAGATAAAAAGCACTCAATAAATTCTGGAGTTATTAATATCACTGTCGTCATCATCATCACTGTCTCAGGCACTGTGCTAGGCATAACGAGAAGAAACAAAGATTAAAAATATATAGTTCTTCCTTTAAAGGAGCTTCCCTTTACCAGGGGAGTAAAGTATGCTGCATGTGGGAATGCATCCTGCTGCTCAGTGATCTTGAGAGTAGAAGCAAACTATGATAGAACCTCCCTAATCCTGTCATACAAAAAAGTGTGATTAACTGTAATGCAATGATGGCACCCTTCAAATAACTAGACTTAGGAACTACTATATCTTTTATGTTCCATGGTGATAACAGAAGTGTAAAAAACAATGGACAAGTAATGGATTACTACAAAGATTAATTCTGACTGACATTATGAGGAGATACTTCAAGGAAGAGGGTCTTAGAAAGATGAAAAAATCAAAACATATTGTCATGCTGGGACTTCTTTTTCTAGCTATGATGTTGCTACTGGCCCTGAATTTCCACAGGCCCTCCCACTGAAAATAACTATAAAACTGGACAAATTGTAGGAAGCAATTATTTTCAGACACTAACTAACAAGCAGTGAAATTCTGTGATCCCTAAAAGAAAGAGAACTTATGGGTATCATGAGAGTGCTCAGGAACAATTTCATGACCATTGCACAGTGACCGAGGGTCCCAGCAGAGCTGATGAGCAACACACCACAGTCTAGGCATCTGGAACAACTGAAATCTGAACAGGAGAGTCCATACATAAGGGAACAGTGCGGATGGGTCCCTCAGAGGCCTGTCTGAAAGTTTCCCACAAGGCTTTAGCTGAAAACTGTGTTGTGATTATATAAGGTAGATAATATGAGACTTACTGGCTGCTTTAGAAGTGAAATCAGAAAAAAAAAAAAAAAAGAAGAAGATAACAGCAGTCAAACATGTTAGAGGACACTGGAAGTCAAATTTAGCCGACAAGTATAAAATTCATTAATACCTTATTAGCATCCCAGATATTCAGATGAGATACCAGAAGGCTGAGCCTAAACAGTAAAGACAGCATCCTAAAATAAAGCATATGCTAGTCCTACCCTACAAAAGTCTGACACCAAGACCTGCTAAGATCTGTAAGGAGAGAGAAAGTTTGGAGGCTGAGTCTCGCCAAGTTAGAGCAGCTAGAAAAACACCTCAGGCTTTTCACAGAACCACCCTAAATAAAGCATAAAATTAAGTCTACACAGGTTGAAGATGATCAACTGATGAGTGAACTGCCTAATAGAACAAGAATTAACACTCCTCAGGGATAACAAAAGATTCCAGAGTTGCTTGAACATATCATCACCAATACCCACTACACAATCAAAAATTACACCCGTGAGGCGGGGTGGAGGAGGAAGAATGGGAATAGGTGACCCCACCCAAGAAGTCATCAGTAAAACCAGCTTTAAATGATGAATTTAGCACACAAAAATGTTAAAACATGTGTGATAATATGTTTAACGAATTAAAGAAATACTGTCTTTTTTATTGAAGTACCGTTGATGAACAATATTTAGATGTTATAGGTGTACAATACAGTCATCCACAATTTTTAAAGGTTATACTTCACTTGTTGTTATTAGAAAATATTGGCAAAATTCCTTGTGTTGTAAAATAGATCCCTGTAGCTTATTTTATACATAATAGTTTGTACCTCTTAACTCCCTACCACTATATTGCCCCGACCGCCTTCCTTCTCCCCACTGGTAACCACTAATTTGTTCTCTATATCTGTGAGCCTGTTTCTGTTATTCTCATTAGTTGTATCACCAGTTTGTTGTATTCGTTAAATTCCATATATAAGTTATATCATACAGTATTTGTCTTACTCTGTCTGACTTCTTTCACTTAGCATAATAACCCCCAAGTCATCCATGTAGTTGCAAACAGCAAGGTTTCATTCTTTTTTATGGCTGAGTAGTATTCCATTGTGTGTGTGTCTGTGTGTGTGTGTGTGTGTGTGTGTGTGTGTGTATCTCCACATCTTCATTATCCATTCATCTGTTAATGGATACTTAGGTTACTTCCTATCTTGGCTATTGTGAACAATGCTGCTATGAACACTGGGGTGTATGTATCCTTCTGAATTACTGTTTTTCTTTTTTATTCTGATATATACCCATGAATGGAACTGCTGGGTCATATGGTAGCTCCATTTTCAGATTCTGAGAAACCTCGTACTGTTTTCCACAGTGACTGCAACAATTTACATTCCCATCAACAGTATATGAGGATTCTCTTTTTTCCATGTCCTTGCCAACATTTGTTATTTGTGTTCTTTTTGATGATAGCCATTCTGAGAGGTATGAAGTGATATTCACTGTGGTTTTAATTTGCATTTCCCTGATAATTAGCAATGTTAAGCATATTTTCATGCACCTATTGGCCATCTGCATGTCCTCTTTGGAGAAATAACTATTCAGGTCTTCTGACCATTTTTAAATTGGGTTGTTTTTGATGTTGAATTGTATAAGCTATTTATATATTTTGGATATTAACCCCTTAGAATCAAATCATTTGCAAGTATTTTCTCCCATTCAGTAGATTGTATTTTCATTGTGTGGATTGTTTCCTTTGGTGTACAAAAGCTTTTAAGTTTAATTAGGTCTCAGGTGTTTATTTTTGCTTTTATTTCCTTTGCTTTAGTAGATGGAGCAGAAAAAAAAAACTGCTACAATTCATGTCAAAGAGTGTTGTGCCTATGTTTTCTTCTAGGAGTCTTACGGTTTCCAGTCTTACATTTAGGTCTTTTAATCCATTTCAAGTTTATTTTTGCATATGGTGTTAGGAACATTCTAATTTCATTCTTTTACATGCAGCTGTCCAGTTTTCCCAAGAGACTCTCTTTTCTCCATTGCATATTCTTAACTCCTCTGTTGTACATTAACTGACCATAAGTGCATGGATTTACTTCTGGGCTCTCTATTCTGATTTCCACTTATCTATGTGTCTGTTTTTGTGCCAATACCATACTGTTTTGATTACTGTAGCTTTGTAGTACAGCTTGAAGTCAGGGAGTGTGATTGCTCCAGTTCTGTTTTTCTTTCTCAAGATTGTTCTCTATTGTGTTTCCATACAAATTTTAAGATTATTTGTTCTATCTCTGGGAGAAATGCCACTGGTATTTTGATAGGGACTGCAATGAATCTTCGGTAGGTTGCCTTGGGTAGTACTGCCATCTTAACAATATTCTTTCAACCCAAGAACATGGTATATATTTCCATCTGTTTGCATCGCCTTCAATTTCTTTCATCAGTATCTTACAGTTTTCCAAGTACAGGTCTTTTATTTCCTAAGGTAGCTTTATTTCTAGGTATTTTATTCTTTTTCATGTGATGGTAAATGGGTTTGTGTCCTTAATTTCTCCTTCTGATAGTTCATTATTAGTGTATAGAAATGTAACAGATTTCTGTATATTAATTTTGTATCCTTCAACTTTAACAAAATCACTGATGTGCTCTACCATTTTTCTGGGGGCATCTGTAGGATTTTCCACGTATATTATCATTTTATCTGCAAACAGTGACAGTTTTACTTCTTCCTTTCTAATTTGGATTCCTTTTATTTCTTTTTCATGTCTGATAGCTCTCGTTCGGACTTCCAATACTATGTTGAATAAAAATGGCAAGAGTATGAATCCCCGTTTGTATCTGATCTTAGAAATGCTTTCAGTTTTTCACAACTGAGTAGGATGTTCAGTATATATGGTCTTTATTAAGTTGAGGTATGTTCCCTCTATGCTCACATTCTGGAGAGTTTTTATCATAAAAAATGTTGAATTTTGTCAAAAGCTTTTCTGCACCTATTAAGGTGACCACAGGGTTTTTATTCTTTAATCTGTTAATGTGGTGATTGATTTGCAGAGACTAAAAAATCCTTGCATCCCTAGGCTAAATCCCACTGATCGTACATGATCCTTTTAAAGTAGCATTGGATTCAGTTTGCTAAAATTTTGTTGAGGATATTTGTATTTATGTTCCTCGGTGATATTGGTCTATAATATTTGTGTGTGACATCTCTGTTTTGTTTTGGTATCAGAGCGATGCTGGCCTCACAGAAAGAGTTTGGAAGCCTTCCCTCCTCTGCAATTTTTTGGAATAGTTTGAGAAGAACAGGTTAACTCTTCTCTAAACATTTGGTAGAAAAGCCATCTGGTCCTAGACTTTTGTTTATTGGAAGTTTTTGTATTACTGATTCAATTTCATTACTGGTAATTGTTCTGTTTAAATATTCTATTCTTTCCTGGTTCACTCTTGGGAGTGAACATTTCTAAGAATTTGTCCATTTTTTTCTAGGTTGTCCATTTTATTGGCTTATAGTTGTTTATAGTAGTCTCTTATGATCTTTTGTATTCTGTGGTATCAGTTGTAACTTCTTTTTCACTTCTGATTTTATTGATTTGGACCCTCTCTCTTTTTTTCTGGTTGAGTTTGGCTAAAGGTTTATCAATTTGGTTTATCTTTCAAAAGAACCAACTTTCAGTTTCATTAACCTTTTCCATTATTTTCTCAATTATTAAAATGTTCTATATTTTAATTGAGATGGTGGTTACATTGGTGGATTCACTTATTAAAACTTGTATACTGAAAATATACACATTTTATTGTGTGAAAAGCAACCTAAAACAATGATAAATAAATGTTTAAAAATTCATGTGGTATTAGGAGAGGGACAGCAGTGGCAAACTATCGGGTGGCGGGAAACATGTGGAGATAGCAGGACTTAATCTCCTCCTATGCCCTGTATACACTGCTTAAGTCTGTGAATCCAGTGACAGAAAATCAAACACAGCCTTGTACTCTCACTGACCCCACTGGGTAGTGAAGTGAGCAAATAATTAATACAATGAGGAAAAGACTCTAATCAAGATGGTGGAGCAGGAAGACGTGGAACTCACCTACCTCCATGAATGTATCAACTACACATCTACATGTGGAACAACTGTCATTGAAAACCAGAGACTAGCAAAAAAGCCTCCTGCACAACTAAGGTTTAAGAATGATCTATGTGGAATCAGATAGGAAGGGAAGAGAAGCTATCAGGTCTGGACTTGTGTCCCTGGGAGGGGACTCAGAGGAAAAAGGAGATTACACAGGTGGAAACCCTCCATGGGGAGTTAGCAATTCAAGCCACATATTCAGTGTCCCAAACCTGGGATCTGACAAAGGGAAGCCAGCCCCACTCGGCTCACTGGAGAGCTAGTGAGACTGAAAGGAGGGCTGTGGGAAGCCTGGGCCCCACTCAGGAAGAGTGCCCAAATGCTTGCTGGCTCCTGAAACAGGGCAGAGAGAGCAGACTGAAACTATGTGGGTGGCTGACTCATTTCCCATGACCATCCTGAGAAGCACCACAGCTCAAGGAGCATGAATGCCCCAGTGCCATGTGCCTCACATCACAGCTTCACACTAAAGTGAGGGCTGCCATGACCGATGAAAAAGCTTGGCCATGAAACACTGAGGTGGCTCAAATCTTAAGGAGTGTCTGAGCAGAGAGGGGACAGCCATTACCAGCAATTGCACAGGCAATGCATCAGAGGCTCTCTGGATCTCTCATGGCAGCCAGACCAACACAGCCTGCACCCTGACCCTCACAGAATACTCACACCAGCTCCTCTTGCTCCAGCACTGCTCCCCTCTGGGTGGAGGGTGCCGGTGCTGGGAGGGGGAAAAGCAAACAATTAAAGGTAAGTAAGCCAGCTCAGACTCGACCTTAAGAGCTTCTGCTCTAGCAAATTGGGACCTGACCCCACCCTAAATAAGGCAGTGATAGCCACTGAGCAGAGGGGAAGCCCTGCCTCACATTTAGCTCCAGCCCTACCCTCTCTGTCTCTAGCCTTACCACCTACCACAGTGAGAACTGTCGACACACCCAGAGGAAAGATGTGACTTATCTACAAATCAAATCCAACTCTCCCACCAAAGTCACTGAAAACACACAGACGATACAGGGATGCTCTCACTTAAGGACATCCTTTCAAGAACTGCCATAGGTAACGATTTCATGTAATTTTAATAGAGGCAGAGAAAAATAAGCAAAATGGGAAGACAGAGGAATTCATCTCAACTGAAAGAGAAAGAGAAAACCCCTGAAAAAACAATGAATGAAACTGAAATAAACAATTTACCAGATAAAGAATTCAAACTATTAGCTAGAAGAATGCTAAATAAATTAGGGGAAATAATAGATGAATAAAGTGAGAATTTAAACAAGGAACTAGAAAACAAAAAAGAATCAGAAATACCTGAAGAATACAATATCTGAAATAAAACACACTAGAAGGCCAACAGCAAACTAGGTGATACAGAAGAATGTATAAGTGATGAATAAGGGAGATGACCCAACCATAACAGCAAAAATAAATACAAATTTAAAAATGAGAACAGTTTAAAGGATCTTTGGAATAACATCAAGCGTAACAACATTCACATTATAAGGGTCCCAGAAGGAGAGGAGAGAGAGAAAGGGGTCAAAATGTATTTAATGGAATGACTGCTAAAAAAAAACATTCCAATCCTGAAGAGGGAAACAGATATACAGGAAAAGGAAGCACAGAGGGTCCCAAACAAGATAAACCCAAGCACACCCACACACTAGGACGTATCATAATCAAAATGGCAAAATTTAAAGACAAAGAGAATTCTAGAGTCATAAACAAGGGAACCCCCCCCATAAGGCTATCAGCTGATTTTTTTTCTGTAGAAACTTTGCATTCTTCTGAAGAGAATGACACGATATATTTAAAGTGATGAAGAGGTAAAACCTGCAACCTAGAATACTCTACTCAGAAGATTGTTATTTAGAATTGAAGGAGAGAGAAAGAAATTCTCAGACAAGCAAAAAATAAGAGTCCATCAATACTAAGCCTATGCTAAAAGAAATATTAAATGGTCTTTTCTAAGTGGAAAAGAAAAGGCTATAACAAGAAGTATGTATCTATAAAAAAAAGTGAAAATCCCACTAGTAAATATATCATAAAGGCTGAGGCCCAACCACTTAAATAGCTAGTATGAAGATTAAAAGACCAAAAATTGTAAATATCACGTACAACTATAAACACCTCTCAGTCCACCTAGATCCAACCCCAACAGCACTTCATCCATGAAGGCTTTCTGATAACCCAGAGCAGAGTTAGACACTCCATCTTCCGTGCTCATACAATTCCTGTAAGTCATGGAGATGGTGGCACTGTAGCTTAAAGAATGGGGAGTATGCTGGAAGAAGTATGTATACGAAATATACACAGGGGCCAGTCCCAGTGTGCAGTCTGGGAGAAGTGAATACAGTCACTCAGTTATTCACTCACTCAGCACGTATTACTGAACTGTGACTAGGTGTCAGGTTCAATGCTCAGTGTTGAGAATTCAATTGCTAGCCTTATTGGCCTGGTCCTGACTTACACAGAGAGGCAGGCTAGTGACCCAGCGCTGGTCCCTCTCACAGAAACACACTTGCTTTCAGAAAACACTGATATGCTTCCTGCACTGACAACTGCAACATCTGTGTCATCTTGACCTGCTGGTTGAATCTCAGGGAAAGAATTGGGATTTAAGAGCAGATTAGTAGCCAAACCCTACAGGATTTGCGTACAGCAGAGAGAACCACAATCTCTATCCTATTTTTATATATAAATAAGGCTTTTTCTTTTCTGTTCTTGCTAAAAGACAGATAGGAATCTTCTTAGAAATCGTTTATCTCTGGACCCAGTAGGATATATTTTTCTGGATTTCTTTCCATTTATTTTTCCACAGAAAGAAACATTTGTTTATAGAAGAAAAGAGAATCTCCTGATAAGTTATATATCCCCTGGAAATACTCATGAGCTGGGTTATTTTGATCAAGTAGAATGTCATGGTATTTATCAAAGAGAAAAAAGATTGTTTGGATGTGGCTTCTCTTTAAGAAAACACAGAGAATAGACAGAAAATGCAGAGAAGGGATTTCAGATATTCATGTCATTTTCTAGGACTGCAGTCCCCCAAATTTGAGTGGCTCTGACTTCAGTGTGATTTTCTAATAGCTGTTTTTAGCCCCCTGCTTAATGAGTTATATGGCTTATTAATCTTCAATAACTGAAGTAAATGTATTTTCTGGTGAGGAATATGGTGATGCTCTTTGGAATAATGGGTGATTCTCTGGAGAGACAGAAAATAGTCAGAGGATCCGAGGCTGAGGGTCTAGGAGCCCAGAAGCTGACCCTGCCAACATGGTGGAAGATGGGAACAGGAGGGAAGTGGTAAGAGCTCACCAACCAGAGCCAGGTAATGGGCCAGGCTCAGGTTGGAGAGGAAACCATAGGGAGACTCTCTTCCTTTATTCATCCAACAAACACATTCTGAGAGGTCCTGGAGACCACTGGTCCTAATGGGAAACAATCGAGCTCCCTGCCTCATGCAGGAGACAGACAAGGACACTGAGATCTCTAATGTGCTAAGACTACTAGAGAACTGAGGGGTGGGACGGGTGCAGTGAATGAAAGAAGGAAGAAAGAATACTTGAATGAGCCTCAAGGGGCAGGTGGAATTGAGCCAGATGAGCAGAGCACAAGACATTCCAGAGAGAGAGGAAGCAGCACGCATGTGCAGAAACGTGGGTTGTGAATTGTTCACACTGCAAACTGCAGGTCACTCTGCCTGGCAAGGGTAGTGAGGGCTTAAGGAGTACAGGTGACAGAGGGGCCTGATGTTATCACCTTTATCAGGAAAAACCAACAATCCACCCTAGAGGCTTTTTGGATGAACCCAGGCAAGCTACTCCACCTCTCTGGGCCTCAGTTTCTCATCTGTAACATGAGGATGATAGTAGCACCCACCTCACAGAGTTGTGAATGCACAGTAATCAGCACAATACTCACAGTCCTGCCCTCAAAGTCTTTACATCCTAGTAACACAATCAGTCTGCTCAGCCAAAGAATACCATAAGTCCTGAAAACATCATAAATGCTCTCTTAAAAAAAAAAAAAAAAACTCTTTGTCATCATCATCACTATTATCACCTTTTGCCTTTTCTCAAGACAGAATGTTCTTCTCATCAATCTGCATTTTCTGGGGACTCAAAACCCTCTGTAAAAGCAATTAGATAATTAATTCTAGCTTTCCTAAATCATGCCCCAGTGTGAAGGTACTGCCTTATGTAACTATTCAGTGATAATCAGAAAGCATTTATTTCCCCTTTAATTGGTAAATTAAAGACATCCCATGGGGAGAGACATGAATGACACTGAGAGTAAAATTATTTTATATAAGGAAACCAACCTCTATAAATTAACAAGGAAATTTAATGGACTAGAAAGAACTTCCTATGTTTCCTGAGTTTTAAGGAAACAGTCCATCCATCTGATACTAACCAAAGTCATAAAAAAAATTAGCAAACCAAATCCAGCACTAAGTTTAAAGAATGAAAACTGATGTCAGTGCCAAAATGGTTCCATATTAGGAAATGTATTAATATAGTTAAGTACATCAACATATGGAGAGATAAGAGGGAATGACTGTTTTGATAATGCAGGAGCAGTTACTGTGGAGCAGTTAAAACAGAAGCTCGGACTGCAGTGGGTCCAAGAGCAAATGAGATGATGAAGTGGAGACAACAGTTACAGGAGAGTCTTTCCAGGCTTGGTAGGAATAAGCACAGGAAGAAGAGAGATGGGGCGGTAACTTAAGACAAGGCCACAGGAACAAAGGATAGTGTGTGTGTGTGTGTGTGTGTGTGTGTGTGTGTGTGTGTGTGTGTGTGTGTGTGTGTGTGTCTTTTAAGATGTCAAATACTGGAACACTTTTATAGCCTACAAGAAAGAAATTCACGTAGGGGGAACATGTAAATGTTACGAAAGGAAAGAAACAGAGGTGAACTATGCAACTATCAGTGAGCTGCATACATGGTTAAGAGCTCAGACTCTGGAGCTAGACTGATGGGTGGGAATCCTGTCTCCATCATTTACTAGCTGTGTGACCTTGCACAAGTTACCTCACCTCTCTGTACCTCACTTATAAAGTGACAATGTTAACAGTGCCTTCTTCATAGAGTTGCTATAAGAATTAAATAAATTTATATTTATAAAATGCTTAGAACAGTGTCTGATGTCGTGTTAAGTAAGATACATAAAATTAATGTCTTCTACTAAGTATAGAATGCTTAGCCCTACTAATTATAATACTAAATACTAAATATAGAATAGATTTTAAACATCTATATTTTATGTATTACTTCTTTCTAAGTGGGTATGTAAAGAAGCATGGAAACAAGTAATTCAGAGACAATTAGAGAAACAGATGAGACCAAGAGTCGCTGATGTCACCTATACTCACCATCAAAAAGATGGTTTCACTGAAGATAAGGATCAGCCAGAAATCCCAAAATTCCATTTCATCTCAGGATGACCTTGCTGTTCTAACAAAATAATGAAGAAATAGAAGGGAGGGACGAGGAGCAGCAAACTAGAATAGGGCCCAGATGAGGAGAGGGTCCAGGGGAACAGGGTTCAAGACAGAACTGCATGCCATGTTCTATATACTTCAGTACAACTTGAACCTATTACAATGCAAATGTATTCACGTAATATTTAGGTACTTAAAAAATTTGAAGTGTAAGATGTTACCATCAGGGGAACTGAGTAAAAAGGTACATGGGATCTTCCTGTATTATTACGTACAACTGCATGTGAATCCATATGTATCTCAAGAGAAATTTCAATTACAAAAAATAATACAGAAGAATGTGCTTGAAATTTAATGCTACATTGTCTCCCTCACTCTGATTCCAGCCACCACTGCAGAGAGGGGCAGATCAACATGCATTTTATAGACAGAAATGAAAACTATGACAAAAGGCACATTTCTTTCTGCACACGCAGTGGTGCACAAGGGGAAAGGCTGGTGGACAGTCCCTCAAGGGCCTGTCAGAGTATCCTTTGCTTTAGTCTCTGCCACGCTCCATGATTTTTCCTCAGTTTCACAACTCATAATCTTGGTGTTGTCAGCATGCTAAGAATTGAACCAAGACATGCAAAAAACCCACACTGCAAGGACAGCCTTGTAGCTCAGAACACCAGTTTTGTTAAAAGGCAGCCTTGGGTTCAAATCTCTCTGCTGTCACTAACTGTGCCGCTTTGGGCAATTTTCTTAACCTCTCTGGGCCTTTGTTTCTTCATCTATAATAATTAGATTATAACAGTACCACCTTACTTGAAAGATGAAATGCCATGGAGATTTCATGATAAACACAGTGGACTGAACAAGACCATTGACGGCTACCTCCATCCAAAACTTAAAAAAAAAAAAAAAGTTAAGGAATAAAAAAAAAATATGACATGCAAGGCGAAAAGGAACAGAGAGTAGACAAAAGGGGAGAGAGAGAGATCAACAGTTATTTTTAATATATAGAACATTGTTGAAGAAAAGTAACAAACTTTAGGACAGAGATTGGACAGAGAAAGCTGAAAGCTAAAAGCATCTAGCCATCCTTCCTTGTGAAATCAAAGTGTAAATATAAAAGAACTAGAAGGAATTTTAGCAATCAAAGTTCTCTTCTTAAAAATGTGGAAGTAAGACCTAAAGAAGGACAGCCATTTGCCCACAGAGACAGGACACTCACAGTGTCAGAGCCGAGATTAGATCCACTTTTTGACTCAAATCCTAATGCTTTGCCACCAGGCATTTCTTCTTCCTTGATTTGATATCGGAGTGGGAATGTCAAACATGCTGACTGAGGTCAGGATTTTCTATCTTTCTGTCTGTGACCTTAGGGACCAGAAGGAGGAAATGAGGGTCACTGAGATGGGAAGGAAGAGGTCTTGTAACTGGGAGAGGCACTGGGGTGACTTCTACGGCCAAACAGAATTTTCAGTTTTAGCTGCTTGATTTTTCCAGAAAGTATCTGCTAAGGCAGAGAAGCACTGCGGAAGACATCTACACAAAGGAGGCTGCTCTTGATGTTTTGAAACTAGCGAAGGTTCAGAATTAATTTGCTGCTTCTCTGGTCCCAGGTGACAAGCACTGCTGGAAGCCTGAATGAAGTTCAGCAAATTAATCTCGCATATTTTATGGGTCCTGAATGCTGGATACACAGCATTCCTGATGTTGATTACTGTCTCAGTCAGTGCAGGGGGGATTTGTTTTATAATGATTTCAATTACAGATAACTATTGTACCCGGAATTAAACATCAGCTACTTGTATACCAGAATGTGATATTACACTGGCAGCAGAAGGTTAAGGGCTGCCTAGAACATGGTTTTATTTTAAAGCTGGTAATAAAACAGCTCTGGTTCTAGAGAAAGAAGTTCTGTTCCTCCCACGTTTTGTGTGCGTTCCTGTTGGTCGTGTCCCTGCTTTGGATTTGGAATCACGCAGAAATGACAACACTACTGCCTATGTCCCTCTCTCATTTTCTATCGGGAATAACCAGCATTTCAATGTTGCTATTTGGTATGCAAAGTTGAGCAGAGAGGGATGACCCAACAGCCCTGACACCCTCAAGTTGAGTTCCCAGCACTGTAGAACCAGTTCCTGGCTTCTGGCAAGTGACCGGGGAGGATGCCTAAGTGTGAGGCCCAGAAACACCAGGGGGCACTGCAGGGAGACAAAGGGCCATCAGGCATCCAGGCTGCCTGAGGAAAGAAGGCTTTTCACTTTGTCACACTTGGGCACCTGAAAGCTAGTTCTCCTCTACAGAAGCCATCAGTCTGTGTGTGTGTAGCCAAGGGCAGTGCTCCAAGCATCTCAATTTGTGAGAGACCAGTATGTCCAGCAAGTGACAGCCCCATTGTGGAGGCCTAGAGCGACACTGCTGGAAAGGAACTGGTGCTAGCTAAGCCTGACCTCTCATTCCACCGGGGGGAACTTAAGTCCAGAGGAGGGCTCCCTCCTGCAGGTCACAGGGAACTGGAGTCTCATCTGAGACTAGAATCAGACCTTGATCTTCTCGGTTCAGTGATTAAGTTTAGAAACCCATTATTTCTATTTTCTTACTCGTTTCTCACATCAGTGTCTGAAAAGGCAAAATGTTTCTGACTTGTTCATACAATCACACCCTCTAGCTCTGACAGTTTCCACAAAATTCCATCTTGAATAATGCCACACTATTGGGTTCTCTTTTCTGTTTGACAGACCTGGTGGTCAGCCCTGCAGCTGCCCTACCCGACGCTCGACGGTGCGCAGTGAAGCTGAGCAGCAGAGAGGCAGCCCCGCACCTCCAGGACGTGCACGTCTGGGGGACACGCTCACCTCCCCTCATGGACACGGGCCTGGGTTTGACCCTGTGCACAGCAGTCCTAGCCTCTCTCGGCCTTTGTCTTTCTGTTCCAGAGCACTCACTGTTTCCCATTCTACGGCCCTGACATGAATTTCTCTCACTGTAACTTAAATTTTTATTTTTATGAAGAGAAACAAAGTATTGTTGGTATTTGTGGGGGTTCCCATAGATACCACCAAGGCCACATTCTCACCGGCTTGTGACTACAAAACAAAGTTACTTTTTATTTTAAATACTCAAATTATTACAGCCTAAGCCCCACCTAATATAAGTCCCTCTAGCAAACACCCAGCAATTTCTACAAGCTCTTCCTCTAAAACCTGATGGTCTGGCCAGACATAGCTGCCTCTTCCTCCCGGTCTCTGCCAGTGATCACCACATCACCCCAGCTTCAGAGATAGAGCATCATGCTTTCTAACTTCCCACTGCACAGCTGTGATGTTAACAAGGCAGTGCAGATTCACAGAAGCGTAACTTCTTCCTGAAAGGTAACTACGTTCTTCTGGAGCTGGCCATTAAGGCCCATGGGCTCTATCTCACTCAGGATGCTATGGCAACCAGTCCATGCCTACCTCCTAGCCCGTCCTAGATGATGGGGCCCAACTCCCTGCCCTCAGTGCCAACCTCCAAGCATCTTCACACCCATGGTCTCCCCAGTGCTCTCTTCACTCCTGGCTCCTAATTAAAGAAGTCCTTCCACACTCCCATTAGCACCAGTGTCTTTCCTGCTCTAGAATTAACTTCCCAGGTTGACAATGGAAACCTCAACTTCCTCAGGAGGAAACCCACAGCCCTGGAAAAGAAAGTCAAAATAGTCAATGATAAATTTAGCAACATGTGGCCTTTTACTATATTAAATAACAGTATGAGACATACCAATGGTCCCATCTGTCCTGCTCAAGCCTGATACTAGTTCTCTTCATCATCTTTCCTCACCAGAAAGAGATGAGTTGAAGCCTGTGCCCCCTCCCGGCTTGTCTGGTTCAAGCTGCTGTTATTCTGTGAGCAGACACTGGAGTGAGAAGACTGTTTTCCAGGAACAGGCACATGTAGGCCAAATCCAGAGAAAGAAAACAGGTCCCTACCTTGGCAGGGAGAAGATACACACTGTCAGTCGCCTTTTCAGAACACAACGTTTCCAATCTCAGCCTGCAGCACCTCCCTTTTGCTCTCTGCTGCATGTGGGGCTTCCCCAAGGAAAATGAGGGGTGATCATTGCCCTCCACCTGCATGAATGAGAAAGCCCCACCAAAGAGACAGTCCTCCAAGAAAGTTAGAAGTTTAATTGCAAAGACAAACTGCAGCATTCATCCAGAAATGGTAAAACTGCCTTCAGTTCTGAAAATGGTAGAATTTCTAGGTTCTTAAAAAAGTTTAGTGTCTGTCAGACTTCCTGCTGCCTTCCGATGACACTCTCAATGCTGTCACACAGAGATCCCAACACAGATGTGTCCAGGCTCTTTAATCCACAAGCAGTTACTGAAAATGTAGCTATGTGCAAAAAAAAAATTTTTTTAATGAGGTCACAAGATGGCAGGGACACAGCAGGAAGTGAAGTTTTTGGTAAATTGAAGCCTTTAAGGAAAAATAGTGTAATAAATATGATGGCCCAACTTGGCACATACATTCCATGACAATGCTTCATGTTTTTTCCCATATGATAGATGGTCACTAAACTTACTGTGGTAATCATTTTGTGATGTATGTAAGTCAAGTATTATGATGTACACCTTAAACTTACACAGATTTGTATGTCAATTATATCTCAATAAAACTGGAAGGAAAAAAGAGAAAGATCAAGATTCAATGATGCTACAAATGTTAGGAAGATGTTCATGTAGTTTAGAGACATAGGAGATTCAAATCTCACCATCAGGACCACACAAACCCATGATGTGGGCCAAGAACCATCCTGTGGGCTCCACTTCTACTTACCCTGGGTACCAGTACAGCTCCCGGGCAGTGCCACAGAGATAGACATAGCTGTGTCCTTTGAGGACCCCAATGCTTTGTCCATTTCTAAGTGGATGCTGCCCTCTGAGTTTCCTGGGGTGTTCAAATTGGTACAGGGGTTAGGAAGTCAGCAAGACTCTGCATGCTCTCAGAGGGGTCCAGAAACAATGCTCCTTGGTCACCTCCTTTAGACACACCTCCACCTCCCCACTCACCAAAGAACTTAGTCATACATCAAACAGAGACCTGAGCTGAGAGATAAACAAGGGAAGAAGAGCTTCACTTCTCAAGTTTGCCCTGCCTGGTTCCTTCTGCCTTGAGAATGAGTTCTCTCCAAGAGGCTCCTCAGCCCCTCGTGAAGAGAGAATTTTGGCCAGTTCCCTTACTGACCTAGCAGACACGCCAATGTGAGTCTGATGCCCAGTGGACATTTTGCTCCCACACTCCACAGACACATCTCAAATATGGTGCACCAGCGTGGGGGACGGAGCTTCTGTGTTTGCCCTTTGTAGTCATTTGAAAGGCATCATGCTCACAGATCTCCCACCTTTGGTGTCAGTGCCCATTTCTATCTCAGAACATGACATATGCCAGCTGAAGGGACTGTTCTTTAATGGAGAAGCCCAGAGCAGTTGGAAGAGGGATGGCTAACTGCTGGGATGCTCCTTCTGCCAACAGTTAAGAATGCTTTCCTCGGGATCCTTTAAAGTGTATTGGGGAAGAGGGGATGGTCATTCTTCCCTTCTTCTTTTCCACTGATTCCCTGTGGGCCACTACTTACTCTGGTGGGTGCCTCAGGAAGTGGTTAAGTGATACCCCACATATCACGAACCCAGCACAGTGAGTTCCTAACAAGCCCTGACCCTAGCATGCCCAAGCTCCGACATGTCCATTAATTCAAAGACCTCTTGCATTTCTTAAGCCCCACCGATACCTTATCATATACAATCCCAGCCTCAGGAAAATGAGAATATAAAAAACACCACAGACAAAACTTCACAAACATATATAAACATCAGGAAGACATCTTCAAGAGAAGCAACCACCAGTGTAGCCAGAATGTTGTTCTTCGCTCTAGAAGTGGCCACTGTCCTAGGTGTGTGGTTCCAGGCCCAGCTTCATCCATTTCCTTGATGAATTTAACTTTGCCCTTTCATTTATGAATCTGGTTGCCCTTCAACTCCTCCCTGGGTTGATAAGGAAATGAGTTGATGAGGTATAATCTTTCAATTAAAAAAGTACATATGGGAACATATGCTGGCTCTATAAATCAACAATCTCCAACGTGACCATTAAATGATTATTTCCTATTTTTCTCCAAGTCCATGAGGAAGCTACCCACAGGAGTGATAGGGTGTGAGGCTGGAAATCAGACCTGAGGCAAAGCAAACACTCTCTTCCTTTGCCTTTCTTGCCAATGTCACTAAACTTATTGATGGCATAATTGGAAGGTTTGGCTTTGAGCCAAGGGTTGCCTTCTGAATGAGGGGCAGGGGGTGGAGGAGTCATAAAATGTTAATTGCAAAATGCAAGCTCAGGGCCACCTGCCCCAGGCTCCTCTGTCACATCATTCATTGCAGCTGATGAGGCTTCCCTTGTAGACCCCCAGAAGAGGAATGATAAACGCTGACCTCCCCCGGTGCCAGCAGTTCCTGACTACATAATTAACATTTATAATATGGGCCTGAAGTTATTTCCAAGGCTCTGGAAACTCCATTTCCCAGACTGAGAAAATGGGTGTACAATGAAACAGTGGCCAGGACCACGAAGCCAACAGTTCCACAAGGCAGAGATCCCATCCATCACTGCTGAACCCCTACCCCAAGGCTCAGCCCCTGGCACTGAGTGGAAGCACAGTAATTATCTGAGACCCTGCCCGGACTGTTGCCTTTGTTTCTGCCCCTCCAATATCAGATACATGCAGAAAAACACAGACACTGAAACCGCACACAGAGGCAAACACAAACATGCACACTCACATACAGACAGACACATATATAGACCTATGTCTCTTAATAAACAAGGCTTGGGGCTAGAATTACCATTATTTCTTTCATCAGTTTGACATTCCCCTTTGCTGGTGAAAATAAAGCAATTTATACCAGTAGGGCCCTGCTTTGGTTCATTAAATTTCTTAGTAGCATTTGAAGAGTCACTAAGGGTTTTTCTAAGCCAATGTCTTCATTTTTAAGGTGGGAGAACTGAGGCCCAGATTGGGTGGGAAATTGCTTAAGTGAATTCGAGATGGTCCCGAAAGAATCTGGTCCTTTGTTTTCTAAGCTAACCAGTCCTGAGTTCCCTCTGGGGATGACTTTCAGCCATCACCCCCATGGAGATTAACCTGATAACAATAGGGGCTGGCATTTATTGAATGTCCCCCTCCTGCCAGGCATGGAAATAGGCCTTTCGCAAACATTATCTCTAATCTCACTGTCAATACTGCAAGGTACATAATATCATCTGCAACTGAGAACTGAAGAAATCAAAGTTTAGGAGGCAAAATATTCAAGTCAACCACTGAAACTGACAGTATTCGACATTTGGCTGATAAAAGTGGCAAATTAATAACTTCCCCAGGCCTCAGAGCAGGTAAGCGGTCCAGCCAGGCCGTGCCACGAGAGCCCCTTCCCCTCTGCTGCAGCCTCACTGGATGCATGGCCCGGGCTCCTGGGAGCTGGGCCTGCTCCCACTGCGTGCTGATCACGGCCTTCTCCAAGGCTCAGAGGAACCTCGGGCCTGTTGCCCTCCACTCAACACACGGAGTGTCCGGCGTAGCTATCCTGTCTTTTCTGACCTCAGCTCTTTCGCTTTGGGACGTTTTCTCTCTCAGCAGTCCTCTGACCATCCCTCTGACTCCTTTTAACCATCAGGGCCCTTGTGCCCACGCTGAGCGTCCCCTGCCCACACTGGTCAGGACAGCTTCTCTCCTCTCCTGGCCTGTCTGCCCTTTTCCTTGTTGGCAGCCTACTGAGCACTTACTCCTCACATTTTTGAAGTTTAAACACAGGCACTGTCTTGGTCTTAAAATCATGTCCACAAATGTTTTGATACTGCTGTTTTCAAGAGGTAAACTTGACCTCCCCTACTCCTGAGTGTTGGCTGGGCTTAGGGGCTGAATTCTTACATAGGGAATATAGGGGAAGAGATGGCGCACCACTTCAGAGATGACATTAGTAGGGAAAGCCACGCCATGTGCAGCCCTATGGAGAAGCTGACATGGCAGATTCAGGCCAACAGCCACATGAATGAGCCTGGAAGAGGAACCTCCAGCCCCAATCAAGTCTCAGTGACAGCAGCCCTGGCCAACAGTTTGACTTGAAAGACCCCAAGCCAGAAGTGCCCAGCTAAATTGCTCCAGCATTCCCAAACACAAAAGCTGTGAGATAATCAACATGTGTTGCTTTAAGCTGTGGGTCTGAATAACTAACACAGGCACCTTTGGCCTTATTGGCAGAAGGAGGCCACTCCTGTATCAACAATCAGATATTACAGGTGGCCTACCTTACTTGTTTCTAATTTTATTCTCCACACCGCCTCCTTAACTGAAAACGGGCCTACACTTGCTCCCTTCCCAGCGTACTTCTTTGCCAGGTGCCCATTGCTTCCAAGATCTAAGCTAATGGGTATTTTCAGACAACTCTTTGTTTTTAGTTTCATCTAGCTGAAAAGCAAACAAATTCATTAAGAGTAAAAAAACAACAACAACAACATCTCCAAAGATGTGATGTACTTGTCTGACATGAGTATATGCTGCTGCAAAATGACTTATATAGCTACGGCCCCAAAGAAAACATTTCATTGCTTTGTTCTTGGTCTCTGACTTTGAGCTACAAGATGAGAAGTTTCCAGTCCAATGAAACTCATACTGACATTAAAAACATGTCAGAGCAGTGACAGACAAAAAGAGTTGGATGTCTGAAAATTGAGTCCAATTCTCAGAAGTGCACACCTTGCCCTGCAGGGGCAAATTACCTGAAACATTTATGCAGGGATAATATCCTGCAACTATGAACATGGACGGTCCCTCTGGGTTCTTTGGTGGCCTTGGAATTCTACTGAATAGAAGCTGACTCAATGTAAGAGGACAGAGACACCCTGTTAGGAATTCAGAGGGTTTGTTTGTTTTGTCTTTTTACCATGGGAATGCTACTGTAATAAGACAGAGCGTGCTTCCTTCAGGCCACTTAGGCAGATGTACATGGTGTTTTCTGTCTCATCCCCTTTGCTCCTCTCGTCCCATTCCCATGTCACACTCTCTTATCTGGGTGTTAAGCCACTCCAGTCTTTTCTGAAGAGTTAGGGACAGGTTTCATTACTTGTGGCAGGTCTATCACTGTGAAACCAAGGTGCTATCCTTTGCTTGCTTGTGGCATGCTGACCAAGTCTTTAAATTGCCTTGAAACAATGTCATTCCTAACCTCTGGGACATGGACAGGAAAATCAAGTTGAGCTTTCTAACTATTTCACAAATAGCCCATAGCAAATAGCTTTGGTTGTGGGTACCATCATTCCTCATCCTTGCTCCATTAAATTCCCCAGCTCTGTCTGTCCCTGAGTGAACAGCTAATAGTCACGTGCATCTTCAGCAATCTAGGACACCAGGTAGGAGCTGCTGTTAGAGATCTGCCCATCCTCCAAACCACCAGGCTTAAGCCTCTTCTCATGATAGGGCCACAATGAGGACATTGTCTTGATGCAAAGTTAAGCCTATCCAGTGGGACAGAAACCAGGTCCTGGGATACCAGGATGGAAGGCTGTCCTATAAAAGACGTGACATCATCTAAGGTTAAGACAGGGCTAGAGGAAGTCATGTGAAGTGGATAAAAGCAAACCTTAATAAGAGACAAAAATAAGCCTGCTGGATTTGCTTTTGAAATTACAGTAAGGGAATTTCAAAATATATCTTGTATGGGCTTCCACTCACCAATTCCACTGACTAAATGGATTTCTGAAGCAGCCAACTGGAAATGTAATCTGTATTTCAAGAAAGCAAAATCAGCTTTCATCACTCAAATTTGGTATTTAGTATTTCCACACATGCTAAAGCATGAAAAAGAATAAAATAATCTGAGATCAAAACCTGAAAACACACAGGTGGATGTAAGAAAAAGCAACTGGGCCCATATCAGAACATCTTTTATTGTCCCTATTGTCAACAAACTCTAGGATCTGGCTGTGGGACTTCAGTTTTGTTACTTAATCTTTCTGTGTCTCAGTTTCATTGCCTGTAAAATGGAGGTATTAATAAAAATCTTCCTCATCAGATTACTGTGAAGATTAAATAAAATCACACATTAAAACAATTCCTGGCACAGAGGAAGCACTCAAAAAATATTAGCTATTGTTGTTGATGTTGCTTTTATCATCCCACTCTGTCTCTGTCAGCAAATCCACCTGGGAAAGCCACATCATAAGCATAGTAGTGCTTGGTGAGCAGGGCATCTGCACATTAGGATGAACCCAACATTGACTGACATCAGCCAAGATGCATGGCATCCCATCTCTATTACAGAGGAAAGGTTGTATCAGTAGGGGCAGAATATCCCAAGTTCATTGCTGAAAGCTTCCTCTATACTGGTCAATGAGCACTGCTTATGCACCATTTTACAGCTCTCTTCTGCCTTTCTCTTTTCTTTTTAATAAATCAAACATTCTCGACAGTCTTTCTGAAAGGACAACCATTGTTTCTCCATCAAGTCCCTCCATCTATGACTAGTATGCATTAACCATAACTTTCACCTCTTGAGGGGGCTTCTCTTACTTCTTTCATTTCCTAGTTCATAGCAGGTACTACATTCCCCTAGAATTTGGCCACAACAAAGTTTTGCAATATCTGTAGAATTATCCAAATAATTCAGTTTAGATCCCTCACAGGTTCTAGTAGCCTGAGAAAATAGTCTCTTTTCTGAGTCTGATAAGGCAACTTGCCTTCAACGCTTGATATTGTTATTTATCTCTGCTTCAAATGAATGCAGGAGATCATTCGCAGGTCTAAGGTGACTTGAAATTATAGTCATTATCATATATAAACCTGTGAGAGTATCAGTTTGCCTAGGCTGATCATGGGTGTTACAGCATAACTGCCCAACGGGTCACAGTTGAGAGTAACAAAAGCAACTGAACAACAGGAGTGATAATAGTTTTCATTATTTGTCTAATGTTATTTTTCATTAATTTTTTAAACTCTCCTTACAAACAAATAAATGATCCTACTTAATTATGTCCAAGGAACACTCCAAGCCTGATTAGATTTCCATACCAATTACAGAATCCACTTTCTCTGAAATGTCATCCTAACATAAATGTGGTTGATTAGGTCAAAGGTTCCTGGCTAACACTAGAAGAGAGCTTTCTATGTGCAAGACAGTTTAAATACACTGCACCATCAGGTTTTCACAACAAACCTCTGAGCAACATATTATGCTGATGAAGCATAGATAGGTCCATTAACTTACCAGAGGTCCAGACCTGGCAAAAGATAGAGTTAGGATTTTTTTTTTTAAATCATAATTCAACCTAAAAGCAGAAGCCACTCTAGACATTTCAAGCAGAGGGATTAAATACAGACAATTAACTTATAAAGTTGTTGGCAGGTAGAGAAGCAAAAGGGGGTTCATGTTACGATCTAAAGATACACTGTAGGTCATAACTGCCCCACCTGACAACCTGCCCTTTTTTGACCCATTATCTTCAACCGATGAGCTGCCAGTACTGCTGCCTCAGAAGCTGACGGACCTCCTTAGACACTGGCTGATGCCACTGACAACAGGGCTAGATGAAGAAATCCATTTCTCCCTGCCTGCACCTAAGTGCTCAAGCATCCTGCCAATGGAAGGACATAAAGGAGAATGGAATAGAGGACCAAAGGTGCCTATGAATAGAATTTAGGGGGCCCATGAACCTGGATGAGAAAATAATTACATCACCATTTTCACTAACTTCTTATTGAAATTTAACATAACTTTTAATTATGAACATAAGTAATTATCCACAGAAGAATTGATAGTACTGTGATGTATCTACCAACAGAAGGGACAGGCATCTTTACATCACATTACAATTGATTTATTTCAAGAACACATCCCATCTCAAAATTAGTGGCTATTAAATCCATCACTAGAGCTCATTATTTAAAGCATTAATAAAGAGGCATATACAACACTATTTCACAATTTATTATTTTATAAATTGTCATAGCCAATATAATTGGCTTCCTGTGAAATATTATGTTTTTAATTTTAGTCATTTAAAAATCAAAATTTTAAAAGAGGTTCATGGGCTTCACCACATGATGAAGGGTTTGGGGCAAGCAACATTGATTACCTTTGGCCTAGAAGGACAGGGTTGATTCCTAGAATCAACACACATAACCTGAAATCTGAACCCCCTTCTATTAGACTGTATCATCTATGCTTTATTCATCACACTCTACTGGGGCTTTGAGAGTGAGAGTAATTCTTTTAGGTATTTTGAATACCATCAAAAATCTGAGTGTTTCCAGCCTGCCAGGCATTGATGCAGACTTGGGAATCCCCAGTGAACACTAGAGCAGTAGTTTTTTCATCCAAAAGATCAGTCCTTTACAGCAGGGTGGGGCAGGGCATGAGGAGGGGGATGGAGGGGCATCATCTTTCATCATCTTTGAAAAATTTCACTCTATTTCCTCACACATTGCATTTTCATTTGCAAAGTGCCGTTTCCAAGTGACATCAAGACATCTCAGAACTACATAGCTGACTCCTATTTTCATCAGAGTAGTGAGTACAAAGATGAAATGTTTGGTGTACTTAGAGGAAGAAATCAAGAGGTTATCTTAAGAATTCTTCCATGAAACATTCAAGTCAAAAGGCATGTGTGTGGTATTTTCTTTTCTGACAGGGCTTCCATCCGTGAGTACGGCTAAAAATACGGATGGTCTGTTTGTCCTCATGTATCTGACAAGGCATAAATAAAAGAGACCTCATTTAACAGATAAAGAGACCAAGGAAAATACTGCATCATGGTTAAGGGCTCAGCAGTAGAGTTAAAAGGACGTGCGTCTGAACCCCAACTTCTCATATTACGGGTGTAACAATGGGTACAAACCTTGGCTAGAGAATCACTAAACCATAAGTTCATCATCTATGAAATGGGAGAGTATTTACCTATCAAGACATTTTCTTTTTTATAATAAATGAGCTAAAATGTGAGATGACTAGCACAAACAATGAATATTGTTAGCACAACAGAGACAAAATTACTCAAGGGCATAAGATGGGATGGTACAGGGAGCCAGGTTTTAGGCCCAGGTTTCTGGCTTTCTGCAGTGTTCTTTTCTGCATGAAGACTTTCTATGTGGCAGTTTTCTTTCCTCTAGGACTTGTCTGGCCAGTTGGACTGGACAGCTGGCTCCTTTCTAGCTTGTCCCAAGAGAAGGAAAGAGGTAATAACACCTTTATGTTTATGTAACAAGTAGAGACCTCATAAGCAAGACTCGCTTCTTTCATCCCCAGAAAATGAAAGAATAACAGTGGACCAGCCGAAGACAGATGTGAAGGGAGCTTTTAATCTCCCACCTGCTAGCAATCAGACTTCTGGACTCTCAGCTCCCTCTGATAAATTGGCTGTTCTCTTTTCACATCTCCGTGATCCATTTGTAGCACATGCTCAGCCAAGGCTTCTGTTCAAATTATAATCATCTCTGGCAAACTCATTTGCAGGTGATTCAACAGATTTCTGAGAGGTGACATGCTCCAAAGATTTCCTGTCACTCACATGGGGCTCCCTTTACCACCCACTTGGATGAACAGGCTGGTAGAAGAGCACCTCCAACATAGCCCAGGTCCTCAAAGACTCACAGTACAGGGGAGAGCACAGGCCACAAATCTATAAACCCAGGATTCTGGGGAGCACACGGCAAGAGGTCTGGTCTTAATGGAAGAGGTAGAGGGGAACCTACCTCCCTGAGATTTCCCTCACACCCTAGTTACAGGAGTCTTCTTCCATCTCCCTTCCCTAAACACGAAACACTATTTCCCAACCAGAAGTGGCTGCAGGAATGAAGCCTCCTCCTGGGTGGTTCCAGGAGGACCAGAACCAGTGACTCCATGACCACAGCCTTCCACTAGGCCCAGAGAGGAGCAGACCAGTTGTTCTCTCATGTGACTGCTTTTCTTGCAGGAAGTTCTCCACTTCATTTCCCTACCATAAGTAGATCATTTCCAGCTGCTCCGGAAAGGGCCATGATGAGGGTGATGTGCATAATGGGAGGTGTGCGGCCACAGGAGAGGGCACTTGGCTTAAGAGCAAAGCAGATACTTGGTCGCTGCAACCAAGTCAGGCTTTTGCCTGCAGATTTGGGCTGCCTTCTCACTATTCCAAACCTAGAGGAACTCTGATTGGGCGGGGAGTGGTGGGGGGTAGAGGTGAGGGTCAAGAGGAGTTCAGGCTCCAACCCACAAGCAAATGAGATTAAAAACAAAGTAAAATGCACAAACCAAGCCTATGGTCCTCTATTATCAGAACCACTTAAGAAAAATAGCTTCTTGAAGGGAAGTCAGGAGTATCCCAAGGTCTGCAGGGGATCATCTATTTGGTCACTAGATATGTGGATTTCTAAACAGAACCTCACTACAGCAAGTGCTAGCAACATACTGGCTGGGGTGGGGGGGTGCTTTTGCATTATAGTTCACATTTATACCTTCATGGCCCTTTGCCATTGCTCTTAATGGAGTATATAATCGTGAGGCTGCATACACTGATACAAAGCCAGACTGACTAGACTTGAATCCACTATCTGTGGGATCTTGAACAACTTACTTCACTTCTCTGTGCCTCAGTTTCTACCTCTGGAAAACAAAGACAAAATAGTATCTACCTCATAAGGTTGCTAGGCATATTAAACAAGGTAATATCTGCAAAGTACTTAGAACAGTGCCTGGTACATAGTAAGCATCACATAAGTATTTGTTAAATGACTATCATTTTTTAGTACCATTTAATTGGTACTAACAGTGTGCCAAACACTATTCTCACAACTATTCTCTCCAAAAGGCAGACAGCTTAAAATTATCTCTTCTTTACAGCTAAGGAAACTGAGGCTCTGAAAGGAAAGCAACTCAGCCAGATCACATGCTTGATAAATGGCCAAGTCAGAAGCTAACTCCACGTCTGCCTGACTGTGGACTCCTTAGCCATCCTGACTCCTCAAACCAAGTTTTGGAGAACTATCCCTGTAAGAGTTTATGTAAGACCTGCCTCCCCATCCAAGTCCCTAAGAAATCTGGGACTGGTCTTGGCAAAACCTCTGGGAGCTACAGTTTGTCCAGAGACAGGCACAGCCAGCGGCTGATAGCCTCCACCTGGTCCCTGGCAGGTGGGGTCTCAATACATGCCCCAGTCCCCAGGTGGAAGCCAGCACTGTCATTTCTGCTGAAACTGCTTCCTTCCAGCCTCCCTATTAGTTCCTCCTTGGAAAAGCACTCCCATCTTCACTGCCAAGCGACTCAAAGAAAACCAGAGCCTGTTCTCTAGCCAGTCCTCCTTCCCCAAGGGACCACTTCTGACTCTGACTCTGGGGACAACTGAGAGAGGTCAAGGTGATTCCCCAACCTAACACCACCGCCGTGTCTGCAGACCCACCATAAGAAGAGTAATTAGAACAATGAACACAGTGGTTATCACACATGGAAATGGGAGCTGACAGCAACTGTAGGAGTCGCTCTGTGTAGGGAGCTCCTCTGAACAATTTACACACATCACCTCACACACTCCACACAATAACCCCGAAACATTATTAATACTCCCATCTTACAAATGTGAAACTCAGACCCAGAAACAGGAAGTTAATTGCCCAAGACCCCGTGCTAGTGAGTGGCAAAGCAGTGGAGGGGGCCCAGGTCATCTGATGACAGTCTGTAAGTCTTTCCCCTCTGCTCCAGGAGTCCAGGCCGAGGTACCCACAGGGCCATTTTTCCCTTAGCTCTGGGGATCCAGGTTCTAAGCAACATGCTTCATTTCTCTGCCCCACCCCCATCCCTGCCCCATGTCTTTCTGGCCAAGTGGAAACTGCCCCAGAATTCTTCAGAGCACATCTGACCAGAGCATGGAGTGTCCAATGCAAATACTGTTTCAGAGATAACTTAGTTAAATAAACGAGTCCGTTCCAAGGTGAGAAGCTATATCAAAGCCTCCCCTGGGGAACATTAGGCCGGCTCTGCAAGCTCAGCAATCAGGTAGGATCCTGCTGCTCTGTACATGCCCGCCTCTCTTCCTAAGCGATTCTGGCTGTCACCCAAATGGGCCTCACTGGGGCATCTGCACTTTGCTGCAGTCCTGGGCTGAGAGGCTCATCTCTCTAGGACAGCTTGTACCTCTGCTTTCTCATGCACAGCCTTGGCCTATGCTGTAGACGCCTCTCCTCTTCTTTTGCTGCTACAAATGGGTTTCCATCCAGGGCTTTGCAGGGAGTACTGAGACAGGTTGCAGCATGAGCATCCTTGACATTGGCCCCCTCTGCCTGGTATGTTTACAACTGGATGGTCCAGCCTCTTGGTGGTGGCCACATACAGCTGCCTATGATAGGGCAGATCATTCTTCCAAAACAAGGAGGAGTCCACCAGTGCATGGGAACAAGTCTTCACAAGCAGCTCTCAGAAGACAGAACCACGGGTGGGCCTCCTCCTCTTCCCTGGAGCTAACACCCCAACTCCTTGCCTACTCTCCTGGGATGACCAAGGTTGGATGATTTCTGGTTAAGAGCAAAGGCTCCGAAACCAGATGAAGTCAAGTTCTGATTCCAGCAAGACCATGCGCTGACTGTGTGACCTCAAATGAGTTGCTGGACTTCTCAAACCTTAGTTTCTTCACTGATAAAACAGAGATAATAATAAACCCCACTTCACAGAGTTGCTGCAATAGTTTAGTGATTTAATGCACACAAAGAAATTAGCACAAAGTTAGCATTCAAATACTGGTAGCTGTCCATTCCAGGTTAGTTGGTAACTTCTCAAGGCACCAACCTCCTCATTTAGGCTGGTGACTTGCAACTCTGTATTTTCATTACTCACTGCCTTCCTGGGCCTCCACGTATGGGGTATACAGATACTTCAGTCTCAAAACATCCACAAAAGAACCTTCCTCTTCATCTCAAAATACCATGACACGTAAGACCTTTGCAACCTCATCCATTTCTGCCCCTGACATAAACAGCTGTAACTCTCCCTCCACAGGAGTAGGTACCCTTTTTCAGAAAGAAAATGCTGTTTTATGCCTCTGTACCTTTGTGGGGCTTTTTCTTCTGCCCAGAATACCCTTGCCTAATTACTTGGGCTAACTCACTCCTAGTGCTTTCCATTCAAGCATCAGTTTCTCTGAAAGACTCCCCTAACACCCTCTCCCTCCCACTTCAAGCTGGATAAGGTGACCTCTTATGAGTTTCCATAGGCCCTTATGCTTTTCCCACCTTTTCCGTATCACACTGAATCAGAATGGCCTGGGTGGAAGATAAGTATCTTAGTCTACAATTTAAATTGTGCACAAAAATACCTTTCCTCTGTTGCTCAATAATTGAAGTTAATTTCCATTCACGCTCCTAAATCATAATCTCAGTCACTTCAGGTAATGTAAATTAATTTAACATTTTCTCAGCCAATGCAGCCCCACTCCCAATCCCCACACTTCCCCAGCTTGAGTCTGGGCTCTGAGAGTCTGATACAATGTTGAGGCATGGGTGGGGTAGAGAGAGATGGTTGGGGCATCTGCTCTGCAGCTGCAATCTTTACTTCAGGAGCCATCATTAACTCATGCTGGCATCTGCTGACATGTAGCACATCCTCCCTCCAGCCTTCTGTTATCAATCTGCAGAGGTCTGAGCTCTGCCCCATGATCTGCCTCTGCAAGTTCAGCATTATCTGGTTACTTCCGTGTCTCTGCACAAGAGAATCATTTTCCTGTTCACCATGCAATGCTAAGCTCTAAGAAGCCGTCTCAAGGCCACCTGCCCTAGACACTGCACGTATCCACTCCCACTGCCCCTGTGCCCCTGAGTGTTAAGGAACAACCCAAGGAGTCTTGTCATCCTCCCAGGCTCCATCAAGAAAATAAGGGCAGATACCCTCCTTCCAGGTTGTCCCCAAACCTATCTGGATATACTGTCCAGTATATTTCATCCATCCTCCCTAGAACTCATCCCTGAGAGTTACAGGACCCTCTTCTAAGGGAAGAGCACCAGTCTTCATTTCTATTGCAGTCCCCCTGACAACTGAAAATTGGCACTTGCCATCTGTCTTTCCAAGAATGAGGTCACTAGCCACTGTAGTCACTGACCTTCAACTCAACCTGAAAGGAGTTCAGGGCAGATATCAGGAATGAGGCGCTCTGTGCTCTGGGAAAAACTGGCAGAACAGGCTTTCAGATACATAGATATCTTCAGGAGAAGATTTTATGAGTCTAAATTCTTGCATTTTCTCATATCTAGAAAAGCACTAAAATCATTAACGGAGACATCTGTTCTTCATGATTGGCAGTAATCCTCTTCCAAAATATGTGCTTGACTGCACATACCTCCTTCACTATAACCACGTATAATACTGACCTTCCCCCTACATCTTTGGAACAGTTCCTCAGAGCTATATGAGATGCTCTCTCCTGGGCTACAGTCCTCAATTTGCCCCAAATAAAATTTAACTCACAACTCACGTTGTGCTTTTCATTTTTTCAGTCGACACTTCCAATTCTTTTTAGACCAGAAAATCTTTTATCTTCTATGGAGAAGGGAAAAAAAAAATCCTACACTCTGACTGGTTTTATATCTTCTGGCCTCTGAGTCTTTTCAAGGCAAAGATTTTTGGAATCCCAAATTCATAAGCTTTTAGAAGCCCAAAATCTTTCCTTTGAAACTACTGTCTGTGCCTTGAGTTTTCAAATATATTTTGAAACTCAAAAGCCAAGACTTGATTCCTAGCTTTCTGTGTTCTACTGTAAAAACCATTCCCTGAGGCAAAGAATGCCTCAAGTTCTAATTTGAATGGGGAATGCGCTACAGAACCCCCCCCCAAAAAAAAAACCTTCCCTGAGGCAAAGAATGCCTCAAGGTGTCGTCTGAACAGTAAACGTGCCACATGACAAAAAAAGAAAAAAAAATATATATACACACACACACACATTAACCAAACACAGTAGTAAATACATGGAAACAGTAACTCATTCCACTTAAATTGATTCTAAACCAGACTGAGCCCTCTGAAAGCAGTTATTTCATTTCTTTTACTAATACCATATGCTTAATAAATTTTAGCTGAATAAATAAATACATCTACTTCTGTTCTCAGTGTTTGGGATTTCAAGAAATTAACAACATACTGGACTATCCACGACAGTGTGGAAAAGGGACACAAAGGGAGCAAAGCTCCCTGTACCAGAATGGTAAAGCCAATAGAATGGGTCATCTTGACTCTCCGTATGACTTTTTTCCCTCAGCATTTACTAAGCAGTTAATATGAATCAGACACTGTTAGATGTTTCACATACATTATCTCACTTAATCCTATCGTGGAAATGAGAACATGGAATCTTTTAGGGAATAAGACTCCTAATAAGCTTGGGGCTCAATTTTTTCACTAGAGAATAGGGGAGTTCTCTTGCCCCACAGAAGAGCCACCAAGCTCAAAGGCTTATCAGTCCAGGTACAGCGAGATGGGGAACATGGGAAGTTACAGAAAATGAGTATCTTTCCTGGCATCTGTGGCTCTGACCTCATTAGATCTGCAAGTCAGAAACCCGGGAACATTTTTATCATTTCATCTCACGGTATGTATTGTCAACCCTTGCACTGAGATAAATTCATGGAAGTTAATATGGGCAAACTGGTAATAATTTCAGAAAGGCTCTTGGAAAACTCATATTGCCTTTGCCCTGAGACTCATAATTTGACTTTCAATCAACATAACTGAAATACGTGGCATGAAAATTTTATAGCAAAAGGAAAAGTATGTGCCAGGAGGTAACCTCCTTCACAAGTTAATTATTTACTTTTAAAGGGAAAATACTGCAACCTAAATCACAGGTGCATTGTTCCTCAGACCCTGGCTGCAGTATGGAGATGACTATGCTCTCTGAATCAAATGGAGTCATTTATTCAGATTCATCCAAAAGCTACTACTGTCCAGCTGTATTGCCAAAGTGGAAATTAGGAAAGAGTCAACTTGGTGCAGAGGAATGACCACTAGATTTTAGACAAAGGACTTGTGCTCAAGCCAGGGCTCTCTCTTTCCTCACTTGCTCAGTCACTTATGACCCTGACCCTGCTTTCTCATTTGCCAAAGATGATAGTATTGACCCTACCTATAGCATCTGGCTGCTGTGAGGACCAAATTAGTTAACACATGCAAAAAAGCTTTATGCTGTATAAAACATGCCCCTGTGAGAGGACAGAAGGTACCCCAGCTAACAGATTTATGCTTCCTGTCTCTCTTGTAGAAATATCGAGAATAACAGTGGCACTCGACAGTGCTCACCGGGCATAGGCATTACTCTAAGTGATAGTAAATATTAACTCATTTAATCCTGAAACAACTCCATGTGGCAAGTTCTACTATTATTCCCACTTATAGATAAGGAAACAGAGTCAAGGAGAGGCTAAGTCACTTGCCTTAGACACTAAGCTGCAAAGCTGGGATTCTAAGGAAAGCTGTCTGGCTCTAGAATCCCTGCTATTAATATCCTTGGTAAGATGCCTTCCAGTCTACCTCCAAGCATCCCCTCAGACATCTTTATCCTTTCAGCTTACTGTAGAGTCACACTTCTTTGGGCCACAAAATAGCTAAAAGAAGGACATCTCTCCAGAAGAGTCCGCCTCGGAAGCTGGTGCTCCTTCCCCATTTGGTACTATATTTATGTACATCTCCTACAGAGATGTAACTTCTGCTTTCTGGTCCTCCCTCTGCCCTCTGAGCTCCTGCAGAGCAAGATGAACCCCTCCCACATGGAAGCAGTTCAAATACCGAATATAATCCTCAAACCCACCATGAAACTTTTCTAAAAACTCAATGACTCTTCAACTCTTTACCACAAGGAACACTCCTAGGACTTTTCCAGATGCTCACTGCCCACTTTTGTGTTCCTCTGATTTTCTCCCCTAGAAATGAGTCGTACATGAGTGGGACTTACAACCACAAGGGCAGTCTGCCCAGGAGAGAGGTCACAACTGCCATTTCCTATAGCCAGGCCTGTACCCCACACACTAAAGCACAGCTAACAAATCAAGCTTAATTTTCACACACTTCTATATCCATCTGAGCACAGCTTCCCTCCAGCATGGTGTTTGAAAATTTGAAAATATGGAAGTTCTTTCTGCAGAGAGCAACTTTCCTCCCCAAGGAAGGCTCAGCAACTGCCATCACCCACAAATGGATTATTATTTTTTTAGATTATTCTGCCCCTGGATTATTTCTCTCATTGTCCTCCATTTAAACCTCCTTTTTTTAACTTCTCTAGTCATTTATTAACTCATTAATTCAATAAATATCTACAGAGTGTCTACTAAATAACTGCTCCTGCAGAAGGTGGGGTCAGAAAACATTAGAGCTGTTCAGTAGTTCTGAAGAAGGTGGAGTCTATGTATCTTTTGGAAGTCTTTTTGGAATTTGCATAGATCTGATTCATTCAGTATCTCTGCTTACACACGTAGTATTTGCTTTACTTACAGGCAGTCCACAAAGAGGTCTGATATGACTGAAGAATTGTGCTGTACACTAGAAATTGACACAACATTGTAAACTGACTATAGTTCAATAAAAATATATTTTAAAAACATTAAGGAAGGTTACATCCTCTTGATGTACTGACCTATTTATCATTATGAAATTACTTTCTCTATCCCTGGTAACATTCTTTGCTCTGAAATATATTTTGTCTGATGTTAATACTGCCACTCCAGCTTCCTTTTGACTACTGTTACCAAGATACATATTTTCCCATTCTTTTACTTTTAACCTATTTGTGTCTTTACATTTCTTGTGAGCAGCGTATTACTGAATCTTGCTTTTTCATCTAGTCTCACAATCTCTACTTTATTAGAGTAGTTATATTTAATATGATAATTATTAGGTTTAAGTTCTTCATCTTGCTTTTTGATTTCTATTTGTCCCCTTTGTCATTTGTTTGCTTTTTCTACTTTTTCTGAATGTTTGGATTGACTATCTTTTTATAATATCATTTATCTCCTTTGTTGGCTTATTAGCTGTTACTCCTGCTTTATTGTTTTAGTGGTTTCTTTAGGGTTTATAGCACACATCTTTAACTTATCACAGTTTATCTTCAAGTAACATTATACCACTTCATAAAGAGTATAAGAACTTACAGCATACTTCATTTCTCACCTCTGGGCTTTTACACTATTATTGTCATTTATTTTCATAAAATATCCCTGGATATAGATATCTGGTATCACTGTCCTGTCTGAAGGACTTCCTTTAATACTTCTTGTAATGTAGGTTTGCTAGTGGTGAATTCTTTCAGCTTTGGTATGCTTGGAAACATCTTTAATTTGCCTTTATTTTTGAAAGATATTTTTTACCAGGTATAGAATCTAGGCTGACACTATTTTTCATTCAGTTCTTTGAAGATGCTGTTTCACTCTCTTTTCACTTGCATTGCTCCTGAGGAGGAATTTTCTCACATCTTTATCTCTACTTCTCTGTACACAAGGTCTCATTTTCCTCTGACTACTTTTAATTTTTGTTTTGTGTTACTGATTTTGAGGAAAGTGCTTATTTAGCTTCTTGGATTTGTGATTATCAGATGAGGAACATCTACCCTCGAGTTTAAAATGAAGTAACAGTTTGCATGACCCAGAAGATATTAAAGATAAGGCAACTTATAATTTACCAACAGCCAATCTGAATTTTTTTCCTTTTTAACCCTCCTGAATCAAACGCTAGAATCAGGGTTGGTACCCAAAAAGACTTTGTGGAGAGAGTATCTCAAACCTCTGTTTTTTGAGTCATTCAAGCACCATAAGGCTTTCTATCAATGGGAGGTACTTCAGGCAGATTCTTGCGTTTCACAAAAAAAGAAAGAATGTAGGAAATAACAGAGATTGTGTATAAGGAAATGAAGGAGTTTCAGCAATTTGACACATCAAATTCAGAATGGAATTTCAAATGGAAAAGAATTTATTATGTCAAAGATGTCTCAAAAATGCTTCCCTAGAATGACTAAATTTGCAATATTCTCAGGTGGATGTGTTCTGTGATCTAGTCTTTTCTAAGAGTTTTAGAGTGAACTAAAATATCTTATTGCAAAAAGGAGGAGGATGAGGGGTAGAGGAGGAAGAGAAGGAAGGGTCGAGGGGAGCGGAGAGGGGGAAAGGTGAAAACAGCAAATGTTCAAGCTTATGACTGCATTCTAAAATCTTGGTTTTGCAGATGTACGTTAAGAATACACCTCTGCTGTCATTCTGGTCTCCTTTCACAGATCTACATTTAGCCCTATGGAACAAGTCAAAATGATTCTTCAGATGCACCAAGATACCTGACATAAGAAAAGGCTTTTGAAAATGTCTTTATCATGGTAAATCATCAAACAGACTGGTGTGGAAATAACAGAGCTAGGCCTGAAAGAGAGGGGAAATTATTATGTTTCTAAATTGCAGACTTTCTCTATGTCCTTTCTGAGTAAGAACAAACTTATAAATAAAAGAAAACTCTAAAAGGATTTCATGAAGAACATATTCCTGTCTGCTGGCAGACACAACAGCCAAACTTGGGCAAAGCAAAAGATTTTGGCAAAGCACTGAATCCTGGAACAGGCAGAGTCAATAGAGATAGGAGATAGTGGCTTCTTGTTACACTTTTGATGCAGAGAGGCCTCCTTCTTCCAGAAACTCATAGAAATGCTTGATTAAACATTCTTCACAAAGTGTAAAATTCAAAGTTCAATGTGATATAAAAGGAAATACCCAAGGGTCAGAAATGAAAAGGCAAAGCAGTAATGTCACGGTGGACTCAGGGAGTGTAGGAACATATACAGGCTCTGAGGATTGGGAGGTGGTGTTTTAAGATCCTCTCAGGAACCCACGGTCACGTAAGAACAACCCCATATTAAAGGGACACAGTATTCCATGCAACACAGCTGTCACAGGGGTAGAGAATCCTTGCTATATAGTATTCCGTTTTATAATTACACCAAAATGTTATTTGCTCATTCTCAATTGGCAGACATTTGTATTATTTCTGGTCTTTATGAATACAGACATTGCTGCTACAAAAAGTTTTATACAAGTCTTGTGGTACACAAAAGCAAGCATTTTTTTAGGGTATATAACTAGGAGTAGAATTGCTAGGTCATAAGGTATTGAAAGCTGTTTACAAAATGTGATGTTTTCAGATGTTTTACTTTTTATTAACTGATAGGTATAAAATGATACTTCATCGTGGTGTTAATTTGCAATTGTTTAATTACTAATAAGGTTGATCATCATTTCATATGCTTGTTGGCCACTTAAGGTTCCTCTTCTATGATATACCAGTTTATCTTTTGTCTATTTTTCTATTGAGTTTTTGAGAAGAGTTCTTTATATATTCTAGATACTAATTCTGTGTTAAGTACATGTATTGCAAATATCTTAACTTTCTGGGCTTTTTTTACTTTGTTTATAGCAGTTTTTGATGAACAAAAACTATTTAATTTTACTACAATCTTTACTAACAATCTTTCCTTTGTAGTTTGGAATTTTGCCACCATTTTAAGAAGTCACTTCCTAGTCCAAAGTCATAATATATTCTCCAATATTCTCTCCTAAAGCTATATGGTTTGAACTTTCATCTTCATTTATTGTCATATTTTAGGAAGGAATCCAATTGTATATTTTTAATATGTAAATAAGCCCAGTACTATTTATTTGAAAAGCGTATCCTTTAAACCCCTACTGATTTGCAATTCCAATTTGTCTGAAATCAAGCTTCCATGGATATAAAGTCTATTTCTGGATTTTCCATTCAGATTCATTGGCCTGTTTTTCTATCCATATACCAATACCTCATTATTTACATTTAAAACTTTAAAATAAATCTTGATATCTGCTAGGCTAATCCTCTCCACCATATTTGTTTCTTTGGGAAGTTTTAGCTATCATTGCCCTTTTGCTGCTCTGTATAAATTTTAGAATTAATTCCCAAAACTAAATGAAACTCCCCATCACACACACACACACACACACACACACACACACACACACAGACCTGTTTTATGCTATTTGTAAAAGTTTAGTAAAGAAAGATAAAGCAAAAAAAAAAAATTAAGAGAAACATGATATGATAATATTAATATTAGATTATACTGTTAAGGCAAAATGCATCATTCAGGGGAAAAAAACAGGACCTTACCTTAATGATGAAATTTAAAATTCACCAAGAAGATATAACATTTCTGATCCAGTCAAAGTGAACCACACAGTCTCAAAGTACATTTAAAAAAAAAAAAAAAAAGAAGAAGTGGACTGGAGAGGAGAAATTGATCAAATAATCACCATGGGATATTTTAACACATTTCTCTTAGAAACTGATAGATCAAAATGGCTTAAAAAAAAACAAAACAGCAAGGTGATACAAGATTTAAATAGCAAAATAAACAATATTGATCCAGCAGGTATAACCTACAAATAGAGTAAACACATTCTTCTCAAGTACATATGGATAATTCACAAAAATTGACCATGCTCTGGACCATAAAAGAAGATTCCACCGAGCAATCAATACAAAACACTAAATTCTCTAACTGCAAGGCAATAACGTTAGAAATCAACAGCAAAAGGTCAGTTTTTCAAAGCCCATACGAACAGTTCTTATAGCATTTTTCACAGCTTGGCAAGTTCTTGGAAAGAGAGCCAGTGAACGGTCTTCATGAGAGTAAAGAAAAATAACTTAACAATGTAGTAATGGAATCAACCAGACTCCAGCGGGGATTCTAGTTCACTGTACCAGCCTTGCGACCTTAGGCAAGTGACACAGACTTTCTGTCCTACTATTTCCTTACAATTAGAATGGAAAGTGCCCTTTTTCTCATTAGTTATTATTGTTGCTGTTATGATTATACTAACATTTGCTTCTCAACATCACAAAGGGAATTTCTCTTAGGATTTCTATCCTGGCACAAGCACCCTTTTCAAATGTGAACCACTGATTAAAATTCAAACATAACATTATAATAGAAGAGGCAAAGCAAAGTAATTAGCTTCTAGTGTCTCATACTTGGTTTCCCTGGGTGTTCATGACTCCCAAGGAAACTCTTTTTCCAACTTCCCTATTTAAAACATCCAAAGAGATTATTCAGATTTGACTACTTTTTATCCAATGTATAGACTAATAATTTTTCCTCTGCCGTCCTGGTTATTTCTTTGAAACCCTTTTAAGCCCTGTATGGATGAGTAGGGAGTTAATGGACACCTGAATTGTTGAAGTAGCAGCAAAGTGACTGGGGTTAGAAATCCTGCTATGTCTCATTCAGTCTCCTGGTGACCCTAAAGAAGTCTGCCTAACAGGGATAGTTTCTTTTTGCCAGTGAAATAGTGAACACTTCTGGAGAGCAACCAGAACTTAGAGTAACATTTGTAAGCACTGGCTGAGGTCATCAGCTCCTCCTCTTCCCCTCTGGCCTTCACAATGCGCCCCCCTGCCCAGTGTGCATTTGTACTCCTTCCTACTGTGCCATAAAAATGGAAAGGGAGAGAGGGAAGGAGGTGCTTTATTGGAACAAATTTCAAGAAGACATGGAAGTGTTGCAAATCAAATTAGTAGGGGTCACGGAGAAGAGAGAAGGCCTGGGGAACTTGAAAAGTGGGCATGGATCACTGGCTCTGCTGCAGGACTTTCCCAGGCACCCCTGACAATAATGACAAAGAAACATGGGTGATGATGGGAACAAAACAGATGCTACATGAGAGAATAGCTAAGATATAATGTACATGTTCATGGAATAAAATACAGTTTTTTGGTTAAAAAAATCATTTCTTCAATGATTTGGTGATATGGGAGAAAGCTTATGATAAAAAATAAATAATTTTAAGTGCACTGGAGTGTGATCATTATTTTCTTCCTCATTTTGTTCTGTATCTATCTCATTTTGTACCATAAGTATGTGTTACTTCTACTGTCATAGGCTGAAGCCAACCTATGGAGGGTTGTGAATGCCAAAGTTAAACACTGGAATTGTCTGGAGTTCAGTCTCACCCATGGGGCAATGAACTCCCTGGGGAGAAAGACTGTGCCTAATTTGTCTTTTTATCCCAAGTGCACAGAAAAGGACCTGGGCTTGGAGGATATTCAGAGAATATCTGTTCAAGAGAATGAATGACTATAAGAATATATACAGCAGTGACAAGGAACTGGATCTGGTGAGCAGTTAGGTTCATAAGCAAGAATACAATGAGAAGAGAGTAAACAATACATTGGATAAGTACCAACAGTGGAATGTGACCAAAATGCATTTTATTTTCGTCTCCCACCATCACTCTGATTTTTTTCTTTAAGTATATCTGACATACCATAAACCACAATTATTTAAATTGAACAATGTGCCAAATTTTGATGTATGTCCACCCCCATTTAACCATCAGCACAACCAAGATAATGAGCATTTCAATTACTCCTCAAAGTTTCCTCCTCGCAGCCCTTTAAACAGGCTTTGAGATGGAGGTTTGTGTACAGGTTTATCTAGAAGTGCTCTCAGAAATATTGCCTATGCAGGAGTGAGGGAAGCAGGAGTGCGAAGAGTTGGGGCTGAACTGTGATACAGATACAACAGAGGCTCCAACCTAGCTAACCTCGCACAGAGCTCTTCAGAGTTGCCTCACATTGATATAAGGGAGCCTGTCCTTTGTACCTCATTTCCACCAGTCATTGGATATGGACTTCCCCTCGGGAGAGGCTTAAACTTGGCAGTTCCCTTTGACCCAAGGCAATTCCTGGGGAGGGACTCAGATAGGAGGCTCAGCAGGCAACAGCAGTTACAAGAATAACTACCTGCATCCTGAAGAGGGATCTGGGTCGGGTTCCACAATATACACCTTCAATGGGTCAAGTAAGGGATACAAGAGTAAACAGACCTGGTCGCTGCCCTCATGGAATGGGGAAATGATTAGTTTCTACTTTTTAAGGGAGAATTCAGTCCAACCAAACCAAAGCTTCTGCCTATGTTGTGCCACACACTACTCTAAGCACTGCACGATTATCATAACCACCCATCACGCCCTGGGACAGATGAGACAACTGAAGCACAGAGAGGCCAAGTAATCACCCAACATCACGTAATTAGCAAGCTCAGGGCTAACAATCAACACTCCATGCTGTGTGGTACATTTTTAACTACTACGATCTGCTGCCTCCCTGAGCTTTTATTTCCAGTCAGATTTTTTTTATTATGTTTTATATTGCATATCTTGTAAAACATACTATTTTTACATGTTATGTTCAAAATGTGAAAATTGGCAGTCTGACACACACTGATTGTATAAATCATTCAATGCCTGTATTAGAAATTACTGAAGTAACATCTGCAAAGTTATGTGATATTTTGTCACCACATTAGGAAAGGCTATCATTATAGCTTGTGATCACTGATGGAGTGAAAACACCATCCTAGAATTAGTCTGACTCAAAGGGGTTAGAATTGGAAATATATATACTTATAACTGCAGGGAAGGAGAACTCGAAGGCCCAGGTACAGCCTCATTTCTTACGCCCCAGGAAATGGTCATCTTTTACTGAACTGTCCTAGTAACTGACAGATAACAAGCCTGATCTATGTGGCTCTGTGATGAAACTCATTACCTGTTATATCTAACAAGTTTCTGTCAGAGAAGCAAAACCACTATGACAGACTAGATGTATTAAACAATGAATCAGGGATTTGACTTCATACAATTGGCAGAGCAGGTTAAAGAGTCTATGTGAAACTACTCCACCTGCTTCTGGTACTGGAGTCTAAATGTGCAGACAAGACCATCAGGAAGAGAAGATCGATGGGAAACGGGAGAAGCAAGGAAAAACTGGAAACTATGAGGATGAGCAGAAAGGACCAGCACCCACGGCAGTCTCTCACCACCTCCAAATTCCTCCTCTGATGACAGAGGAATCCTGTAGGGGAACATGGCACCCTTCGTCACAGTTTACTCAACACTTATAATCAATTGTCATCATCCTTTTTGATGTGTAACTTGTCTCAAGTCAGCTTTTATACCTTTCTTTTTAATGAACTCATTAGTCTTGTGCACTTACTTGCTTTTTGACATGAGATTTTTCAGGCTTACCTAGTACATTCCTTGCTCTGGGCCTGGGTGTAGCCTTTCTCTAGGAAACACTTTAGTGGTGACTGTTATTTAGAAACCCAAATTTAGGTGCCAGCTGGACTCACTGCTACTAAAGTAGACTGCTTAAATCCCTTTCAGTAAACAGAGCTAGCAAGTGTGCATATGTGTCCTTGTCACCTATCTTTTGATCTATCTGAAATGAACTCATATTGAGAACTTTCACTGAAGCCTAACCCTATATTGTTTGTCCTCACTTCTGAAAGAAAAAGAAGGCTTCCCAAAAATATCAATATATTTACTTTATTACTTTATCTTATTATACACAAAAATGTTTCAGAATTATACCACCACCAAGAACACAGCTGCTAAGCAAATGTCAACAGTTCTTTGTAGTTCTTTTTGACTTTACAATATATTCTATTTTAGGGTACAGAGTTAAAGCCCTGTGTTCAAGTTAGTTAATTCTTTTCTGTGTGTGATTATCATCAATTTGACATGCAGTAGATTATTTTTTGTTTATATTCAAATTTACTGTCTGCCTTTTCATGATTTTGTTGTTTTTTTGAACATTTAAAATATTTACATGGTTCAAAATTAAAACTACATAAGAACAACCTACTAAAAGAAATCTTATATTCATCCCTATACCCTCCTACACCATCCTACATAACCTGTAGGTAAACATTTTTATTAATTTCTGGTTGATATATCCTGTTTCATTTTGCAAGAATGAGCAATTTCCCTTTCTTTCTTATATGATAGGTAGCTTACATGCACTCTGGTATATCCTGGATCCATGAACAACTTCCTTATTCTTCTTCTTTGGCTACATTGTACACCATTATATGGAGCACTATATTTAATTCAATTACTCTCCATTGAATGATCATTTAGAGTGACTACAATGTTTTGCTATTACAACTTATTTCTGAATGAAAACCTTGCATGTATGCTGTTTCATATTTGTGGAAGTGTTTCCTCAGGGCAAAATTTCTGGAGGTGGGGTTTCTGGTTCAAAAGGTAAATGCATATATAACTTTGACAGATATTATCAAATCCCCTCCAGAGGGGTTGTCATCATTTTGCAGTCCCGCCCAATACATTTGGATATGAAAGTATCGTTGACACGTGTTATCTAGATTTTGAACTTTCTACCAATCTGACAGATGTGAAATAGCCTCTCAGTAAAGTTCTACTTTGCATTTTATTATGAGTAAAGTTGAGTATCTTTTCTTGCATTTAAGGGCCATCTTATATTATTTTTTTGTGAACTTTTTTTTGGGGGGTTGCCCATTTTGTATCATATTTTATGATTTTTTTTCTTAATTTTAAGAATCCTTTATTTATTAGAGAAATCAGCCCTTTGACCATGATAAACCTTTTGATTTTTTATTGGTTTTTTGACTTTGCATGTGATGTTTTTCCATGTAAAAAGTTTTCATCTTTATTTTTATGTAACTGATATTAGTCAAGAGATAAATCACCCATGTTTCCTTTTACTATTATATGGATTCATTTTTTACAGTTAGATCTCTGATCCATTTGGAATTTGTTCTAGCAATTGGTATGAAACAGAAACTAATTTTTTCCAAATTACTATCCAGTTGGCCCCAAGTCATTTATTTTTTAAGTCCATATTTTCCGAAACAGAGGGAATTTGAGGCACAGAAACTAGTTTTATGAGCAAAGGATGAGCTGAGAAGCCAAATAGGGGCAAATGGAACAACTCAGAGACTGGTAACCACAGGAAACCATTATCAGCCCTGGGCTAAAGTATCAAAGGGAGAAAGAAATGTTCCTGAAGCCCAGGGTTTAGGCCACCAAGAAAAAACAAAAGTCATGGCAGTCTGTCCAATGAGATCTGAAGTCTTCCAGAAGATGCACTTGCTGCCTAAGCTAAGGGGTGAGGGTAGAAATGCTCCTTTGCTCCCGTCCTCCAATTTCCCATCAGTGGTTTCCATTGGCCAAACCTAGATGGAAGACAGCTAACAGGGAGCCTAGGAAATGCATTCTGCAGTTTAGATCCCTTGCAAAATAAAACGGAGATGGAAGAGGGAGGAAGGACTGCTCTGAAGGCAAAGAGCCAGTACAATACTCAGCAAAAAAAAAAAGTAAGAATTCTTTACCTTTTCATTAAAATAAACTCCCAGAAGATACCATGTAATTTATTAACACTTCAGTAGTAAATAAGTAAATGTAAAGGTATATAGAGGTTTAAAGACTGACTACAACACAACCTTCTTATTAGTTCAAATTGTCTTTCCTGAAAATAATCTCCATCAGTGAGATTTTCATTATATACAGTTGGTCCCCTATATCACAATCATAGATTCAACCAACCAAGGACAGAAAATAATCAAAAAAAATTCCAGAAAGTTCTAAAAAAAAGCAAAACTTGAATTTGTCATCTGCAGACAACTATTTACAAAGATTTATACTGTATTTACAACTATTTACCTAGTATTTACATTGTATTAGGTATTATAAGAAATCTGGAGATGATTTAAAGTACACAGGAAAATGTATATAGGTTATATGCAAATACTACCAACATTTTATATAAGCAATGTAGGCATTTGCAAATTTTAGCAGTCGAGACATTTGTGAATTTTAGTAATCACAAGGGTCCTAGAACAAATCTCTGGTGGATACCAAGAGACAACTGTATGCATTTTGGGTAAAGAAGGACTGAGGAAATCAAGAGTGTGGCAATGAAACTAGAAAAATTTTAAAAACAGAATTAGCCCTGCAGAAACCAGAAGCATCTAAGAGACTAAAAATGATATTAAAAAGTAGTAACTGGAAACAACTAAATTAAAAAGAATTAAACTTCATTTCAAACAAATTAAAGTTGAATTACAAAAAGAAAAATTACAAGTCATATACAATGAATGCAGGAGTTGAGATACTCAGAGGAGGCAGAAATTTCTTTTTTCCCCTTCATAATTTCTCTAGGTGCTAAATTTTAATATAATGATTTTAGAAATATGAACTTTAATAAATCTAACAACCTATTTTATACCTTAGGAATTCCATTATACTATTTATACATTCTAAGCTAGCAAAATCCAAATGTAACTTCAGTTTTTAAGGTTTGTTAGTTGCCATAAAAGAAGTATTTTGATTTTTTTTGAAGGAATGATATATTCTCAGAATAAGTCCAATGAGACAAGATCACTTTCTTGTAAGGAAATCAGTAATGTATCTCTGTCTAATATCCTAGAAAATCAAGGGCTCAAAATCAAACACTTTGCTGATTTGCAATGTAGGTACTCAAGTACCCAGTTGGAAGATTCTCTGGGCCCTTCAATGTTCCACTTATTCCTCTCCTTCTCTTCTCTCCTCCCTTCTCCTACTTGCCAGTGTCCTCTTCTGCACTGGGTAGCATCGCCATTTTGGGGAAGGAGAACTGAAAGGGTAAATAAATCCACTCAAGCAAAAACACCCTGGTACACAGGAAGATGAAATAACACTAGTGCATGAGGCACCATTAGTCATCGTTCCAGTCCCAATAAAACCATCTTAACCAAATACCCTTGGATAATCAGTTCCAATGACTAATACATACCCACTGATCCAGAGCCTGAGGAGTGTGACTGACAAACAATAAACCCACTTAGGATAATATGATTGACTGCAATTCCACTTAAAATAATGTAACAAATGATGATGTGCCATCTAGTTAACCATGCAGCACAGTTGTAATTGTTAAGGTTGTTCATTTAATTACACAGTGTCCTTTCTCAGAAAAAAAAAAAAAATGTTTTCTGCTCTTAGGATGAGGAATTGTTGCCCTACATCTGATGGCATAGTTTCTACTGATTACTTGGCTTGTTTCTATTTCACTCTGGTTTCTAGGAAACCTGGAGCCTGTCTATAGCCTATGGATAGGACTCAGGGAGATATTTCATGTTAGCTTAAATCAAGCAGTTTATGTCTCTTTCCTTATTATTGCCCTATTCTTTTTCAACTATCTCTAATTTTATTTTGTATTTTATATATCCCTGTAAATCATCTACTGCAGGTTAGGTTCTCTAGAAATAGATCAGAGATAGAGTTTGGGGTCCAAGAAATTTATCTGTAATCATTATTGGTGAAGAGAAGAAAGAGGGAGTAGGAATAAGCAGAGGGAAAAAGCAGGCCTGATCAAACCTTTGCCAACCTGGCAGGGCGCTCTGATGTGAACGCAGTCCTGTGCCAACCCATAATGGCTGTACATTCCCTCGTTGACTGGTCCCCAGAAATAGGCTTCCCCTCCAAGGATGGGAGCTCAGACAGGGTGAGACTCTAGAGCAGAGGGAAACTCTGAAGGAGCTGAAATACAGAGACTGTCTGCTGGTTCTAATACTCTCAGGTGGCAGCAAGTCCCTCCTTGAGGGGGAGATTGGCTGGCACATTCACATGTTTGTACTCTAGCCCTCTACTGCACACAGGATGGAAGAGAAGCTCCTCCAGGTGTCTGGTGTGCCTCTCTTTCTAAAAGAAGCTTAGAAGAGAGATGTTAGTGGGACAACTACAGTGCCTAAAACAGAAGAGGGTCTCAGAGTCCCAATGGATACTCATTATTTTCTTCTTCCACTATTTTTTTAGATTCCATTAACCATCAACCACCACCTCTGCTGGCCTGGGTACTTACCTGTTTATGCGCCCTAGACCTTCAGCCCTATGGTCATCAGGATAAAATGAATTCAGCGTAGTTAACCTATCATTTACAGGTTAGTTGCTCTTCTTGAGAAATGGTGTCATATTAACACTGTCCTCTGTTGCTGGCATACTGGATATTAAGCGGTAACCACAGCTAGATGACCACTGGTAAATGGGAGTCCAGGCTGTTGAAGCCTTGCATATCCTTCATCTTTGTTACCACCATTTATGTGCCAATTGCATCAGCACTGATGTGGCTGATAACAGAGGCTGGCTGTTGTTAACTGGGTAGGTCACTTTGTTTACTTGGTTGTTTAGTATCACTCCCATGGTAGATGCTATCTGGTGGACATTAGCATGTGATACAATGATCTTCAAGATTCATACCCACTCCCATATGTCCATTCATATCCCTCTAACTCATACTTTCCTGTCATCAATCTTCCATTCTTTCTCCTTCCAGGCCCCTTAACAGCTGGCCAAACCATTCCTTACTGTCCATTCAGTCTGTGTATATTCAACCTCAGGTCAGTTCTCTTTCCATGCAAAAGGAATAACCAGGTCCACCAGTCCTCTGTGCAATGAGAGGACTTCCCTTATCTTTCAAGGCCATCTTTTAATGAGATTCTGGTGCAGCTACTATCTATTTTGATTTGTACCCTAATATGAAGCCAACTTATCTGTATACTGAATTCAGGTTTTCTCCTCCTCTTTCACTTGGTATATTAAATTCTCCATATAGCTATCAGTATGAGCTGAGAAAGGAACACTGGTGCCACAGTGATATGAATGCACGTATGGGAGTGGGTATGAGTTCAGACGTGTATGGAAAGTCAAAATCTTCAGGGACATCATGCAGATATCCTCTTCCCATCAGAGTCCTGGATTTTCTCAACCAAGGTGCTGGCCTTGGCATGAAAGACCAATTTGGTCAGGCATTTAGTCATGTCTGAAACTCAATCCTCTAAGTATTCATTGCCAGGCTCAGATCTTGACTTTCTCTACCTTCCCACTAGAGTTGGTAAGCTTCTTTGTATGCAACCAAGAGGTTCTCTAGCTTTTATACCTGGATTTCAATTGACTATTATACATTCTCATCTACTCATTATCTTTCTGTTGGGCAACAGTGGCATTTAACAAAAGTCATCCATACCACTGTGCTTGCCATTATTATTTCTCCTGTAAGTCTTAAATGCACAACACATCACAGTTGTTAATGTATTTTCTTCTATCAGTACAACCTTCCAATTCAACATAGGTAAAAATTTAGATACTGGACATTACCTTGTTCCAGGATTGTATATGCTTCACATATGACCCATTATGGGGTCCACATTGCCAGTTGGATGGAGGTGATACACTTTCAAAACCCATTTTATCACCTACTTTCTCAAATCACACATGGTACCAATTAATACAGGTTTAATTCTCTGAGACAGAGTCTGAGGTGAAAGATACTCATTAGGAATAAACATGTACAAAAGGGAAGAGAGAATACAGATGACTGGGCATAGGGAGAAATCAAACTATGATAATTTGGTCAATACAGCAGTGAGCTATAGAATAAGCATTGCTCAGAAGAGTGTCCCTGAAATAGCCTGCATACTCCCACTTCGCTTAATCACCAGATAAAGGTTGCCCAAGAAAAGGTGTGACCTTAAGTAAGGTGGCTCTTTGAAGCTGAGGCAGATCCTAAAGGAACTGATGGCTGGACTCTATCAGCTGACTGCTATCTCCACGCAAGTTATTCCTGAAAGAGGATTCCCATGTGTTAATAATTATTTCAAGAATATGAAAACAAATATGTGTATGTATATGCACGACTGGGACATTGTGCTGTACACCAGAAATTGACATATTGTAACTGACTGCACTTCAATTAAAAAATAATTATTATTTCATATTAGTTTCCATTTGCCTTTTAAAGAAAACTTTAATGGGTTACTGGCCAATTATTGCTACTATACATCCTGTAATGGTACAACCACTCAAATCCATAAAGTTATAGCTCAAACAAGAAGGTTGGTAATTTTCCATAAAATGTATAAAAATGAGTAGAATTAAATCAGCATTATTCTCATCACTTTGAGACACTGTGCCATTTCTAATCACTCCTCACCTGTTTATGAATAAAGACAATTTTCATGACTTGAGAATAGTCTAGAGCATAGGATTTTGACTAGATCTTGTGCTCACTGAAAAAGTTTCAAAGCGATTTTGCCATCAACCAAGACAAGAGAGAGATTCCCTGTTCTTTTTGAATATGAGTTTAACATAGTGACTTCTGGCAATTTCAACCAAAAAAAATTTTTATGGGATTGATTTGTATCACTTTCTTACATCAAAAGTATAAGAAGTATGTTTATATTGTATAACAGTATATTGCTGTTCCTATCCAGGAGAAATAGCCAGGTCTGTTCAGTAAAACAAAGTAGCATACACTATTAAAGAACATTCTGAGAGGGAAAAAAGAGAGAATGAGTGTCCCAAAATATTCAATCACCTGAAACAGACTTTCATACTCATGGCTGTGGTTTCTGCAAAAGTTTAGTCTTCCAATAGACAAGAGTAGCGTTTCTTCATGAATATATGTATGTTCATGTATAACTGAAAAATTATGCTCTACACTGAAATTTGACACAACGTTGTAAAATGACTATAACTCAATAAAAAAAAAGTTTAAAAAAAGAGTAGTGTTTCTTCAAAGTATGATTATGAATTATCTGCATCAGTATCACCAGAGGTTCTTGAGGAAAAATGCAAATTCTCTGGGGAAGGAGCATCAGAAATTTGTATTTTTACATATTTAACAGGCTACAGCATATAAAGTCTGAGAACCACAGATCAATAGTATGTTCACTGCCTAGCCATAGATTGAATTGTTAAGCAAGAATGAAAGCTAACAGGAGGGGCCCAAGATGAAGGTGTAGGAAGACCCTGAGCTCACCTCCTCCCACAGACAAATCTATACCTACCTATGGAAAAATTCTTCCTAAAGAAGACATGAGGGCTGCTGGAACAGCTACTGCACACAGAAGAATCATATAGAAACAGGTAGGAAAGATAAGAGATATGGTATCTACAGGAATCCCACCCCTAATGGACATAGCCTGCAGTAGGGAGGGATACTGCCGAGGGGACTGAGCACAGACTCATTCACCCTGGAACACAGTGAGAAAAAAACAGTAGTTTAAAAGGCACCTACACTATACTGTAAGGTAATCCATTCACTAACCCTAGAGCTTCTGCCAAACAAGGAGGAAACTGCTAAAACCTTCTCCAGGGCCAGATGCACCAGTGAGTGCCACTGTTAGAGTCCCACTGGGGTTCCCCCCAGTCCAGGCCCACTCCAGCTTCACCAAGATGGCCTCGGACACAGCACTCCCCAGGGACTTCATGAGGCCCATGCCAACTCCAGCTCCAGCTGGCTTTCCAAAGCCTCCAAGTACAAGCAGACTACACAGGTGATATTCCCATTCAAGGATACTCCTTCAAGACCAGGAGAGAGCTGTTATGCATAATTCATGGAAACAAAGCCCAAAGTCAAACAGAATGAAGAGACAGAGGAATATGTTCCAAATGAAAGAATAAAATAAAAGCCCAGGGTGAAAAACCTAATGAAACAGAGTAACTAACTTACCTCATAAAGAATTCAAAGAAACTGTCATAATGATGCTCACTGAACTCTAGAAAAGAACAGAGGAACTCAGTGAGAAATTCAACAAAAACTTAGAAAAATGTAAGAAAGAATCATCAGAAATGAAAAATACAATACGTAAAATAAAAATAAGCTAAAGAGAATCAACGGCAGATTATATAATACAAAAGAAAAGAAAAGTGATCTGAAAGACAGAATACTGGAATCACACAATCAAAACAGCATAAAGAAGAAAGAAGTTTAAATAATGAGAACTTAAGGGACCTCTGAGACAACATCAAGCATACTAACATTCACCTGATAGGGGTCTCAGAAGGAGAAGAGAGAGAGAAAGGGACAGAACACCTACTTGAAGAAATAATGGCTAAAAACTTCCTTAACCTTAGGGGAAGGAAACAGACATCCACATACAAGAAGCACAGAGTCCAAACAAGATGAACCCAAAGAGATCTATACCAAGACATATTATAATGAAAATGCAAAAGTTAAAGATAAAGAGAGAATTTTAAAGGCAGCAAGAGAAAAACAACTAATCACATACAAGGGAAACCCCATAAGACTATCAGTTGATTTTTCAAAAGAAACTTTACAGGAAAGAATGGAGTGGCAAAATATATTTAAAGTGCTGAAAGGAAAAAACTTACAACCTAGAATACTCTATTTAAGATTATCATTCAGAATTAAAGGAGAGATAAGGAGCTTCCCTGACAACCCAAAACTACAGTATTTCGTCACCACTAAACCAGCCTTACAAGAAATGTTAGAGGGTGTACTATGAGTGGAAAAGAAAGACCACAACTAGAAATAAGAAAACACATAAAAGAAATAATCTCACTGGTAAAAGCAAATACATAGTAAAGGCAGCAGATCCACCACTTAAAAAGCTAAGTTGAAGGTAAAAAGACAAAAATAGAATGATCAACTCTAACTGCAATAAGTAGTTAAAGGATACATAAGATTAAAAGATGTACAATATTACATCAAAAACATAAAAGGGAGGGAGTACAAATGCAGTGCTTTTAGATGCTTTCAAACCTAAGTAACTATCAGCTTAAAATACACAGCTACAAATCTAAGTCAATACATATGAAACACAAACCAAAAACATACAATGGATAAACAAAAAATAAAGAGAAAGAGATCCAAACACAGCATTAAGGAAATCCATCCACAACCAAAGAGACCAAGAGAAGACAGGAACAAAGAATGACAAAAACAACCAGAAAACAGTTAACAACATGGCAGTAAGTACATACCTGTCAATAAGTACTTTAAATGTAAATGGACTGATTCCTCCAATCAAAAGACAGAGTAGATGAATGAATATTTTAAAAAGACCCATCTACATGCTGCCTACAAGAAACACCTCATATCTAAAATACACATAGACCAAAAGTGAAGGGATGAAAAAAATATTCTATGCAAATGGAAAAGAAAAGACAGCCAGGATAGCACTACTCATAATCAGACAAAACAGACTTTAAAACAAAGACTGTAACAAAAGACAAAGAAGGGCATTACATAATGACAAAGAAGAAAATCCAACAAAAGGATGTTAACATTTGTGAACATTTATAAGCCTAATGGAGGGACATCTAAATGTATAAAGCAAATATTAACAGAAATACAGAGAGAAAGAGACAGCAATACAATAATAGTAAGGAACTTTAACACGTCACTTATATCATTGGACAGATCATTCAGACAGAAAATCAACAAGGAAATCACTGGCATTAAATGACAAACAGCATATTATACCAAATGGACTTTAGAGAGAACATTCCATCCTAAAGCAGTGAATACACATCTTTTTCAAGTGCACTTGGAACAGTCACCAGGAAATATCACATATTAAAACACAAAATGAGTCTCAATAAATTTAAGAAGACTGAAATCACATCAAGCATATTTTCCGACCACAACAGTACGAAACTAGAAATCAACTACAAGAAGAAAACTGACAAAAGCACAACCATGCTTTAGTGAAGACTAAACAACATGCTATTAAACAATCAATGGATCAATGAAGAAATGAAAAAACACCTTGAGACAAATGAAAACAAAAACACAACTTTCCAAAATCTGTGGGATGTAGGAAAAGCAATTCTAAGAGCTAAGTTCACAGTGCTAAAGGCCTACCTCAAGAAATAAGAAAACTCAAATAAACAATCTAACTGTACATTTTAAAATACAAGAAAAGAAGAATAAGCAAAAATCAAAGTTAGTAGAAGGAAAGAAAGAGTAAAGAGCAGAAGAGGAATAAATGACAGAGAGACTAAAAGAAAAACATTACAAAAGATCAATGAAAGTAAGAGTTGGTTTTTTGAAGAGATAAACAAAATCAACAAACCTTTAACCAGACTTATCAAGAAACAAGAAAAAGCCTAAATAAATGATATCAGAAATGAAAGAGGAGAAATTTACAACTGACACCCAGGAAATACAGAAAAAAAAATCACAAGAAAATACAATAATTATATGCCAACAAATTATACAACCTAGAAATACATATATATATATAAATTCCTAGAAACATATAATTTTCCAAGACTGAATCATGAAGAAATAGAAATTCTTAATAGACCAACTACTAGTAACAAAATTGAATGAGTAATAAAAAAAAAAACTCTCAAAAACCAAAAATCCAGGTCCAGCTGACTTCACAGGTGAATTTTCCAAACACTTATAGAAGAGTTAATACCTATCCCTCTCAAATTATTCCAAAAAATTAAAGAGAAAGGAAGACTTCCAAACTCATTTTAAGAGGCTACCACTACCCTGATACCAAAAGCAGACAAAGACACCACAAAAAAAAGAAAATTACAGGCCAATATCTCTGATGAGTATAAATGCAAAAAAAAAAAAATCAGCAAACCAAATTCAACAATATATTATAAACCATGATCAAGTGGGATTCATCCCAGGGTTACAAGGATGGTTTAAGACCCACAAATCAATGTAACACACCACATTAACAAAACTATGATCATCTCAATAGATGCAGAAAAAGCTTTCGATAAAATTCAACATCTATTTATGAACAAAACTCTCCAGAAAGTGGGCATAGAAGGAATGTACCTCAACATAATAAAGGCCATATATGACAAACCCATAACTAACAACATACTGAAAGGTGAAAAGCTGAAAGCTTTTTTTCTAAAATCAGAAATAAGACAAGGATGCCCAGTCTCACTACTTTTATTCAACATAGTATTAGAAGTCTTAGCTACAGTAATTAGGCAAGAAAAAGAAATGAAAGACATCCAAACTGGAAAGGTAGAAGTAAAACTTTCATCTGCAGATAACATGATACTGTATTTAGAAACACCCAAAGTCTCCACCAAAAAACTATTAGAACTAATAAATTAATTCAGTAAAGTTTCAGGATAGAAAATTAATAAACAGTAATCTGTTGCTTTTCTATACACTAATAATGAACTACCAGAAAGAGAAATGAAGGAAACAATCCCATTTACAATTGCACCAAAAAGAATAAAATACCTAGAATAAATTTAACCAAGGTGAAAGATCTGTACTCTGAAAACTACATGACATTGAGGAAAAAAAAATTGAAGATGACACAAATACACTGAAAAATAGTCCAAATTCATGGACTGGAAGAATCAGCATCATTAAAATGCCCCCACTACTCAAAGCAGTCTACAAATACAATACAACCTGTATCAAAAAATATCAAAATACTACTGGTATTTTTTTTACATAACTAGAATAAATAATCCTAAAATTTAAATGGAACCACAAAAGACCCCCAAATAGCCAAAGCAATCCTGAGAAAGAAGAACAAAGCTGAAGCATCACACTCCCAGAGTTGAAATTATACTACAAAGCTACAGTAACCAAAACAGTATGGTACTGGCACAAAAACAGACAAAAAGATCAATGGAATAGAATAGAGAGCCCAGAAATAAACCCATGTTCATCTGGTCAATTAATTTACAACAACAAAGGCAAAAATATACAATGGGGAAAAGACAGTCTCTTTAATAAATGGTATTGGAAAACTGGACAGCAACTTGCAAAGGAATGAAATGGTACCATTTTATTATACCATATACAAAAGTGAACTCAAAATGGATTAGAGGCTTAAATATAAGACTTAAAGCCATAAAATTCCTACAATAAAACACAGGCAGTAACCCCTTTGATATCACTATTAGCAATATTTTTTGGAATGTCTCCTCAGGCAAGGGCAATGAAAGCAAAAATAAACAAATAGAAGTACATCAAACAAAAAAGCTTTTGTACAGTGAGAGAAACCACCAACCAAATGAAAAGGCAACCTACTAACTGGGAAAAGACATTTGCAAATCACATATCTGATACAGGGTTGATATCCAAAATACAACTCAACCATCAAAAAAGCAAACAACCTGATTAAAAAATGGGCAGAGGACCTGAATAGACATTTTTACAAAGCAGACAAAGAGACAGACATAGGTATATGAAAAGGTGTTCAACATGACTAATCATCAGGGAGATGCAAATCAAAACCACTTCATACCTGTTTAAATGGCTATTATCAAAAAGACAAGAAACAGCAAGTGTTGATGAGGATGTTATGCACTATAGGTCAGAATGTAAATTGGTGCAGCCACTTTGGAAAATAGCATGGAGTTTCCTTAAAAAAATAAAAATTGAACTACCATATGACCCAGCCACTCCAGTTCTAGGCATTTATCCAAAGAAAATGAAAATATTAATTTGGAAAAATATATGTACCCCTATGTTCACTGCAGAACTATTTACAACAGCCAATATATGGAAATAATCTAAGTGTCCATCAATAAATGAAAGGATAAAGATATGCTATATATACAGAAGTGAATATTACTCAGCCATAAAAAAGAATGAAATCTTGCCATTTGCAACAACATGGATAGACCTACAGTGTACTATGCTAGGTGAAATAAGTCAGATAGAGAAAAACAAATACCATATGATTTCACTTATGCAGAATTTAAAAAACAAAACAAACAAACGAAACAGAAACAGACTCATGGATATGGAGAACAAACTGGTGGTCATCAGAGGGGATGGGGATGGAGGAATGGGTGAAATGGGTGAAGTGGATGAAAAGGTACAAACTTCCAGTTATAAAATAAATAAATCACAGTGATGTAATGTACAGCATAGGTAATATAGTCAGTAACAGTGTATCAACCTTGTATGGTAATGGATGGTAACTGGACTTACTGTGGTGACTGTTTCATAATGGACAAAAAACTGAATCACTATGTTATACAGCTGAAACTAATATAATGTTGCATGGTAATTATAACTCAATTTTTTTTTTTTTAAAAAAGAATGAAAGCTGGCATATGCTGAGTTTTGATTTTGTGCCAGGCACTGCTGTAAGTGCTTTATGTGACTTGTCTCATTTTATCTTCACTGTAACTCTACAAGTGAGAAACTATTACCTACCTTTTTATAGGTGATAAAACTAAGGGATATACTTGGGGAATGGAATATTTGGATTATAACACAAGAAGTTTGACCAGAAGTGGTTATGTACGGTGAGCCTATGAAAAAACAAAACTCAAGACCTTACACAGGAACCTTGGATATCTATCGTCTTCTGAACTTTCACTGTTGATAGTGAGGACCTAGTTACTTCTGCGTCTTACATATTGAAAATATTTTGACATGTATGTAACTTTTTCAGATTACAAGTATTTATTCATTGAACCAAATGTTGTGTATAATATCCTCCAGAAGTGATAAATCTTTCTAATAATGAGGACACTGAAGGTTGGATCCTTCATAAAACATCATCTTATCCTATCACTCTGGAGAGCTGATTCTGACCTATCCTCTGTTTATATGTATCTATAAAATAATTAGCTCATTTCCTCCATATACATGACTGTAGTAATGTCATTGGCACACTTTTAAAAATATGGGGTATTTTTATGAGCTCATCATGAGTAGAAAAAAGAACATAGTTCATGTCAGAATTTCTCTTGGTTATTTATTAAAAACAAAATATAATAAGACTTCATTTCCATCATTATCAACTAAAAGCCACAACCTAGTATTCTTCAGAAAGTATTTCATAATTAAGAGTATCTTATTCTATATTGCTTCACTAATCACAATGATGCAAATCCCAATTAAAGGGATATTATCAGTGTCATAGCTAATCTTCTAACTTTGGGGTTGTGTAAGACACTTTTGTTGGCTTTATATATTTTGTTCTACACTTCAGTGTAATACTAAATAGCTCTTAATTCATTAACATTTTATTTAAAATGAGTTAAACGTATTTATTGCTGATTCTAACTAAAAATAAAATTCCCTTGTCCTTCAAGTCTATAAAAAATTTAAAGGAAAAGTCTTAATGTTAAGGAAATTTCTTTTTAAAATAGTATTTTGTCTAATAAAGCACAATCATTAATGCTGGAGAGCTTGTGTGGAGGCTTATAGAAATAAAAATTAGTTTGTTATCAAGCTTTTTGGAGTTTTAACCAGATAACTACTTTAACTTCTCTTAAACAAGGAGTGGAAGAAGAACACTCAAACTTACTATGCATCTCTTAAATGTGAACTCTTCTGGGTGTTTCGTATATGCTATGTCTATCAATTATTATCATGCATTTGGGGAAAAAAGCATTATTACCCATTTTCACTAACTATTTACATATGAAAAGACTGAGATTCAGTGAGGTTAAGCATTATGCCCAAGGTCACACAGTTAACATGTGAATAAAAACTCCAGGGTCTTTCCCCACACACCATGTTGTAAGCAAAGAAAATGCTAATAGCATAGGTATCTATTAGCTACCAGTGTAATCTGATTTGTCTATAAACCTAGAATGGCATTGTGCAAAATGTATTAAAGCCACCTCTTTAATCCTGAGTACTGTATGTGCACACAGAGACAGTCTTTAATACTGTCAGTTGTTACCCATGAATTGGTTTCAAAGAATAAACACTGTTTATTAGTTCAGTGACCCAGGTAAGTTTCTTTCACACAGGTAATATTTCAATTAAGGAGGTTTCTCTCCAATCAGGCCATCAAAATACTTAAGTGTTTAAGAACTGTAGGTCATTTGTTAACATAGCAATTGGTGAGATTGGGGACTGTGGGGAAATGGGTTTTTGCACTAGGAATTTCCTTTCAAAAAATGGAAAGCTATAAATGAGAGCTAACACTTTTAAAGTCTTGTTACTAGTATCAGACTTGATCTACATCACTGACCTCTACCTGATCCTAGACAATGCTAAAAAATCATCAAACAGAAGGTTACAGTTAGAAAATGCATCAGTCACAGAAGACAAAGTCGGGTGTGACCATAAAGCATATTAAAGTAAACTACTGTTATTCTTTGAGTTCCTCCGATTTCAGTTTTCTTCTCAACTCTTTTCCTTGGTAAACACACAGACACAACAGGTAGGAAACTAGTTCATTCCTCATTTTTCATTCATTTCAACAGATGAACAGTCTGTTTCAGGAGCCAGAACCTGCTACGTTATATAATTGAGGGGTGTGTGTGTGTGTGTGTGCGTGTGTGTGTGTGTGTGTGTGTGTGTTATATGCGCTGTTCTGGGGCATGAGGTGGGGGCAGGTAGAAATCCTGAGGAGCTGCGGTAGGAAGGCAGAGTTGCTACCTCCCTCTCAAAGCTACTGGGAGAGGGGGTGGGGACTATAACAACCCATCACCACGCTGCCTGCCAGTCTCTCACACACGGATCTTTCTCCTTCATGTTCCCTGAGAAATTTTCCCCAGATTGGGAAAAGAACAGTAAAGCGGGTCTGCCTCGGAAGACGAGTTTTTACTATTGCAACACAAAGGACAGTGGAGTGCGCTTTCACATTCTCGCAACTCTACTCACTCGACCAGCTCCATACTTCAGCACCACGGAGAGCGGTATCTATCCGGCTATCACTCATGGGGAGCCAGATTTCTGCGACTCAACACCGGATTCCGGTCATTTAAAGAAGGAACAAGCCTGCGTATTTCATCCTCAATGTAAGCAGCTATGATGGTTCTCTCATATTATTTTTCCAGTAGAGGCTGTTTTCTAGCTGAATATGGAATTAAACTTCTATTTATTAGCCCTATCCCTCTTGTGCACTGCTTGGATTTTTAGATGTAAATCTGGATCTGAAGTCTTATCTGCTGGGTTGGTAAGAATTTTTTTTTTAACTTTTCATTGAAAGTTTAAGTTTACAAAGCCTTTCAGAAACAGACAACTCATCCTGGTAGCCCAGTCCTTTTGTACTAGAGTGTAGTTTTATTCCTAGAAGAAAGTATGTGTGTTGTTTCTTCTACTTCACTACTGGCAGCTTTTTTATTTGATTTTGTGTGTGTTGTTGTATTTATTTTAATATAAATATGGGAGTAGGAGGAAGAAGAAGGCTGTATTTTAATAAGTAGCCACTACTAAAGAACTATAGGTAGGAAGAAGGAGACTATTATTTTTCTTTCCTTTTCTTTGTTGAAAACATGTCCTTTAGACAACCATTTCTTTGTAAGATGAACATGCTTTTAATAAAAGAGATGAAATCTGGCAGGGCTTTGACACAAGCTTTGAAACTGCAATACAGAATCTCCCTCTTCAAGTTTGAGGTTGTAAATTCGCTTAAGTATAGTTGAGTAGACATAACCAGGATGCTATTGCCATTAATTGTGATTTAAAGGCTTAATGGATTTAGGGTAGATCTGAAAGAAGCAATGATTGACCCTGTCTGGTGGTACTCAGTGAATTTTTGCCTCAGAATGCCACCTGCTGGTGGGTCCTATTTCTGAACACTGGGCACACACCAGATTTATGAATGAATTCACATTAAATCCAGAATATTCAGTATGGATATGATTCAAACTCACTCTCTAAGATCTTCTAAACAATGACACTAGTTCAGTTATCTAACAATTTACCAAGGGTTCTATGTCACAAGTATAAGTTCACAAAAATTTACTTCTAAAAACACTTGCTCCTAAGCTTAGGGGCATGGAGACTAGCTAACTCCTTTAGGCAGTAATTAACCCAGAAAAAAATCAAAACTACATGGAGCCTCACTGAGGCTAATTACAGATGCATATGGTATCCTGCGTGAGAGGATCTCTTGCTTAAGAAAAGCAATCATTATCCTCCCCAATCACGCCACCCGCCAACAAATATTCAGCATGTTACTTTTCTCAGTATTGTCATTTCATGATTTAAGGGTCTCTCACTTTTTTGCTAGTACACGTTCATTTCAGACTCTTGTCACAGAAGTCAATAAACAATGAAAAGGTTACACATATCTATTTAATTCCAAGATGAATCTTTGGGGGGAAAATGTAACTCTTAGAACTTGTTGTTCCAGCTCTATCTCAAGCTATACACAATGAGATACAGACATCCAGTTCCATAACCTACCAATTCCAAATAGATAAATAAGGATTTAAAAAGAAAACAGAAATAAAAGAAGCACACACAAAGCACTGTTATACTTGGATGGCTAATTCATAAGGTAGTTTGAAAATCCTGAGAACACTCTCATCCAGAGAAGATGTCATTTGGTGAAAAATAAATTACTGATAAAACCATTTTTAACATTCAGGAACACTGGATAATATTTTTCAATCTAAGATGCAATGGGAAAAAATCCCACATTAGTAGAAGTGTTTGGAAAGTATACCTCAATATAATATATTGTAATAAGTAGCAGAAAGGTACTTTGCTTGTTTCCTGTAGGACCTGACTGGCAAAAGGTGTATGAACTCATGCACATTCATGGAGTAAATAACTGAATATCTTTTTTAATTCAAAGTATATGTGCTATACAAGCAAATTATTTTCACTAGCTTAGGTAGGAACTTGAATGCTTTGGATTCACAATTATTATTGCTTTGGATCCACAATGATTATAACTGTATTAAATTAAAATAGTTAATATTATCCAATTATTACTAGAGCACTTAGTAAGCACTGTAATTTATATGTACTATCCCACCTCAACTCCAACAGAATAAAGAAGATGATACATAGAAATAAGTTGGATCCCTCTGGAAATATATTTTAAAATTTAGGAGTATTCTGAAGTAGTAAGAATGCCTCAGTTATCTGCCCCAGTCACCCATAGTACTTAGTACATCCTCTAATACTAGCAGTCTCACCTAGCAACTTACGGACCATCATTTACAGTGAAGCTAACTGGAAACTAATTTTCCTTTGGAGCTCACATCTTATTTTAAAAGTTGTCAGTTACAAATAGGAAATAGTAGTCATAGGATTATATGGTTCCTGCATTTCTAAGGAGGACACTGGTAAACATTAACACCTCTGTTTTACTGATCTTCTTTAATAACCAACCCAAATTCAAGTATTTAAGAATTAACTTATTTGACCATGCACCAAATGCCAGGCATCCATATATCATTTACCATATACATATACCATATAAACAAGTAATTCTCCTGCTCTTAAGGATCCTGCACTCCAGTTGGAAAATCTGCAGTCTAAAGAAACTTAGAAAAAATGCAGGAAGAAGATGGATGGCAGCAGAATACCAGCTAAAAGCATGGGCTTCGAAATCAGGCAGATGAGAACTTCTTACAGTGGGTCTACCATTCATAGACTGTGTAGCCTCACAAGTTGTGTAGTTAAAAGTGCTTAATTTATCTGAGCCTCACTTTATCATCTATTAAATGGGAATGACAATAGCACCTATATCCTATAGTAGTTGATGAGAATTTAAAATGATAATGCATGTAAAGTATTCAGTACATGGTGCCTGCAATGTGGTTAATGTATAATAAATGTTAATCATTATAGTCATTAAGGAAAATAGCTAAATTTATCATACAATTTGTGTGAATTTAAAACAATTCATGTAAATCATTTAGCACAGTGTCTGTCACATGGCAAATGTGTAATATATATTAACTCTTACTATTACACAGTCATTTAGAAAAATAGCTAAGTTTAATATATTAGTGTAGAGCAAAATGGAAGCCAATTTACAATCATTTACTTAAGTGTACTAATATGTAAGGTTTTCATCATTATTGTCATGGACATTTGTGTAAGGCTTTACAGTATCCAGGGCATTTGATACACATTATTTCATCTTCACTGGAGTCGTGAGGCACATGGAGGATGGATTTTATTATTTCCTTTCTATTGGTAAGAGAAATGAGGTTTAGGAGAAAACTCCCAATCACCCGACCATTTGATCTCTGTTGCTCTGGACTAAAATTCAAGAATATGTACACCTGGGAGATGATACACAGACCAGAGCTGGGTTTTTCCTGGATGACTGATCTGACTCTTGGATTTGTTTGGTTCTATGCTTAGCTGTGGAAGGTTACAGACTGAATTTGTTTCAGACTAGGATAATTTCTACAAAGACCTATGGTGCATGTAGCTATTTCACACAAAAAAGACAACAAATATCTCCAAAAAGACATTTTGATTAAGTGTGGCCTTTTCTTCACCAGTAATCAACCACAATCCCTGTCTCCAAAAAGCTCTGTGGTCATGCTCTTTTGCAGCTGGACTTAGGGTGTAGAATTCATACTTTTTGTGGATCAATGACATCTGGCTTCCTTCAGACTGGCTGATGCATCTGTAAGAGAAGCCTGATAAAAATAGCAACCAAGGGATCAAGAGGGAGTTTAATAATTAGTCCTCCTCTCAAATACAGTTTTGTTTCCCCTGGAACCCCTTTTTCAATGACATCAAATGTCAATGCATGCATTTATGGAAAATGAAAAACACAGTATATTAATTGAGGTATTAGATGAGTTTGATCACTTGTTATCTTAATAATATAGGCAAATAAAAAAGCATTTGCATTCAAAGTTCATTTTTAAGAAAAATATTAAAGTAAGGGCAATCAAATGCTAACTGTATTTTAGAGAGAATCACTTAGCTCATTATTGGCAGTAAAACTATGTCAAGATCCCAGAGTCCAGCAGAGCAACATATCTGACTCATGAGTGTAAGCTTTGGCCACAGCTACTGTGGACCAAATGACTTTATCTTTCTGACATAGCATGCTCTGTGGATTCTTCCCAATCCATGGGAAATGCATCGCTAAAGTCTGACTACTTATAATGTCAAGATTAAATGGCAAGGATACAATGGTTAAATAGTGTCAAAGGTGTATAAATGTTTAAATGGGGGAAATAGGGAGAGAGTGGTAAAGAGGTACAAACTTCCAGCTATAAGATGAATAAGGTCCTGAAGATCTAATGTAAAATATGGTAACTATAGTTGATAACACTGCATTATACGATTGAAATCTGCTAAGACAGTAGAACTTAAATGTTCTAACCAAAACACCCATATATATATGGTTATGGATGTGTTAATTAACAAGATGATGGGATTCTTTTCATGGTGTATACACATATCAAATCACTACAGGATACACTTTAAATATTTTACAATTTGTCAGTTTATACCTTAACAAAGCCAAAAAAGTAAAACCAATGTTTAAAAGCACTATTAGAATAGAAGACAGAACTAATAAGAAGCCCCAGTGAGGTAGAAAGGCCTCCATCAGTATCTGGATCAATTCATGTGGCTGCTGTGAAATCCCTTATGTTGGGAGCAATCTCACTGAGTAGCATGTCCCACTATATGCTTGCATACAAAGGTGACTTGAGTCCCATAACGTTTCATCAGTGCCAGATTCTGTAAGGAAAGGAACAGAACTGACAATTCTGTGAGCATCCAAATCTATCTCAAAGTCAAGGTATTAAAGGATGGGAAAGAGAGACTTGTTTATTTCCTAAAACTTCTGGGTGTCTGCTTTCAAGGTCATTCAGAAAAATGCATGTCAAGCGGTGAAGACAAATACTAGCCATACACATACATTTTTTTCTTTGATAAAACATAATTGTTATAGAAACATCAAGATTTATATGATGCTCTATTCTTGTGCAGAAATTGTTTGCCCTAAGGTTTAGTCTTTATGCTTCATCACCTTCAGTTTCTCTACCTAAAAATGAGAATGTTAACATCTTGCTTTTTTTGTTTGTTTAATGAGGGGAATTAACAAATGATTCTTTAACATCCTTTAAGTTTTTAGGCTACAGCGTCTATGACATTCATATGGACTCAGTTTAGATTGGGTACTTATGTGTTCCCTGTGAAATGTTTCTCTGCTCTGACTTGGTTCTGTATTTTTTATATTTCCTTTGAATTAGTCTCTCCATGGTTTATTGCTATATAATAGTTGTGTACTCTTGACCTTGGAGTCTGACTTATCTCCCTCTTGAACAGATCTCTAATGGAAAAGTGATATGGAATCAATCTCAAGGTCTGTCTCCTTCTAGGACAGTTACTGTTTCATCTCTGACACATTGCTCAGATGCTCTTGAGTGGAAAGGGACTTTTCTCAGGTTGAGATGTGACGGCAAGTTCAGAGAGGTAGCCCTGCGAGGGGAGAAGCCTCAGCATAGGACAGGCTGAGTAATTTCATGAGAAAGAGTTAAAGTCTTCTGTGGGAATAATTCCCACCTGAGAGTGTGTACTCAGATGACAGATCTTGAAACTGAGTTCATGTCTTCTGAAACAAGGCCCTTTGGGGACACAAAGGAAGTGACTGCTTAGCTTTCAACTCAGTCACCTCCTTGTCTTCTGAAAAACATAATAATAAATACCTGTGCCCACTTTGTGACTCCTTCTCTCTCCTGTAAAGATCTCTCCTGGACTCCCAATCTACAGTCTGCACTGGCATCAACAAGCAGCCTCTCTCCCTGGAATGATGGCATTGTTGACAGAAATGGGTTCAGAAGGAACTCATAAACTTGAATCTTGAGAATCTTTTCTCCAGCAATCTTTTATCAACCTGCACTTCAGAAAAGTGGATAGTAGTTCAGACACTCTTCCTAAAAGAGCACAGAGCTCTATATTAGGATTTATCACCCACAACTGCCTTTTCAGGGAGTTGCCCATCATTATTCCTTTTACTTTTCTGAAGATGAAGAAGCTGCTCCACTGAATAGTTCAGCAGATTCTCCCAAGAAGTGTGACTCAGGCCTAGGCAGGATTAGAGTATGAGGTCTAACCTCCAAGTCTCTTCTTTATACCAGATCAGGGCCCCAAAAGGAGCTAAAAGCAAAAGGGTTCGAGGATGTCAAAAGAAAAAATAAGCAGAAAACTAAATAGAGCCCAAATTTTTAGAAATCACAAGACTAAATGACACTACTTTAAAAAAAAAAAATCTCAAAACACTGTGTATAATTTAAAAGCCTTCCTCTGTGATTACTTTGCTTAATTTTTACAAACGACTTAAGTGAAATAGTGAGTATTCTTGATGCATGGAGACATGACCAATAACAAAAAAGACAGTTGGGAACATGGAAAATAGTTCAAAACAAATCCCCAAGTACTTACTCTTTAGAATAGATGGTTTCTTACTGAAATGCATACCATTCTAATATTATTTGAATACCTTGAGTTGGGGTAGACTAGAAAAAGAGATTAGAAAATATGAGTAGGGACAATTGGAGAATCAAAAAAGTTTGAGATGCTCAAGTGTGTAGAGAATTAGGGGCTCTCTATTCTACAGTGGAAGCATCTTGAACTGGGGACCCACTCCAGAAGTCAAGGTGAGTTAGAGATGGGGTTTCCAGCTCAACCTCAAATTACACGGCAGCTATTATTCTCTCTAGCCTGCCATCTTAAAACCCTGACAAACTTGTCCAAAATCACAACGCTGGCAAAAGATAGAGCCAGGATTCCTACTCTGGACCTTCCTACTTCAAAGCCTGTCTCTTAGCCCCACTTGTCTAGGGATCTTCATCTGAGTAAGGACAATTATAGTATCCACCTCATAGAGTTTAAGTAAGAATTACACAGATTATATATGTGAAGTACACTAACTTCTTAGTATAGTTCCTGGCATATCAGAGGTGCTTAGTAAGTGTCGCCAACTGCTACTAATAGTATTAGTATTAATGTCTACATTATGACACAATGGGAAAGAACAACACATTAGAAATGAACATACATATAAATTACACTGTTCTTCTGTCCATATAAAAATTCAGGTTTGATCTTAAGAAACAAAGGCTGAATTTCCTCAGGAAGGCTGTTTCAGTGGCCATCAGTAAGTGGCAGTGAGTCTAGGGCAGCTCCCTGCCACAATGTGCCCTTAGTAGTTGCTCAGGCTCCATGGGGGCAAGAAAGAAAGCACAATCCCAGTGCAGAATAGCACTGAATGTAGAAACAAGAGGTGTGTGGCCACGCTTGCACGTTGCTCCAGGTCTGTCACAGTGAAGGAGGTTCAATGGGGGCAACATACCTGAAGCAAAGGCAGCAGTATCCAAGGTGGCCACCTCTATGGCAGAGTCCTTGAAGAACTGGGTACACCAACAGGCAGGAGAGGACAGAATAAAACCAACATCAACTGAGTGTGTTCTACATGCATGTTACCTCATTTAATCCTCCCATGGACTCTATGGCACACAAAAAGTTATCCCCGTCGCACTGGCAGACACACAGAGAAACATTACTAATGCGCAGAGAAGTTAAGGGACATGCTCAACTTGGCACAAATGGCAATAAAACAGGCCTTGGCCTGTTTTCAGCTACATCATGACCCCCACACTCTCGACCTCCCTCTGCTTAAATCCACATTTCAGCTCTGCAGCCAATCCTCCACCCCAGGGGTATAGATGCTAAGTAACTAAATCGACACCTTTCCGTTTGTAAAAGAATAGTGCAGGTTATCCAACCTGTCTTAATCTCAGTGCTAAAACAATGATTTCTAATAAGATTTCATAATTTCTCGTAAGATTCCAGTCATGACATTCTTTTTCATCTCAACCTTGTTGTTTGCTCTGCCCCTGGGGCACCTGCAAGCCCCTGGGAGAGTATTCAGCATCTCTGCCTTGTTGTCCCACAGGCTGGGGAACAGCACCTTCAAAAACATGCAGCGCCGGCACACAACACTGAGGGAAAAGGGCCGCAGGCAGGCCATCCGCGGTCCCGCCTACATGTTTAACGAGAAGGGAACGAGTCTGACGCCGGAGGAGGAGCGCTTCCTGGACTCGGCCGAGTATGGCAACATCCCAGTGGTCAGGAAAATGCTGGAGGAGTCCAAGACCCTCAACTTCAACTGCGTAGACTACATGGGGCAGAATGCACTGCAGCTGGCTGTGGGCAACGAGCACCTGGAGGTCACAGAGCTGCTGCTCAAGAAGGAGAACCTGGCGCGGGTGGGGGACGCGCTGTTGTTGGCCATAAGTAAGGGCTACGTGCGCATCGTGGAAGCCATCCTCAACCACCCAGCCTTCGCGCAGGGCCAGCGCCTGACACTCAGCCCGCTGGAGCAGGAGCTGCGCGACGACGACTTCTATGCCTACGACGAGGACGGCACGCGCTTCTCCCACGACATCACGCCCATCATCCTGGCAGCCCACTGCCAGGAGTACGAGATCGTGCACATCCTCCTGCTCAAGGGCGCCCGCATCGAGCGGCCCCACGACTACTTCTGCAAGTGCAACGAGTGCACTGAGAAGCAGCGGAAGGACTCCTTCAGCCACTCCCGCTCCCGCATGAACGCCTACAAGGGACTGGCAAGCGCTGCCTACTTGTCCCTGTCCAGTGAAGACCCTGTCCTCACGGCGCTGGAGCTAAGCAACGAGTTAGCCAGACTAGCCAACATTGAGACTGAATTCAAGGTAACTCTCCCACTTACCACCAGCAGGCAGATTGCCCGATGGGCTCTTCTGGGTGTGTCCAATAGCCAAATGGGTTGTCTTCCCGTCTAATGGAGGGTGCAGGACTCACGGTCTTGCCTGTTCAGGCTTACAGGGAGGAAGGGAACCTCCAACCTGTGTCAGAAGTAGGCCTGAAGGAAAAGCAGCCCATTAGATGAAATATTTGAAACCACATAAATGTGGTCAAGAGATGACAAAAACAAATCCATGTGTTTGTCACACAGGCAAGATTATTCTGTGGTTCTGGTGTAATTGCCTCCCCTCTGCCATGGGCAGCCCAGGTATGTCTGGGATACATGCGGTTGTTTCCGAGTTCCAGTTTTGGACTTCTTGACTGTCTCACCTGTAGAGTTTTCATTTGTCTTGTTCATATCTCTAATGCATCCTGGACTGTGTGGACTGTAGACACAATAGTAAGTGCTTGCTAAATTGAGAAAGGCTTGCGGTTCTATCAAAGGGCTGAGGAGGAGGTACATGAAAATGAAAATAAAACTGTCTCTGTAGTTAGGTTTGTCATCCCAGTAGATGGGCCCAGAGCAACCCCCCTGAAAATACCCGGAATTTCCAGGCCAACTCAGGGGATGAAGACCCATCTCTAAAGTCCATTATTCAATAGTGGTTCTGTGCTTTTACTATCAACTGACTCTCACCCTGATAGAGAAGACTGGAACCTAATTCTTTTGACAGTTTAATAAATTGAGACCAATATTTATTTTGTGCCAAGTAGTAGCTTCCTTACCTACAGGATACTGTTTAATCCCCTCAACAACCATTGGTATGGGTACCATTATTATCCCCATAGTATATTAGAGCACAGAGGTAGAGAGGTACCCTATAGCCAGTAAGTAGTAAAACCACTGTTCTAATCCAGGCACTCAGACCCCAGAGCCAGCTTTTGGCCATCCTGGGAAATTGTAAGTCAGAGGACTTGTTCATGCATTGGGCTTCTCAAAGTTTCATTTGTCTCTATCTGAAGGACACCTTCCACTGCAGAAGGTGTGGCTTAAAGACTAGAAACTACAGCTGGGCTCATAATTTTTCATCCTGCCATTCAATCAGAGTCTGTGATGTCAGGGAGCATGCAAAAAGGTATCACATGTGGGGCTCACAATGGAGCTGGGAAGAGATGTCACCTGCAGGAGAAAAGTTCATTGTCATGTGCAAGAGTTGCCCCTGCATGGGACACAATCAGGTGGACAAGGATGGGTACCAACTCACATCAAAGGACCACCCTGTTCCGGGAGATCTCAAAGTAGGAAACAGAATTGAGCTGGGCTTTATTAAGCAGGAGGAATTGAATTAGTGGGAAGAGAGAGGTAGGCATTCAGGGAAGGCAAGTGAAGGTAAGGTCCAGAACGGCCCACAGCAGGCAAGCCACTGATGAGAAGCTCTATGTGACTACAACAGACATTTCCTGCAGGGGCACACAGGAGGAGAGCTGAAGAGATGAGTGGGCAGGTCTCAGAAGGCCCTGCATGTCAAACTGAGCAATTTGGATGTTACCCTGTAGGAAATGGAGGCCAATGAAAATTCGTGATTAGGAGACTAAAATGAAAACTACGGTTTTGGAAATTTACTTGACTGGTAGGTAAGATGATTTAGAAGATATGAAGTGTGAAGCACTGGGACTACAGAGGGATAATTTAGTTGAACATGCTTGAGGCCACTGAAGCCTCTCTGCAGGAATGGAATCACCCACAGTCAGGCACAGAGGAGCCAGGCCTACAGAAAGCTGCAGGGCACCACAAACTATGAACAGATGAAAAATCCTATAATTAAACTAATTTTACTCCATCTGTCCCCTCGTCTTGGACCCATCTACTGAATTGGAGCCTCTTCCATAAATCCTGTAATGTTCATAGCCTCATCTAGAAAAATTGGTGGATGCAGACACAGAGATTAACCAAAGAAGCTTCCAAGGAATGTAGCTATTGCCTCTTATTTCCTTGTTTCTGTACAATAAACTCCACCTACCAGCAATGAAGTCAGTCATGTCCCAAGGAAGCTCAGAGGAATTTTGCTTGTTCCCTGGGCTTCAGACTATAACTGCATAAGCCATATAAAAGAAATGGCTAAACCAATTAACTTAGATATTTCTGTCTAAGAAAAAAATAATTCAAGCAAAAAATGTTTTTGGACCAGATTATCTGGATAATTGCACAATTCTATATTTATGTGGAATCTGCGAGCATGCCAGCCTTATCAAATAAAATGAAGCTAGACTGACATTCGGAAGTATATCTACACCATTTGTTTTCTTTATAAAACCTAAAGTCTGACATATTTTAGTATATATAATATCTAAAACTGGGAGTTTGTTGAAAACATCTACTATGATATTTTGATTTAAAAAGTAAATTATGAAAATTATGTACAATTAAGAACATGACTAACATGATGACAAATCTTTTCTACAATGCAAAGAATAAGAGCTAGCATAAATACATTTGCTGGCTATTAACATCCCCCTAGCTACCTTTGTTTGAAATAAGTGTCTTTCAGATTGTCGACAAATGGTGCATTATAAATTAACATAAAGCATTCCTTTAGAACTTTATTACTTATTCAACTATCCTTGTATGTGCATTCTTCACATTATAAATCTCAGACAAGAGAGCAGCTTATTAGCAAGAAGGAAGTCAAACTATAATAAAATAATAAAGAGCAAGTGATGTGTTCTAAAATGCACTCTTCAGGCATCTGTTCTGCTTTAAAGGGACTACACATTGATGACTGTAGCCATGTGTTATGGAGGTGGTCCGATGCTACCACCTGTGTAAAAAAGCTATCAGGTTCCCACTGCAGATGTCATATGTCATCTTCCACATTCTCTAAAACACTCATTCTGGGAGTGACTCTTCCTGACTGGAACATATTATGCATGAAAACCTGGATTCAGTTGCCCAAGCTATTGTTTTTGGACTCCTTTTAATTTATCACCAGAAGAAAGTTTAGTCATTAGCAAAAAGTACAGCCAATGTCAAGGTCTCCAGTAAATTGTTGCTGGAGTCAGATGTCTGCTAGCAAGCCATTATTTTTAGTGTGGAAATTATGCAACTGGTCAAGGATTTTCTTATGTCTCTCTAATCTTATGGGCTGTAGAAAGACATTAAAACTTGATGTGGCCAGTGAGGCTTTCCTAATGCCATGAATGGTGCCCAGTAATCAAGTAAGCATTCCATAAATACCTGAATAAAGGAAATCCTAAAAAAGGATAATCATTTCGACTGATGAAGTAAGTGATTACTTTTACCTATGATTTAAACTCTTCTAACACCAATGGGTTTAACAAAGGTATTAGATAGACCTGGTGAAATGGGAAAGCTCTACAGGTTACATGGTGGTTGAAGGGATAAAACCATCTCATGTTAAATAACTGAAGACCAATCATAGGCTGCACTGTCTGGTGTCAATGACCACTAAACTCCCAGGGAGCAGAGAGTGTCTTCTTGGTCTTGCCCACTGTATATAACATGTGGGATCTGGAGTACTGCCCACAAATGATATTTTGGTTAACTGATTTATCTACACAGTAGGAGACAAAGAAGGGGAAGATCTGTATGGGATGAACTATTCAGAGGTGTTTCATCCTGATGGAACAGCATCTCTACAGAGGCACCTGGAGTAGCATGGAAAAACAAGGAATTTGTCTCAGTTGAGTAACAGCTTCAGCCACCAAGAACACAACAAGGTCTTTACATTTCTCTTGAGTTAGTCTGCTTGGTTTTCTTCACTGATCATTCTCATGATAAAACTGCTTGGGGCCCCCTTTATTTTGCTGGTGCGCTTCCTGTGAAAGTCCTGGGCATTCTGTCTGTGTATGTTGTTTATCTGTGGAACTGCCATTTCAAAAGGATTACAGGTGTTCATCTTGCTCCAACCTAGAGTTATGCTAACAGCAATGTACAACAGGGGTGTGGAGAGGAGAAGGAAGGAAAATATCACAAGAGAATATTGTAGAATGAGGTTCAGGGCTTTGGAAAGATAGAGAAAGCAGGATGGGGATTGAAAGTATTCCTCTTGCTCTCTCACCTTTTGCTTAAATTGACACCCAATGTTCCCAAGTCAAGGAACTGTGGAAGTCCAACAAACACTTTATCTTAGTTATTTAAGATTCAGTCATTCTGAATAATAACAAAGCTACAACTGAGAAGGCTCTAGTTGACAAAACATCAGCATGAAAGCTACAGACTGTGCTTCAGTCACAAGGAATTTATTCTTATAGACTACAGAGGGGAAGAGCAGGGGGCAAAAAAGCTAAAGCTGTAAGTTCATCTTGCTTAAAGTGTTGATGATTGTTCTGTTTGTAAATGGGTCGTTAACCATGTGTATTATGAAAAATAGATAATGAATTATGTATCAGTGTTTGTGTTGCCATTTTAAGACCCATAAAAAACTTAAAATATCACAGATTAAAAATGCAAATAATGATAAATTAGACCACTTTGCCACCTGCTATCATCTCTAGTAAGATCCCATTGTGGAAGGTAAAGATGTTGAGATGACAGTTTGCAATCTGCTTGCAAACTTATCAAAATGGAAGAGGGAAGAGGAGGAGAGTAGGGTGGGAAGGGACTCTGTATTTGGTAGGGAGAACCCAGAGCACATGTGAGCCCTGGAGTCTGGAGCCAGGAAGACTGAGAAAAGGCCCACTCTGGGCCTGGGGCAGTACCAAAAGCTGAATAAGCCTGTTGCCCCCAGCCTTTAGTGGAATCTGTTTTTGCACCTGCTTCTCAAATCCTTTGAACATTTTTAGTATTTTTAAATTTTATAGGCCAAAGTCCTGGGAAAACACATTTCCTTGAAGTCTGAAAGCTTAGCTAGTAAGTAGCACAAACAAATGCCTGTTTAATATACAGGAAATGACTTGAAAACTGTTCCCTTTTCTAATGGGAAAATATTTTTAAACCATGAAGGCTACAGGTCTTAAAAGCAAGTTGTTGTTGCTTTTTAAGAGAATCAGGCAGAAAATCCTCAAAGCACTCACTTATATACCATCTGAAAGACCCCCAAAGATCTAACTGTGTCACCCAAGCCCTATACTTGAGCATCTGAGGATGCAGAATGTAAGCAGAGAAGAGACAGTTCACAAATGTCAGGTGATGAGCTACGACAGAACGCCCCCCCACTGAGCATGTGCAGGTAAAGGGCAGTCAGAGTACATGTGCCAGTCTCCAGATCTGAGAGCAAGATCCAGGCATTGGCTTATCTCAGGAGAAGGACAGAAGTGATTCTCCCCATGTTAACTTTGTCTTTTTCTATTTTTCTACCTAAGTGTCTGGAGGAGCACTTTCACCTGAGCTTTCACTGATGAGTCATCACAGGAAAATGAGCTAATTAATGTGTCCTTTAATGACAGTTTTTCATTGGGTCAGAACTAATGCCTAAAGTTAAATGATTTTTCTCTTCTCTTTATGCCAAGAGTATTTAGCCTCTAAAATACAGGGAGACATTGTAAGCTGGGTGACAGATATTCCAGTGGGATAAAGGAGGCCACTGCACTAGATGAGGACATGGACAGGGGACAGGCTTTGGGTGAGCACTCAGTGCAGCCATGCTTCATTTTCTCAAGGCTATGAAATAGGGAGCACAGAGCTTGGCTCTGGAATCAGACTGACCTGGGTTCCAGTTCACAGCCATCTCCTAGCAACCATACAATCTGGGGCATCTACTGGAAGTTAGTTTTCTTACATGAAAAATGGGGGGTGGGGTGAGGGGAACAGGTGTTAGAAGTGTAACATGTCCAAAATGAAGGCTTGTTTTCCCCACCAAACACTTGCCTTTACCGCAATCTCTGATTCACCCCATTGTTAAGAGCTTTCACTGCCTCATTCCATTTAACCTCCACAATGTCCTGCACATGTTAGGTGTTCAGTAAATAAATAAATAAGTGAATTAATGAATTATGACATCCAAGGATGTTAGTGAGGGTTAAATAAGATGAAGAATGTAAAACTCCTTGCAGAGGACCTGACCCATAAGAAGTACACAATTTACCCCAGAGATCTCACTGGGGATCCCTTTTTGGTCCCTAAAGCCCACAGGATTTTCAGCACCACAAGTTTTCCTCCCAATAAACACAACTTAAGTTTCAACACCTCCTCTATTCAGAGGGCCTTCCTGATGTCTGCTAAGCTTTCCTCCCCAACCCCAAAGATCCTTCCAGAACCAGAAAAAGTATAGGCTGTACATGTGAGCTCCATGATTAAAAACAGGTCAAGGGAGTATTTTCCAATTGGGAAAATGCAGACCACTGAAACTAGAGAAGCCTAGGGTGCTGCTAAAATACTGCTGTGAAAAGCAGCTACCCGGGTAGGAGAGACAGAGGCTGTGATGGGGGGAGAGGGAGGAAATGGGCACGCAGAGCTCCTGCCAAGTACAGAGATTATTTTTTGAAAAATATCTCTATGAAAAAGATTCATCACTACACACAAAAAAACTGGGAAAAAATCATTTCCTATACAAGTGCAACTATCGGTCTGAAATATCAGAGATATGGAGAAAATGGAGGCAGTTCTTAGAGGGGATCAGTCAATGAGTAGTAGCGCAAGTTACATCAAAAGTAAATGATGGAAATGTAGGGTTTTTCTCTGAAAAAAGTTACAATTCTATATATAAATCAATCACAATAGGGTAAAACTAATCAAGTATGCTGCACACACCATCAACAGGGAAGCATGTGGTTTACTAGGAGTAAATTCACATGCAGATTAAATGTGGAAAATATATGTCAAGAGTGTGGATGGGAATATGGTCTATAGACGCCCAGAATATCAGAAGTGGAGGGACCCTAGTTACAAGCTATCTGAAAATTCAGCATTCATACCACAAATGCTTAATTAAGCCTCTAGTATGGGCCAGGTTCTGGGTTGGCTGCTGGGATGAAATGATGAAAATGATAAAGTTCCTGCCCTCAGGACCTTATAGTCTAGTGGAGGAGATGGGCATTCTTCACGTAATCACAAAAACAGCTTTACAAATCATGTTGTATGCTAAGCAGTAAATGAGCAATTTAAAAGAGTTGACTTAGTGGGATAGATGACTGTGTGTGTATGTGCATGTGTTTAAAGATTTCTCAGAGTTGACAATATTTAAATGAAAATGGATGGTATGGGAGAGATAAACAGACAGCAGGGAATGGGAAAGATGGTTTCAGGCACAGAAACTGCTCAAGAATTAGCCCACTGCAGAGAGGGAACAGAGAGGCCCATGTAGAGAACTGTGAGTAGCTCCCTATTATAGGGAGTAAATAGGAGAGGCGGCAGGCAATACAGATGCTGAAAAAGAACAACTCAGCCTCTTGGAAGCCATGGTAAGAAATCAAACTTCACTGTAGGGTGAATGGGAAGCTATCGGAAGGTTTCAGCAGGTGAGTGAGTGACTCGTATCCGCAGCTTGGAAAGATCCAGTCTGACTGCTGTACAAAATGGACTGGAGGGGACAAGACTGGAAGGAGCTGTACAAGCGCTGTTGGAAGGGGCCTCCCAGGAAAGAGGAGAGTGGCAGCAGGACCAGCACATCTCAACCAGCAAGTGACTCGCTGCAGCTGGAGTGAGAGCACAATCAGAGAAGGTGACGGCTCCTGGCTGTTTCCAGGACAGCTTTCTTGTCTGTGAGCTCCCAGGAACTTCTTCCTTCCCTGGACCACTCAGTGCTCCAGCAGTGGAGAGACACAGGGAGGGAAGGAAAACAGAGCCAGCTCTCTTGCTGCTTCTCCAAGGTAGAAGCCCAGTGGAGTAGCAGAAGGACAGGAGACTAAGGAGGATTCTGATATTCCACCCTGAACTTTGGAGGAAAAAAGGGTGTGCCCTAGGCTTGGCCAAACTATTTACTGCATAGCACTGTCAACACAGAAGTACTGGAAAGTGGGTTCAGAAGTGATAACTCCAGAATAGAAAGGTTTCCACTGGATTTTAATCTTTCCACTGTATTTTCCAGATTCTGAGGACATCTTTCTCCCTCTGTCTCCTGCATGAACCAAGTGAAGTTTCCATTAAAGTAGAGTAAAACGCCTAAAATCTCATCTCTGATTTTGCTAACTGGGGCTGGTTTTAACATAAATAAAGGCATAAAAGAGACCTCTCCCTCTACTTCCTCCAAGACTCTGGATGTTGAGAATGCCAGGCCGGGAAGACCATGGAGGCAGGTGAGGCTTTTCTGGGCACCCAGAACCTCTAGATGGACAAATTAGTTTCCTACAGCTGCTGTAACAAAGTACCACAAATGTGGTGACAAAACAACAGAAATTTATTCTCTCAGTGCTGGAGGCCAGAAGTCCAAAATCAAAGGAATCAGCAAAGCCATGCTTGCTCTGAAGGCTTCAGGGTACAATCGATGCTTCCTTGGTAAGCCTTTGCCCATAGACACATCACTCCAACCTCTGCCTCTGTTGTCACACAGTGATCTACGTGTGTGTTTCTGTGTCTCTTGTCCTCTTCTTATAAGACCATTCTTTTAAGGAACCGTCATTTTGGATTGAGGGCCCACTCTATTCCAGTAGGACTTCATTTTACCTAATCACATCTGCAAACGCAATTTCAAAAAAGGTACCATTCTGAAGTTCCAGGAAGGGTGTGAATTTGGCAAGGACACTATTCAACCCAATACAATCAGGTAGCACTGGGCTAGATGAACTGGGGAAGGCTGAGACCAGGAATCTAGGCAGATCCACAGAGCAGGGCAAGATAAAAAGGCAAAGGTCAGTTATCCTGGGAAGCCAAAGACAGTCCTAAAACTAGGAAGTCATTCTGGAAGAAAAGGGAGAGACTGTTAGTGCTTTCTACTGACCAAGACACAAGCCTAGATAGAGCTATTGGAATTCTGTAAAAGTGTGAGTGTGTTGTCTGTGTGAGAGAGAGAGAGAGAGAAAGAGATGTTTGGGGGAAGCCAGGTGGGTAAAAAGTGGGAGGTAGCTGACAAAGGGAATGGAGGAAATTTAGTACTGGGGCACTATCCCTCTCAAATATGAGGAAAACATTTTCAAGGGCTGGGTTTGAGTATAATGAAAATGAAACACATTGATTATAAAACTTTTAGAAAATACAGAAAAGTAGAAGGAACAAAAAGGTCAGCATTAATCCCACCATAAGAGGACTTTATATTTTTGTATGTTTCCTCCGAGTGCTCCCCTACCACCCGGTGCACAACCTGAATTAATACTGTGACTTAGCTGATGGAACATTATCATCATATTTTTGTTTCCCTTCATACTTTATCCTCATTCCTATTCTCCTCTAACCCCCAAAAAAGCACCCACTTCAGTGTATTTAATGTAATTACACTGAATATCATGGCATTCTCTCATGTGATGCCAACACTTCATAAGTAACAATTCATAGAAAATGTTAGTGTCATGTGTTGAGAGGAAAACTCCCCCACTACCACCTTAGGCTGTGACGATTAGGCCCTGTGAATTAACTAACAAAAGACAGGTTAATAAGAGAAAAGACAGAGATTACCCATATGCATACAGAAGTGCAGAAAAGAAGTGCCTCCCTGAACCGTTAAAGACGGGCTTATATACCAACATAGCAAGGAAAGGGAGGGGAGAAAGGAGCTTCTAAGGAAAAAGAGGACATTCAGGAAACACATGGGCTTTTAGGGAGACAAATGCAAGGCGTAAGAGCTTGTGATGTTTGTTCTCGCCCAGGTGCTAGTGGTCAGTCTCTTTTCTAGCTGTAAACCACTCTCCCAACCTCCGCCATAGAGGGGATTTATGACAAGTGTACTTTTGGCACTTAAGTTAGCGAAAGAAGTTCAGCTGCTCTTTGTTCAGATGTTTTTAACCTAAAATAATCTTCATGCCTTTCTGATGATTTTGAGAGTCCCTACGCATAATCATTACAACTCAATCTCTGAGCCCCACCACAGAACAACTCCTGTCGAACAGTATAGCCATGAGGGTGGGCCCCAGGGACTAAGGAAGGACCCTCTGAAGAAGGGTGTCCTAGCCCTGTCCAGGGAGAGAGATAGGCCTGTATAGGGGAGGAATTTTCCTCTACCTTCCTGAGTTCATAGCTGCAACCCCTGTAATAAAGAGACAGATTATCAAGAGAAAATTGAACAGAAGTATAGAATCATGTACACAAGAGAAATACTCAGGGAAAAATAAGGAAGTCTCTGAGGTGGCTTAGAATTCAGATTAAATACCATTTTAATAGGGAAAGCAGGGTTTGAGGGGCATAGGCCTTTTAGGGGAGAGTATATGATTTTTAGGAAATATGAATGGGCACTTAAAAGAACAAATGGGGTTCATGTGTAATTGAAAAATTGTGCTCTACACTGGAATTTGACACAACATTGTAAAATGACTATAACTCAATAAAAAATGTTAAAAAAAAAAAAAAGAAGAAGAACAAATGGAAAGTATGATAGTTTGGGACAAAGCCTGTCTGGGTATGGTATCTCCTCTCCTGTGATAAGAGCCCATCTTCTCTGGTGGAAGAGGCTCCGAGAGAGAGGATTTATGGCAATCAAGATCCTTTTGGAGGATCTGTCTCTGGGCAGATAAGTAGATTCAAAGAAAGCCTCTTTCTGTATGTGCTGTTTCTCAAGTGTCTACAACTCAACATGATCAATATACCAAAGTAGCATATTTTGGGGTAGCATGTCCTGAACTCCTACAGTCATATTCTGGGCTAGCATATTATCCTGTCCTTCAAGGGGTTGATACTAGATGATGTGTGGACTTAGATTTGTTTTCCACAGCATCACTTTCAGGCTTTCTCTCCAAAACAGAAGTCACTGTTCCCAGGGGCTGGTGACAATGCATCTAGAAGGAAGAAGGGCATTCTCATATTTTGAGAGGCTCCTTCTCTTACATGCCCACCAGCTGGAGCCCTGAGCAGAACTAGAAGACAGATCCCTGGCATCCTTGATATTCTAATCCCCTTGCAGGACTGGCTTGGTGAACAGAGGGAGGCCTGTGAGTTCACACCTACCCATTAACCCTGGGCCAGCCCAGACAGTGGGCAGACCGGGCAGGACCAAGGCAGCCTCAGGGCCGGCTGCCCCAGTGGACTTTTCACCATTTTTTTTGTTGGGGTTATATATGAAAGACACTTAGAAGACCCCTGGAAATTGTACATAAGGGTTAAAGAACTAAAGTAGAAGAGTAGGGGGTGGGGGAGCCAAGAAAATGTGAATAAATTACCCAAAGGGCTATTAGGAAAGAAAGGTGAGGGCTGTTTTCTGTACTTCCAAGGATCAGCAAGAGGTAGCTGGAATTAAAAATCAATGATAAGACGGGCTAAAATCAGAATTTGTTTTCAAAATGACTTCAGCAACATGACCCAGATCAGCTTAATTTACTTCCATTGAATTAAACCACAGTGAGGACCAGAACTAAAGCATGATAGTAGTCTGTGGTCCTGCCTTGCTGCTGGATCTGGAACTGGCTGAAGGGTTCCCTGTGAGATTGAGGAGCTCAGCCTGAGCAGTCAAGGGTTTGGTTTCTCCTTGAGATTCCCTTTACAGTGAGTGCATACAGGAGTAAGGAACAAATGAGGAAATTACCCATCTTCTCAAATTTTTATCAAAGGAATGTATGATGAAAAAAATAATTCAGATAGAACCAAACAACATACAGTAAGAAATAAGCTCCCCCTTTCTTAATACTTTCCCTTGCCCTAATCTCAGTTCTCAGACTCAGCCTCATTAATCATTTATTTTATACCTGGGCATAAATCTTTTATTCGTACATAGGCATATATTCACATGCCCATGTAAATACACATATGTATTTATTTATTTATTGTCTTAAATGTATTAAAACATACTCCACATTCAGTTCCCAACTTCTTTTTTTTTTTTCACTCAATAATAAAATCTGCAGAGATGTCTTTCCATGTCAGCACCCAGGAGTCCTCTCCTCTCTCCCCAACAGGAACAGAGTGTTCCATAAATGCACTGCAATTTATGTAACATTTCCTTATTGATGGATCTTCAGGTTAGTTGCAGCTTTTGTTTTAATGAACAGCTCTGCACTGAATATCCTTGTACATATAGCTTTGTGCACTTCTGTGAGCATATCTGTAGGCTGACTGCTCAAAATGGTCAAAGAGCACAGATATTTAAAATTGTGTTACAACTTGACAACTGCCCTCCCAAAAAGCAGTCCAAAATTATAAGTATCACTAGCAGGGTATGAAAGCTTCTTTTACACACTTCCTTGCCCACAGTGAGTGCTACCAAACTTATTAATTGCTGGTGGTTTCGTAGGTAAGAAATGGTCACTTTGTGCTACTTTAATTTGAATTTTTTATAAGATTACACAACTTTTTGTTTATGGCTCATTTGTATTCCTTTTTCTGTGAATCATTTGTTCCTATCTTTTGTCCACTTCTACTTGGTTCATTCCTCTTTTAATTTTTGGTTTGTAAGAATTATTTTTATGAAAAAGAAATCAGACCTTTATCTACACAGTATGTGGCAAATATTTTTCAGCTTGTTGTCTTTCTTTATCTCTTACAATATTCTTTTCTGAACAGAAATGTTGTGTAAATTTTATACTGTTTTATCTGTCGGTCTTTTAGTGGTGGTCTCTAGGTTTCATGTCATACTTGGAAAGGTATTCCTATTCAAAGATTATTTTTAAAATGCATTTGTCTTTTCCTCTAGTATCGCTACAGTTTCATTTTTGTGTATTCAACTCTTTAATCCATCTGGAATTTATTTTGGTATGAAGAAGAAACTCTCTTAACCTTCTTAACAGTAACACTCCTCTGCCCCTTCCAACAAGTTACCAAGATTTGATTCCATTTGTATAGTCGAAAACTTCTAGCTGGAAAATATCAACCAAGGGAACTTACTGTAATTCAGGAGAATGAAGGTGGCTGTCAGTGGCCGTGACTACCCCAGCTACCCATCAAATCCCAGATACATACATTTAAACCATAAGTTTTCAAAAGAAATAGCCCAAAGCCATGCTCAGTTAATTTTTTTTTATTTTAAAGGCTTTTTTACAGGCTTTGGATTATTTTAGTGTTTGGTTTTTAGGCTGAATAATGCTAAAAAGTTATGGTTCTTTTCTTCCTCCATTAGGCTGCAGGAGAGGAAAAAAAATCTTTTTCCCTCTACCCTCCTAGGTTCCCTGGCTAGATAAAGCCCTGTAAACTAGACTGAGCAAAAGACAGGTAAACAAGAAAAAAACAAATAGGAGTTTATTAAAATGCGCATTGCGCAAAAAGAGGAAAGAACTCAGAGATGAGTAATTCAAAGGGGTGGTTAGGACTTGGGCTTATAAATCATCTTAACAAAAGAATAAATTTTTAGAGTCATGACAAGACAAAAGAAAAGAACTGTGAGCTTCTAGCGGCATCAACTGTGGGAAGGTAAATATAGGAGGAAACTATGGTAGATGAGAAGCAGTTTTAACAAGGTTGTTCTGTAGATTCCTCTAGTGCTGTCTCTAGGCTGATAAGGATCTAGAGTTGTCTCTGGTGACTAACTGGTTTTCCTTGGTAGAGAGGGAAGGGGCGACACCCTTTACAAATTTATGTTCTGCTTTTAGCCAAATAGCAGGAGGACAGAGAGTTTTTTTGTATCTGCTTCTTTTCAATTGCCTTTTTATCTCAAAAGAATCCTTATGCCAAAGTGGCATATTTTAGGGCAGCAGATTCTAAGCTGGCAAATACTACTGCAGCTCCTGGATTCCAGGTGGAGTTGCACTTAATACCAATCAAGAAAACTAAGAGAAATGCATTTGATTGCAAAAGGAAAAAAATTTCTATCATTGAGAACTCTCACTTGGCATTGGTGAACTAAGTGTCCCTCTCTTTCTTTCTCATTTATAAACTGTGTGATCAGTACCTACCAGAAGTGTTATATACTCAAACACAGTGTAGGGATAAGACGTTCTGCAATAAACACTGAATATCCTGGCATGGGCTTCCTTTCAAAACATGTACTGCCCTAGCAATAGGAGGCTACGTACTTTTCCATCATCTCTCAATAAGATAGATCAGGTTGTACAGTACCATCTGCACTGGAGGAGCTGAAGTACAGATTCTGGTCACCATAGAGGCAGAATGGTGTAAGATCCAAGAAAACTAAGAAAACTAAAGCTGTAAACCTAGTCCTAAAATTACAGTGATGTAGGAATAACTGAGGCTCAAATTTTCTAAATACTATCAATTCTCAAACAGAAGAGGGCTCCCCAGATGCTTGGTAGCATAATTATCTTTCATATCATTATGATCTCTCCATCTCCCATACCTACAGTGTGAAATTAATAATAATGACCTGTGTTTCTGGGCTCCAGAGCAGGTTTGCTAATTACTGATAGATAAGTGCTTTGAAAATTAAGAGGGGCCATACTGAGATGCTAAGTTCCTCTCTCTGTCACACACACACGCACGCACACATGCACATGCACACATCCTGGAAATACAACACACTTTCTGTTTATCAACAATATAATTGCTTGGACATGGGGGCTCAGAACTCATGTTTGCATTTTCGGGAAGAGTACCATGCTTTTTGCATGATGAAGACCAGGGCTTTTTCTGTTGAGGGTTAATAGCTCTCTCCTGCTTCTCCTACATATTCTTTGAAAACAGAGCCCAAGAAACTTTCTGATGAAAATTTATCTTCCCTGGTGATTACTAATTTTGCTTAAAGTTTATACTCCAAAGAATTTGACCAGTATCCTCCCATAGCACATCAGACACTTGATGTTTAATGTGCTTAAACTTGATGTTTTATCATAAACATGAAGATGAACCCCAGGAAATGTGGCAAAAATGTTTTAATTTGACTGAAAAAACTAGGAGCAAGAGTTTATTTCCCCAAATGGTTTTCCCTCAAAGATTTTAAGTGTAGAAACCAGATTTTACACAAAGAGTTGGATTTTTTCTTTACCCAAGGCACATATGTGAGGAGGGTGGTCATGGTGGTAAGATTTTGTAGATTACTTGAGGGAACCAAGTAGCTTGGTCACGTTCTGCAGAAGACATGGCATATGTCACAGAGGTATTATGGCATCATAAAGGAAGATCCTCTTGGGCCTAGATGAGGGGCACCGAGTGAGGAGACCCAGGGTCTAGCATGAACTGATATGTGAATTTGGCTCAGTCATTCTACTGCTCTGCAGTCATCCTCCTCATTCAAAAAGCCAGGTACTTTGACTAGTAATCCCTTGTTGAGTCCCTACTTCTCTAGCCCTTTCTGCTTCTCGTTTCTGCAGAGCATTTTCATAAACAACATCTAAGTTTAGATTTAAGAAGAGATTATTATTTCCATTGTACAGACGAGGAAATGGACTGAGAGTGGTTAAATGATCTTCAGCAAAGGGTGGTCTTCTTTCTGCGTACCAGATACTGCACTAGGTACTAGGTCTACAAGCATGGATGAGACCTGAACTCTGCCCTCAAAGCAACAGAAAAGAGTGGAGAGCTGAGGGATAATTACAATGTAGGAGAGTAGGAGCAAAATGCTATGATAACACAAAGAGAGCAACGAACCGCCTGGTGATGTGGGGGAAGGATTCTTGGAAGAGATGATATTTTGAAGTGGTTCTTGAAGGTTAAGTTTGGCAAATAGAGAAGAGAACTAAAGGCATAAAGGCAGACGAATAAGCACGTGCAGAGGCATGAAAAGCCCAGTGTGCTTGGTGGACAGGTGTAGCTGGAGGGGAGGTGAACTTATGGGAAGAGGGCTAATCTTCGTGAGGTATATTAAAATATGATAATAAAGATGCATGGATTTTTTTTCCTGTAGATTTTTAACCAAGGGGATAACCAATGGTTTGGCTTCCAGGTAGAGGGAACTGTTGCTGTTAAACAGATCACTCACGAGGGTAATTCAAAAATCTTGATACTAAATTATAAGGACTTGAATTAAGATCAAGACTGTGAGTGTGGGCAGTAGGGGTCAGACAGTAGAGATCTTTGGATCAGAATCCATAGTTCTTGGTAACTAATTAGTAAAGACAACGACAAACCCAGGATTTCTAGCTCAGGAAGCTGAGTAGATGGAGACTCTATTTACTGAAGCAGAAAGCAGATCAGGTTTGATTGTCAGACGGAAGACCCATATGCTCAGTTTGGGGCATGCAGAGTTTAAAGTGTCTGCAGGACTTACCAATGTAGGTGACCATATGGCAATTGAATCTTTAAATCAGCTCCTTAGAGTACAGGTTGGCACAGGAGGTAAAAACCCAGGAATCATCAGCTCACAGGTAACAGTGGAAGCTGTAGAGATAAATGAAAGCATATCAAAGTCTCAGTTTCCTTTTTTTACATTCACAAAAAAGCTCTAAGTCCTACTTCCAAGTGTTATTCAGTCATTCACTGGATAAATAGGCAAAAAAATTGGCATCCGATTTTCCTGATTAGATTTGAACTTACTTAAATGCAATCACTTACTCATCTTTTCCATGTCTTCCTGGACTTCTAGAAAATCAGCGCAGTTCTCTATGCACAAGACAATGAGCCCTTAACAGGCAGCTCTGGCTCCAAGACCATCTCTTAGAGACAAGTATACCCCTCCCACTACTCCTAGATCAGGTCCCTGGTAGCCACACACCAGCAGTTGCTCCTCAGCTTCCAATAAATAAAATTCGAATCAGAGTATATAAATGGTCATTTTATGCAACATTTATTAAGTCCTGTAATGTGGCATGCCATGGGCTGAGATATACAAACGAATGAAGTTGATTAGCTAAGCCTGAAAATGTCAAAAATACAGAGAGAATTTGGACAGGGCTCCTAGACCCTAAGAATAAAAAGCACTGGGTGCCCAAGCATGAAACAGGGCTATTTCCCCAGGGATACCAGGAGAGCCATCCTGGAGTTACCTTCAAGCTGGTCTTGAAAAAGGACAGAGGTTTTTAGAAGAAGTAAAGAGGACTTCAGTCCAGGCATGAAAACACAAGGTAAAAAGAATGGTGTGTGCTCCTTGGATCAGAAAAATCATAAGTACTGATTTGCCTAATTTGGTTTTGGGGTTTTGTTTCGTAATTAGTAGGACTCAACACTTTTTTAATTGCTGCTTTGCCATCCAGTCATTAGTCCCTCTTAATAGCATTTTCAGCAATCACAAGCAAATTTTTAAAAATGCCTTCGATACATACACTGTGCTATAATTACTCTTTGAAACAAGTCTCATGAACATTTACTATTCTGAATTCATAATCAGGTGAGTTATGACATAATCCTCTGGAAGGGTATGTTATCTGATGATGCCAATTCTAAATGAGTGTTTCTCTGAAATGTTTTCACAATATACAGTAAGTACAAACAAGATGCACAGGTCACATTTGTTCTGAATCTCATTTTGGATCTTCTTTTAATTTGATCTTAGGAAAACAAAGTTATTAGATATCAAATAGGAAAGACTGCATCCCTGGCCAAGACAGCAACAAGGGTGGATATTGCTCTCCAACACTAAGATTTAAAGTTTCAGCAAACTTTATCCAAAGGAAAAACAGGCAGGTTTGAACACCATAACTCAAATTTTTTTCTGTTTATATTGGCAAATGTGCAATTCATGTAGAAAATTAAATTGTTGTAAGAAAAAGAAAATTCATCTATAATCCCATCAGATACTAACATGTTAAGGAATTTCCTCACAGTGTTTGATGCCCAAAGCATGCCACATATGAGCTCCTGCTATCCCTCTGCACCTTAAATCCTGCTCGTACGAAAACTTAGATGTATCCCCAATCCATTGCCATTCCTGCACCCTTACCACCGCTGCATCTGACCAGGTGATCACAACCGCTTCTACCATAATCCTACCTCCAGGCCACAACACTCCCCAACGCTGAGGCAGGTCTTGCACACAGGGCTAGAGGATCCCACTGAAGTACAAATCAGACCATGCCATTCTCTCACTTACAAAGCTCTGGTGGCTCCCCACTGCCTATGGAATGAAGTTCAAGGTCCTTATCATGGAAGACAAAACCCTCCATGTCCTGGCTCCTGTCTATGTCCCCAGACTCACCTTCTACTGCCCTCTGCCTCTGCTTGCAGTTCCCTGTATATTCATGTAGCATGTTTTTGTGCCTCTATGCCTTTGCTCATGCTGTGTCCTTGACTTGGGATGCCCTTCCTCTGCCTCTTGAACTTTGGGAACTATGATTGACCCTTTAAGACCCAACCACAACTTAGTTCCTCTGGGCAACTTCCCTAAATACACAGGCAGGGCTAAGAGCCCATCTTTGATGCTGATGTCCCAAAGCACTGAGCCTACATCTGTCCCTTATCAACTAGTTACTGCCACAATAATGTTGTATTACAAACCAACCCAAAACACAGTAGTCTACACTTCAACATTTATTGTCATGTTCACAAGTCTGCGGGTCAAGGGAGGAGGCTCTACTTATCTCATTCTGGGATCCAGGTTGGATGAACAGTGGAAACCAAGGGCACTCTTGGCGGAGGCTCAGAACCCCCAGAGAGATAAGGGGAAATGCATGATGCCTCTTAAGACCTAGGCTTATATAAAGGTCACACACTGTAGTATCATGGGCTAAATAAGTCCCATACCAAACCCAACATCAATGGGAAAGGAAGCATGCTTGTCTCATGGAGATGGGGAAGGAGGAAGGAAACATTTGCTAAACGTGGAGCTAATTTAACACAGTGCTCACCTCATAAATAGTGAATATGTTTCCAGTTGCTCACGCCAAAAACCTCAGCATCACTCATCCTTATCCCTTCTTTCTTTTATTTTTTTCTTTCTTGATATCCAATCCATCAATAAATCTGCTTGGCTCTATCTTTCAAAGACATTCAGAATTCTACATTCTCTCCCTCTGGCTCCTGTCTACTTCCCTAGACTCATCCTCTGCCACCCTCTGTCTCTACTTGCAAGCTTGATCGTTTACCTTTCTGGTCCAGGCCACCTTCATCGCTCCCCTAATTAACTGCAAAGGCCTCTTAATTGGTCCTCCGGCCTCTGCTCTTGCACCTTACACTGTATCCCATCCTAGCAGCCAGAATGATTCACTTCAAGCATATACCAGATCATCCTAACTCCACTTCTTAAAACCCTCCAACAACTCCCTGCCTCACCAGAGTAAAAGCCAGAGTGCTACATGTGCCTATCAGGGCTTTGGCCTTCTGTCTCCTGCTGCTGCTCTGTTCTCCTTACACACTCCGTCCCAGCAACTGGCCTCCTTGCTATTCTTCAAAAAGACCAGACACTCGCCCTCTTCTGGCTTTGCACTCTTCTCCCTCTTCATAAGTCTACATAGGTAACTCCCTCCTTCACCATCTTTGACTCTCTATCCAACATCACCTCCTCAGGGAGTTCCTGCCTAAGCATCTATATGTACAAAACAGAAATCTGCAGCCCCCAGGCCCTCAGTAAAAGATAAGCTCCAAGAAGGCAGGTGCTCCATTTTGCTTTTGGCCATATTCCAAGACTGAGAACAGTGCCTGGAACAGAGTGGGAACTCAACGACTATTTGTTGAATGAGTGACTCATTCATATACAGCACTGCCATATAACATGAGAACAACTCATTATGTGAAGTCTCCCCTGTGGGTGGGCAGTGACCGTATCTCACTCTTCCTTACATCTCCTGTATTGTCACTGCTTCTAGAACACAGAAGACTCAGTAAGCACAGGCTGAACAGGGTGGAACACTTTGTAAGGATGGATTACTGGAAAGCACTCAAGCTCTCACTCTAACAGATTCAGACTGTTTCTACTACTTACCAATTGAGTTTATTTGGAAGGAAATGTTTTCCCAGGAAATACTATGAGACTGAGCATAAAGAAACTCAGGTTTAATTAATTAAAAGGCACAAAAAAGGAGCTCCTTATCCCACTTGGCTGTAGGACCTTCACTGTTCTTCCCTCTGGCCTGTCAGCTTCCTGAGGGCAGAAACCATGCCTGCCTTGCTTCTCACTGTATCTCCAGGGCCTGAGCACAGTGCTCTGCACAAGATGGAAGCTCTATTCATTTTTATTGATTAAATAAATAAATAAAGGAATACATGAGTTCTTCTATGAGCCAATCCACAGACCAAAGTGGTTTACGTGTGCTTGTGGATGAAAGCTTTGGAAGGATCCAGGAACAGAAAGTTAATTCAGCATCATTCTGCAGCTATACTGTATGCCTCCGCTCCTACATGGCAAACAGACCCAAAAGTCATGCCCGGTGCACCGTGAACAGCAGCCACAGTGCTGCCCCCTTCGGAATTCAGCTGGCAAAAGCAATGTCGCCTCACCCTGCCACATTCAGTTTCTCTGTGTATCTGAGGAGTGAGTGAGCTGCAAAGTGCTCCAGCCACTGTAAGGGGGCAAACCTGCCAGTCCTCTGTCTCACCCATTCCCATAACTTCTCAACGTAAAGACAGTGATCCTACAGAGGGTAGGGGGATCTGTTATAGAATGGAGGTGGATGGTCCTCTGGTAGGAGCTGTAAGACCAAAAAGGATGTGGGGGAGTGAACATACTGGCACCTGAAGGAGAGGCTTAGGGCCTGGGGAGCAACAGGGATGGCACATCCTGTTAGGGATAACTTCCGCCTTGACATTCTGATGCCAACGCACCTGCTGGTAACTTAAGAGTGCAGGGCAAACTTGGCTTCCTGAGCTCAGCCAGGCTTACCTCCTGGCCTGCCCCTCAGTGCAGATGCATGGGTACTGCCTCACTCCATTTCATCACCTTGTCTCTTACCAACAGGCCCCTTTAGGGTGATACTCAGGGTTTCAGAGAACATGACAAGGCAGTTGGTATTTTTATCAGATGAGTACTCCCCAGTGTTAGTATTATGGAAATTGGAGTCAGCATACCCAAGTTCAAATGTCAGCTGCCACTGAGGTCTCTGGGCCTCAGTTACCCTGCCTATAAAGAGGAATGATGACACTATCTACTTCCCAGGTTTGTCATAAGAATTCAATGAGGTAAATATGTAAAGCCTTCAGCCCAGGGCCTGACCTATAGTAAGCATTCAGTAAATGATAACTAACAGTAGTAATAACTGTAACAGGCATACACTTTAATATTGTCTCCCATTCTAGTTAGCACAGAGACCAACCAGTCACACTGAGGCCAACCCCAGGAAGGCAGGGGAGAGGTGGGGCTGCTTCTATGTAAGTGAACCATGGGGCTTCCTATGGGTCCCTCTTTCTCCTTCAACTCACACATCTGACTGATTTCCTGAGCCACAGCTTGGAGCAATCACTCTACCATGGAGCAGTGACCTATGGTTGATAGAAAGATGAAAGAAGGCAGGGGAGGTGGGGAGGCGGTGAGGAAAAGGAGATAAAGACAGGGCCTTGGAGATTCCAGGGAGGCCTGGAGCTGTGAGGGGTGGGATCGGGGCAAGGCTCACAAAGGCAGACCATCTTGCCTTTCCATCTTGGTTCCCGAAGAAAAAGCAGAAAGCTGAGGAGAGGCTCTTCTGGGAGCTCAGCAAGAGAGAACTAAGCAGCATCTTTAATCTGGATAAGGATGTGCAGAGAGTGTACATGAATTCCTCTCTCCATACACGAGCGCGTTCGTGTTTAATTGTGAGAAGTTATGTAAAACACTGGATAATGTGCATAATTTATGCACATAACCATCTGTGCTTAAAGGAGCTCATACCCATCACAGTCTACCCTTTGGTGAATGTTCTCCACCCTCTGGGCCAGTGCACTTGCCAGGCCCTCTTCCTGGATTGGGTCCCCATGACCTCTCCTCCCCACACCTGCCTCGCCCCTGCTAGCTTCTATTCATGCTCAGGGCTCATTTTATACTCTGCCCCCTCTTGGAAGTTCCCCATACCTGTAGTTGGATGGCATGTCACAAGACACTTACGTCACCTTGTGGTCGTTACCTAGACACTTGTCATTCTCTCTAGCAAGACCCTGAATTCCTCAAAGGCAAGGACTGCATTTCATTTAGGTTGTATCTCCAGTACCTGGTACACAGTGAGTGCTCAAATATACTTGCTGAATTTGAGTAAATTACTTGAATTGCTCATTTGTTTCCTTGAAAGACAGCCTCTATCCTCCTTAGGCAAGCCACTAAATCTGTCAGAGAGGACTTGCTACAAAGTCAACAAGCAGAGCAAACCATTACTTCTGGGACATCATAATGTCATGGTGACGGGTTAAGGAGCCCCTTACAATGTCAGTAGCTACCAATTAAGTAAACCAAAAACCAGCTTGAAAACCAAAGTATCAGAGGCATTGTCAACACTGCCTGGCTAAGAAGGGCAGTGCAGTCACCTGTAGGTCCAGGCTCAGCACACAGGGCCTGCACCTCCGCTGTGGGCTATCAAGCACTCTGCTCCAACCCCATGCTCCAAGGCGCTGCCTGCACCTTCCCCAAAGGGCGGACACAAGGTGAAGCTGCCAATTAAATCCAACAATGGATGTGTCAGCTTTGTTAGAAAAGGTACTTGAAGGTCAACACCACAAAAGAGACAAATTTTCCATACACTCTGCTAACCTACAAGCCACATGTATCATAATACTGGCTCATCCTTGCCACAAATACTGTTAAGCAACCTATATGGGTTAGCTTATTTACTCCTTGCAACAATCCTATACAGTTAATAACAGTATCATCCCCATTATACAGGTTAAGCTAGAACACACAGAGAAATTAAATTATACACTCAAAATCACACAGACAGCATGCAGCAGAGCTGGGATTATGAATCCACACACTGAGTATAGAGCCCAAGCACTACCCACTCAGCCATCCTTCTCATGCAAAGACTGATCAGGCCTGTCCTGAGAAAATCTAAGATCACCAATGGCTCACATACAATCATCTTCCCCAAATCCTGAGAACCTGTTGGGAAATGCAGGGAGTAAGTTCAGGATGAATAAAGGCAGGTCTCCCACAGATAGCAAATAAAACTGTCAAGGAGGCAGGGGGTGACCAGTGGCAGAGTTTGAGAGCCGGGTCTTTGAGAGGGTCACTGGAGCAGGTGGCCAGCACTACCATCCACACTCCTGGGTCACAACCATGGATTCTGAGGACCCAGGGGATGTCTAAACCCCACTGGGAAAGCCAAGGCGAGAAATGCTGGCTATCTGACTCATACGTCATTATACGTCATACTGGACTTGAACCACCTTCTTTGGATCTGTGTCTCTAAGTGGAAGTAAATGCTGAAGGATATTTGCCTTTTATGATCCTACGGAGCACGGGCTTATTGATATGGCGACGGTTAATGAAATAATTAAGTGTGTGCATGAAAGCTAAGACATGGATTGAAATTTTTCAATTTGCATCTGCAGTAATGAGCGACAGGCTCAGGTTCTTACCCTGCATTTCACATCCATTAATTATTTCAGTGATTTCAATTACAATTAATAAGGATTCAGCCATGTGTGTTAAATCTTAACATTCAGTTTTCCCATCCATCACCTGAGTGAGGGGATGTGCAGAAAGGAGTACTGGAGGGCAGGATGAGGCACTTAAGTCCTTTCTCAGCTAAAAGGCACTGATCCAGACCCATGTGCACAGTCCCATGTTACGTGCTTCCCGTCTTACCTCACTGAATCCTAGTGATACAATTTCAGTAAGTGTTTTAGTCCCTCTTTATGTCATGGCTGCCTCCTGGGTCACCCCTCAGAACCTGCACTCAATTCCCCACCAGGTTCCTCGTATACCCTGCTCTGTCCTCACATCCACCTTCTTCATCTCTAGATACCCTCCCACTACACTCTCTCAAAGTCATAGTCTTTCTTCGGCAAAATCCCCTGTCTCACTGCCCCCTTCTCTTAGAGCTGCATCATCTTGTTGCTCTTTCTGAAGACTGGCTCCCCTAAGGACACACTTCCCCAGCATTCCTCCCATTGGGGTTCGTTTTGCTCCCACAGTCCTCATGCCATTGGGCATGGAGAAGGGGAAGGAGGGTGTACCCCTCTTTCTGTGCCTTACCTCTTTCAGACCTTTCTCCTCTCCTCCCTAAAAACACTGAGCTCTGAACCACATTCATCAGATTATGCTACCCATTACTCCACATCAATGCAGTCTGCAACAATGGGTCATGCTCTGTCATTTCTCCATGGTTTTAATTTCTGCTATTTAAACTCTTGACACTTTGATATATACACAGATCATCCTTTTAACACCTTAGCTCAGTTTTATGAACTCATCTCCTTCTGTGGTCTTACTTTAGTCACCATGAGCCACCCTGAGCCTACACCTGTCATGATCATTCAATGAAAACTCTCCGTAATCCAAGCATCATCACATATTATACTCTATGACTTCCGGCTTGAATGTTTCCATCTCCCTCTAATACCCCAACTCTGTCAATCTTTTGCCTACCCCCAGGACTTCCAACTCATTAATCTGACCATCTTCTTTAAACAAACTTTATTTTTAGAGCACTTATAGGTTCACAGCAACATTGAGCAGAAGGTACAGAGTGTTACCATATTCCCCCTGCCCCCACAGATACACAGCCTCTCCCATTATCAGCATCCCCTAACAGGGTGGAACATTAGTTACAACTGATGAACCTACACTGACACATCATTATCACCCAAAGTCCACAGTTTATATTAGGGTTCACTCCTGGTTTTGTACATTCTAAGAGTCTGGACAAATGTATAATGACGTATCTACCATTGTAGTATCATGCAGAGTAGTTTCACTGCCCTAAAAATCCTCTGTTTACCCTTCTCTCCCCCCAGCCCCTGGCAACCATGATCTTTTTACTGTCTTCATAGTTTTATCTTTCCCAGAATGTCATACAGCTGGAATCATACAGTATGAAGCCTTTTCAGATTGGCTTCTTTCACGTAGTTATGTGTATTTAAGGCTCTCCCACGTCTTTTCATGGTTTGATAGCTCATTTGTTTTTAGCACTGAATAATATTCCATTGTCTGGATGTGCCACAGTTATTTATTCACTTACTGAAGGATTCCTGGTTGCTTCCAGAGCTGCTATAAACATCCGTACACAGGTTTTTGTGTGGACATAGTCTTCGACTCCTTTGGGTGAATACCAAGGAGCATGACTGCTGGATCATATGGTAAAAATATGTTTAGTTTTGTAATAAGCCACCAACTTTATATTTTAAGTGGGTTTCTTGTAGACAACATACAGTTAGGTTTTTCTACTTTCTTTCTCCCGTGGAAGTCCTGTCTCCATACCAGCCTTAATTCTGTGGACTATAGCCTCTGTTCCTCAGCCCCTATGTTGATTTCTTGTATTCGCTGGCAAAAATACAATCCTGGTAAAATCTAATTCTCTACCTACTCCATGCTGGCACTCAGAGAGGTGAATGTGGTGACAAAAATCAACCACGCTAGCTGGTCTCATTTTAAATTTCTGACAATGAACCTCAAATGGGTTCTCACTGTTCTTCAGCAATCATATCCTGCCTCCCCCGTCTATTTACTCTTAAATCTCTCTAAAATCTATTTCAGACCTCCTTTCCTCACACTTCCATCACCTCCTCCCCAATTCCTACCCACAGCTGATAACGTTTCTTCCTATTTTACTGGAAAAAAATCGAAGCAGTAGAAAAAAGTCTCTGCAGAGTCCCACCATCAATGCATTCAGCTACTAGCATCCTTACCCACATACTTGACCTTCCCTCCTACTACAGATAAACCATATATGATTCTATCCAAATTCATTCCTCCATTTAAACACTGCACCCGATCTTCCATTCATATATGCTGTTGAATTACTGGCTTCATATAATGATATACTGATATCACAGACAATGATCAGCATAATTACCTACTGGAAAATTCCCATCAACATACAAAATATTATGGTTTCTTCCATCAGGAGAAGGAGGGAAGGAAGGCAGGTAGGCGAAGAGGGGGGAGAAGAGGAAGAGTGAGTGAGGAGTAAAAAGAAAGCTTCTCTTGACTCTACTTCTCACACCAGCTATTTATCCATTTCTCTGTTCACCTTTGCAATGAAACTCCTCAAAAGGGTCATCGATATCACAATTCTTTTCTCTCTTCCCTTTCTTTATCCTTACCAGTCATACCCTCTACCCTCTCAAAACTGCTCCCATCACGGTGACCAATGACCTCCAACTTGTTACATCCATGATCAAATCTCAGCCCTCCTCTTATTTGGGAATAATTATATTATCAGCTTTATAAGGTAACTATGACCATTTAATTAAATACTAAAATGTCTAGAAACCTTTTATTGTACTGATTTCTTTCTTAATAATTTAATCACTTTTTAATTTATTGGAATTAGAATAGCAAGACCTATATTTTTGTGAATTCAGCATCTCAGTTTTAACATCCATGGCCCTTCTCTTCTCAATTTATTTTTTATATTCCCGTATTTCCCAAACTATAGTACTTATGAAACAAAGTTTTGTATCATCCTTTAAACTTCTTTTTTTAATTGAAGTATAGTTGATTTACAATGTTAAAAACTCAGCCTAAATGTGAAAAGCAGAAACTTCCCAGGTTTAAAGAATGCACACATATGTTGATTTATCACCATTTGTATTTCAGTTGGAGCTTTCAATAAACATTCCTTCCCCATAAGTGGATCTCTGAAGGGAGGAGGGGGGGAGTGAATGTGAGGCTCACACTCTTTTTTTAATCTAATTTCTAAGGTCTCCATGGAGGAATGAGTGTTAATTACACTGTACTGTGTGGGTGTCTCCACAGCATCAGTCTGAGAAATCTATCTTTTGACCGACAGAATAATGAGCTTCTCTCTTTTGATTTAAGTTTGTCAGTAGCTTTGAAAAAGTTTGAGAGTTGGGGTTTTTAACCAAAGTCAAACAAACTAAACTGGTTTTTAATTACAGAAGCTGGAGCAAGTTTTGTTATTTGTGTTATCTACTGTTAACTGTACTAAGCATTTTACACTGTTTGGTATTGACTCTCCCAGTGATTATATGGTGTATACAGTATTACAGATCAAAAATTGAGATGCAGAAGAGTTACACGGCTTGCTCAATTTCTCATAACTGACAAGTAGCAAAAAAGAAGTTCAATTTCAAGGTCCTTCTGACTTCAAAACCTGTGCACTTACCTACTATACTATCGAATCTGTCAGGTATTCATATATCCATGTCCCAGTGCACCCTTTATTTCCTCAAGTTAGGTGAAAGTGAGCCCCAATTAAGCCTCTAGCTTTTAAGCGTGCTAAGCAGAAGGGAACGTGCTGCCTCACTAAGAGACGAGAGAGAGGAAAACAGGATTTGGGTCAGACTGACCTGTCTTGAATCTTGGCTCTACCACTTAGTCACTATGTCATCTTAGACAAGTACACTGCTCCAATGGCGTCAACAAGCATTTACTGAGTGCTTATCATGTTCCAGGAAATGTTCTAGGCTCTCATGATATATTAGTGGAAAAAATAGCAAATATTCTTGCTCTCAAGAAGCTTACATTTTGGTGAAAGACATGGACAATAAATATAACAAATAAGTAAAATATATAGTATGTCATATGGTCATAAGTACTATGAAGAAAACAAACAAAAAAAAAGCAGGAAAAGATGATGGCAAATGGAGAAGGATTACAATTTTTTAAAAGATAGTTAAGAAAGGCTTCTGAGAAAGTGACATTCAAGTAGAGACTTAAAGGCGTTGAGAAAGTTGTTTATGTAAATACCTGGGGAAAGAGCATTCCAAGCAAAGAGAATCCCCAGTACAAAGGTTTCAACCATGCCAAATGTGTTTAAAGAATGAGGTGGGGTCAGAGTGGTGGGAGTAGGATGAGGGAAGGAGAGAACCATAGGAAATGAAATCAGTGAGAGAATGGAGAGGCTAGATAATGTATGTCCTTATAGGACAGTATAATGATTCCACTTTTACTTTGGGTGGATGGGGAGCCACTGGAGGGTTTGAGGAGAGCACTGCCGTGACCTGACTACTTTTTGTAAATATTCTGACTGATGTATGGAGAAAACACTATAGAAGACCAGAACAGAATCAGGGAGGCCAGTTTGGAATCTCCTGGTTAGTCTAAGCAAGAGATGATGATGGTTTGGACCAAGGTAGAAATAGCAGAATTGGTGAAAAGAGGTTAGATTATATATACATATTTGGAAGGTGGAGCTGGTAGGATCTGCTATTGAATTAAATGCCAGGTTTGAAAGGAAGAGAGGAATCAAGGATAAATCCAAGATTTTTTGTCTTAGACAACTGAAAGGATGAGGAGGACTAAGTAGAGAAGACCAGACCCAGAGGTAGTTTTGTTAAGTTTGAAATGCCTATTTGGCATCCAAGTGGAAATATCAAGACAGCAATTGGATATATGAGTCAAGTTCAGGAGAGAAGGCTGGGCTACAGATATAAAATTTGAAGTCATCAGCATATGGATGGTATCTAAGGATCTTAGGTAGGATCACTAAGGCAATGAGTGTAAACAGATAGGAGAATTCAAAGGACTGGGGACATCTTTGGGGCATTCCAAAATTGAGACATCAGGGACAGGAGAATGAATCAAGTAGAATACAAAAAGGAGTCATTCAGGGAGAAAAACCACAGAAGAGTATGTTATGTTGGAAGCCAAGTGAAGAATGTGTATCAAGGGGGAGGAAGTGACCAGCTAAGTCAACGCATTTAACAGCTCATGGAAAATGAGGACTGAGAACCAACCACTGGATGGAGCAACATGAAAGTCTCTTGTGACCTTGATAAGAATGGTCTCAGTGGAGGCAGTGGGTAGGGTGTGAAAGCCTTACTGAATGGGGTAAGAACGAGCACAAGGAGAGAAGCTGGAAACAATGAGTATAAACAACTCCATGGAAGAGTTTTGCCGTAAAACGGCACAGAAAACTGGAGTAGTGATTAAAGAGAGAAGTACAGTCAAGAGGTATTACTTCATGAGACAAGAAAATAGCAAAATGTTTGTATACTGAGCCAACAGATAAAGGGAGAAATTAACAATGCAGAAGAGAGAAAGGAAGAATGCAGAAGCCATGTCCTTAAGTAGGCATAAGGGTCTGAGATCCAAGATGGGGAGTTGACATTAGATAGGAGCAGGGGCAGTTCATCCACAGTGAGAAGAAGGAAAAGTGTCCATGAGCACAGACGCATGAAAGTAGGATACGTGATGGTATGAGCACATGGAGCTTCTCTCAGGATGTCTTCTATTTTCCAAGTAAAATAGGAAACTAAGAGGGGGAGAAGGTGTCAGATGACTGAGGAGAGGAGAAGCGAAACGCTTGTTTGAGAGACAGGGAGAGTAAACTGCCCAGCAGCACTAAGGACTACCTGAAGTTGGAGGTGGTGAGTTGACAGCATGCCTGCTCAGTGCAGGTGTGTGTCCTCCAGCCACATTCACTGTGCAGAGGCAGGAGTAGAGCAGTGGAGAGTTACACTCAACCAAGTCAGGTTTGTATCTAACGAGGAGGACCAAATAAGAAGAGGACAAGAGAGTTCATAATACGTGCAGGAAGGATTATAATGATTGCTTATGAAATAGAAGCTCTACAAGGAGGGAGACAGGGACCTGAGAGGGATGAAAACTGGTGAAGAGGTGGTACAGTCAATGGTTTATAGGTCTGGTGGAACCAAAGGATTGTTAGAGCTGGGGTTCCAGATGGAGAGAGCTGGACACATAGGAGGAGGCAGTCAGAGAGAGGGAAACTTAAAGTTGGGGTTGTGGATAAATGGCAGTTACTGGGAATAACTCAGAGAATGAGTGGTTGAGTTGGGGTAGAAGGTCACTGGAAGAGACGTTGTCAAAGAAATGAGAGGCAGGGTATTGGGAGGGTCATCTTCTTGGATAGTGAAGCCACCAATAATAGCAGCAGTTAATGTTGGGAGTGACAGTGAGATAGGAACTAAAATCTTCAAGGAAGGTGGGAGAGTGACCCAGAGATGAGTCAGTGACTAATGTAAGGAAAGTGGATTTAGCCTGTTAGTTTCTCTCTCTGAGTCTGCTTCCTCCTTTGTGAGTTGGAAATGCTGATAGTCCTTTTAACATGAGGTAGTTATAAGGACTGAGTGAGATGATGGAGGTAGAACATCTGTCACCCATCGGAACTGGCAGACTTCAGTGAGCAAGAATATTAATTTATCTGTAAAAGGGCATCTGTGGAGTCTCGGGTGTGTGTCTCATCTATCTCCAAATGAAATTGAGGAGTGTGGTTGGAAGGTTCACTGAGCTCAGGGTTGACTCCCTAAATCATAATCACCATAACTCCCCAGAGATGTTCACCTCTGGCTCTCCCTGGGAACGCCCGGGCCTGGCCATGACCCCCCCCCCCCAACCCAAAGCTCTCCTTATCCATGTCATCTCCATCTTACTGGCAGGCCCGGTTCCCTCTGCCTCTTGCAGCCATCTGCAGACAGCAGGCATGGTGTCTGCCAGACTGAATGCCTAATACAGAAGGTAGAAAGCAAACAACCTGCTTTGGCTGCTCTGGTGTGTCTCCTCTTTTTACGGCCAGGCTAGTTGAAAGAGCCCAGGGAAGTGAAAATCTCTAATGAAGTGATACCTTCTGTTCTGAACTGCACAGAACCCAGAAATGTGCAGAGGCTCTGGGATGGTACAGTCTGACTTGCTCCGTGACAACCTGCCTGAGCTAAGAAGTCATTTTTCTACCCAGCACTTCCAAAACACCCTTCTTATTCCTAATATATATATGAAAGTGAAGGGCAGTCACTCTTATCTGAAAACATTTTCCTGATCCTTTTCCTTTTCCTTAGCAAACATTTACTTACCCCTTTCTCTAATGCAAAGGGACATTTTGATGCTGTGCTGCTGGAAGGAGAAAAGAATCATTAATTGAGAAAAATGGCCGAGCTTCTGCAGCTTGCCAGGCTTCCACCTATTTGCTAAGGAATCCAGGTCTGGATTTGGAAAAGCAAAACTGCACTCCAATCTACCAACTACTGTTTACTACTCTGACATTGATTAACATTGGAAGTGACATTTGGCTCTTCTGTCACTTCTGAAGAGACTTGTTTCAACTAAGAAACCAATAAGGAATCCTTTAGGGGAAAATATTTTGGTGGAACAGAGGTTTGAGGGTGACATGAAACATTCTTTTGTCCAACATTTTGGATCATTATCTGAATTAAAGCAATCTGTTTTAGGGGAGAGAGAAGTTGGCATGTCACTAGGAAAGGCAGTCAGCCTCTCAAAGATAATTCAGAAAGGTACGCCTAGAGAAGAGAAGAGAGAAACCCAGAGGCAATTTATCAAAAAGCAAAACAAAACAAAAAATAGGTCAAGGTCTGAAAATGTTCATTCAACAGGCAAGTAATTTAAGGAACCATGATTTGCTTTACAAAAGGATTTGTGGTAAGAAAAGATTCTCTTAAATTACATTTGATTTTTACATTTATAATTGACAAGCAGATTTTCTAGCACATAAAAAGAAAGCACACCTGTGTACACTTTTCCCCCAATTTTAGCATATCAGCTGTATCTTTCCAGTTAACTTTCTGTGTAGAGCAGTCACCACTATAGATTGGTGGTAAATGAGTGAAGTATATTTCCATCAGTCTTAAAAGTGCATTTCCTTATCACTCCTCTCTCAGAGTTGGCTCAGAATTGGGCACAGAGAACTGCTGCTTTCAAAGAGCCCAGGATGGGCTTTGGCAGGCATCAGAATCACTCAGAGAACAAGGTTAAAAGACAGATTCCTGGGCCTCATCTCCAGGAATTCTGAGTCAGGAAGTCTGCAGCAGAGCCTGGGAATTGCAGATACAGGAAGCACCCAAAGTAACTCTGATGCAGGTGGCCATGGAGCACACCTTGACAAATCCTGTCTTAGGGAAGATGTCCCCTAGGTTCTTATGTCAAAAGAAATTACTCTGTCTTCCAGATTCAGCACATTCCCTGGTTCCAATGTACTCCGTAAGCTCACACTTGGTGGACAGCTGCTGATCGACAATGCTGTGCTGGGCAAGCCGATCACACCCCTGATTTCTCTTTATTCTGTTAGAACGATTACAGGAAGTTATCTATGCAATGCAAGGATTTTGTGGTGGGCGTGCTGGACCTATGCCGAGACACAGAAGAGGTGGAAGCGATTTTAAATGGTGATGTGAACTTCCAAGTCTGGTCCGACCACCACCGTCCGAGTCTGAGCCGGATCAAACTCGCCATTAAATATGAAGTCAAGAAGGTAAGCTCCCCTACCGCTCCTGCCTTCCTGCCTCCAGGACTGCTGGCCTACCTCTGTGCTCATGCATATTTTCTGCTCAGGCAAGGGGACAGTGACAGCGCCAATTATCTAACTTGTCTCTAGACAGGGAACTGGCAGCTTTGCAGGGCTGCTCAGGGCCCCACCCTTCACCCCCAGCCCACCAGGAGAGAGAGAGATATGTCATTACATGGACAGGCTTCGAGCCTGGAGAACAAAAGAGGAAAGTTTCAGCCTCCAAACCACTGGCAGGAACAAGGTCACAGAGAGTGTTTCCATCAGCTAGCAGGCCAATTCCTAAGTTTTCATGAGAAACATTTATCACTCAGCTCTTTCAACAGCATTTATTGAGCTTTCTCTGAGTGCCTAGGAACTTGTGTAGAAAAGGTCGAAGTCAGAGGCTTTGCAGGAAACATGGTTCTGGAAGGCTTACAGCAGTTTCACTCTCAAGGCTTACATAAGTCCTTAGTAGGAAGCTTGAGTAGACTTTCAAAAGAGTAAGCTCACCCCATCTCCTCAACTGGCCCCAAGTGTCTTTAGTGGCCATTAGCACTCAGTAGCCCTCAGACCTCCAGTGGCTGGTCAGCTTGAGGTTCTAAGGAGTAAAATTCAATTACATTTCCACTTTGGAGGTACTCCCGATTCTTCAGAATGTGCTTTTATGTCAGACAACATCATTCATTCTGATAAAAACTTCAGAGTTCCAAAAATCCATGTGCTTAAATATTAATGTCCTTTCCCATAAGCAAGATAGCTGATCGGTCTCTAAGGGGGTTTCTTCCCAGCTATTTTACAGGGTGACTACCAGAGGGTATTTTTAATGCCCCCAAAGTAGCCTCTTGGTATTTCTCCTCTTGCCTGATTATCTTAATTTGTGTGTGAGCCATCCTTCAACAAACCACATACATATGTGGAATTCATCTAGAGAGAGCTTCCAAGTTTGATAAAATCTTTCTGCCCTTTTAATTTTAAATAATCAAAAATTCTAAGAACAATTGCTTTTTTTTTCAAAGACTATGAATTCCAAAGATAAAACTGATAAATCATGGGGAAGGTGGCCTTAGATTAATAATAAAAAGCAGAGAGTTATGGGAAGAGAGGAGTCAGGCTGCAGTTTCAAGTATGTCCAATCCTATTTTCCTAGCTCAGGAAAACTCATTTTTTAGCTTACCTCAGGAGCTCACGGAGGCTCTTCATCTAAGTACAGCAATCCCTTCCTGAAGCTGCTGAGATAGTCACGGCTTTGGAGTTCAAAGAAACTCTGCTGCGGAGACTGCTTGGCAATGAATGGTAACGATGAGCTTGAGTTTCTAGAACCACAAGCATTTCCTTCCATTCCCAAGCTACAGCATCCCCCTGCCTCCCAGCACAGGGTGAGAGGTGAAGATGTATTTGACCCCTTAAAGAACAGGAGATGCTTGGCATTTGCAGATATACATTCACAGTTTTGGCTGTGCATGAGTAATTCCAAGAGCCCATGAAATGCAAGCATTCACCATTTTTCTGAAACATAAATCCAAATCTCTTAGCAAAACTGTCACTGAGGGTAAATTATTCAGCTAGTCCAGAGTGTGGCCACTACCTTATAGCCTATATGTTCCTTCTCATTGTCAGTTACCAAGTACAAAACCGTCCTGGTGATGAATGAGAAGAAAAAGAGAAACACTCCATGGACATGACAGTTTGGGTCAGAATAAAAAGGTTTTCTGAGGGAAATTATTTACTCTAGTGATATTTGCCAATTAAGGGAATCATAAAGGTCTCAAGAAATATCCATCATGAATGTCAAGTGTCTGCTCAAATCCATAGGTAGGAAGATGATAAATGACCTGCATGAAATGTCAGCCTTGCTCATTTCAAAACCCTCAATGGGTAAATTCTTTCAAGCCATGTATGCCATCATGCAACAGCAGACAGACTCACAGTTTTCCTTGACATTTATTCTACCATGAATTACCAGTGAGAATACCTAATATTTTAAAACCTTATTAATATTATAATGAGATTTCATTTTTAATTTATGAACTTCAGCATGCTTGCTTGGGCAAAATCTAACTCCAGGTCTTTGAATTATGAAACAACTAGCACCAAGGCCTATTTATAAATACACTGCCTTTTACACCTGACACATATATGAGCCTTAAGACTGAAATACAAAATCATAAAAAATTCCTATGGCTCTGCCCACATAGCAAATAAAACCATTAATTCAGTGATTAAAACAAACTAGTTGCTCTTGGCAGTTCCATGAACTGCTAATAGGTGTGACCTTAAAAAAATGTTTTCTGTTCAAATAAATGTGGAGAGCTTGAGTTAAGCAAAGTCAGAAAGATTTCTGTGCTTAAACACATTATACAGCCTCTAACAGGCATTGCAACTCTAGAAGGGGAGGGGGGAGTACAATATGTGTTACCTGATCACAGAACTCCTTTTCTCATGGAACACCTAGTACAACTAGTTTTCCATGTAACAGTATTTGGGAAACTAATCTGTGTATCCATGAAGTACACAGATCTGAATGAAACGGGTGCCACTCTGTGGCTGGTACTGTGCCTTAGACCATGTCCTTCATCTGAATGCTCACCTCTCTTCAGGGACCACCCCAGTGTCTGGTCCTCTGGCTGCCTCAATCATAATGTCAGCCTCTACCAGATAAAGAGAATGAGCCCACCATGGCACAAGGGGCCACCTGGTGAAGAGGAAAGAATCACGAAGAGGGTGTCAGGAGACCAGATTTCTGGCATGAGTCTTACTTTCACTAGCCATGTGGGCCTGGATAAGTCTTTGGAGCTCTCTGGGCCTCAATCCCCATCTAAAAAATGGACATAAAGCTTTTGCTTCACAAAGTTTTCTGTGAACTTGCATACGAATTACTATGAGAGGAACTGCTCTGGAAACTGAAAAGGTCTCTGCAGCTCCACAGGGAAGCATCATCACTGTCATTCAGTGATGCCACCTTCCTTGAGATACAGAGGTCCTCCTGTCCCAGAGACATTCCTTTGTCCTTTGTTTTCTCCCCAGAGAATGTCAGAAATGTTCCCTTGTAAGGACATCACCCCTATAGCTTAAAGTTCCTCCCCCAGAGACCAAAGGCCTTGTAAGGATATGGTTGTTCTCCATGTCTTCTGACTTAATCAGGAGACAACCTCCCCAGTGGCCTAGGTGGATGTGTCACCTGAACCGTTAACCATTGTGTTTGGAAGGCAGTGTTGGAAAAGTGGCTAAGAGAGTACTCTCTGAGGTTAATCATGGTCCAACCACTTATTAAGGGGATCACTTAATAAGCAAGTCACCTAGCTTCTCTGTGTCTCACTTTCCTCAGTTATAAAGTTTGGTTAATAATGCCTACTTCATTAAATTGTGATGAAAATCAAATGGAATAAAGCATGTGTGCCACAAACAGCCCAGGCCTCACCAGCCTGTGGGTATAAGTGAGACCATATTAATATACACACTGCACTGGCTTAGAGTCATTGCTCACATTACAGAAGACATTTCTGTTAACCATTTCTGTCCACCTGAGCCTTTATAGGCCCCGTCCCTTCAGAAGGCAAGCATTCCTTGTGAAGACGCAAGGATGCTTCTTCCCCAGACTGAGTCACAGGTAAACTCAGAAGCAACTCTACCAGTGCTTCACTGGTAAAGATAAAGAAAACAATCCCTCCAGCTTTGGCCTTTGGCCCCAATATATATACAGGCCTTAGTCTCCTCCTCTGGGGCCAATGTGAGTAACGGACATCTTGCTACCTTCTCGATTTGTATCTTTGTCTCCAGGAAACCACACCTAAATATCTTTCTTAAAGGCTTTCCCTTCTCCCCACGTGTCAACTCTAAATAACCCTTGGTTCACACATCTTTCCTCATTGCTAGTCCAGTCCCACGAACTGGGAACACACAACCAGTCTCTGAATCCATTCAGTCTCAGCTGGGCCCGGTGTGCACCCAGAAAGGGGACTGAGTGACTGGTCACAAAGACCAACACACAATCCTTAGTGCTCTGTTCAACTTGTATAACTGAAGACTCACATCTGGGGCCTTCACTCTCATCCCTCCCTTTCTCCTCTTTATCACTTCTTCATCTCTAGGCTTACAGGGATGCTATTTTCCTTCCTTATCCCTACATCATCTCTTCCTTCTTCGTGACTCCAGGTCTGCCTTACTGAGGATCAGGTGACTCTCCTATTCACTGAAAGAACTTTTTGGGCATGGGTCCTCCAGGCTTAACTGCCAAAGGAAAGTGAGACAAAGAGACCCACGAGATCCTATTTGCACAACAGAGGCCTTAACTACACCTGTAGAAAAGATGGAGGCCCCTTTGGACAATATTAAGCAAAGGTCTGCTACTAAAAAAGAAAACACGTGAATAGTTTGTCCAAAATTATATTACTCTCATTGCAGAAAGCATGTCTATTATCAGGCAGTATCACCAATAAGGGAGGTTAGTTTTAGCTGACGAGTTGTTTTAGCTCTACAGACACTGATCCCAAGGACAGTAAGACACAGTCTTGCCCTCAAAGAGCCATCAGTGCAGCAGGTGAGGTGCAGACAGGTTTGCTATGACTATAGCAGCAAGAGTGTCTGCACTGTCCTAGATGAGCAAAGTGGAGTTCACAGCAGTTACCTCTTTCAGACTTCCAGGTGGCCCCTAGCTGTAGCATCCTGGCATGGGGAGGATATAATCATGGTGCCAACCATCTTTCCTTCCAACTGATGAGACCCCCTGACCTCCTCAAGAAGCAGCTCTATTCAGTCAAGCCTTCTAAGCCCCAGGATTTTAGAGATGCTCTTTCCTGACTCTTCCACACTCTTGGGTTATTCTATGAAATAAAGACCTGGGACTGGACCGTGGGAGGTAGGAAGGAGGCAGGTGGGACCCTCACTAGTCCTATTCAGTAACACAGTTTCTTTTCTCTTCGCACTGTCGTACTAAGGAAATATCCCCTGTGATTTTCATTCATTCACTCACTCATCATTTAACATTCAATGATGTCTACTACAGCACCAGCTCTGTGCTGAGCACTGGAAAGACTGAAAAGACATAGACCAGGCCTTACCCTAGAGGGATTCATGTAGCAATGGAGAAAGATGTGTAAACCAATGGTTATAATCTTGCCTGAGCAAGGCAAACATGAATGGGCGGGGGGCAGCATGGAGGTCAGCAGCAGCACTGACCAGCTCAGTATGGACTTCAGGAAATGTTTCCCAGAAGTGGAAATTCTTGAGACGGAGCTTATTTAGAAAAGGAACACGTTTAGAGGGGGATGAGTGTTTCCCTGTGGCTGCACTACTGTGGGAAAGAAACAAACTGGAAAGCCTGTCAGAACCAGATCCTGGAGGGCATCGTATGCCATGCACAAGCACTGGGACTTAATCCTGCCAGCACTACCCAAAGGTTTTCTATGACAAAGGAAACGTTCTACTTTCTACTGTCTAATCTGGCAGTCACTAGCCTCATACAGCTAATTAGAACGTGAAATAGGTATAATATAATTATGAAACTGAATTATTAATATTAATTAATTAATTAAAATTTCAACAGGCACACGTGGCTAGTGGTTATCAAACTAGACAGTATGACCGTATCCACAGTCATGCATTCAACAAGCTTTCACCGAGTGCCTACAAAGTATGCTGTGCTAATCCTGGGGGATGTGGTAGTGAATAAAAATGACATGATGTCTACCATCATGGAGAAGATAGATATTAATCAAAACAGCACACCAATAAGTTGTAATGGTCCAGTTGAAGTAAGTGTCATGGAAGAGAAAAATATATTATAACCTCTAAAGGTAGATGTGATCTAATCAGGGAGGTCAATAAAGGCCTTTCAGAGGAATTCATGCTGGCTCTGAGAGAAGTTAACCAGAAGTGGGGAGGACATTTCTGGCAGAAAGAACATGTCCAGAGCTGTTCAAGGCATGTTCAAAGACCCTGCAGTGAGAATAAACACAGCATACAAGAAGAACTGAAAGAGGGTGAATGTGGCCGAGTTAGATGGCCTGAGGAACAGCAGGGTGTGGGATGAGTCTAAAGAAGAGACAGGAGCCAGCCCGCACAGAGGCTTGTAGATCATGCTAAAGAGGGGTGGGGGGAATGTTGTTGTCTGTAAGAATAGAAAGCCACTGGAGGACTTTAATCAGAGTGGTTGCATATATTAGGATAGATGGAGAGACAGCTTTTCCTCGGAGAAGGGCTGGAAGGCCAAAAGGATGAGTACAGATGCCATGTAATTGCTGGGGGAAAAGAATAGGCTGTTAATCAAGGTGAAGCTATGCTGTGCTGACAAGCAAAATCAAAGTTGTAGTGGCTTTTAACAAAAGAAGTTTATTTACTGCTCATCCTATTTCCATCTTGGAACAGAATTCACTCAGAAATTCAGGCTGAGAGAACAGCCACCACCTCAAATGTTTCCACCCCACCAAAGGGAAATCCAGCTCTGGAGTCTCACACCAGCAACTAAATGCTTCTACCTGGAGGTCAAACACACACCGTTTCTACTTACAAATCACTGTCAACAGTTAGTCACATCGCCCACCCCACAACAAGAGGGGCCAGCATGTAGTATATAATCCTGCCATATGTTTGAAAGGAGGGGAAAAAAATGGGGCTACTTGGCAAATAGCACTAATGACTACCAATAGGAGAAAAGTTGAGGGAATTCATATTAAGAGCATCAGCTTCTCTGTAAATAGGTAGCAGAAACACTCTGTGAGGTAAAAGGCAGCCTACAAAAAAATTTTTTTTAATCAGAAAGTCTGGGAAGGACCCTGTGGGAGATGGGAGACAAAGCTGAATAGTAGATCCAACAGCCCAGCTTAGACTAAAGAGTGTAAATTATTTGGCAATAGCCTGTGTTCTCAATAAAAATACAAAAATCTCTATGAAAAATGGTAACACACCAAGTCAGTGTCCTCCATCAATCTCAGTTCCTGCTGTGAACTTCATTTCAAGATTCCTTCATAGACATGGAGCCCAGAAGTGCACCACACATGCCCACAGCACAAAGAAGGCTCCCTCACAGAAGAATGCTACAGAGGGAAGGGCAAGCTTAGAGGAGAGGGGTGTGGGGGGCCATTCCACCCACATCACCATCCTGTCTATAGCTGGGCCAGGGCCTCTAACAACAGATGTCCCTTTGCTTCTTTCTTCTAAAAATCACCATCTTGTACACATTTCACAGTCATGCCATAAGTTGGCCCATTTTTCTACCTGGAAAAACTCCCAGGAAAAGAAAATAGAACCTGAGTGCAGCAATATACAGCTGTGTGGCCAGGAGCCTGCCAGCTCACGTTCTCCACTTACTAAATACACAGCTTTAGTAACATGCCTGAAGTTACATATCTGCTGGCCTGCTATTCCAACCCTCAAGAGCCGCCTGGCCTAACTCTGTACTAAGAGAGACAACGAGGCCCAGCAGTAGATGCAAAACTGGTTGAAACCCCTCACCCTAGTACAGTGACTACATGTAGGGACACTAGAGAGGGCAGCTGACCTCTACAGGGGTTGTTTCACTTCCTTTGTCTGCACAGAGCACAGGGCCAGTGAGAAAAGGGGACACGGGGATGCCAGAGCTTTCTAGTGGACATCTGAGAGGCCAATCAGATGCTCACATGCTCTGAGCAGACATTCTCCCACTGTGCTTTCCTGCTGAGGCATCGCTTTAACAGATGCTCAGAGTTAAGAAGACCAAAGCTGTCACAAACACAGTCTGGCTGGTCCGGCACTACCCCCAAACTGCACAGCAGGATGCCCAGGAGCTGCCACACGCTGTGGGAATCCAACCGTATCAAAAGCATCAATCAGCATCCTCTTTGGGGATTCCTCTCGGCACTTCCAAGGCCCTAGCCTGGCCACAAGGCACAAAAATGATCCATGTCCATTCATCTCTCAGCTCAGAGGGGCTATCTTTTGCCTAGGAAAAGTAGCTTTGTTTTTCTCAAGCAGCAATCTTAAGAAGGACCAATGCAAGTAGGTATGTACCCCTTTGCTGCCTGGAAAAACTCACAGGAGAAGAAACAGAGAACCTATTGGGCAGCAGTGTACTGTTGTAGCTGGAAACCTGACTGCACGTGAGCAAATCCCAAGTCCTCCCTTTGCTAGATAGGTGGCTTTAGATAAGTTATTTCATCTCTGGGGCTTAGTTTTCTCATCTGCATAAGGGGAACAAACAATGGTAACTAATAAACAAAAATCAATGTCTATTGAAACACAAAGTAGCTAGAAAACAGTAAGTGCAAATAAATATTAGCTAATGGAACCTGTATGCCATGTTGATTTTACAAGCAGAACTACCCCTAAAATGAAACCAGGGTTTCTCAACCTCAGCACTACTGACATTTTGAGCCAGATAAGTCTTTGCTGTGGGCACTGTCCTGTGCATTATAGGATATTTAGCAACATTTCTGGCCTCTACTCACTAGATGCCAGCAGTATCCTCCCCGTAAGTTGTATCAACCAAAAATGTCTCCAGATATGGTCTGTACTGTCCCTGGGGGAAGATGTGGAGACAAAATCATCCCCTGTTGAGAATCCTGGAATACTTTTCAGGATATAGGCTATAAGCCCTTAACTGTAAGCCACTGAGGGCAGGGATTGTAGTTCTGCAAGGATGCACTGCATCTATCTAGACCAAACCCAATGTTAGAACAAAATTAAACTCCATGTATCTCTCTAGAACAAACTAAATTCTCATACTTAACTGCATAAAGGAACCGCCTGGGAGCTCTGAAAAAAAAAAAAAAAACAAAACAGCCAGCCTCTGTGCCCCACCCAGTTTCTAATCCAATTCTGGGTGGGAGCCCAGGGACTGTGTTTTTGAAAGGCTCTCTAATGAGTCTAAATTTTGTAAAGACTCAGCTCCCGGCAAGTAGGACCTCTCTTCATTCACCTTGGTCTCTGAAGACAGAGAACAGTACTCACACTACATAGATGTGCAGGCTCCGTGATGAGCAAATGAATAGCTAGATGGGTGTAAGGCATGAAGCCATGGGCCTTCATGCACCCTGAACATCTGTAGTTCTCCTGACAGTTAAAAATCCATATAACAGAATTCAAACGACGTTCCAGGCTGGCCTGAGAGAAAAGGGCCATCCATCTCCATTCCCTTCATTGCTGACCTGTATCCCTTTCAAGTTTGTAGCCCTGAAAAAGGGTTCTCATTATGCAGAGAAGCCTTAACACTGGTTCTGGCCTAGGAGTTTTAAGGATGGAAAAGAGCAGCTGGTAGCTCCCAAGGCAGCCCCACACAGCAGGGAGAGGCAATAGGGCCTTTGAACTCCAGCAGGGAGCTCAGGCCACTGAGCGTTCCACAGTGGGTCTCAGGAGTGCTGCTCCACCCACTGGCCGAGTTGCTGGCCGGCCCCACACCCTGCCTGGCTCAGCGTGAAGAGGGAAAAGCAGAGTGCCTGATGCCTCCTCTCCGCCCTTTCTCAGGCTTGCTGAGAATCATCTGACACAACTTTCTCTAAAGAGCAAATACTACTGCACATTTGCAAAAGAGATTTCAGTTCCTCAAAGGTGTCACAACCAGGCAGAAAACTATTGCCTTTTTGGTTATTTTGCTGCCTTTTGTTCAGTTCTTTGAATATATAAATATTTGCATGAAAGGATAATCCTTTGAAGGATTTTTTCTTCTTGGTTCTCATGTTTCCTAAGCTTTGTAGCCTTAGCTTGTGTAGCTATCATTGTATCGATCATGTGCTGCACTTGTTCAGGTATTCAGAGGCTGATTATTATTACATCCTGATTTAGGGGTCAACAAGAAGAGAGGAATCTGAGGAGCATTCAAGGAAGGAACACAAATCCCCACTGCCTCCAAGAAATAGATGCAAATTAGATGCATTTACTAGCCCAAAGTGGAAAGAATAAGAGCCCTTTTCAAACTGTCACTTTTATCCCAGAGTCAAACAGATCTTAGAAATTACAGTACCCTCAAGGACCCCAACTCACTCCAGTAATTAAGCTAAAGACCAACTACATATTTCTGTCTCATTATTTCTATACTAAATGCTCATATATGGATTCAGAGTCTTAATGAGCATTTGCTCCTTTATATATTCCTCCCATTACTTACTATAATGCTTTACTCTTTTATTAACATTCATCTGCCTAAGGTCACTTGGAAATTTCTTGATGGAAGGGGAGTTTTCTAAGTACAATTGTGAATGAAATCTTTGCTTAATAGAGATGCTTTAACTTATCGTAATCAAAGCCATCGTCCTATCTTGCCTGATTTATTGCAGTAGCCTCTAACTGGTCTACCTACCTCTGCCCTCTCCCTCCCCTCCTCCTCACCACAGCAGTGGGCAGAAGCAGCAGCAAAGACGGGGTTTCAGTGAAGCCTGACTTCAGCCTGACTCACTGGGAGCTCTGGAACATAAGCAGCACTGCAGACGTGCTGCCACGTTGCTCTCTCTGTCGTCAGTTACTCTCAATTGCAGTCTCCTCTTTGGTAGTCAATATCATCTGTTCCATTTGTCTACTTATTTACTATTTCCCCCAACACAGTAAACTCTGTGGCAGCAGCTCACCACTGTATTTCTAGCCTAGAACAGACCCAGGCAAGCTAAAGAGTCTCAGAAATACTTACTGAATAAGTGAATGGTTGAATGAATGAATGCACTGTATCTTTTTATTTTTCTCAAATACAACAAAAGCCTATGTTCAAGGTAAGATGCATTCCCAAAAGCTGCTGAGGAAACTCTCAGGGTTCTCTTGAGAATCAAAATGAGATGAGTAGGATAGGAGACCATGAGCTACTAGACATTACTTGTCTCATTCTTGGAACTCCTACAACTACTGGCACCAAGTTCATGGAAACTCAGATCATAACTAATGGCCTTATTTTATTTAAAAACAAAATATCATTGTTTGATTAACAAAATTAGTAACAATTTGGCCAGCAAATTGCATCCTGAAGGAATTACAATCAATTTATCTTTTCATACTTATTATTCCATAATAAATCCATCTGATGCATCATCTTCTGACTGCTTTGCTTATTCACTCCCCCTTCTGATAGGTATTAGCTGTTTTTGAACAGGCAGACCTGTAAGCTTGAAGAAGAAGGGAATAATCATGTGACACCTATTACCAAGAAAATTTATGGACATTGAAAAGATAAGACCTAGTCCCCTGCCATCAGAAACATACATCTTAAAGGGCTACATATTTGTGAATCCAGCCTTTTATATAAAAAAGAAAGATTAATTCAGGGGAAAAAATGATGTGGGAAATCTTTGTGGAGGAAAGGAAGGAAGTTTCTGAGTCAAACCCTGAAAGGTGGGTCAGAGCTCAAAAGAAAAGAACATTCCAAATGGAGGAAACAGTGGGGAAAGCACAAAGATGTGATAAAGTTTGGAGAATTATAGACGGTGAGGGTGAGAACACAAGCAAAGAGAGACTGGGGTGGAGCGGACATAATGGGGTGGGGGATAGGGGACTGGGGTTGAAGGAGATACAACCTGCTGGGGAAGCAGGCCGGCTGTGGTGGACTGGGAAAAAGACATGCTGAAGTATATGGTCTTCATTCCATAACGGAAGGGGAATCCTCGAGTTGTCTCTGCAGTGTGCATTTATCATTTTACTTATTGTACAAATAGCATTTTAACAATAAGAAAAATATTTAAAAGGAAAAGGACAGTCTACAGTCATGTGCCTCTTTGTCAACTGTTTTCATTGGTTTACATTCGTCCCATTCTTTCCCCCATTAGACATACTTACAGCTATAGGGTAAATAATTTTGTGATTTGATTTACCTACATTAGAAAGTATATATTTTTCTATGATTACTATGTTTATGTCAGCATAAGATTGATATACTTTCGTTTGTATCTCCTCTGTTGGCGCATATTCACTTTTTATATGTAGTTATATTTTTCTATTATCTCCATACATATCACTTACTTTCCTTCTTTTCTATTATTTCCTAAAACTGAATTTCTGAGAATGAGGCTCCTGGGTCAAAGAATACAAATATTTGTGGAATACACTGCAAAATTATTTTCCCAAAAGGCTATACTAATTTTCAATGTCAACAGTGTTATACAGCTGAACTGGTTTCACTACTCTGCAAGCATTAGGTATTATTAGGATATTCTCCTCTAATTTAATAGATATAAAATAATATCTTATGCTTATTTTAAAATTCATTCCTCTGGTGCCTAGGAAGATGAGCATTTTCTATCTGAGTTCTCTCTGCCCACAGCCACTCTACTACATTCACCAAAAGATACTGGTGAATATCCTTTAGCATTTCCATACTGGACCCTTGATCTTTTCCATGTTGATGTGTATGACTCTAGTGCAATATAGGACTTTTTACACATTTGTGGCCAAGTCAATAACATGTTGTGACTGAAGGTAGCCTTGCTTCCTTAAGACAGTTCTAGTAGCACGGTTTGATGGTGTACTTGAGAATGGGGACTGGCTAAGACGCTACTGGAGAAGGCCAGTGGGAGGTGATGAGGGCCTAAACAAAGTAAGACAGTGGTTGTGATCACTAAAGGGAGGAATCTGCGTAACCGTCATTTGGAGCTTAAAAAAAAAAAAAAAAAAAAAGGACTTTTCAATCGAGGGCACAAGTTCAGCCTGGAAATTCCTGTGAAAGTCTGGCCTAGCAACCACAGGATAAATTGCTTTACTCCGATCTTAAGTTGCCCTAACAGAGATGACCATCAGGCTGAAATTCAGTAAAAGTAAGACTCATTAGAAAAGATTTATAAAAACAAAGCTCAGACAACCAAATCCATTAGCACTAGTTACAGATCCTTACCTTATAACAGACCACTGTCCAGAGAAAAGTGACAGTGTACTATGAGGGCAGGGGGCATACACATTCCATATACATAATACATAGTGTTCTATTATAATTGCATATTCATAAACAGTGCACGCATATCCTAAAGGTTATTTACATGATTGTTAAAGACTTCTACCTGAAATAACTGACTCCCTTCCAGATAATCAGAGAATCAGTATTTCTACTGAAAAACAGACCTTTCCACATGATGTGGAAAAAAGATTCTGTGTAGATTCGTGCTTAGAATCATGAGCTCTGGAATGAGACAGCCTGGGGTCACCTTGGGCAAATCACTTAACCTTGCTTTTCCTTCATCTCTCAAGTAGGGGTAGTAATACTTGCCTTACAAAGTTCCAGTATATAGTAAGTACTGGATAAATATGGGCCTCTAGCACATTACAAATGTTATCTTTCAGGAATTATTCTGATCTGCAGCAGGTACTAGTTAGGGAACTGGTTACATATTATCTGGTTGGCAGGCAAGGCACAACTCACTCCAGGTTGTTATACAACATTGCTAGAAAAAAAAATTCTCTATTTCTAAACATAATCTGTTCTGTTTGGATTATTATATTATACTATTAGAATGTTACATATAAACAATACATGAATGTATATACAGTTTTAAGTATGTAATTGTGAAGCAACAGGTACAACCAGTATGAATTTGCTTCACGAATCTCAAGAGTAAGAAATCTCACATCTTATCTGCTACTTGGTAGAGATGAAACTCTGGAATGAGAGAGAATACCTGGGTGGTTCACATCTTGGCTGTGTGACTGGAGACAAGTTACTCAGCCTCTCCATGCCTCAGTTTCCTCCCTTTAAAAAAAAAACCTAATAATTTTACCTATGACACAGAAATATTGTGAGGATTAAATTAATATGTGAAAATCACTTAGAAAAATGTCTGGTGCATCATAAATGCTCAATAAATGCTGACCCTTATTTTTTAATTTTTCTAAATCATGTGAAATCTGGCCCAATGTCTCCTACCCAGGCTGCCAGGAAATTCTGCCTGTCAGAATTCAGTCAGTCTAGGGTGTTGTCTTCTGCGTCACACCACAGGCCTGAAGACTCATCTGTGTATCCAAAGAGGGCTCTTGGCCTATGCCCTTCTCCTTGTGGACACATTATACCCCTAACACACACGGATCACTACCATTGTCCAAGTTGTGGCTCCATTTTATTTATTCAACAGTTTGTTTGTTGAGCACTATATCCCAGATACTACAGCAGGTGCTGAGAATAATAAAAACAAAACAGACAAAAACCCCTTCCTCTATGGAGTTTCCAATGAATCAAGATCTCTAGGCCTACTGATGCTGAACTTCCACAAAAGACCCCTTGGCATTGGTCAATCCCCCCAGCAATCTGAAATTAACCCCGTTTTGGGGTCATTCTATCTCCAGAGAAGAGAGTTCAAGTGGAATCTGATGTCTACACCTCAAAGAAAATTCCCAAAGCCAACGAGGTTTCAGGGAGTGTCTCTCCACCACCAGGTGCCCTCTTCCCCCAAGGCCCTCCCCTTCATTGGACCTTGATCCCAAAAAAAAAGGCAGCATATGGTTTTGAAAACCATCCCTAAAGCCTCCAGAAACTGTGAATTTCCTCCTGAGCCAGGACCACCTGGCTCACCAGAGCCCTCCTGGCCACCTCCTCAGGAGGCAGAAGGCAAAACGCCACTCATCCTCCCGTGAAGAGCCTTCGGCTAAGAAAATGAGACAGGCTCACCTCCCAGGCAGGTTACTCAGACACCCAGCAATACAGAAGGGGTCAAGGGAGAAGGCATTCCTTAGCGAGTGGTAGGTGGCACCTGGGTTACAGAGCTGTCACAGAGAAGGAAGACCTAGAACAGACTGGTGGATCTGACAACCAGAAGAAATTTTGAGAGAAACATTGCAGCAGAGTTCAGGAAACAGGCTTCAGACAGTCAGGAGGCCATAGGGAAAATCAACAGCACAGGTGGCAGCCAGCTATGATTACAAAGGATGCTTCTTCCTCTCAGAAAGAAGAGCACAGGAAGAGGACCAAGGCAGATAAGAGATGAGGACCGAGGAGGGACGTCTTGCCCAAGAGCTCAGTGAACTGAGGATGAGATAGAGAGGGTGCAAGAATGATGGTGGATTCTGTAATCTCCCCTCTATCATCTCCCCAAGAGCAGGGAAGGGGCATTATCTGGCTAGTAAGGATGGGTCTCTACTAAGAATCAAGCCTCCTTCAGCCAGACAAGAGGCCAGACCAATGGCACTCACTATGGTTAGAAAAATACCACATTTTTTCCCTATGTCTATCAGACTTCTGATAATCTGGTTTTTGCCTGTTTCACATCCTGCCACTCTCCTCTTTGTTCATTATGATCCAGCCCACTGGCTTCCTCATTCTTCCTGAAACACACCAAGGCCTTCCTTGACCATCCTAACCAAAACAGATCTCCTCTCTGCTTATCACTCAGTCCCTTCCTGTCCTTTTACCCAGGTCCCTGGGCTTCCCTTCTAGATTCTAAGAGCTTAGGGGTAGTGTCTTTGCTACATGTTTTTTACATTACAGTGACTAGATGCTATCCAAATTTGGTCTGGAAAAAATGTAAAAAGTATTCTGCATAGCTCCAGATGGCTTTGTAAATTAAATTAAACCCACAACTAGCCCAGGAACTTTCCCCGTCATAATTACATTATTGATCATTAACATTTAAAGACGTTGTAAAATGAATTCCGGACATTGCAATAAATTATCATTGTCTACTAGGCAGGTTCCATGGATCAGGTGCCCCTGGAGCCTTTTGAGACTATCCGATGATGTAATTTAAGTGATGTCGTTTTGCTCTTTGTTAAGTGGGAGGACAGCGTGGGCAGAGCTGGGGACAAGTGTGTGTGCACATACAACCTACACGATGGGCATCTCGCCCACATGTAGAATAAAAGTATATTACAACTCTCTCTCACTCCCAAGGTACCTGCTTTTCCAAGTCATGTTTAGTTTCCATCTTAGCATGATGCAAGACCCCTTGAGCAGCTCCCATTTCCCATCACTCCCTGATGGTCCACTCACCCTGAGATACCTGCACCTCACCTGACACATTAGGCTCTAAGGCATCACTAATAATAACAACAACAATAACAACAATTTATTAAGTGCTTAAACTGCCCCCCACCACTTCAAGTGTTCTGAATGTGCTCATTCACTGCACCATCAATACTGTCATCCTCATTTTCATCCTCAGATGAAACAGATGCAGCTCAGAGTCAGAGTCAAGATTTAAATCAAGATCTGCCTCTGAAGCCCAAACTCTTAGCAGCTCCTTCTCCTCAGTAGACCCTTCCTGATTCTCTTGGTGGCCTGGTTATAGCCTTCACAGCTCAGCTTAAGAATGCCTCCTCCAGGAAGCCTCTGCTTACTGTCCCTCCACATCCCCTCTTGGGCTGGGTGCCTCTTCTCTGCTAACCTTTGTTATGGCACTGACTGAGCTACACTGAATTTGCCTGTTTGTCTCCCTGACTAGACTTTGAAGGTCATGAGAGCAATACTGAGAGATATTACACGCAACCTTTGTATTCCTGGTATCTGGTTCAGTAGGTATTCTCCGGATGGATGGATAGACATAAATTTATGTATACACAGATATAACTTTAAATACATCACAGTAATTTATAAGACTCAGTTTCCACTTCTAAAGAACATGAACATGCTGAAAGAGATTTTATTTGCCATAGACTGATAAAAAAAAAAAACCCAGCATTCAAAGTCTGACCAAAATCAACTCAACCTATCAAGAAATTTTCTATAGATCTCATAGCTTGGGGGTTGGCCCCCTGAATAACAAAGGAGACTACTGCATCTTCAAATACTAAACAGAGGTGTCAAGGGGACTTTTGCATTGGTTGCTGAATATTCATACCTCTCATTTGACATCTAAGAACAGAGAGCTAGCAGTCGCCTCCATGACCAAAATGTGCCTTCACCAGAAATAAATGCTGCATGCTTCCCAGTGTTGGGGTGTGATGAATTTCCACACTTATCAGAGAAGTGAAAGGAGCCACTGAGGATGTCCAGGCTGGAAGCCTTGGGTAACAGCAGGCATAGATATCACCAAGAGAAAAGAAACCCACATTACTAAGTACCTAGCTAAGGTATGTGTCGGGCTCTTTGTCTACATAACAATGTCCTTAAAAATATCAGAGGGTAGAAATGAGCATTGTGACAGAGGGGAATAGGAGACACCCTTTAAAAGTTCTCTCTGTGCTCTAGAAGTGAAAAATTATGGTGATTTGGGAGGAGTGGGGTGTTCATAATTGACACACTTTATTGTTATGTGGCCCAGAACCACATGAAAAAGAACTTCAACACTGTCTACAAAGGGGTTAACTTTGTTGGTCAGGTCAGTGGTAGGAGGTGGCAGAATAGGAAATAAGGTTAATTTTTAAGGGAAGTCTGAGAGAAAAATTCCTAGAAGTGAGGAGAAATCTGGCCAAGATCTGTGTGTGAGGGACAAGCAGGGGATCTGAGCTCAGCAGACAGTGGCCCTCAGATCCTCCTCGGCCTCCCCACGAGTCAAGATGAGCTGTGTGTAGGGAGCTAAGAGTACTGGTTCAGTTTTAAAATCCCTCTCCATCCAGCTTTCGGGAGGCTAACTCATGTAGTCAAATAAAATGAAATAAGACAAGTACTCCTCCACTTAGGAGCATCAGAAGCAGAATCATGCAGGCCTGAATCCTGAAATAAAGAAACTATGGAACAATGGAAGGCATTACTTCACCCGAGGCATCACTTCCAGAGACCCTGTTGGGTTGCTGCCCTCTAGAAAAGCATGAGAAGAGACAGCCATTTCTGGGGTAAACAGATGGAAATCTGGAAATAGGCATGATGGAGAACCAGTGGTCATCCCTGCCAAGAAAGTAGAAGCCCCACATGCCAAGGAGGCATTCAAGGACCTGAGGAATTCAGTGCCCACCACCACATGGGGGTCCACCAGCCCAGCAACAGAACTGGAGAAGAAAGTCAGCAGCAGAGAACTCAGAGAAAGTCTGAGAGCAAAGCAGAGGGCAGAGGGCTAGACATACTCTGCAGAGGCACGGACCAGCCAGGAGGCTTTATGCAAGCAGAACAAGAGATCAGAGGGTTGATGGGGAGTGGGGGGGGGGGGGGGGGCGCAGCCAGAGCAGAGCTACCGACGCCCAGCAGCCGTCGTGCCCATGCACTGGACTAGCTACAAAGGGGTATTTCAGAAAACATTTCATACGTAGGATACTTCAATCAAGCTTAAGAGGAGGCAATGAATGATTAAAAACAAAACCAAACCCTGCTATATAGCCTGAAAGGGCTCCAAACCATCAAGATTTGGGAATTAATAAGCTTCCCAAAGGCAGAAGCCTTGACTGTCTTGCTCGCTGCTGTGTCCTCCATGCCTGAATGCACTTGGTGCACAGTATCAATCGGCATTTACTATCTATCTGGTGGATGGATGGAAGCATGTCTACCAATGGGGCCAGGTTTGTATTTACCAGCTGCCAGGACCTGGAATATCTAGGTCACAAGCAATTCTTGAACCAACGGTTATACCATTATTTCAGCACTTATTTCTCTTATCATCAAAATACTGGTAATATTGATATTCTTCAAGTGCCAAGAATTTAAAATTTTTAATTTAAAAAAGAGACACAAAATCCTAAGCATGTTTCAAATATAAAACTGTACATACAAATAAAAGCATCAAGTAAAGATGAAATATGGGCAAAATATATGTTATGCATATATCAGCATTATATTCATAGGAGGGAAATTAATTTTAAGCATTATTTTTAAAATAATTACATAAAAGTAAAATGTAAAGTGATTTTAAAAAGTAAAGCATGTCAAGGATATCATTGCTGAGCTATATGCACATTTCTCTGAGAGAGAAACTTGGAAAATTTGGAATCATAAAAGAAAGTTATAGGTAAACTCCAGATAGTTTATTTTTTCATCTACAACTGACCTAATATTTTATTTGATAATTTAAGAAAATCTTCTGGAGAAAAGTATGATTACTCCAGCTTACCACTTACCACTAGCTCTATCAACCTAGGACTACAATTTTTGTATTGGCTGGAGGCTGTGTTTTATATTTCAAGAAAGCATTTTTAGTCTGTCTTTGTCTTCTGTTGTTTAATTAAGTATAAATGTTGATTTCCTATATCAATATCAGTATCTTTGGATGTATGTTCTCCTAGTTGATAAACTCTTTGAATGACAGAATTATTCTTGCAAGAAAAACTTTGCTTTTATTGACAATCAAATTTCTTTCTCTACTTAAAAACCATAAAAAATATGTAGAGGAATACTCTAAGTGAGCATATTCTTGACTGATTAAAAATTTTAATGCATGACATAACTCTTTGGACAGGGCTTAAGATAAAAATGTGTTCTGACTTTTACTGCAGAAATAAAATACTCTACCAATAACAACAACAACAAAGCAGTATTGTGGCATTTGAAAATTGAACCATAAACCAAAAACTGGAACTGCATTTTCTGAACCCTTGAAACGTCCTTTGAGATGGTCATGCTTATAGTCATTTTATAGATGGAGAAACTGAGGCCTGAAAAGTTAAGCTACCCTGTCCCTCATTAGTCAGTGAGTGGTAAAGCCAAAAACGGTACCCAGGCAGGCTGACCCCAGAGGCTGTGCATGTTCTAGCACAGCCACCAGGGAAGGTCTGCAGAGTTATGGATCCAGTTGGGGAACATTATTCAGTCAGACCTCAGGCTCAAAGAATTTTGTGAAACTACAACTCTTCCTAGTAAGATTCAGTGTCAGATGGGATTTAGCAAGAGGCTGGAGCTCCTAAATAGATCTCTCAGCAAAGCGGGTTTTTGGCTGGGGTCTGCACTTCTCAAGGATGTAAATCTGGGCTAAAGTGACCTCCACATTAACCTGGTTCCTGACAAAGTGGTGACCAGGCTGAGTTATTGCTGAATCAGTTATTGCTGCTCTTGCCTGTGTGCAGGAGAGAGAGCCAAAGACTTCATCTTCAGAATGATGACTCACTTCTTTTAGGATGACGAAGTTGTCGAGGAAACTAGTTTCAAGCCCTCCCCCTTGTGTATTCCTGGTTTTTATATCCACTGGGATTTGACTGGCCCACAGGCAGAAGCAGAGATGTGGGAGTTCTAACAGCAACTTGAATCATGAGGTCCCCTGGCCTCTGTGGGCTTGGAGAAATCATTGTTGGCCCCTTATACTTTGGCATGTCTGCCTGATTAAAAATCTACCTTGTGGAAATAAAAGATACTAGTTCAAAGCACAAAACTAGTTTAAGGCCAGACCCTGTTATAATCACCTTTGTGTTTTATAGGCAAGTTACCAAGTTTCTCTGTGTCTCACGCTCCCATATTTAAAACAGGGATATAATAATGTGTATCTCAAGGATCTGATATGAGGGTTAACAAATATAGTGATTGTTAAGCACAGAGCCTGACACAGAATAATCAATAAACATCAGGTATCCCATATAATGATAAAAATAATTACTATTATATATTTTCTGGATTGATCTCAGTTTGCAGTGGTAGTGACATACATAGAAATTACATGATCCTCATCCAGTCCAAAAGACATTCCTCAAACCCTGCTTTAGCCTTGCATTTCAATCTTCTCCACAAGAAGACAAGAGCCTGCTTTAGCTTTCATCACCTTTCCCTGTCTGCCCTCTAGCAAACATGTGAAGACAGTTAAGTGTTCATCAGACTCTGAGTAAGAGGGGATCTGTCATATTTAGAAATCATTTTGGAATGATGACTCACAGGGAAAATCATGTAGCAAATCTCAGAGGTTTGGGAAGAGCACAATTTATCACTAAACATGTTCACTGAGCACCTACTACATGCAAAACATAAGGCTGCCCACTCTTGGTGACACAAAGATAGTTGGTTCCCTCAAAGAGCTTAAAAATAGCAAAAGAGAGCAGATGTACACATACCAGCACAGCTCTTCAGAACTTGACCCACCACCATGATGGCCAAGCCAGGGGGCCACACAACAAGACCCAGAAGAGTCCAGGACATCTCAGGGGGCTGAGGGACTTGGTAGGACTTGAATGTAAAGAGAAAGTTGGGTGCTGAAGGCTGACCAGCAACTGAACCACAGAGGATCAGGATGGACCTTCCTTGAACACAGCAGGGGGCTACAAAGACCATATCTGGGAACAGTATGGAGAGCAGCCTGGCTGGAAGGGAAGGCTCAGGAATGAGAGTAGCTCAACATAATTCAAGAAGGTTTGCTAGAAGCTGCTTCCATTTCTCCTTTGGTTTCAGGCTAAGACATAGCCCTAAGTGGGGTGGAGAGAGTCACTGCCCAGGTATGGAGAGTGGCCTCTCTGTGACACTGTGAAAGAGCAGAGGCAGTCACTTGGAGTCAGCTAGAAGCTCACTCTAAGCCCATGGTGGGACTCTGGCACCACACACCACTGCCAGACTGGAAAGCAGGTGGCCTCATCAGCACCCTCTCAGCTCAGTGCTGTGGCAGGACTCCTGATGAGCACTGGGCAATCACACAGTCAGCATTCTCCTCCAGGAGGGCCAACAGAGCTGAGTGCTCTGTGTGGATAAGGACAGCAACTTCTCTGTATTTCCAGTGCTGGGTACAGTGTCTGGTGAGAGGTGGCACTGAAGAAAAGTTTGTTGAATGAATGAATGGATGAATGAACAGACCAACAAACTAAACTAGTCATTGACTGACATTTCCATTTCTCTTCTTTCCTCCTCAACCTCCATGGCTTGAGAGCTTTGCCAAGACAAAATGGGAGGGAAGAACATTAGCACCACCGAACCCAATTCTACAAGATGCTCCAAATAGGAAATGGCACCACAGAATTATTCTAGTTCAGATTGACTGTCCATATTAAGAAAACCCACTTGATAACTGGTACAGCAGCTGGCTCTCTTGGTCTACGTAGACAGTTTCCAGGGCAGGGAAAAAAAGAAATCCAATAAGGAAAGGCCAGTGATGAGCTAAGCGGGAAATCTTGACCACAGTCACATTAGACATCAGCCTTTGGTAGTTTATCTGTATAAAATAAAGTCACTTTCTCTATAAGCATTGGATTTCATAAATTTTTTTCAGCTACATTAGTCTTCAGCTTATCAAATCATGCACAGCCACATCTCTTTATTCTGTAAATGAGGCCTAGTGTCAGAGAGAAAAATCTGTGCCTATAGGATATGGAAATCACATAGCCTCAAAGCCTGAGATCAGATGTAGCCCTCTTCCCCTCCCTCAAAAGAGGGCTAAATCCCTGATTTAACCACTTTTAAGGTGGAGGAGGGGAAGGGCATTAGGAGGGAGGAGGAGTATTTGTGCAGGTTCAGTGAGCTGCATGGCGCCTCCTTGAAGGAGGGCTCCAGAGTGGAGGGGAGCATCAGCAATGGATGAACAGATGTGATGGGGACCCTGACTGCCCTTGCACAGGCCAGCTCACTTTCAGCTAACTGTCTGGATAAACCAAGTGGCATTTTCATTGGAGGATGAGGAGGGAGGAGCTGGATAGAGAGGGAATGGCCTCAACAACCTGTTAGGCTACATGAACCTTTCCAAAGGCACCAACACTTCAAGAAACTCCGCTGAAGCAACGTGGAGGTCAGAATAAAGATAGGAGTGTGGAGCAGAACTGCAGGGGGTGGGATGGAGGGCAGAGAAATAAAAGGCAAAGGGAGAGGAAAAAAAGGGAAAGGAAAGGAGAGTCATGGCCTTATTTTTATTTATCAAATACTAATACAGTGCTTATTATTCACCAGGTACTGTCCTAAGCACTTTATAAATACTAACTCACTTAATTCTCATTATGAGGCACATATTACAGGAAAAGGAAGCTAAGCATGGAAAGAGTCAATGATCCAAGAGCACACAGCCAGCATGTGGCAGGACCATGACTTGAACCCAAACAGCCTTGCACCAGTCCACACACCTAAACACCCTCCATCAGGAAAATCTTAGCCCTGTTATAATGTGAATATATGGCCCAAAGGTGTTAACATCCCATAAAACAGTTAAGGAATGTTGACAGCTCTTCTATTTATTCTTAAAATATTAGATATTTCCATGTGAATGAATATAAAGCAGGGAAAAGAGTGAAGGGAATAATTTTCCTTCAGGCTATAAAAGAAAATTAGTAGCCCATGGATCAGTTAAAAGCAAAGTAAGAGCCAAGATTTGGCCAACATGCCCAAGAGTTTCCATATGCCAGTATTACAGTCTCTCTAAGTCACCGGGCACTGGGAGGACAAGGAAGTTTAGGTGAGATAGTAACAGAAAACTAGCTTTGGGTACAAATGCTGTTATACTGAACACGAAGGCTGCTCAACATGCCACCAGTATAACTGGCATGTCAGACCAGGTCTTCCCTTGAAGAGCTTTCATAAAAGTTCTTCCATGCTCTGTGACAGGAATGGTTTAGGGGCAGGAATGGCCTGGGAAAACCTCCTGGTGTGATCCATCTTTTGATCATTCTATCCTTTTGTGAGCTAGATGCCAAAGAAAGCAGGCCCACAACCATGTCAGTTTTCTGAGTTCCCACTCTATTCTGTCTAGCTGTGGGCTTTTCTTCCTCTGTTCCTCTCTGACCCTGCTCTTGAAAATCTCCCCCGCACCTGTCCCCCAGGAGTTATTGCTGCCTCTGTTCCCTGACTGAGTGTCCTACTGGTTAGGGTGTTCTTTGTGTCTTGATGGCGTGCCTCATGTTACTCTCCTCTTCCTAGGGTCAGGAATGATGTTTCTCTGTGCTTCAAAAGCACAGTGGGAAAAAAATCTTTGATACACATTGAACTGTGTGTCATGACGTTGTCTTCGAAGTCCTGCTACAAATACAAAAAAGTGCCCACATAAAGATAAATAAAAATTTGGGCTTCAGCTATCAGCTGCTGTCAGCTTTCTGGAAGCATTATATTCTAAAGTCTGTCTACAAATAAATAGCATATTTGGAGCTAGGTGACTTTATTACAGAGGAAGAAATGCCAGTGTGGAAATTAATAAAGGTCTAATGAGAGAACACAGTCTCAAGAGAGACGCCCTTGTTTTAGCTGGGCCACTGCCCTCCTCTGAGGCACATAAGGGCAAGCAGGAATGGTTCCCACTGTGTTCTCTCTCAGAATTTCTTACCTGCTCTGCTGCCCAGTGTGTTGTGCTGATTTGCCTGCAGGAGGCAGCAGAAGCAGCATGGATGGGCTTTCCCCCAAAGACAGAGGCCAATGATGGGGCAGGATGGGAGTCCTTCCAGAGCAGGGTGTGCCAAGTGGTCTTCGGCTACTTCACGGGTCTACATTTCACCTTCTAATCAGACTGTGAATTTCTCCAGAGCAGGGCCATTTCAGCATCCAAAGAAGGCTAATCATTGAAAAACAAAACTGACTGCCCTCCATGCCTGCAGGTCAACTCACCTTGTTGTGACGAGGCACTGAGAATTAGTAAAACACCTACATGACACTGCTGTTTGCTCTGCTTTGTTGTGAGCCAGAAAGGGTACAGGAAAGCGTATCACCTAATGGCCTGGAGGTTCCTACCTGGGTTGAGGAGAATCTGTTGCTCTTGTTCTTGAAGGAAAAAAACCATAATGGTTGTCATGAATCCAATAACACTACTCCCCCAAAAGCCTCATTTGCAGCTGATGTTTGAGTAATAGCATCACCAGGGGCCACTGCAGGGCCAAAAAAGCTTTGATGGCATTCTTGAAAATCACTTGGCTGCTACTGTGAGTTCTCAGAAACTGGAAACAAGACAATGTTGCCATCTGTGTTGGGAATTTTTTTTAATAGCTCTATTTATATTGTTCATATAATGAAAAGGGAATGTTTTGCATTTCCCAGAAATTGTTGTATATGTCCTCTTAAGACCCAGTGAGGCAAATGTGATGAAAACTGGGACATTATGCTCCAGGGTAATCAGCTGAAAAGTCAGTCCCTCTAAAGAATGCCAGTCTATCTGCTCTAATCCATGGGTCCCAGCTCCTATGGCACATGGCTACCCTGAGTAGGGCCAAAGAACAGGGTTGCCAAAAGCAGATAGTGGCTTCCTTCCCTCAAGGGAGGAAATAAGCTAATAAGTATAATTTTCTCAAGTGTACATTTTATTCCCATAAATTTTACTTAAATATTGCCTATTACCAGTTTCCACTGGCCAGGACTCAGAATCAACTAAACAAGCAGCACCTATTAAATGCAGAAAAGGATGTTTGGTTGCAGCAACTCAAGTCAACTTGCTGGATCAAGCAGAAAAAGGAAGATGCTGTGTATGAATCTATGGACCACGTGGGCAGAGTGGAGCTGGGCCTTAGAGAGAGTCAGACACTATTTGAGCCTCTTTCTATACAAACTTCCTTCTTTCTCTCTTCTTAACTGGCATGCTTTGCTACTTACTCCACAGAATGGAAGATAGCTGCCCAGGTATCTCAAGGTACATGTTAACTCCTCAGTAAATAGACTGCCTCTCTCCATCACAGTCTCAGTCAGCTGAGAAAACCTAATGGACCCAGTTTAAATTTGGATTCCACCCCTACTCCAACATATACCAAGAGGGGTGAGGTCAACAATACAAAATGTCCACAAAAGGCCCATCTTGTAACTGGGCATTAGGGCAAGGCAGTTCCAAGAGAGGGAGGTGGTAGAGCAAGGAGCCACTACATGGGGGATGCAATGTCTCAGTGCTTCAGCACGCCAAAAACATGGGCCCAAGCCAAATACTACAGAAATCCAGTGGGGAAATACTAAGGAATGTTAATATGTGCTCTGGAGACACTGCAAGCACTTTCTCTTAGACAACACACGAAAAGAGAGAGGAACCTCTCTACAACATCTCATTTAATCCTACAGGACAATGTGACAGGCTGTTTTGCAGATACAATACTGAGGTTCAGAGGTTAAGTAGCTGGCCCAAGGCCACCTGGCTAGTAAATAGAGCAAAATTCAAACCCATGTCAGACTCCAAAACCCCATTCATGCTCCATCCATTCCTATACGTTGACTCCCATATTAACTCTGCCCAGAGATGAGTCTCCTTGGCTTGGAGACAAGCATTTACTCAGAAGCTGGCTGTCCTTTTCCATGCCCAAGACTTCTCCAGGCCCTCAGTTTGCCAAGCCCTAACTCAGCCAGTCCTATAAGGACTCTGGCCACAGCACAAAGACCCCTAGCACCTCCAAGCCAGAAGGGCCCAGCAGGTATGTGACTTAGCTGCTCCCGCTCGAACACCCAGGCCACCCCTGGGGGGGAACATATACGCCCCAAGCTACTCATAGGTCATATACTGTTCAAGTGCTACCAATGCCATTTTCCTGTTTGCGTTTCGTTTTTGTTTTTGTTTTGTTTTTACAGTTCGTTGCTCATCCTAACTGTCAACAGCAATTGCTTACCATGTGGTATGAAAATCTCTCAGGCTTACGTCAACAGTCTATCGCTGTGAAATTCCTGGCTGTCTTTGGAGTCTCCCTAGGCCTCCCTTTTCTCGCCATAGCCTATTGGATTGCTCCGTGCAGCAAGGTACAGACTGCTTAAGGTGCATGTCTTTGCGGTTATTTCTTTCTACTTAGCATGACCTAAAGTCCACTTTGTCCAAATAAGCAGCTGATCATTTCTCACATTTAAAGAAAACAGCCCTGAGATACCCAGCAAAACTAGAAAACCACATAAGAGGGAAAATGCTAAGATGTGCTTTTTTTTAAATCATCTTTTCTTTTTTTCAAGACAATGGAGAGATAAAATGGGAAATTTTATACACACGAGGCATAATCTGAGCAATAACCGAACAGAGGGGAAATAAAAGCATTTCTCCTTTTCCAATTATGCAATGCCCTAAACAGGTCCTCCAAACTCATGGTAATAATAATCATGATAACGACAATATGAAGAGCCAGCATTTACTGAGAACTTTCTTTTCACTAAGCCCTTGTCATGGAGTATCTCACTTCACTTTTCAGTTACACTATGAAGGCAGTAATTTATGAAGCAGGTTCAGCAAAGAGAAATAGCTAGTAGCTGAGAGTCAAAGGCTTCTCATACTGAGGTACTGCAGACCCCTCTCAGCATCCTCTGGTTTCCTGGCTTCGTTGTCTGGCTTGTGGCCCACATGGGCAGCTAATGAGGTCACTAGAAGGAAAAATGAGAAAGGAAAGAGAAGGAGAGCTTGAAAGGCGCAAAGCTGGGTTCTTTTCCCCCGAGGAAGGGGGAGTGTCTGGTGCCCATACATAACGGAAGGAGTGGAACTTGCAGGTGCCAAGCTGTCCCACCATCCCCATAGCTCAGCCATCTCATCCAAAGCCACGAAAGCACAGTCCCTCCAGCTTTAGGCAAAAGTTAGCACCTATAAAACCAAACCATGCAGAAATTTTGAAACATGTTTCATGGGTTAAGTGGTAATCAAAGGTTCCAAAGCTGCATTTACTTTGTGATATATTAAAAAGGGAACTAAGCTTAAGTAATAAACATTTAGTAGAAGAGATACTACTACAGGGAGATTGGTTCCACAGGGAATGTGATCAGCTAATGCAGTTAATAGAAGTGTCATCAGTGAGTGGATCCTCTTGTCAACTCCACCAAGAGAAAACTCACGCCTGGACGATGGGCCCAAGACTCCAGGGCTGATGAGGCCACCTAGCCAGGCAGGCACTGAACTGACTGCCTTAGAGTAGAAGGGGTGTCAGAGAGAGACTAGGACTCACACTCCTTCTTCTGTAGAATAGTATTAAAAATAAAAGTCCTCACACTGAATATTTGTGGTGTTCAACCTTCTATCTACTAAGTATTTTATTTCGATGGCAGTCTACCACGACATGGATTTCTAAATCACCATTCCCCAAATGACACACATGTAGATGAAGGCAATTTTTTCTCTCCATAATATCATGAGCTGAAAAAGGCACAGTGAATGAAAAAAGTCTAAGCAAACGTAAAGCTGGAGTAAAGCAGGTGATTGGTTTTAGGCACACGTTTTCATACTAGAATTATCTAGTCTGTACTGCAAGTTAGATCACTGCCTTCACCTGGAGCCTAGATGGATAATGAGGCTTGCCATCCGCACCCTCCGAGCCCCGGACTAACTCTAGCATGTTAGTCATTCAAGTAACAGCCAAACACTGCCAACCCTCACTTTTGTTATAAAACTAAATGTGACAGCTCTCAGGGAACTCAGACTAGCCAATACCAGCAAATTGGTTTGCCTCTGCCTGCATGGAGAAGTGTTCAGAAAGAGAGAATATGCCAGCTGCTGACTAATTTTTTAGATTTTCAGTAGATCTGAGAAGAATCTTGGCCAGTATCATGCAGATGTGATGCAAAAAAAAAAAAAAAAAGTATGTGTGTAGGGGAGGGCAGAAGTCCACAGAAGCTCAGGAGAATGATGCCACCATGAAGATAGGAGTCAGACTTACTGTAGTCTTTTGGAATATTCTAGAAGAAATAACTGCAGAAAAGTTTGGCTGTGGCTTCCTCTCCTCTGTTCAAATACTTGTCTGACTCACATTTTGTGTTCCTGGAACTTTCAGAAAGACAAAAAAGCAGAGCACTCAAGATAAACATGAGCTTGTCATTAGGCCACTTGTGGATTTCTTTGCACTTTCTGGGCTCCAAGTCTGAGCTCAATGCAGTGGAGGCTGTGTCCACAGCTCAGTGACAAGTATTATTCTATGGCATGAGGTAATTTTTGGTAGCAACCCTCATTCTGAGGAAAGATTCCCTCATTACAGAGCTTGTCAAACTTGCTCTGAGGCAGTCAAAGGACAGATAAAACAGTCACGATATTTTTAGTCTTTTCTTTCACCACTTAGAAAGAAATCTTTTCAAGTTTGGCAGAGATATTACATTACTAGGGATCACAGAGAAGTTACATCTTCCTTGTGAAGAACTGGCCCTCTCTAAAGGCTCCCGATCCCTGGAATACAACGTCCAAGAGGAGTGGCATAGTGGGGAACTCTCTTAATGTGCTAGTATCTCTCCACCCAAGGGGTCCCTGCCTTTGCATCTGTCCAGTAATTCTATGAAAAAGCCAGTGTCATTCCAGCAATTTCATGTTCTAATAGCCTTATCACTCCTCCCTCAAAGAAATCAGACCTTGATATCCTTTCATAAATGTATTCATAAAATGTCACTGCTAAACTTCATCAACCAGCTAATGTCCATGAATGTCTAGCAAATGTTGAAATTTCTGTTTCCAACTTAATGGTGCATTTACTTCCTAATAGTTGCTGTCCTAATTTAGGGGCTATTAGGGACACCAAAATTACTTGATTAGCCTGCCAGAATGACCTCATCTCTTCTTTCCTATTGAATTCCCAAGGATGTCAATTCTACTTTTACATGTTTCTGATGATCCCTAAAAAGACAGTTAAATAAGGAGATGATACGTGAAGAGTGTCAAGACAAATTCAGCTTACTAATATGGTGGCTGAAGAGGGTAACCAAGTCACAGATGTGTACATACGGTGATAACTGAAGGTCTGGAGCATAGGACGGGTTTTCCAGAGTCAATAAAGAGAACAGTGCTTTTGTTGTTGTTGTTGTTTTAATCACTTCTCATTGTAACCCCCAACGTGGGTGAGGTCAGGCAGCCCACTGAGAGGCCAGTGAGTTCTTATCCACATGGATGTTGTCAGGTTAAATCGTTTCCTACAGAGCTCTTTCCCCTCTAAACAAGGGCTCCAATGCCAAAGGGCTTTTATGACTTATTAGGCTGTTTTCCATCCTTTGCTAATCCATCCTGATTCATAATTTGAGTTGTTTGTTAAAATCCAAGAGCTGAAAAAACAAGTCATCCTCAAGGGCTGAAATGGTATTGCTACAGCAGGTAGAATGGAGCAGAAGTTGGCATCATGAAAGTGTTGAGGAACCGAGCAAGTTCTAATTATAAAGGTGCAAGAGAGGAAGCTGACTACCCCCATTACCTGTTAACCTTTGCTGTTCAACTGCCCTTATAAATTAGTCCCAGGACTCAGGCTGGGAGAGCTGTAAACAACTTTAGACTCCCACCTGATGTCTCTGTAGTGTGCAATTTATCAGTCCTTACTGCCACATAACTCTTGCTTGCAAAAAATACCAGGAAGTGTTAGTTGTTGCCCCCAACCCCCTCAGCCTCATCCCAAGCAAGTGAGGGTGGCATGAGTGACTGCAGCTTTTGGAGGTCCCTGCTTTGCCTTGTCAAAGCTGAAACACTTTGAAACAAAGGTTTTCAAACCATGAGGTCCAGGGCCAATAGAGTGAGAATGGTGCCTCCAAAGGCCTCTGTGTCCTCCTCATTTGTCTCTGCCAGAGAGCTACGCTAAATTAAAGAAAACCATGATACAATTTTTAAAGCATTGTGATGGAGGGGAAATCTGCACCAGCAAATAGAGCATTCTTTGCTCTTTTGTTACAAAGCTTCTGCCCTCAAAACCAAAAGGAGAGCCCATCACCTGTCAGCCTGCTGGGATAGAACTTAAGATCAGAAGGCTGATCACTTTCATACTTAGGCGAGTCTGAGCCCTGCAAAATTCTCTCCCCATATCTCCACTTCCTACCATAGTGCTTTGCCTATTTCTAGTCCCCCTAGGAAATCAACAAATTTGAAAGAACCAACTCTTACAGCTTATTCTGTCTCCATCATCTCCAGTGCCCAGCATCCATTTGTACATAGATAGCACCCCAAAAGGGCTCATAACATAAATACATAAGAACTTTGTATAGATCTCCTTTTGTGAACTCTTGCATGTAAGCTTTTCAAGAGTCAGTTCATTTTTTTAATTGAAATATAACTGATTTACACTTGACTTATTTTAAGTTAACCCTTAGGACAATTGCCTGAGGCTCTCCAGTGCCACAAACTGAGTGCTTCCTGTGTGTGAGGTACTATTGTTTTGCACATATTAAATAATTCATTCCTTATGTCAACCCTATGCAATAAGAACTATTATCCCCATTTTACAGATGAAGAAATTGAGACACAAAGGGATTAAGTAAACTGCCAAAAACTACAAAGCTGTGATTTAAACCTAGGGTCTCTGACTCCAGAGACCTAACCTTAGCCACTGCACACGTGCACATGCGCACACCAGCCATCCCCCTGTTACAACAGCAGCATTACAACCTTCAGTGCTGAATGGAGACCTCTTAGCTGCTGACTACTTGACCTTGAAATGAATTTGATTCACATCTTTAGCGTTAGCAGAGATTCTCTAGAAGGGAAGAGTCAAAAATCACCATATGATTAACTCTACTCCTTCCTTTTCTTTCTTTGGAAGCCCTACCTTTAAAATTTACTCAGCCCCTCCTCAGCCCTCAGCACAAAGGGTGGAATCATACTGTAACGTGAGAACACCCTGACCAGAGACAACTAGTGAACACTCCCTCCACACTAAAGAAAGAAGATTCCGGAGTCCTTGGCTAAACAGTTTGAAAAAGAATTTTGGAGGGAGCATTGAGGAATCTGCCATTAATTAAACCAGGATCTGTCAAAAATTTGAGAACCACTACAGCCTTGAAGATAACACATGTTTCTTTCTGAAATTCCTGATCCAAAGTTTGCCTCCATTCAGCTTCGTACAGCTTGTACTGAGCCCCTGCTGTGGCCACTGGAAGCTGGCGGCAAGTGAGGGTGCCACTTGATGAGGAAGACTCTGGTGTTTCAGACTGGAGAGAGAGACGCTGGAAACACTCTCTGTGTGCTCTACTGCAGTCACGGCCTACCTTGCAGGCATGTGGCCACCAGGCCCCAGTTAGGTGCTGACACTTGTGGTTAGGGAGGGCTAAGAGCCCAGTGGCCTGGAACACAGGCGTGCCAACAAGCAAAAGCAGGTGCTCACTCTGATGGCTCGAGAATGCAGTTCACTTGGAGCTAATTCAGGAGCATTACTCAGTTATTCTCACGTTCATATAATTCCCAGAGTAAAAGAATAGTTAGTAGCCAGCAAGTTTGGGGTGAGCCAGAAACAGAGTGCTGTACGCCTGATTTCAGCTCCTAAGAGCCAAGTAATGCAGAGCTGCTTTAGCCCACATTTCAGACTTACCAGTTTTGCTCTTCCGGCAGAACAGGCCAAAGCCTACGTGTCCCGAAGCTCTACCATCTCTTTTCATACCTAACGCGGTTACCTGATTCAGCTTTAATGATTCCCCCGCTGCTGCTATACACTGGTTGACTTTTCTCCTTTCTTTTAGCTCACCTGGTGGCCTTGCAAAAGGAGGAAGTTTTCCCTAAGCATAGTTTGCTTCAAAAATTGAGACAAATAGGGAGTATCACCGAAAAAAAGAAAAAGGAAATCACTGAAATGATTTGATCTCATCTGACCTTTATCAAAGTTTTACCAGTTAAAAGATGCATTCAAGCCCAGGAAAAAAAAGAAAAAGAAAAAACAGGAAAGAAGCATCAATTTCTAACCTTGCTCTTACTCCCTATGGCCTAGATCAAGTGGGACTGAGCCCAGGGCAACCTTCCAAATTACTACGGGGCCTTATTAGGGTTTTTTCTTACAGTCTGCAATAAATACAGTAACTTTTACAGACATATCTTCTTCCAGAAGATAACAACTCGAAGGAGGAAACAAACAACATTCAACTTCTCAAAGCAGGTCTTCTGGGGAATCCCAGGGCCAGCATGTGTGTGTGTGCACACAGACTCCTGAAATCCGGTGCCTCACCTAGATGAGAAGGTGGAGAGGTGTCCCCATATTCTTATCCAGGCTGTCACCAAAGAATGCTATGTAAAGTCCACTGATAAAGGATTGGGAAAACATGGCCATCAATCCTTTGAGAGCTATGTCTACCTCTGTGTTCCCCATCTTTTTGAGACATTCTGGGACCTTGCTGGGACACACAAGATCTGGTATCCTTTGCCCTCTTCTCAACCTTCCCTTTCCCCACAATATTACAATGTTATAATAACAACTAGCACAATTAAAGTGGATGATTCCCATACCAGTTAAGCATATTAAAAGAACATTATCAAGCCATCTGATTTATAAATGTTATGCTAACCACAGTCATAATTAGGGAAATTTTACCTGAAGAAACCCCAATAAATGATCTTCTACTGAACCAATATTCTGTATGCTGGGCAACATTTCACTGTAGGACTCTTGAATGAAGCAGAACATGGACATCAATTAACTAGTCACTGGCTATAACTGAACATGTGCCCTAGAGTAGGTGCTAAGCTCCAGAAAAGGTTTCCCTCTTTGCTCTTGTCATATAAGTATACCTGAGTGAGGGGTAAGATCTGGTGCTAAGGTGAGAGTGACAGCAGAGACCCTAAGAGACCCAAGAGAATTCATTTACAGGGGTCAGCAAAGACTCACTGTGCAGCCCACAATTTAGTTCTCAAAGATCTTAGTGGCCTTTAGATGGCATGCCAGGGATAAAGAAGATGTGACCAACACATGCTGCCTATCAGGGCATCTTTTGGATCATTGGCTCATGTGGAACAACTGAACAAGTTAATCATGTACTAGGCCACAATGAAAATCTCAACAAGTTTGAGAATAGTATCATAGAGGCTATGATCAGAACACACACTACAAAAAAATTAGGATTTTTAAAAGGAGAGGGAGAAAATTCCTGTATGTCTGAAAACCAAATAACCTCTGAGTTAAAAACAAAATCAAAAGGGAAATTATAAAATATTTATAACTGAGTATCAATGAAAATGCTACATGTCAAAATGGGAACACAGCTAAAGCAGTACCTAGTGGGAAATGTATAGCTTTAAACAAATTTACCAAGATATAAGAAACGCTGAAAATAAATCATCTAAGCACAAAATTCAAGAAAATAGACAAAAGAGCAACAGATCATATCCAAGATGCATTTTTTTAAAATTCTGAACTCTACTGAAACTAATTTTGTTTTCTAGATTGGCAGAGCACAAAATTCATATCCACGTGGTTGGGGGTAGCTGTGCAGTCAGACTGTAACACAGATGCTTTATCAGTGTGTTTTACACTTTTCTCTTATGACTCCCATTAAGTCTTCTAAACAGGAAAAATTAAAGTCAGTAGAAAAGGTCAAGTGGCCTCTCACATAAAAGCGCCAGAGAAAACGTCTGGGTTCAGTTAGCAGTTTCTGTCCAAGATGGAGGATTCTCTGGTTCAACTTTTGGCAAAACCATTTTACAGAGAGCCCTGCACCCACTTGGAGCTGCCAGATTAACATGTCTTGTACGTATTTTGTTTCCAGCTAGGACGAACCCTGAGGAGCCCTTTCATGAAATTTGTAGCCCATGCAGTTTCTTTTACAATCTTCTTGGGATTATTAGTTGTGAACGCATCAGACCGCTTTGAAGGCGTTAAAACCCTGCCCAACGAAACCTTCACAGACTACCCGAAACAGATCTTCAGAGTGAAAACGACAAAGTTCTCCTGGACAGAAATGCTCATCATGAAGTGGGTCTTGGGTAAGCAAGTCGCTCTGTCTTCTACTCCCTCCTCCTCTACTTCTAATAAGGCATTATTAAACTCTGACTTCAGAAGCTCTTTCTCTCCTCTTGAATGTACTCTAGGCAGACAACATCGGGAGGGGATGACCAGCAAGGAAGTCAGAGTCAACTTCTGTATGTGCTGGTGTATAAGATGCACAGACCTGCAATATAAATCCCACTTCTGAAGGGAGATGTCTGGGGGAAATTCATTATGTATTCTTCCTTATACATGTATTGAAGTGTCTGTGTGTGGGAAAACATGATTTTGCTCATTTAAATATAGTCTACTAAAAGCCTTAGGAAATCAAGTTCTGCTTCTTAAAAAAAAAGTATAGAACTGTATAGCTTAAAAGATTTTTCATTATCACTGAATACTGTTATATAGTAGAACAGTGATAAAAAATATAAATCTAAAAAGTTAGGAAGATAACATCTTCTCATTATTTTGTGTTAATGAACATAACAAAGCCATGAAATTCCTGTTTGTGATGATATTTTGTCTCCCACTGGAACTGCCAAGGAAATTGTTCCCAGTTGCCTCACTAACTAGCCAAGAAAGGCTACCTCTCTTCTGCCTAACTCTCAAGAACTACTACTAGTAGAAATAAGCAACACAAAATAAAACTGGCAATGGCTAAAACTGTACATGGCCAAATGTGTTACAGATTTTTCTAACACTGAAAACTCCAAAACTGATTGGTGGAAAATCAGACTTGGTAGGAAAAATGAAAAACTGTAAAAGCTATAATCAGTGGTACTGTATATAAACAAAGTGTGACCAATAAATTACACAATTTACATCAAAAAGATGTGAATTTGATGAGAATGTTTTGAATAAAACGAAACTGAAAATTAAAAAGACAAAAAAATTAAATTCTGCAGTATCAAGATTTGATCAATTAATTAAATTGACCTAATGGTATTCACCGCAAATTGCCTTTCTTAACAAAAATTCAATACTGTTTTAATTTTCTTCATGTTAACATTCAGAAACACTAAGTCAAAATGTATTCAGGGTCCAAGTGTCTGTACCATCAATCAACAAACTCACAGGAGAACAAACACTTGAAAGGACAGCCCAACACATGCCCTGTGCTAATTAAATGATATTGCCTGGGAGAGCCGCAAGACGTGAACCACTCTGAACCACTGGAGAATATCCTACAGATCTCCCAACTGAGACCAACTGGGAGTCTGGTCTCCAAGCTGGACCTCAATAGGAAGAACATGATGAGCAGTAGAATGATTTGACCCAAAGGGCAGAGGCAGAGAAGCACACTATGCTACTCAGGAGCTTTTAATCAACCAACCAGCAAGTCTGTTAACCAAAGGCTCATTTAGTGGAGTCACTGGCACCCAAGCTGCAAAGGGAGTTTAAAGCCTGTTGCAGAGTAAGTTCTGTGGCCTCACTTTCCCAGTTTGAGTCTATTCCAGTTCTCCCTAGTATATCACTCATCTCTCCAATTTAACTAAATTAAACACTTTTAACCCTAGACACTTTGCAACGGACTGAATGTTTATGTTCTCCAAAATTCACATGTTAAAACCCTAATCCCCATGTGATGGTGTGAGAGGTGGGGCCTTTGAGAGATGCTTAGGTCTTGAGGGTGGAGCTCTCACGAATGGGATTAGAGCCCTCATAAAAGATATCCCAGAAAGCTCTCTCACCCTCTCTCTGCCATGTGAGGATACAACAAGCAGTCGACAACCTGAAAGAGGGCTCTCACAAGAACTCAAACATGCTGGCACCGTGATCTTGGACTTTCAGCCTCCAAAACTGTGAGAAATAAATTTCTCTTGTTTATAAGCTGCTCAGTCTGTAGTACTTTGTCACAGTAACCCAAAATAAGACATAGTTTTAAAAAAAAAAAACTCACATGTTGGGTTTATGGATAAAACAAAGTATTTACAGCACTCATCACTGACCCACCCCATTTCCCCACCTGGACAGCAGGTAGAAGACTTTGGTGAGTGCAAGCATACATCCCCATAAGTGGGATTGCATCCATACGTCAACCACTGTATTCCTACTGAGTCGTGACTTCCTCCGGAGTCCTCACACTTCTCTTCCTCAGTGTTAGAGCATGAGCCCAGGAATGGATGCATCCCTAGCTATAGAGGTCCTCCTCTGATAAGGTGAAATGTTAACAGCGACCTGAAGAGAAAAAGCAAACTCTGCAGATATCTGGGTGAAAAACATTCCAGAAAGAAGGGTCAATATGTGCTACAGGCCTACACTCAGAAGCAAGTTGGATAAGTTCAAGGAACAGCAAAGAAACTGTGTTGTTGCAGCAGAGTGAATGAAGAAGAGAGCCTTGAGATGAGGTCAGAAGGATAGGCAGAGTCAGTCACGCAAGGCCTTGGAGGCCATGGCATGAGTCTGGATTTTATTCTGAGTATGACAGGAAACCACTGGAGAGTGCTAAGCACAAACGTGACATCCCATGACTTCATTTTCTAATGGATTGCTGGCTGCTGTGTAGAGAACAGATGATTCTGAGACAAGAGCAGAAGCAGGGAGACCAGTTAGGAGGCCACTGCAGTCATTCAGACAGGAAATGGTTGGTTGTGAAGAGATAGTGGATAGTGATTATATTTTCAAGGTAAAATCAATAATATTTACGATTGGATTGTCGGTGGGGTATGACAGAAAGGGAGCTGTCAAGGAAAATTCCAAGTGTTTTCTCAAGTAACGGTGCAGTAGACAGCCACTCTCTAAGACAGGAAAGACCAGGCGAGGAGCAGTGTGGAGGAGTAGTCATGGAAATCAAGAATTTGGTTTGAGATCATCTATTAGACACCCCACTGGAAATGTCAAGTAGCAACCGGATATACACGCTGAAGTTCAGATAGGCTGGGGCTAAAAACATAAATTTGGGCAGGTCAGTCTATTTAAAGTAAATTATATGCAATCACCTCAGCTGTGAATGTGGACAGATGAACTGAGACCAAGCCCTAGGGCACAGCAGTATACAAAGGATGAGAAGATGGAAAGTGTCCTATCCAGCAAAGGAGACTGGGGTAAGAGGGTACAGTCCCAGAAGCCAATCAGAGTAACTGTCTCAAGAACCAAAGAGTGATCACTTGGGTTGAATGCTGCTGTAACGTGAGGTCTGAGACTTGACCACTGACTTTGGAAGCAAAGTTCCTGAGTAGCAAGATGGGATGGGGATCCAGCACACATGTGGAGGACTTGGCCTCAGAAGGAGTGTGGGCACTCCACCCACTGAAACAGGAGGAAGGGGGAGTTGAGAGCACAGAGCAGGTAACCATGCAGGTGCAGCAGTAAGAGCAACATGGAAGTTTTCTGGTAGTGTTCCTCCTATTTTCTCAATTTTTTCTCCATAAATATTTTCTAGTTATTAAGCATTATATTATGTACCGAACACTGTACTGTGCCAGATACTGGGGAAGCAACTATAAAATAAGGCTCACATTATCTTATCTCTAAATAGTCTCTGGAGCTCTTTATAATTAAACCCTACTACTAATAGCAACAATCTTGGAGGGAAAGCTACTGAGCTCCATGCTGACTATGCTCCTTGTGCTGGCACACCCCAAGGTCCACAGTCCGATCCACTCTGCTCAGACACGGAAAGGCTCGAAATGGCAACAGGCCCTCACTGAGGGAGTTTTCAAACCCCACTCTCAGGCCCTGCCAGGAAGGCCCTGGATCAGCTAGAAACACAGCAGCACAGTTCTTCTCCCTCAAGACTCATGAATGCAGTACTCTGGACAGACTGGTGATACAGATCCCCAAACCATTACTCCCTCTCTACCCGTAGTAGCCCTAGGGCTGAAGAGAACCTTAGGACCCAAGCAAGTTCAAACTGCTCCCCTCAGGGAGGGAGAGGTGGACCACAGAGAGGTGAAGGGCCTCGGCCAGGTGTCCCTGCCTCTGCCCTTCCCACCCCCGTGCCTCAGCATATGCTAAGCAAAGGTGGTAGAGGGATCCCTTTAAAATGTAATCAGGTTGTGTCATCATGCTTTGCCTCAAAACTCTTCAGTGACAGCCAGCGTCATTATGAAGGACTACAGAGCCCTCCACCTCTCCGCCCCACCTCCATGCCCTCATCTCCCACCACTTTCCATCTCACTCACTCTCTTTCAGCCCCACTGGCTTCCTTGCTTCAAACAGTTTCTGTCTCAGGAACTTTGTGCAGGCTGTCCCTTCTGCCTCAGAGTTCTGCCCACAGGGAGCTGCAGGGCTCACTCCCTCACCTCCTCAGGTCTTTGTTCAAAAGTCTCCTTCTCAAAGAGAAGTCTTTTTGAACCAACCTATTTAAACCTGTAAGTTTACCCAGCCTCAATGCACTCCTATCTCCTCTTCTCTTTTTCTTCCTAACAGTTAACACCTCCGACAATACTACATGCTTTCCTTCATTTCCTGTCTGTCTCAATTAATATTAATATTTCTGTAATCATACAAATGAGCAGTTGACTCTTTCCATCTTCTGTGAGCCCTCGCCCATGTGGGCATCTGGTTCTCCCAATGGCCGCATAGTGTGACAATACTCTAACTTACTTCCCCAAGCCTTCATTGGGCATGTAGGCTGTTCCTCTTCTGCCGTACAATTCTGTGGAAGAGTCAAACCCAATCAGAAATCCAATCTTCCTTAACTCCCGATGCTTTGCCTGATTACCAGCGGAATTCTGAGAAACTTCTAGATGGTAAATCCAGGAGATTTAAAGCAGGGCAGAGAAGGTGGGGGCCTCAAGGACCAAGACCACACACAAAAGTAGAAGAAAAACCAGGACACAGTATAAAGGAAGCCAAGAGAAGAGTGTGACTGGGGAAATAGGGGTGAATTTGCTAGCAGACACATGTGTTCTGTAGAGCTGGAAGATGAGCTGCTTTGGGGAGGACCAAAGGAACCAGACATCATTGATCCTTCTGCCTGGAGAATCTCCAACATCACTTCATGCCACAGGAAACTATTTTTCTTGCCTGCATCATGAACATCCACTCTGGATAGTTGAAAGAGCCAATAATACAGCTTTTCAATTGGAGAGTGTGGCTACAGAGACACTCATCAGAGGACTGTAGCAACAGCAGTGGTTCCCAGAAAGCCACTGGGCTTGGAGGGCAGGAAGCCTATCCACAATGCATACCATTTCTAAGAACAGAATCACACCACGAAGACTCTTTCTACATCACTTTTACAGAGAGCGTGGCAGTGTGAAAGCTCAATTGATGGAGTACTGAAAGCTCAACTGATGGAGTGGGATGTAAACGCCTAGCATAGTAGGAAGTACATTTACAGTAAGCTGGAGAGGAGGAAACAGATTGGGACCAACCGTCAGGAAACCCAGTCCTGACTGTGTCCCTGTCTCCTTGGTGGCTCTGCCTCTCTGAATTTCAGTTTTCACATGGGTAAAATGTGAGGATTGAGCTGCTCCCTCACCGCACCCACCAGGGATTATAAACTCTTCAAGGGCAATGCTACATCCTAGCTCCAGAATCACACATCTAGGTTTGGCCAATAATAAAACTGCAAAATCAAATGAGCTGAATTCATTCTTTTGATGGTTTCTTCATTTATTGAAGTAAGTCTTTCAAGCAGACTACTCCAGCCAACCTGCCAAAATTTCTCCCAGCAAGTCAGACTATGTTGCTGCTCCACTTACCACCTTTAGGAGCTAACCAGCTGCTCAGGATGAAGCCCCATCTCCTCCTCACGGCCTGAAGGAGGGCCTTTCATAGTCTACTGGGCCTTCACTAACCTTCCCTACTGCCAATCTCCAGCCCCACCTCAGACCCTGAAGCCATACTGAGCCTCTTGCAGTTCCTTGGAGGAGCCTGCTCTCCCTCACTCCCACGGCCACTATCTGGAACACCCTGCAGCCCCTGCTCCCTCACCTAGCTGACTCCTGATTCCTCATGCCACATGCCACCTCCTCCATGAGTTCACTCCTTCAATCAGTCAACAGGTACATGCTGTGCCCAGCACCCTGCTGGGTCCCATGATTCTAGTGCTGCCTGCTCTTATCCCTGTGCCTCCACAAACAGCCCCCTGGACATTTTGATTACAGCATCTGTCACCCTGAAGCACCACTGTTTGTGAACATCTGTCTCCAGCACTAGACTGAGCTTGCTGGGGAAGGGCTATTATCTTCTTGGTTGTTGTATCCCTGGAATGGCACCTGGCACAAAGTCAGGGCTCAACACTGTTGGTTAAAAAGTAGGTGAATGAGTTTCTGACCAGTGAGAGTAAGTCTGGGCCTAGCAGACGGCACGGTGGGCGACAGCACAGTGAAAAAAACTTGAACTGCTTGTGTGACTTTGGATAACTTGCTTGCCATCTTCGTACACAAATTTTTTCATATGTAAAGTGGAGATAATTATAGTAGCTACATATCAGGCTGTAAGGAAGCTTTAGGGTTGGAAAAGTGCTTAGCACAGGGCCTGGCACCTAGCAGGTGCTCAATAATAGTTAGCCACTAAAATTAGAGAAGAAGGTGAGTGCTGTTAGAAAATTTTTGAATCTATTAATATCAACTTATCTGGAAAACAAATGGACTCTGAATGTGTCTGACGCCCAGATTTGTTGCAAAGAACCTGCCGTTAAGAAAGTGTTTGGATGTTAGGACCTGAGGGGTTAAGAGCTTCTAGGTATATTCTGCCTCCTGTGAGTTAACAGAACAACCATATCCTGACCCAATGATGAGAAGTTGAGCCGAAAGAACAGACAGGCCTCCCAGCAGGTGCTGTGGGAAGAAGCTTGCTCTGTTGGCGGCCCTGGGACAGTGCAGATGAAGGTCTATACAGAGGAAGGGGCTCTGACTGTTGAAGTCTCTCAGGACTTCAAAGGGGCATATGAGGCAGGGATGGGAGTGAACCGCCTTCTGAACTGCCAAACTTCACCTCAGCAGCCCATAGGTTACTCAGAACCTGCCCAAATGAAGGTACTCATTTCCCCCAAGGCTTCCCAGCATTTCCCAACCTGTTCCTCTGCCAGTCATCCTTGTTAATTATCAGCAACCTTGTTCTCTGGACTCCAGGCATCCCTGAGGGAAGGGGACTTTACCTGAAGGAGGCTCCAGTGCCCAACACCCTTACCCTCCAAGCTCCTGAGCTCTATATACTCATCTGATTAACATGCTAGAGGCAAGAGACCACGGGGCTCAGCTTGGATATAAAATGTTGAACTACCCTCAGCACCTTGGAAGCAGGGGGCCCAATTTCACTCACTCAAGTACTTAATTTCACACATTTCTTTTTTCATTAAGCATTCCTGATGCTCAAACCCTTGGGTCCCTGCTACTTTTACTCACGGCCTTGGAATAATTTAGATTAGTCTGGGTAAGTTATTATGTAAATCTAGGAAGACTGACATGGGCAATGGACCATGGAGGAAGTGATTTGCAATGCCCAATGAGGAGCTACTATATTGGTCAGAAAAGTCAGCTTCCTGTAAATAATCTGCATTTCAGATTCACAGAGCTTTCAGTGCTTAAAATTATCCCAAAACCCCAAGAAAATCAGGGGACTTATCCAAGGTCACACACCCAATAAGTGGCCACAGTAGAACTTAGCCCAGGGCTTCCTGAATTAAAGCCAATAATAGCCATAAGTGATAGCCAGTGATTCTCCTAGGGCCCAGGTAAAAGTATTTCCACTAAGACAGGGGAAATTTTAACTGCGGGGGCTAGAGGGCCACAGAGGAAAGCAACAGATATTATTTTTTCCAGCCTATAGTGGCTTTTTCCAATAACATATTTTAAATAGCTATTTGAACAGGCAAAGATGAAAGCACATTTCAGTGTTAAGGAAATTTTACTTCAGTGAATCACCACACAAATTCTGAAAGTGTAAGCTTGAGAAGCGTCCCTTTGTTAAGGGAAAAAAAAGGCAAGGGGTGTGTGTGTTAGGGTAGGGTGTCTTGTAAACAGACTTGCAATGTTTGAGGATATTTCCTATAGTGGAGACTTCAATTTGATACAGACATGCAGGTTTTAGAATCTGTTTCATCAAACAAAGCCAAGACTTCTCTGAACAGCTGCCCTCAAATTACTTTTCTCCTTAGGAAAACATTGTTTCAATTCTTTTTATTTGATAGGCCATTTTCACCAGAAAAAGAAAAATTCTGATGAAAAAAGTCCTTGGATGGAGTCCCAGAGGAGTGAGATGATCAGCTCCTCACTCAGATGCAGCCAGATGTGGGCCTGGAACAAAGTCAGCCATGCTTCCATCCCCATGACCACTTGTCTGCTCTTAGTATCATTCCTAACACCAAGCTTTTTAAGCAGCTAGGTCCTCAAAGGCCACTGTATTATAATGTGAGCATCTGTCAGTAAGAAGATGGAGGTGAAAACTGAGAAGGCGGGATGGATCTGAGAATCCACCAGAGGAGGAGCTGCAGAACTGTGGCGATTCCACAATGACAGCGTGGGGAGTTTGGGTGCAAGAGACAGAGCACTGGGCAATGGTGGGACTGTGATGTGAAGGGGGACAGAGAGGCCAGCTTGAGGTATATGGGATTTATGGCACTGGCAGGACATCTGCTTAGAGCGGTCTCTCTGCATGGTAGGAATTCATCTTTGAAGCTCTTAAGAAAGAAATATCTTCACCTGTGGGACAAGTGCAAGAAAATGAAGGACAAAGCTTCAGGGATGAATGCACTTTCTCAAGGACAGAGGAAAAAACAAGAATGGCTCAAACCCTGGAAAGCAGCTGCCTTTAAAGGATAAAAGGAGAACGAAGAGTGACAAAGGAAGCTGAGGAGGAGTAGTGGGTGGGACAGAAGGAACCTGGGAAGGCAGGCTGTCATGTCTGATGCACCAGAGAAAGGGTAGTGCCAAGAGAGGCTGACAGTGTTAACCTTTACAGATCATGTGGTCAATGAGCTGCAACTGTTTCAGTAATCAACCAGTTAGTGATTCTGTCACAACTTTAATGTCCTAAGTATGCAGGTTAAGTGGAGCATGGTATAACATAGAATGGACTAGTTCTGAATCAAATCTTTTCTAGGTTTGAGTAGCTGTCAATGCTCTGATGTTAATCAGAAAACATTCAAGAGTCATTTTTATTCATCACCTGCTTGGAACCCAATTTTACTTCCTGGAGAAACAGAAGAGTATAGTGGTCAAAAGCATGAACTTTAAGGGTAGACCTTCTGGATTCAAATTCCACATCTCCTGCCTCCTATCTGGGCACATTACAACTCACTGGAAAACTAGGATAATAATAGAATGTACTTCATAGAGCTGCTGCAAAAATTTGAGGGAGTTAATTCTTACATACATATGTTTATAATATGTATACTTTATAATATATAATATGTACACATGGTGCTCAAAATGTTACTGAATAGTTAATTTTTAACAATCTAATTTAGTTTAAATAATCAGTGAAGACAAAGGTAGAGAACAGCACTATTCAACAGAAATACAGAGCAAGCCATTCCACAAGGCACATATTTAGTTTTCTAATAGCTATATTATCTTAAAAAAAAAGGTGAAATTAATAATATTTTTTATTTAACCCAACATATCTAAATATCATTTCAACACGTGATTGATATTTTTTAATTACTGAGGTATTTTATCTTTTTTTGTATAAAATCTTTGAAATCTGACGTGTATTCTACACTTACACAGCACCTCTCAATTAAACTGGCCACATTTCAAGTGCTCAGTATCCACATGTGATTACTGGTTACCATATTGGATAATGCAGGAATAGGTACACACACCAAATTGTTAATATAAGCTATCTCACAAGGCTGGCTTAGCGGTGGGGCGGGGGAACTGGCAACATCTTGTTTATATACAGCTACATTGTTCAATATGTAACAATAAGGTCTGTATCTCCAATATCCAGTAAAAGAGTAAGAAAAAAACTAATGATCCAAAACCAATATTCACTGAAACAGTCACAGAAATACAGAGGAAAGCATTCTAAACGAAAAGTTAGAAGAACTGGGTTCTACATTACATGCGAGCCCTTCAGAAAGCCCTTTCCCATTCCTAGACCTCAGTTTCGTTATATTTAGTTTGGAACTGGATTAATTCCTCATGACCTCCCAGTTCTTAAAATGTATAAATGTCAGCCACTGTATTTCTCTTATATTGCGTCCAAAAATCTACCAATTGACTGAAGAAAACTTTCCTCACATGTGGAGGTGGTTTATCTGAAGAGGGACAGGTGGTACAAATTCTTGCAGTCGGAGCATTTCCTGACCTTAAATCTGCCACGGTTCCGTTCGCTGCTGAATATCAACTTTCCCAGCTCCAAAGAGCTTACATTTACATCCGTCCCCTGGTTCCCCCCGTGCCCCACCCTGTGGTCACAAATGCCCCGGAAAATGAAAAATGCGCCTGACCTTCTCACTCTCCCGCAGGAATGATTTGGTCCGAATGCAAGGAAATCTGGGAGGAGGGGCCGCGCGAGTACGTGCTGCACCTGTGGAACCTGCTGGATTTCGGGATGCTGTCCATCTTCGTGGCCTCCTTCACCGCAAGGTTCATGGCCTTCCTGAAAGCCAGCGAGGCCCAGCTCTACGTGGACCAGCACGTGCAGGACGACACGCTGCACAACGTCTCGCTTCCGCCGGAAGTGGCCTACTTCACCTACGGTGAGTCGGCCGTACTGTGCCGCATTCCGCCCCGAGCGCTTCCGGGGCGTGGCCAGGAGCCTTTCGCTTGGCTGGTTCGGCAGCTGGCGGTTTGTATCGGGGCTGTGGCTGACTTTGGTCATCAAAGCAGATGTCCCCTCCCCCCCCCACCCCCACCCCCGACACTCCCGAAGGTCCTAGTCCCTGCAATACAACCAGCTGTATAGAACATGGAATTGGGGACTACGAGAAATGAATCATTTTTCTTGGGAAGGATGGATTTGTTTTGGAAAGGCTCTTGGAGCGTTTCTGTGGCATTCTTTTTTTTCTTTTTTTTTTCTTTCCTTTTTTTTTTCTTTTTTCTTTTTTTTTTCCCCCCTTTTCTAAAAAAATTTCGTTTCTCACATAGATCCAGGAGCTTTTCCTTCCATATTGGATCCCTGAATTTTGTTCAAAAATAAGTCCTGCTTTCCCACTTAAAAAGTTATTTTCTCATGGTAAGTTAGGCTCATGGAAGATGCCTCAATTCTTTGAAACCACAAGGCCATACAGTGTGAGGCACAAGACTGATTTTTTAGTAATAATAATAAAGGTGATAGCATCCATTTATCAAGGACCCACTACGTGCCAAGAACTATATAGACATTTTACACCATAAACTCCAATCCTTTCAATAGCCCCACATAAAAAAGTTCTTTTTCTGTCCCTGTTTTATAGATGAAGAAACAGGTTTTCATGGCAGGCTTTACAATGTTCCCAGAAATACAGGACTGCCTTGGATACTAAGGGATCCATAGTGAAATGAAAACAATACAGAATGGCATAGTGGTTATGTTTCCAGGCTTTGGAGTTAAACCTCATTGCAAATCCTACTTCTATAGCTTACTATGAGGACTTGTTTACTTAATTTTTCTGACCCTCTATTTTCCCATATGTAAAATAAGGATAATACATATGTCAGAAAGTTTGTTTTGAGGATTAAATAAGAGAGTGCATATGAAGAATTTTGCACTCTATTCTGAAATGCTAACTAAGTAGTAACAGTTACCATTATCACTACTACCTCTGGGGTAATTTTCTTGCTCAAACACTACCTTCTATACTAAAAGAGAAAGGTGGGTGGGGAGAAGAAACAGTGGATATTTGTTATCAGTAAATTAACTGGACATTTAATAGGCAGTCACTAGTGGCAGCTGCTACATCATAAAAGGTCTCAGTGTCAAATGTCCCTGTTTAGATGTAGGCCACATGGTGCTTGTGACCACAGAATCTTCACAGTCAGTTACAGCAATGATCTGCAGAGGGTTGGCCACTTAACACAAAAGCTGAGTTACTGCCCATGTTCAATGTAGATTGTTATGCAGCTTATGTAACATGTAAATGTGGTAGGGAAACCCCTATTGAGAAATGGAGAGTCTTGTATTACAAATCATCCACTCTTCATTTGTTGGTTTAGCAAATTCAGATGTTTTAAAAGCAAAATGGGCTTAAATATTTTCCCCTCTGTGCTGCTCAGGGTTCATCAAGGAAAGATGGGAGAAGCTTGATAACTGCATTGGGTAATTTTCTTAATGCCGTGCTTCAGGCCACATTATTGTTCACTTGTGACTTCTGTTCCTTTTACGGATTGTATTAAAGTCTCACCCAACACAAAGCATTACACATTATGCATTATGTGTTGCATTATGGTACACCCTGTGCCCTTGAAATCTGACTCTCAGAGCAGTCACTTTTGCTCCATTAATGGAGCAGGAGCGCCCTCTCGTGGTCTGTCAGGCAATGGGCTCTTCTAACCTGTACAGCACCAAGTAGGCAGGTATCTTTCAGTGTGCGAAAGGGCAGTTTTTCTCATGGAAACAGTTCGAAGAGAAAGAAAATCCCTTTGTCTGAATCATCAGAGTGCTGTTTGCTTTTACATCTATCACAACTCTTCCAAGCCAGTCCCAGTAGAATACTTTTCACTAAAAGTCCTGACCTGGTCACCAGGGTCTGAAGACAGCTAAATCTATTTTAATAGATAATAGGAGTGGCTTTTACTATTACAGCTACGTTTAAGATGACAAATTACAGAGGCAGAAAAGAAGTTCTTTTCGACGTCTGTTTGATGATGCTGTGTCCTATTTCATGTTATCCAGATGTGTTATTTATCCATAGAGGGCAACAGATACACTGGAAAAATATAATTTGTTCCCCTACTTGTCTTTCACAGACTTCAGAGTTATAACCTTGATGAGAACATAGAGTCTGTGACTTTATATATTTCCAAATATAATTTCGAATGCACTACATGAAACTTTGGGGCAAATAAAGGCCTGGCTTCCCTTACTAGAGATGTCTTACTGCTCTTTATTATTATAATTGTTTAGCAGAGTCTCACTTTAAAAATAAACAACAAAATTCTTCCTCTTCCATCTCCCTTGAGATGCCAAGAATTGCTATGTAATATCCTAGCTATCTGCATTTACCCAGCTCTGAAAAGGACCCCATACCCCAAATCCAATCTTTAAAATGGCAATAATACCTCCACTACAGGGCTGTTGTGAAAATTACAGCAAATGTTAAGTGTAAGGGCTAATTTGGGTTTCTCTAAGTTTCTCAATTTAAGTTTCACTTAGTACTTCTCAACAGGGACGCAATTGGTTTGTTTAGCAGGGCAGTTCCTATGGAGCGGGTCTGTCTGGTGCGTTGCAAGATATTAGCATCCCAATAATACTCCTACCCAGTCATTGTGATCACCATAGAGGCCCCCACACACATTGCCCCAGGATGAAGATGCTCCCCTCACTGGAAATTCACTATGTCTTAACACATAGCAGGCAGCTTATTAGAGAAAGATGCTACTCCTTGCACCATTAGAACTGCAATAGGAACATTCTGCAGGTTTGCTCTGCTGTAGGAATCCACCCAGGGTGGCTCAGACCCTCACCAGTGACCACAAGGAGAATCTCCCCAACCAGGGACAGGTCCCAGGACTCTTGCCACCTGGAACAGGGCTGTCACAGAAAACCTGGGTGACTGGTCACCTGTTGGGGACCTTAGCTCAGCTTCCAGACACACACTACCTGAGGAACAAAACCCAAGAGCATTTTCTTAGGCAAAAGCCTGCAGATTCCTGGCCCCCATGTGAGCTCATTTGTTCTGATTTGTGGCTAGTCTACACTTGAGGTTAAGATTTTGTATGGCCATTTAACAAACATGTTTCAGCACCTGCTATGTGCTAGACCTTTGTCCCCAGGAACCCCCAAGTGGCCTGGAGTTTGTTTTCCAGCTAAGCCCTTTACATAATTGATTTCATTTCATCCCACCGCAGCTCTGTACAGTTGATGATATGATCCCCATTGACAGATGAGGAAATGAGGCTTTAAAAAGTTAATTGACTTGCTCAGAGTCACACTGCCACTGTGTAGAAAGGCCACTTTCAACCTTGGGTCTATCTGGCTCTGAATCTGTGCTCCTCCCCGCCACCTCCGGGGAATGGCACAGCTTCTGCTTGTGGTGCTCAAACACGGGGAAGGAAGACAGGATAGAGCAGCATGGGAAGGGCCATGACAGGAGGGTACACAGGGGACCATGGGAGCAAACAGGACTAGGGAGGCTGCCCCAGCCTGTGGGGGTCCCAGAGGGCTTCCTGAAAGAGATGACACCTGAACAGAGTCTTGAGGACTGCTGAGACTGAAGTGAGGGAAGGTTGTTCCCAGCAGCGGGGCCGGCATGTTCCAAGAGGGAGAGTGGCACCTACAATGTATTTGAATTAAAGACCAGGGCAGGAATGGCAGGTGATGAGTTCAGAGGCTCTACAACCTAACTGATTTCTCTTCCAGAGCAGATCCTGTCACCCAGGGAGTAACCAGGATTATTTTCTTTTAGCCAGGGACAAGTGGTGGCCTTCAGACCCCCAGATCATATCAGAAGGGCTGTATGCAATAGCTGTCGTGCTGAGCTTCTCTCGAATCGCGTACATCCTGCCAGCCAACGAGAGTTTCGGGCCCTTGCAGATCTCCCTGGGGAGAACCGTGAAGGATATCTTCAAGTTCATGGTCATTTTCATCATGGTATTTGTGGCCTTCATGATTGGGATGTTCAATCTGTACTCCTACTACCGAGGTGCAAAGTACAACCCAGCGTTTACAACGTGAGTATCCCAGGGCTCTCCCTGGAGGGGCTCCCCGGGCTTCCTGGGAATCGTTGGGAGCCTCCTTCAGGCGGTTCCTCAAAGAGATTCAGGTCCTCTTGGCATTGTTAAAGATGAAAGGCAACTCTTTTCAAGGATGGTTTCGAGTTCGGGTTCTGGAGTTGGAGGAACAGAAGAGCTGGATTCCGTCCTTACTTTGCCACTTATGTGCTGTGTGGCCGGGATCACGTTCCTCAATTTCTCTAAGCCTTAGCTTGCTCATCTTGAAAAATGAGGCAAATAATAAGACCTGCTTCATAGGGATAGTGTGAGGATTCAATCAGCTGATTTACTCAGTAAACTTAATAAGTGGAAGGAATTATCACTATTATTATTATTGGCTTAGCCTATGCTACCTAGAAAACAAAACCCTGGGCAAGTCTTGCATGCGAGCATTTCATTGGAGAGAGGGAGTTGCAATTCAAATGAGATAAGACTGAAGGAAAAGGGAAAAGGCATGTGAGAGGAAAGAAAGCACACACAGGTTGCTTGTAATGGCCACCATCTACCAGGACACACCTGTCACGGCAGACTTCTCCCAGGAGACTACACAGAAACACCACATTTTAGAATAGCCAGAGAACCCACCAGCCATATCTTTCCCATCTGCTGTCCTTCATTAGTCAAATTCACTCTAGGACATTAACACACCTACACTTCCGGGGCAGCCCCTGGGGGACCATGTCTGCACAGCATGGGAGGGAGGTCTGCAAGCAGCCACAGATCAGCAGCTCTCTGTGCCTGACTGGGCAGCCAGTGCTGTGCAAGGGCACTGAACAAGTCCTCAGCGGAATCATGGGCCTCAGCGGCAGCAAGAAAAGCCCAAGCAAGGGATGCAAGAGGCATGTGGTGTGAACATGACACAAGGCACTGACATGGGGTCCAGAAGTAGCTACTGCAGGCAGACCAAGCAATGCCACAGCCTCCCCCGTGGAGGTGGTGCCAGAGATCACTGGGCCTGTGTCCCTGAGGACCCAGAGCTCCTCCCCTCTGGGGGTTGGGGGGATGCCAGGCAGGTCTCCTGGAGGGCCATCAGTAGCACTGAGCAGTGGTATAGCACAAGAACCTGGCACATCTGGGTTTACATTCTGGCAGAGGCAGTAAGTGGCTAATGACGTTACGCCAAGTCACTTGAGTTTTCTGAGCTTCTGTATCCTCACTGGCAACATGGAAACAAGACTTCTCACCCTGCTCATAAAGACATTTGCAAATAAAGGAAGGGGTTCTGTAAAGTGCCTGAAGCTCAGAAGTGTTTCCATTCCAGGCCCTGCCCAGACTCCCCTAGTCCCAGATCTTCTCCCTGACTTCATCAAGCTCCCATGCAGAGTTTTGAGGGAAGAACAGTCAGGTCCCCAGCGCAGCTGGGACCGACAGGCTCTGACACTGGTCCTCAGGAGGCTCTGAGTGGCCTGGAATTTGTTTCGAGCCAGTGAAAATGGCAGTGCTGCACCGTGCTGGCTCCCTGAGCAAGTCCCACCTCACAGTAGGCTCCCTCAGCAGTCTGAGCTCTCCCCTCAGTGGCGGTGTGGCCTCGGGCAAGTGCTTCAACGCCCCAGGCAGGAATGTCCCCGGCTCTGAAATGAGAAAACTAAGATGGCCAGCTGCACAGGGTTGTCGCAAGGATCCAAAAAGAAGAAAGAGGACTGAATACAGTGCTTGGCATATAATAAGCCTTTAATGAATGGGAGTGATCACAATGGAGATGGTGAATAAGGAGGAGGGGCCGGAAGAACTGCAAGAAAAGGCAACTGGGTAGTCTATAGGACCCTCTCTGGACAGGGGCCTCGCCTACTGCCTGCCCACCAGATTGGGCCAAGTGCACTAGTGAATCAGCTGCACCACTTTATATCACTCCAATACTCTGCAATTAACTGATGAAGGAACGAAATAAGCTTGAATCACCCAAAAGCAAATTTGCTCTGGATCATCTCGAGGCAAACCTAACTGTATGCACTCAGTGGGAGATGCCTTGTTGACTGATGTCCCTCCTGTGCTTCCGGTCTCCTTATACTCAGTATTGCCCACTAAATGCTTCCTAAACAAGAGTGTGGGAATGAACAGGGGCTAGGAAGCCAGCTTCAAGGCAGTAGGGAAAGCAGTAGATTGGGAGCATGACCATGAGGACTTCTGTCCCATTTCTCCTGCTGTGGGGGTTATGTGCAATCCTGCTTTGCTCCCCTTACAAGGAGAAGCTACAATATCAGCCCACAGTTCCTCCAAAAGTCAGTGCCACAGAAAGTGGGAAATGTGAAAGGTCATGACTCAAGAGCAGGGCTGACCCAGCCACAAGTCTCAGCTGGATGTACAGCTCAGCCAATCTACAGAGGGAGCCTTTGGGATCAGGAAAAGTCATGGGAAAAGGTGGAAGCAGGAGGAAGAGGCAGAGCAATCAGACTGTCCCACATGCTGGGAACCAAGGGTTCTCTCAAAGGTCAGGGTTATTTTTCACGATTGCTTCTCCATTGGGAGCTGGTGTGAAGGAAGGCGCCGGGACAGGGACGCGTGTGCGCCGTCACTGGGCTATCAGCTGGGCCTGTCTGCATGTGACAGACTTTGCACCTGCTGGTGGCTCACTATCCCCAAGCCACTTCTCTTAGAAACTGCAAATGACCAGAGGGAGGAAGAGAAAGTGTGCAGACCAGTTTTACTCTCTCAGAGCATAAGATCTAAGTGTCCCAAGACGGGGGTGAGGAAGCGGAGGGAAAATCGCCTGAGAATGCATTTCCTTTTAAAAAGTCTTCAAGTTCTCAATTCCAACCATTATAAATTTTGTTCTTATTGGGAACATATCTTTGATTCCATCATGGAAGTCAATAGACAAAAAGGATTTGCTTTTTGGCGTTCTGTTTTGTAGCCAACTTTGCAAGAATGCACACGTTCCGTAAGGCAAAGACTTTCTGCTTAGAGATCACAGGGAAAGCTTGGGGTCCAGCACTCTAGTGACAGTGTTAGAAAAAGAGACAAAGTCCTTGGCTCACTGATGTAACACAGCTAGGTGAGAATGTGTAAGAAAAGGGTGGCCTTCCGTATACTCAGATTGGTGACCATGGTAGGACAGGCACTCAGAGAAGAATGGGAGAGGGGCAGCAAGATGACCCAGAACAGGGAAGAGAAGGGCTTGCTAACACAACCCAGGATGGGCTCCTGGTCTCCCCACTGGTTGAACTTGACCTCCCCGACTTAATTCTGATTGGAGATTAAACGTAACCCCTGACTCTGAAAAGATGATCCCAGCCAACCTCTTCTACAGGCTGTTGTGGAGTGAGCTTCATAGCATAGCTGGGTTGAGATGTTTCTAATCAAAAAATACTTATCTTAAGGTTATTCTGTCTCCCCAGGAATCATTTTAATGGAAGGAGCTTTAGCAGTGCTTAGCAAAATTAGCAGCTTCTGTCTTCCATGACAGTCAGGGGAAATTTCCACACTCTAGATACAGAGAGATTTATTTGCATACCAGGGGCAGAAGGCACTGATTCAGCAGTGGAGCCAAAGGAAACCCAGCTTCTCCTTCCAATGAACCAAGAGATGGGCACTGAGGCTGAAGGAGAGGCTCCTTGAGACTCCACCCACACATACCCTACCATGGGACCACCACACCACCCTGCTGCTGAACAGCTCATGGCAAATACACGATCTCCTCTCTCGCTTAATCCACGCAACAATGGATTGACACAGACACTACTATCACGAAACTGAGGCTCAGAGAGATACTGGACTTGCCCAAGACCACAGAGCCAAGAAGAGGGTTTGAACCCGAATCTGCATGGCTCCAAGCCCATCCTCCACCCTCTGACCTGAAATCCGTCCCTGCCACACCAGGGCCTATGCTCTGAGGTAGAAGCTGAGTGCCTTTAAAAGGTGGGACACTTTCCTATGACACTAAATTCTAAAGAACAGCATACCCAATTCAGACTTTGATTATCACTGGAAGTCTGATAATTCTACATATCTTAGCTCTAAACATGCAGCCTGTGACCGTCTCTGGAAAAAGCAGGATGACCTTCCAAAGGGTGCTCATTGACTTGACAAACATTATGGAGCAGTGACTCCATGCCAAGTGCTGTGTTTGGTCCTGGGGTTGTAGAGATTAATAAGACAATATTTCTATCCCTGAGGAACTCACAAGTAGGAAATTCTGGGGAAAAAAGGTACCAGTCATTACACCATGTGATCATTATCAAAGGGTACTTGGGCAGCACAGTGAGGAGGAAGAAATGAACTCTGCCTGGCAAGGTCAGGGAAGGCTTCATGGAGGGGGTGACCCTAACCCAAGGGTCTTAGAGGATGACTAGGAGGGCATTCCAGCCTGTGTAAGGTAAAGGTGCAGGCCATTTTTTTTTAAGTGAAGGAGGAAGCAGCTGCCTCATTGCCCAGATACTGATTTGTTCAGATGTTTCAATGCCTAATGATACACAAAAATTTTCTTAATGAGAAAAGCCACTTCCAGCGGCAGGGTCTGGGGAAGGGACAATAAACATCATGTCCAGCTGGCCACAGATGTGGAGAGAAGAAACCCATGAACCAGCCCAAGAAGCAGGCCAAGGAGATGGATAAGATGAGACATTCGTGCAGAAACCGAAAGGGGAGCAGAAAAGAGGAGCTAAAAGCGAAGGCCCCTGGGGCACGCGTGCAATTAAGAAATCTGCCCCAAAGAAAGCTGTGCCTTGTGCCGGAGGCAAGGACAATCTTGGATTCCTTCCCTGTTGAAGCATCTGGATTCTCGGCCATAACGTCTGTCGCCACCTATAGCTGGAATCAAGTGTTGTCCTGGAGCTTGCAGTACATTTAAGAATAAACCTTTGTAAAAAGAGGCGAGTGCGAGTAGGCAAGTAAGCGAGAGTTTGGGAAAATGGCAGAAGACTCAATCAGATAATAAAGCAGGAGCCAGATTATGAAGGACTTTATATGTCCTAGTAGGGTAAGAGTCTCCCCCAGGCCTTTTTAAAAGGAGGACTCGTGGTCAGATCTGCCTTCAGGAGGAGCGCAGTGGCAACGGTGCAAATGGCGGATTAGAAGGGGTGGGAGGGGACACCAGGATGTGGCCTGAGCTTGGTGCTCGGGATTTATATTGAGCAGGAACAGTCTTGACTCCTCCCCTCGTGGGAATTGCAGACTGGTTGAGAAGATATTAAATAGTCACAGGAATGAAGGCATGTTTACAATTGAGCAGATGTTCTCAGAGAAAGGCAGCTCCAAAGGGAGCTGACAGATCCCCAAGAGGCTGTGGCAGGAAGCACGTGAGAGAGGACCGATCCTGAAACAAGGGGTGGCAGTAGGGATGGAGAACAGGGGATGAGAAGGAGGGAGAGAGGGTGAGAGTGGACGAGTCGGGGAGACTGCCCACACCTGGGGGCGTGGGGTCAGGGAAGGAGGATGTTTTCAGGGTTTTGACATTGGGAATGCCCTAGAAGGATTTGGGGAGGGAGTCAAGGAGAGTATGATGGGGAAGAGGGCAAGGTCCTGGTGACCCAGGAAAGGGGTAGGGGCTTTGTCCTTCTCCAGGACCAGACCCATTCCCAGCAGAGCTAACGGCCAACACTCAGCTCCACCTCCCAGAAGCATGGGTGAAGTCTATATCCTAAGGGACTAGAGGAGTAGCGGGGCCTTGTGAAGGAGGACCCCATGCTCAGCACCAAGGGACAAGCAGAGACTTGCTGAAGGGATGGATGGGTGCTTTGCAAACAGAAGACGAGAACCTGAGACTTCCCTGGGTCAAGGAAAGAACCAAAGGGAGATGGTCAGGTGAGCCATATAGGCCCAGAAACATCCCGAAAGGAGTGATGAGACAGAGTGGCCTCCTGACAGCAAAGGGTCACACCCCCAAGAAGGATGTGGCCTCAGAGAAGGTCCTGCTGGGACGGCCAAGGCTGGGTAATACTGTCTGCCCTCGTAAGACTCATGTAACCAGTGGCCGGTTAAGAGGAATCAGTGTGGCATCACGGGACCGTACTCTTTGTGTCAAGCATGCTACATGGGTTTGCAGGTGGGGACGTGGAGTGCAGTCAGCCTCCTGGGCTTCACAGACGACAGATTTTCCCAGAACCCTGGGTCTCTGATGAAATATGGGCATCCCTGGTACAGAATGTTATCATACACTTTATTATATTTTGAAAGTTATAATCTCACCTTTATCTTATAAATTCAAGTTAGGAATAAGGGCTTTGGGGGAATGAGAGAACTTACTATGCCCATTTTCACATGGAGAAACTAGCACACAGAGGTCTAAGACTTGATGGAGGAGACAGCTGTGGTCAATGTCAGCGCCCAGGTCAGGCTCAGAGAGGCTGGGCATCTGGAAATGACCGTTATGCATCACAAAAATAGTCTGCATCTAATATAAGTTCTTATCTTTGCATCACTCTCCAAAAAGTGACAAAAACATAGATCTTTTCCGGAGCTACTTTAGAAGAATGCTTACGCCTACTACAGCAGACCTTCTAATATCAGATAATGTTTATTTATATCCTCTCCTCATGTTTATTCATGAAATGAATTTTAAAAGCCTGGTACCTTTGAGCTTCAGGAACAGGCTGAGAACCCCCAAGGTTCTAAGGAGAAAGACTTGATGATGCACAGAAAATGAGCCCTTTTGGATGAGGCCTTCAGAGCACGTTGGAAGGCCCTACCATGAAGCCCCGCATCTTGTTCTCAGACTGACTGTAGCCTCTTAAAGGTGAAAATCCTGACCTTTATTCACTAAAATTCAATTCTAGGATGGAAATAAGGTTTAAATTGTGACTCTTCAAAGTGGCAGAGTGAGAGGAAACTGGACTGTCCAGGGTTAGCTCTAGAATATCATCACAAAAGCAGCTGTGAGATGGCATGCTGGCTCAGACCAAATCACCCCGTGCCTCAGCGCCCAGCTTCAGTCATTCACTGACGAAAAATGTTTCCTGAGACCCCACTGAGAGCGGTGACTGCTCTGGGCACTGATGGCAGGGCAGTGAGCAAGTCAGCAGGCCCTGCCCTCACGAAGGTCACGTTCCTCTGTGAAAGGAAAGACAGAGAAAAGAGACAATATGCTAATGATGATGATGAAAATAAACAAGAAGATAAATAAGATCATTTTAGATTAAGTGCTGAGAGCCAGGAAGGAAATAAAAACGCTGTACAAAAGAATAATGAGGAAAGGATCTCCTGCAGACATGGTCCAGAGAAGGCCAACCTGAGCAGGTGACAATTAAGTCTGAAGCCTAATGGATGAGAAGAGTGAGATGAGGCAGGCAGGTGGGGAGGTAGGGGCAGGGCAGTTCAGGCAGATGGGCAGGGACATGGTGCCCTGAGGGAGGGGCAAGCCAGCAGGGCTACATGAGGTCAGGGGAGCCTCAGCTGGGTGACTAGATTTGGTTGTTAGCCTATGGAAAGCCACTAAGGAGAAAGGCAGGATCTGATTTATACTTTTAAAGGCTTATTCTGAGAGCTGATTGTAGGGTCTGAGAGTCTTTCAGCCTGATGCAGAAGTCCATTGCAGCTAAGGGAAAAAAACAAACTCATGCCACCATCAGTAACACTGCTTATTTGCCATCTGCCAGGGAGTATTTTATGCACTTGACAAACATTCTATTAATTCATATAATCCTCACGACAATCCTAGGAAGTAGGAATTATTATTTTCCCATTTTGCAGCAGGGCGAAAAAAGAGGCACAGAGAGGCTAAGTTATTTGGCCAAAAGCTCACAATCAAACCCAGCATGTGCACTCTGCTTCACCACAGCCCCACCTCCACACCGGTGTCAGGAACAGGGAGTCCAGATATGCAACGGGGACTCATTCCTTCATTCAAAGGACAGTGAATTTGTTGAGCACCTTCAGTATTGTCAGGTTCTGTGCTAGGTTTGGGGTTTCGCCACTGAAGAAAGCACAGCTCTGCCCTCAAGGAGCAACCAGGCTCCCAGGAGGAGAGTGTGACTCTCAGTATGAATAAATCTGGGCTGCACGGGCTCTGTGCATCCCAGTTCTTCTGGGGCCAGATTCCTGGGCTGTGTAAATCACTCCTCATTTAAGACCCTAGATAAACCAAGAGCTGGTTCAGAGGATCACAGTGGGGGTGAGGCCCAGACCTCCCCAGGCACTGGACACTCTGTCCCTGACTGCCCTCAAACCCGGTCCAACCGCTCTGGTCACCAGGTCTGAAAATCAGAGAAGCACAGTCCTCGTGGAAGGTCTTTCTAGGTTCCAGGAACCTTCCTGCAGCTCCCAGCCGGGATGGCAGATGTGCGTTGTTCCTGCTTCAGCAGAACTTTAGCACAAGGCCAGCTACTGTCTTTTGAACTTGAGAAACAGCCTTTCAGGAGCTGATCCTCCTGCTTAATTTGAGCCTGCTATGTGCAGATTTGAGAAGGTAACTGAAAGTAACTGTTCAGGGTGAGGACAGAGTTCCATAACACTGGGGGAGGGCCTCATGGCATTCTAAAGAAGCAGCAATTTCCATAACAATTACCCAAACCCTCACAGCAGCCTTGTTGATCAGTTTGTTCACTGAGGCCCATACACAACTGCCTCTTCAGACAACCTGTTATTACAGTCCCATTATCCAGGCGAGACAGACCTCGGAGAGAACTGATTATTTCATCCCGCCTAGTGCATGACAAATCAGCCCCACCCTTCCCACCCACCCACCCCCGCCCAGTAAGAGGAGGGTGAATCGGTCTGTTCAGCGTCACTCTCAGGCACTTGCCCCTTTGACTTCATTAGGAGCACTTCTTATGCTAGGGAGGCCTATTAATGAAACTTCAGTCCCTTCCACTGCCAGCCAAGAGTCAAAGACAGCACAGGTCAGAGAAGTCAGAAAGAGGATTTGCATGAAATCAAGGGTTTGTGATGATCTCTGCAGATAGGAAGGAAAATGAGGCATGTTCAGAAAAGTCAATAAGCCACTGAATTATGAACTCCTGTCAGCACCTAAGGGCTGACAGGGTTGTGTGTGTCCCTGGGGAAGGCAAGGCAACCAGAGCATCCTTGCCCACAGCCCTGTCACACTGGCTCGCCCCATCAAGCTTGCATTATACTAGGACCTCCAAGAGGATGAACATGTTCTGCGCGTCCTGCATCCTTTTCACCTGCTACAGTGCCTGGCCCAGGTTTGGGGTTTCGCCACTGAAGAAAGCACAGCTCTGCCCTCAAGGAGCAACCAGGCTCCCAGAGTTCAGTAATATCTGGCAAATACTACAAACGAATAAAAATAACAGCTACCATTCATTGATTCTTACTATATACCTTACGTGAGTTGCTCATTTAATTTTCACAGCAACTTAATAATAAGGCGTCATTATCCTTTTGCATACATAAGTAAATCACGACTCAAGCAGGTTTTGTAACACACCCAGTTCACACAGCCAGTATGTGGCAGGACTGGGATTTGAACCCAGGCCTGCACCTTGGCTCTTCTTAATCCTCCAGCTATCTCTGTGAAGACTCCTGTGACTGACACAATCGAAGGAATCAGTAGCAAACTCAGTAGTTAGCAGGAGTGGGTGGGAGGAGGATGTGGAAGCCGTGGCCACCATCCCTATCAGAAAGAACCTCAAATTTAGCCTGGAGACCAGCAGGCTGACAGTGGGGACTTTTTGTTAGACAAGTGGCTTCATGGTGAATATCAACTAAGCCAAGTGCAAGATACCTTCTTCTTGAAAGACAGCCCCAGACCTCTGCAGTGACTGGACTTCTGCCCCATGCCCTGTATCCCATAGCTCCTGAGAATGACAGGCGATGATCAGTACATGACTCAGAGAGCATCATAGCCTCACAGGACACTGGGATAGCTCCCATGCCCAAGCTCTTGGGGTTAGAAATGTACTACTGACTCCTTCCCAAGGCCAGCCTTCTTTCTGAGAATATATTATTAAAGGTTTCCAGGGTCAAGGTAATATAAGTCTTTTCCTACACAGAGCAAAGAGGAGAAGCTTCATTTATCTCCTGCTACATATTAAACCAGAAGACACCACTAGCCTGGCCTATCAAGTTAATTGTGGAGCTCTTGTCACCACAAAAAAAAAGCAAGTTTTCATAGGAGTTTTTTCCCCCTTTTATTTCTCAACAAGGATGTCTGTCATTTTCATTTTGATTTATAAAAGTTATTTATGTAAGAAAGACAACCCATTGTCCTATGTGTTGGAAATACAAATCCTTTCCTCACTGAGTCTTTTGCCTTATATTTTTATTTAATATGCTTTCAATATATACAAGTAAAGTTTTATGTGGACATATCTTTTCATCTTTCCCTTTTTAGTTTCTGAAGACTCTCCCAGACCAAGATTACATAAATATCAATACTTCATTCTGGCTTTTTGATCATGTAATTTTTAAGCATTAAATGCTTCAGTTCCATTCAGAATTTATTTTGTTGCATGGTTTGAGCTTTAGATAAAATATCATATTGCTTACCACGTAGCCCAACTACTTTGACATTACTCAGCCCATAAGGTCCAGTCTGAGAAACAACAACAAAAAACAGTCTATTCAGTTAGTCCACTGAATGTTCATGGGTACAAATGAAAGACCCAAGAGATCTTAATAATGAGTCTAGCCATTTTGTTTTTCTTGTTTTCTTTGGGGTTTTTTGGGGGGTGAGGTAATTAGGCTTACTTATTTATTTACTCTTAGAGGAGGTACTGGGGATTGGACCTAGAACCTTGTGCATGCTAAGCATGTGCTCTACCACTTGAGCTATACCACCACCCCAGCCATTTTGAATGATTCAAGCCAATGGACCCATCTTTTCCTTAAAGGAAGTCTTTGTTACTGCAACTCACTTAGCCCTAGAGTAAGAGGAAGCAAGGGCTATAGACACTCCCTAAAGGACTTGGAAGGGTTTGTTTAAAAATGTGTAGTTTCCTGCCCAGTCTGATACTGGGGGTTATTGCTCCGAAGGGGGGCAGTTTCACTCTGGCAACCACAGGGAGTCCAGGCCACTTGTGATTACGGTCTCCCAGAGGTCGTGGCCAAAACAAGTCTAGAGGCACATCCTGAAGCTAGAGAATAGAAATGGAACAGGTATGAAGATTGTCTGGCAGCCAGACAACAAACGGAACACATCAGCATTCCAAGCCTTATGGGGGCGGCTGTTAGAGAAGGGGCAAAGGCACAGGTCTAGGGATCTGTAAATATTCCTTTACTGGAATACATACTGCTTAGTGGGCCAGCTCTGCCTCCTCCAGATTATTACCGGAGAATGCTTAAGTGAAGGCACCAAGGATAAATCAGCTTAGTAACAAAATTCATAGCAAGAAGCAAATGAGAAGAAAATACAGGCTGAATCTAGGCCATTTTCCCTAATCAAAATGCGAGAGGTTTTCCCTGGATGTGTTCTAGAATTGCTTAGATTTGCTTGCTTCATTTATGTCAGCCAAAGGTTTGTGGGATTTTCCAAGGTAAGAAAGGGAAAATGAATTTCTGTAAAATGTCTCTCAGGTGGTTCTACTAACCATTTCTTAGGTTGTTTATGGTAAGTGCATTATCCTGGACCAGTACTTGTCTGCCCAGCCCCTCCCTCGGACAGCGTGTCCTATGATTTTCACCTGATCCTGCTAGGAAGGGAACAACTGTCAGAGAGATCACTCCCGCATCTCCTTCCAGTTTTGGATCTGAGGCTCATTCAGTGGTTTTGGATTCTCTCTGCCACTGTTGCCTTCCACTAGCGTGATAATCGAAAGATTGCTTCTTAATGGAAGGTGATACCTGCAGTGAACCATGCCCACATATTGAACGGCATTTGTTCTCACAAAATGGATGCTGCATCTCATATAAGGAAAGAGTTTTCCCCCTTTCTCAGAACAGCATCAGGAGCTAGAGCGCTAAAATCATAGCTTGATACCCAGTGTTACTTCCAAACCCCCAACTAAATTCCTTCTTGCTAAAACTAAGACAAATATTCCAAACTCACAGATTTAAAAGAAACCAAAAACAAATTCATGGCAACAAAAACTCGGTTCAGTGTTTAGTTTTCAGACTCTGGGATACACAGGGAATGAGCAAAAAGATAGCTAGAAACACACACATACACACACATACACCCACACACAATCACATATGGGAGAGCTGAAAATTCATGAGCGTCACTGTGGGATTTTTAGCCAAAGTGATGAGTACTAGTATTTTTGTACATCTTATCAAATAAATACCAATCCTTGAAAAATGCTTTTTTTTTTTTTGAGACTTAGCTAATCCTGGCCATTTGTGGGTGAGTGATAAAAATCTGAAATGTTAAAGAGAAAAAGAGAAAATGTTTTCTCATAATAGTACCCCAAATCTGGATGCAAACTAAAAGACCAGCACTTAACCATTCAGATGTTATCACACATACATGTTAAGCCACCCAACCAAAATCCAGCTTTCTGATTACGTTCTGTGTCACAAACCTGAGAGAAGGTCAGAGTCACAAAGTACTGACTATGAAATGTGCTTGAACCTTACTCTGAAAACGAACGTATTTTAGTAACTTGATCATCTCAAAAATGTCCAAGAGCAGTGTCCTAGAAGCCAGCTCTCCCCTGGACTGCCCTCACAGCCCATGCAGCGTCTACCTTGAGTGAGCTGCAGGGTGAAGCTTGGGCAGTTACCTGGTAGACTGGATCAATACAGACACAGCAGATTCACCACCTTCATTCCTGAGAATTCATCCCCAGTTTAGAGGATTTGATACTTGTGGCTGGCATACTACCCAGAGCCAGAGCAGTGGTAAAGCACAGTGGTTAGAAGTACCTGCTTTTGAAAACCTCAGACACATCTGGGTTTGCAACCACTTGCCAGCTTAGTGAACCTGGGGAAGACACTGAAGGCTTGGAGCATCAGTACTTCCATCTGCACAATGCGAGTAATAAACCAGCCCACAGCACGGGTGGTCATAGGCTTAAGTGAGCCACCCTGTGTCATGTGCCCAACAAGTCGCAGTTGCCAATTACACTGGCTCCATCTCCAAACATCACCCTTTCCCCCTTCCCATGGGGCTAGGTGGTCTAAGAAGAGTCAGTCAAGAGACAGCTGAAGGAAGAGTGTACTTTCTGAGGCTAATAACCTAAAAGGGCAAACACCTGCCCTGGTGTTTAATTCCAAATGTTTAACTAATTACAAGATAAAAATTATACTGCAGCCAGGAGTCCCAGTAAAAGGACTGAATGGAAAAGAAAGAGCCTGCTCTTTATAATATTCTTTCAAAATCTTCCGAGAGATCTGAGCATCTCATTATTTCAGAATACAGGCACCAGCACCCAGCCACAGCCCCAATCCAGGGTAACCACTGACCACGTTCCTGGGAGAAGAGTCAATAGGTGCAAACCACCTGAGAGTCCTGTCTGTTTCCTTGTAGGGTTGAAGAAAGTTTCAAAACCTTATTTTGGTCCATCTTTGGCTTGTCTGAAGTGATCTCGGTGGTGCTGAAATATGACCACAAATTCATCGAGAACATCGGCTATGTTCTCTACGGCGTTTATAACGTCACCATGGTGGTCGTCCTGCTTAATATGCTAATAGCCATGATCAACAACTCGTATCAGGAAATTGAGGTAAGACCAGCGAAAATGCTCTCTCCCCCTTGGTTTCATTCACACCGCTGTTTTCAGCATGAGGGTAATGATGTTAGAAGCCCATGTGTTATGAAATGTGAAGCCAGAACAGCCAATGGTGGGCATTCTTCCTGGATTGCTCCAAGAAGCACTTCCAGTCAACCTGAAGCCATGACAGGCACATGCAATGGCCCAACGAGGACAGAAAGTACTGGGGTCCTGAGTCCTCCCTCTTTTCCATGTGTCCGCACAGGACAGCATGCAGGTGACACATGGCAAATTGGAATGACTGTTTCTTTCAGCCTCACTTCTGCTTTGCCCATGTTATTTATTAAGTGCTTACTGTATGCCGAGCCTGTGTTAGACACTGGCAATACAGAGACGACTAAGATGTGATCTCTGCCCTTGAAGAGATTCTCACTCAGCCCAGTGAGGAAAACAGGTACATCAGTCAACAAATTACAGTGAGGTGGGCCAAGTGCACCCAGAGAAGTCCTCCCAGGTGTAGGAGGCACAAAGCAGAGAGAGTAAGTGACTGTGGGGGAAGGAAGCTCGCAAAGGTGATGCTTGAACGCCAAAGACTGAAACGGTTTTGCTAGACAGACATGGGAGTGAAGAGAATGCATCAGGAGGCAATTTATCAAAATCTGAAATTCACAAGCCATGAGCTATTGATTGCAGTCTTGTTTGGAACAGCAAGAAATAAAAAACAAACTAAATGAACATTAATAGGAAGCTAGTTAAATAGATTATGATGCACCTGAACCGTGAGAGTCTATGCAGCTTTGGAAGAGGGTGAGGATGTTCTCTCTATACTGATGTGGAAAGACCTCCAATTATAATGTTAAGTAGAAAAAAAAATCAAGCTGCAGAACAATGTATGTATTGTGCTCTCTCTTACATAAAGAGGAAGAAAATAGAACACATATTCATTTTTGACTGTATAACCATTTGAAAAAGAAAAATAACCTGAAAGTTAAAAATATATATGTAATAGATAAACAACAAGGTCCTACTGTATAGCACAGGGAATTATATTCAATATCTTACAATAGCCTATAATGAAAAAGAATAGGAAAAGGATTATATATGTGTATATATGTATATACACACACATACATATACAGAGCTGAGTCACTATGCTGTACACCAGAAACTAACACATTGTAAATTGACTATATTTGAGTTTTTTAAAAAATTTTTTAAAAAGAAAAGAAAAGGAACCTGAAAGAGTACACAGGAAAAGCACAGCGTGGGTGCCTGTTGAGAAGGGGGCACTTAGGGGTACGGTCAGTGTAAAGGCTTTCTCTTCATAACCTTTTATGCTTCAAAATTATATCATTGTTTCACATATTAAAAGTTAAATAAATAAACTGAAAATTAAAACAAAATAAAACGCACTGACCCTTTGACTCAACAATTCCATGCAGAAATACGATGCTACGTAGATTTTTATCAAAAGAAAAACTTGGAAATAGCCCATCAATATCGGCTTAAACTACTACATCACAGACTTTAGAACACTGTACATTAACAACGAGACTTTTCCGTGCTGACATAGCAAATCCCTTTGATACTGTTAAGTGAAAAAAACCGAAGAAAAATACCTACAGGGAAATCTTATTTGCATAATAATACAAATGTGCATATACAGAAAGAAAAGGCAGGAAAAGGGTATTCTCTGGGAAAGGGACTGAAACAAGACAGGAGATTCGAAAAGGGACTTTCACATGTGCTTGGTATACCTCTGTACCTAAATCTTTTTCTAAGGAAAAGTTTCTTATAAAAGATGCTGGGTTCAATCCCCAGCACCTCCTCTAAAAAGTAAATAAATAAACCTAATTACCTCCCCCAAAAGCAAACAAACAAACAAGAAAAAGTTATCTGTGTTTTTCTCATGTAGAAAAAAAATAAAGACTTATTAAAGTATTAGTTTGCTAGAGCTCCCACAACAAAATCCCACAGACGGGGCGGCTTAGACAACAGAAAGCTTTTTTCTCACAGTTTTGGAGGCTGGAAGTCCGAGATCAAGGTGCTGGCAGGTGGGTTTCTTCTGAGCCTCTCTCCTTGGCTTGTGGATGGCCACCTTCTTGCTATGTCTTCCCGTGGTCTCTCCTCTCTGTGTCTCGTCTTCTCTTTATGATGACACCAGTCATAGGATTAGGGCCCCATCCTTATGGCCTCATTTAACCTTAATTACCTCCTTAAAGGCCCTCCTCCAAATATAGCCACATTCTAGTCTACGGCCATACCACCCTGAACGCGCCCGATCTCGTCAAATATGACCACATTCTAAGACACTGGTGGTTAGGGGTTCAACATACGAATTTTAGGGGGAAACACTTGGTCCATAACACTCCCCACCAAAAGAAGAGTATTCTAAACAGCAGGAAGAGCACATGCCCAGGCAGGGAGAGGTAAAACAACGCGGTCTAGTCAGTGCTGCGAGAGTGCAGGCTGTGCTAGGGGAGAAGGAGAGAGGCAGAGGGGAGCCAGCGCCAAGCCTTGGCCTGAGCCCCCCGCCACCCCCACCACCTACAGGGAAACGCAGCACTGTGTCAACAAACAGCAGACAAATTTTTTCAAGTGTTTCACATACTTGGTCACCCACGCATATGATGAGCTGTTGCTAACAACCCACCCCCCCCCCACCCTTCTGGGCCTCAGCTTCCCGTCCTGTAAGAGAAACCAGATGGTGCCTGGAACGTGTGTGTCTCGAGCACTCACCCAGGTGTTCTGCCCCATCCTGATGAGCACATCGTGCGTTGGTCCCAATGAACGTGGCATAGGAAGCCACGTGACTGGCCTGAGAGATGCCCACTAGTTTGGGGCAGGAGTGAGCAAGCCCACGGTTGTGATGCCAAGTGATCCCAGCACAGCGTGGTGCCAGGAGACAGAGCGAGCCTCCTGCAGTTCACACCTCCCCCCAGGCGCCAGCTTCGTCTTGTCAGGTGAGAGACATGTCCCACCTGTCTCGGTTACGGGTGTGCAAGGACCCTGAGAGCTGCTGCCAGGAAGTGCCTGGGGTTCACAGTCACACTGAATTTGGATGAAGTATGAATTTGTAAGTCCACACAGAACACTTATTTACTCAGTAGATCTTGAGCACCTGTGTCCGAATCCATGGACCCGCCTGCCTCTGTGCCTCCTGCAGGCGGCAGACAGGCTTCTCCACCTGAGCAGCCCAACCCGTGTGCCCTGGCTCCCTGCCCTCTCCCCTCCTCAGGAGCCGCCCTGAGCATCACTCCTCCCTGCCTGCAGCCTCACCCTCTCCCTCTCTACCTAATCCTTCCTGGCAGCATTCCCATGCATCCCCTGATCTTAAAAAAAAAAAAATTAACAGCTAACAGTCTTCCCTCCATCTCACTTTTCAGCTCTCAGCCTTTCTCTCCTGCTCTTTGCTGCCAACTCTCTACTTTCTCGAAAGAGTTGTTTACGCTTCTCACTGCCTCTCCACTAATTAACTCCTACTCTTCTCCACCCCTGCCCACCCACACTTGACTTGACTGAGAACTACTCACCCGTTGGATCTGAGCTCAAACATGAGGCCTCGGGCAGCCTTCCCTGATGGGGCCAGGTCAGGGCTGGCACCCGCACCTCCCCAGCTCTCTGCACAGCGCTAGGTACAAAGAGGTGATGACTTGTTTAACACACACATGTCACTGGCCAGACTATTCCAGGAGGGCCTGAGTGTCATCCCCGGTGCCTACCTGGCACAGGCCAGGCACACAGTAGGTATGCTGTAAGTGGGCACATAGTAGTAGGTTTGCTGAGTGACTAAGGGTTGAATACCAGGCACTGTGTTAAATTATGGAGATAAAAATAGTACTTGCTGAGAGTTTACTAAACATCTGACATTGGTTTCCATGCATTAGCCCCTTTAATTCTTACAACAGCCCATGAGGTAGGTACTATTATCTTCATTTTACTGATGAGGAAACTGAGGCCCGGAGAAGCTAAGTCACCCACCATGGTCACACAGCCAGTCAGAAACAGAGGCAGGATTTGGATCCAGGCAGGCTCCAGAGGCTGTGCTCTCAGCACTACACACCCCTCCTGCCAGGTCAGGATCAACTCCCCCCGCACCAACCCAGCAGAGACTCGGGGATGACCCCTGCCCTCACAAAGCTTCTGGTCCAAATGGCCAGGAGTGCACATCCCCACAGACCAGGCCAGGTCCTGCGGGGTCTCAGCAAAACAAGCAAACTGGTCACGCCCGCTGACCATACTCATACTCTTGTGACACACCCCAGCAGCCTCACGTAGGCCCTTGCTGGGCTCATAGCCCCTTGAAGTGCATCTAGTGCCTGTGGCGAGAGAAACCCATTGCTCCCAGATCACACACTCAATGCCAGCTTCAGGGCTGGGGGAAGGAGGCAGCGCTGTCTCCACGTGCACGGGGCAAGCCCAAGACCACTGCCAAGTGTCGCACAGCTAGCGAGGGTCACGCTGATTCCCAGCTCTTCCCTGGCCTTACACCGCCCTCCTATGACAGAGGCCAGGGAGCCTGCTTATCGACTTGCTGCCTCTCTGGGGGGGCGCTCAGCATTCTGGCATTGACACCAAGTCAGAAGTAACAGATCTGGGCTTTAAATCTACCACCACCACCAGGGAAGAGGGCACGGCCAGACTATGTCCTGCCAGCTACAGTCACATTTATTCCCTTTGAATTACATATGCTGGACCTCTTAGCACCGATTAGCAGCACTCCGACCAATGAGAAATACACTGTCTAAGAAGAAATACACTGTAATGTCTGATATGGTAGCCATGAACCACATGTACCTACTGAGCACCTGAGATGCGGCCAGTCCAAATGGAGATGTGCTGTAAATACAGAATACATGCCAATTTCCAAGACTCAGTATGCAAAGAAAAGGTAAATGATCTCATTAATAATTTTTTTATAATGATGACATATTGAAATGATGATTCTGTTGGATTAAACAAAATACATCACTGAAATGAATTTCACTTGCTTCATGTTACTTTTTATAATGTGGCTCCTAGAAAATCTAAATCTGCTTGCACGGTTGGCCCTCGCGGCTCACGTCGTATTTCTGCTGGATGGCGCTGCCTCTGATGGTGTGCTGTTGCCTCCCTTGTCCCACAGGAGGATGCAGATGTGGAGTGGAAGTTTGCCCGAGCAAAGCTCTGGCTATCTTATTTTGATGAAGGAAGAACTCTACCTGCTCCTTTTAATCTAGTGCCAAGTCCTAAATCATTTTATTATCTCATAATGAGAATCAAGATGTGCCTCATAAAACTCTGCAAATCTAAGGCCAAAAGCTGTGAAAATGACCTTGAAATGGGCATGCTGAATTCTAAATTCAGGGTAGGTAGTATGGGGTTTATGGCTCTGGAGAGGCAGCAGTGGGGGAGGGGGAGCTGTGTGTGTTTGATTCAGATGGTCCCCTCCCCACCCTCACACAAGGGAAGTCAGGAGCCAGAGAGCCCCCGTGCTTTTCAGAATCAGCAAAGCGGCAGCACTGCCGGAGCCCCCCTCCTCCTGCGGTTCTGTGCAGAGGGGCATTGCTGGGACTCGGTGAAGCTGCCGGGCTGAGGGCTGAGCCGTGACCCTCCTGAGGGACTCCTGAGGGGATTCGGAAGCAGAAAAGCTCTTCCCAGAAAGTATGCGGAGAAGGATGTCTGGGAAGAAAGCTTCCTAACCTGTTATTTCCCCCTCTGGAGATTCTCAATGTTTATTAGCATATTAAAATCTCTGGGGAGTCCCAGAGGAAAGACACCCACATCCCTTTAATTCAGTGCTTCCCAAAGTTGACCAAACAATATTCTGCAACCCATTGGCCTCCTACAGAATGACTCCCCAGAAATATGTTCTAGGCAGCCACGCAGGGGTGGCTACAGTGACCTCCCGAGAGTCCTCTTTTTAGAGACAGCCCAGTACGCAGCTGCTGTTCAAGTCCTACCATGTAGGTATGTATTATGTGTCATGTATGATGTATTATATATTATGTGTTTTGTATTTTTCCCCAGAAGACTCACTACCATGCTGGCATGAGGAATTCTGAAATCCTGACAGCAAATAACACTTACAGCAAGCCCACCAGATACCAGGTAACTCCCTCTTTCCCAGGGACAGGCAGAGATGCGCTCTGTTAAGGCAAGGATTTAGTCACATGGCTGTGTCATCCCCCTAGAACACAACTCCATTCCTCTCTTCATTCAACAAATATTTATCGTGCCTACTATATGCCAAGGCACTCTGTTGCTTCCTGGGAATACGGACGTGGTTCCTACCTTAGCAGCACTTGTGGTCCAAAGAGGGAGAGGCACAATGAACAAGCAACACACCAATAAATATGGAACTTCAAATCAATAAAAATGCCAAGAAGAAAACAATCAGGTGCAAAAAAAGGGAAAAAGAGGGAGCCCCTGCTTAGATGTGGCTATCAGAAGATTCCTCTTCAAGGAGACGACAGTTGGCTAAGACCCCACAGATGAGGAGGAGGCAGCCACGTGGGACCTTCCAGGCAGAGGAAAAGCATCAGCAAAAGCCAGAGGGGAGAAGCCTGGCAGGTCCAGAGAAGCTGGAGCTCAGCGAGCAGGAGAGAGGGGAGCGCGATGAGGTCAGAGTCAAAATCGGGCGAGCAGAGCAGGTCAGGATGTGCGTTTCACTCTGTGTTACCTAGGAAGGCAGTGGGAGGAGCTTAATTTGATGGAGGGAGAAGATGATAAAACTTTATATATGCTTTAAGAAGACTAGCTAACTGCTATAATGAGAAGAGACTAGTGGGGACAAGAGTGGAAACAGGAAGGCCAGTGAGGAGGATGTAACAGTCATCCAAGTGCAAGGGACGGTGACTTGAATTGGGGTGTGAAGAGGGTGATGGAGGAAAGCCAACTGACTCAAGATACACATTCTGGATGTATAGCCAAAAGGACCAACGGGCATGGGGTAGGGAGGGCAGGCACGCAGCGTGGCTCCCAGGGCTCTGTCTCAAGCAACCAGGTGGATACTGTTGTCCTCAGTGAGCAACTGATCTTAGACTGCCAGCCTGCCAAGTTTGTTGGTATAAAAATTAGAAGACCTGTCATGCTTGCAGTTCTTGCTTTGCTTTCAGAAATTATGCCAAATCTCTGTATCAATTTGAATCTGCCCATGAGCCAGTGATAAAGGGTTACTGCTGGTTATTGATTATAAAAGTGCGGACGATTCTCTCCCTGCTTCCCCTCCCAATGACCAGCAGTTTTATCCACTGACCCCTTCCTATCAGATGTACATCTGAAGCTGTCCTGACTGTTCCTGCAGGCAGAGGTGATCTGTCCCTGGTGCCACCACCCCCAAGGGAGCCATTACAGACTTAGCATCTTCCAGACAGAGGTCTCTAATCGAATCTCCCTGTGTATTTCAGAACACAGCAGTGCATTTAGGAGGAGTTAAGTGTACAATTAAGAAATGGCTCATCTCTCATAGTGCTTATAGTTTTATCAGATGACATGGGCTAAAAATGGGCAAAAGGCAAGTCTTATATTTAATTGTGCACAAAATTGGACCTGACCAATTTGATCTGCTTGGAGTTTATTTTAGAGGACAAATTCTTTGGTCAGGGGAAGAATTTTTATTGCTTTGCTTCTCAGAGAGTAGTGCAGATTATCTGTGCCACAGAAAAGATGGAAAACCCTATGGATTAGAGCCAGATCTCTCCTGGGTTTCGGGCAGAATCAGCAGCTGAGATAAAGGAAGACAGAGGATGTGGTGAATGTCCTACACCAAGGATGAATCCTTTGTGAACAAGCCCATGTTCCAAAGCAGTCTCAGAGTGATCCCATTTCTGATTTCCATCATCCCTGGCTGGGTCCCTGCAGCCTTCGATCTCCCTGAGCCCTTCCTGCTATGATTACACAGATTAGCCGGTTTTCAACTTCAGGCTACAGATGGCCTGGGAAAGCATGCTCACTCTATAGTTTGTGAATCCACCAAGAAAAGCCTGGGGCAACTTACTCAAATAGTTGTCACCAAAAAGAAGACTGAAAAATGGGGCCAGCAGGCATCAGAGGGAGAGGGCTGGGAGGACAGCGGATGGAGCAGAGAGCATCTTACATTTGTACGTTTGCCCTTTGCTCAGCCCTTCAAGGTCAAGTCTGGGCATCTTCCAAGGCCATCATCTGCACAAATAGGAGTAAACCTTGGGCTGACACAGACAAACAGCTGGCAGCAGACTAGACAGACACTAGGGCAGGCATAATCTCACAGATGCCTGTGAGAGAGGCAGGATCTGTAACCCCACTAAACAGATGAGGGAACCCAGGCTCTGTGGCAAAGGTCACACAGCTGGCTGAAGTAAGATCTGTCTGACTCAGAACAACACCCCTCCTCCACTGAATCACACTGCCCGGGCACTGGCCCCTGATTCCTCTCCACCATGTCACACCAGAGCCTTCCTCCAACCTGCCCTGCCTGTGTCTGACAGCCACCAGGAAGACATCTATCCAAACCCAAACGGAAGGTGCTTTTGCTATCATGGGGCAGCAACCCGTGCAGAATGAAGGATTTGGGCAAGGATCCAAACATGGCTCATCCGTTTTCTTGGGCCCATGGGTGGCCTTCCAAGCTGCATTACTTTCTTCCCAAAGCACCTCCCAAATGTGCCAAGAATGTGAGGAGACCAATTCACTCCCTGTTCTTACCATCCAGGCTGCACCCAGAGCCTCCATCTCACCAAGCTCATATGCCGTCAGCCTCACACTGTCAGGTTCTGAGACATCCTGTAGCTTCCCAGTAAGACAAGACCCTGGTTGTTGATACACGTGTAGCTGTTAAGCTTGTTTTTCTGTGTTTCTAGTAGATCTATCTGCTTGACTGTTCAAACTTAGCCTATTAGGTGTTTATTTTAAGCTTGCCATTCCTTCAGCTTTGTAGGGCTCCCTGTTGGAAGGGAAGGCAGTTCCTTCAGACTTCAGAGGCTCTCTGTGCTTTTCTTTTCTGAGGCTTCCAGGGGTTGGAATTCTAATTTTTCACAAAATTGGTTCTTTGCTTTTGTAAACGTGTTTTCCAACCTGGGCTCTGTGGACATAAGACCAAACAATGGAGCAAAACCCTGATGCCGGCAAAATGGCCAAAGTGTGCATCCTAGCAAAGCTACCCTTGACCTGCTCCAAGATCCACTGCGTCCACTTGTCGGGGTGTGTGAAGGCCTCAGATACTCACTCTCTGAGGAGTTTTTTCCTTCATGGGCCAAGCAAACAAGCTGCATCCCAAATGAGCCGTAGAATCCAGGCCCAGTCCACCCTTGAAATAAGCCCCAGGTTTTATGATACAGTCCCTTCCCCCAAACCCACTGGAGAGTCCTCCTTTTGCCTCCTAGATGGCCTTTTCTGTAGAGATCAAAGCCAATGGAGTGGACAGTTTGCTAAGGCTGATTTCTTCTATTCTGGGGTCTGATAAACCCCAGCTTAACGAATGACTTGTCTCGCGACTCATTTCACCCCACCTCTCCCCAGTGTTCCTCCGTTTCTCTGTTCGCAGGTGGCAGCAGCACTTCCCTCTGCCTGCTGCTTGGTCTGCCGCCTTGAGCGGTGTGTCCTCTTGCTCTTCTATGTCCTCAGCTGCCCTGGCTGCACAGAGAAATCCCTCCCATTTCCGCTCCACCAGCAGCAGCCAGAGGACTCAGGGTCACAACCATTCTTACCCGTTGAGCACCCCAGTCTTAGGTCTTTTGCCTAAGATCACTGAATATACTCATCTTCAGTACTTGCTAAGTGAGTCTGGGCGAAGTGGGCCAAGCCGGCACCAGCAGGGACAGTGAACTTGGGGAGCGTTTATTATCTCCATGAAGTGAAAGTGCTATGGAAGGCAGCCAGGAGGGGTCTCAAACCCATCGCAAAGTAACGTGCTCTTCCTCCACACAGCGGGGGGGGGGGGGGGGGGGGCTTCTGACGTCCATCCTTTCTGGAAACAGAGATCCACCGTAGCACCCATGTTCAATAGAACTTTGGACATTTTCTAACCTTTTCAGACTTTCTGGGGACAAGACTGGCGTCTCGCTCCTGCAGATCCCAAGTTGTCTAACATGTACATGCCAGAGCGGAGGCTAGGTCCTTAAGGGCATGAAGTCGCAAAGCAACTGACAGGTGGTCACAGTGTTATCCCTCAAGGTGACTGTCACTCCTGGGAGTGAAGCAGGGTACGGAGGAGGTTAAGGGTCCCTGCATGCCTGCCGTGCTCATGCAATTCTGCTTCCATATTAAACCTCTAAAATCCTAATGTGTGGTGAGAGGCTTAAAAACAAACCTTTGCTACTCTCCCCTTGGAGCTGTAAGTCTGTGGAAACCCCAGCTCAGGTCAGGCAATCCAGGGTTCAAGAGTGGGCCACGGGGTTTCTGACAATTACATACCAGCAACCCTCTTCTGCAGGGTAACACTCTGTCCTCTGAAATCTAGCTGAGGCTTTTCCTTGCGTAAAAGACTTTGTGCTTTTTTAAAGGTCAAATTGGTACTCAGAAGTGGCCCACACCCCCTGTGATCAGTGGGAGCCAGTTTCCTGCATCTCATCTCCTAAAGCATCCTGCACTTAGCCTTTTCCTGAAGGTTTCTGAAGGTTGGACGAAGCCCCAACTTTGATTTCCATTTTGGTTAAATCCCAGATCTGCCACTTCATAGCTGTGTGACACTGGAGAAGTTACCTTACTCTCTGAGCCTCAGGGACCATCTGTAAATGGAGACAACTCCCATCTCACCTGGTTTCAGGGAGGATTCCATGAGGTCATTTTGTCAAGGAGGCTCACACAACTCCTGGGCTGCAAGAAGTACTCAGTATATTTATGTTAGTAATCATGAAATCTTTTTAGATGATCAATTTAATCATGTTGCACTAAAACACAGCATGTATGTGAAGCCAGGATGACGATTGCTGCTGTGGCTACGAAAGGACTCTGCTCAGCACCATCATGGGGAAGGGAACCCTTCATTTCCATTCTCTGGCTTACCACTTTACAGCATACAATTTGGGGTTGACAGATCCAGAAATGGAAGAACCCCTAATTCTTGAGATTTTCCTCTAAAAAGGCAAAAACCTTTAACTAGATCACCTTGTCTTGTGTCAACTTGGAAATCTGCAGTAGATTACTTCTGAATTCCTCATTCAGCAAGAATGTTAGATACATGGGTATCTGGTTTGTTGGCATTTTCCCCCATGAGAACTGGTTCAGGACAAAGTTTATTTTGCTTTGTTTTGTCTTTCCAATTCAAAGTGAAAGGAGCGTTCCTGAGTCCCATGGAAAGGCAAAGATTCTTAAAACTCAGGCGCCTGCCTTATTGGCTAGAAGAACATCAGTGAGCAACCTAGCACTGCAGGACAAGACCCAGGCTTCCCTGGGAAGGGGCAGCATGAAGGCAACTCGTTCATTAACTGTTCAGCCTGAGATTAGAGCATGACTCAAACCACTAAGCCAAGCCAACCACCAGCCGGGGGCTGAGGAGGGGCGGCACTGGCACCAGTGAGCTGCCTCACAGTTCAATGTAGATAGAGCGCCTTTCCCCGGGCCAGCTGACTCATGGAATCACAAGGCTGGAGGCGCCTCCTGGGCAAGGTCGCCTCCAGTAAAGTCCCTGAGGGAACTACTGGTTGGTGATAATAATGAGTTAAATCCTCCAGTTCTCTGCATCCCAGCTGCTCACTTCTCTTTTACTTTCAAGAAGCTTTTCCTGAGCCCACTGTAGTCAGAGAGAATTTCGCCACCCGCTGGACCTCACACAGTGGAGCTAGGAACAGAATTCAGGGCCCTTCAATGTGGCAAATGCCACCTCGGTCCCCTCCATCCTCAGGGTGAGCAGGTGAGTCGGTCACAGAAGGGATGGCGAGGAGCAGGGAATCCCTCCTCTTCGTGCTGCCGCTCAGCACCTACAGGATTCAGAAGGCTCGACCACCAGACTATTTTTAAATCCTGTGATTTCACAGTAACCCTGGAATGACTAGCTGGCGAAATCCAAAGTTCACTCCTGCAGCCTTTCTTACACTCGACTCTATTCTTGGTGTCTCTGAAGTGTCTGTTCATGCCTCCTTTGCTTCAAGAATCTACTCTGCATAATAAGTGGAACCTCCAGCATGACTCCAACCGTGTTGGGTGGTGAGATTTCAGGGAAGCGGTAGCTTGGCAAAACCTCCCGAGGCCGGGCTGTATCTGTCTCTGCCTGTGGTAGGAATTTTCCAAAGTCCAGTGGACATGTCCTCCACGTCTGGTCCCAACTGTGTGCTGAGTGAACCTCCTCTCTTGCACAGCACCTCAACGGGATGCAGTCCACCTGGCTGGCCTGCTAAGACTTCCATCCTCCCTCTGGTCGCACCAGTTGTTGAAATACAAGAATGTTTCGGGGCTAAGGCCCTGAGAAGATGACTAAGGTCACAAGGCCCAGGGCAGAGTCAGGCCTAGGACCCTCATGCAGTGCCCGCGGGTCTTAGATGATGCTGTCTCTGTGGCTGGGCCTCAGCCATCGATAGTAGCCTGTTCTCACATCCCGGGGTCAGGTGGTACTGAACCTTTGGGGGGAGGTTAAACCAGGAGACTGGAATCTCCCCCCGAGGCAGGGCATACCTCAAAAGTGAGGCACCATATGAGGGAGGACGCCCAGCAAGGGAGGACTCTGTGGGAGCTGCCTCAGTGCTCCTCTGAGCTTATTTGATCCCTTCCTTGTGTTCCCATTTCAGAAAATCATGAAACGACTCATAAAGAGGTATGTCCTGAAGGCTCAGGTGGACAGAGAAAATGATGAAGTCAATGAAGGTGAGCGAATGGGTTTGTTTCCTGTAGGGCAGATGTCAGACGTGGTCTCACCAGGCTAAGGTCACCGTGTTAGTGGCAGGGCTGCGTTCCTGTCTGGAGGCCCAGGGAGACTTGGCTTCCTCATTCACTCGGGTGTTGGCAGAAAGTGGGTCCATGCAGTTGTAGGACAGAGGTCTCTGTTCCCTGGCTGACCTTCCACTGGGGCTGCTTTTACCTTTGACCCTCCAGTCTTTGAATACAGCCCCTCCATCTCAGAGCCAGCAACAGGACGTGGGGCCCTGCTCACACAGTTGTCCTGCCTACTGCAGTCATGGCTGCCGAGAGCTGGCCTGCTGTCCCTTGAGCTCGGGAGGGCCCAGATTTCCTCACCCCATGGGCACAACACAGACAGCAGCAGACCATACATTTCTTTCAGACTCCATTACAGCCTTGGTTCCAGCTAGCTCCATCCCACCTTACTTCCAGGAGCTCAGAATTTAACAACCAGCAGTGTTTCTCAAAGAATCCCCTGCCCCAGAAGAAGAAAATCCAGGTCCCAGAGCCCACCCAGCTCTAAAAAATCAGCAGGGCCTGGGGGTCTGCATTGTGATAAAAGCATCAGGTCATTCTGACGCACACTCAACTTCGCCGGCTGCATTATTTTCACTGTCTGGGTTATTTTCCAGTCTATTTTAAGCAGTTACTCTTAAGTGAAAAGCAAATTACTATAAGCCAGATAATTAATCTTCATGAGACACCTGGGACAAATATTTGCTACCTAGAAACAGCCTCCTCCAAGAGTGAAGATACTAAGTCCCCCCTTTGCTGGGGCCCCAACAGCCTCCCCAAGGAGCCTAGTCATTTAGTGACCCTCTGCTTCCCCCTGGGGCATCCACCACGCAGCCTGAAGACCCAGCAGTGAGCACATGAGCCTGGGCCGACACCATCTAGGAGCCCAGCAGCCGCCCATCTACCCACCCCTACAACTGGGTCTCAAATATAAAACTGCCGGCTGTCATGGCAGCCAGCCTCCTGCGGTGTGTGATGTGACTGACAGGAATGTACCTGATGAGAGAAGGTGGGGCGGCCCAGGTTTTGTGCCGCTAGAATTACAGCATGAAACTGGGGCTCTGTGAAGCTCACACGAAAGGAAAATAGGGGATGGATGCCTTTGTCAAACCTGGTGAACTGTACCTGTAAGGCCTTTGCATCTTCTGTGTGTGAGGCACGCTTAGAAAATAGACATGACTAATGTGTCCCCGGGCACTGGACGCCCACTGGAGCCAAGTCCAGCATCTATCTTACCAGGACTCCTCTTTATGGTTAATAAGAAGATTCCCACAGCCCAGGCCCGTGTGGATGTCTAACCACGTGGTGCACTGTGGAAATAAGTGGAAGACCCCACCTGGTGGTCCCTTGCCAGGGAGGGAGGAGGCAGGCGGTGCTCCGGTGAGGCATGCAGCTTGCGTGGTCAGGACAGACCCTGCTCCTGTGAGGCTGCCGGCTCTGCAGCCACATCCACTGTGCTGACCCATCCCCTCAGACTCTTGGGAGTTTCTCCACCCTGCAAATAACAACAACAGAGCAAAACATGGAGCAGCACGAGGAAAAAATGTTTCAGTCAATGAAAGTGTTGCTCTGTGCCTTGAAATCTGCCTTTAATGGCTCTAAGACCCACATTCTAACAATTGTAATATGAAATTGGTGCTAGCAACTTACAACCCTGATCGTGGTTCCTCCATCTACCTCCAACCTTTAATGGAGAGCTGGGACAGAAATGGGAGAAGGGTCTTAAGCGGGTGACTCTGTCCTGCATTGGCAGGAGCTGAGTGGGATGTAGTTCAACACAGAACTCCTGTCCCCTCACCCCGCCCTTGGAAGGCTGGACCAGCAGTGTGTTCTGCTGGGATGATGCACTCCCCAAATGCCTATGGGATGAGCCCCTTCTGCAGGCTCATACTCACCCAAATCTTATCTGTTTTTGCAGGTGAACTGAAGGAAATCAAGCAAGATATCTCCAGCCTGCGCTATGAGCTTCTCGAAGAGAAATCTCAAGCTACTGGAGAGCTGGCAGACCTGATCCAACAGCTCAGCGAGAAATTTGGGAAGAACTTAAACAAAGACCACCTGAGGGTGAACAAGGGCAAAGACATTTAGCAGCCTGTGTCGGCACCTGTGACTTCTACCAGCATTCCCAGGCCAGATGGGATGCCCTGGCCACCAGCCCTGGTGGGGAGGGGTCCCGGGCCCACTCCTCTAGGACTCTAAAGGGACCCACTGGCTCCACCCTGACCAGCCGTGCTGATACCTGCAGCCCAGGGGCCTGCTTGGACCAAGAACTGTTGTAAATCTAGGCTGTTGGGTGAGAAACTAATCCATAGGAGGAGGTGATGAAGCGCCCCCGACACATGCGACACCTTCAGTCCAGTCACAGCGGCATTCGCCCCTGTGGCCAGCGCAGGAAAAGGCCATCTTGGATGCACACTTGTGCCCTCCCGCTGCACACAGACCACAGCTGGGTCTGTATCCCCGAAGACAAACCACCTCACCCCACACGCCCCTGCTCACTCCCTCCCTGCCACCTGCACACATCAAACAGAACCGGGAGGTGACCTGTGATCTACTCTTAAGTGCCAGATGAGAACACAGATAGCCTAATAGCAAAATAGTTCTATTTGTTTATAAAAAAAAAGTTTAAAAATCCTAAATCAAAAGTTGTACTGTAGGTAGCACTGTTCAGAGAACAACCAAATCCAAATGATGTATTTTTACCTTTATTAAAATTATCTTGTATTTACTATTTTTACCTGAAATGGAAAGAAATAAAATTACCTCATAATAGCCTGGGGAGCTTCTGTGGATGCACTGCCTTCATGTTGTTGTCCTGCACTCTCTCTCTGGAGGTGGTCTTGGGCATCCACAGAGAAAGGGCAGGTGTGGGGGGGACAGGTTCCAACTCCCTGGGAGTCATGCAGGCTGACTCTCACCAAGTGCCTCCTCCTGTCCCCAGGCCGAGTGACCCCAACCTCGCCAAGGTCAGGAAGGAAGCAAAGGAAATGGTGAAAGAAGCGAAACATTCTCTCCCCGCCTCACCCTCTTCCCCTGAGTGGGAAGGCACGGGGTGCCTGGTGAAAGGAGCCTAGCCCTTTCTGGAGGGGCCTAGATGTGAGTAGGGAGAGCAGCCACCAGAGGGCGCCCCAGTCCCGAGCAACGCCCATTCTGAGCAGGTTAGAGAAGATGAGGTTGGATTCCAGGAAAGCCCACGTGGCCCCTAAAGATCACTTACTAGGAACACGAGCTGGATGTAGTGAGTGAGCACTTGCTGCATACTAGGCTCTGTGCTGAGGGCTCTGGATGCATCAGTCCAGTGAACCTTCACAGCCACCCTGTGAGGAGGGGGAGGAACAAGGTCACAAATTCAGACACCCTGGAGGGGCAAAATACATGTGTGTGCATGTGTGTGTATGACTGTGTGTGTTTTCTACATGTATCTGTGGGGGGGGGTTGTGTTTTGTGATATACAGTGTATCTTTAGAGATAAAAGGTGTTCATTTAACCTTGATCTAAAAAGAGTGCAGATCAAATGTGATGATAAGCAGAACTGAATGAGTCCCAGAATGGAGGGGTGGGGAGGGACCATGACAATCCAGACAGTCGTGCCCTACCTAAAACGGGTGTAGACATCCAGCCCCGCTAATCGCTGCTGTAAAGCCCAGTTTTGCCAAATCTTCCCCCTTTCTAGGGAGAAAAAGCCCTCATCTGTTAGGCCTTGGCAGCCAAGACAGGTGACTGGAGAAGATGCCCTGAAATGTGACCCCAACTTGGGACTTCCCGGCACCACCACTCAGTACTCAAACAGGGAGAAAACAGAGGTGTCCAACAGGGAAGGGGGACATCTGGATGTGCAGGGAGCTTTACAGAAGCCTTTAAACTGTGGTCCAGGAGTTCTTCCCCTGGGGTCCATGTGAGGGTCCATGGATAGGTTTCAAAGAGCCTGCAAACCCTGAAGCGCCCATCAAATTGTGTGCGTGTCTTTGTGATGGTAAGTTGTCACAGAGAGAACACCTGAAGCTTTTCTCAAACACTCATCTGTGCCCCCCACCCTCATCCCAAGCCTGCAGCTGATGACTGAATTCCTTCAGTAGAAGTTCCTGAGTCTCCTGCCAAGTACCAGGGATGAGACACCTATGTGTCCAGTGGGGAATAAATCACTCTTCCCACAAAGCTCATCAGCCTCCCTATCCAGGGGACAAATTTACCAACACTTGTGGAAGATTTCCTTTCGGATCCCTCACTTAGCATCATCAGAATGCTAATAAACACTTTTAAGATGCATTATTCAATTTCCCTATCTCCTTTCTACCAGAGGCAGCTGGCAACCCCATTTGCCTGTCAAATCTGAGTCTCAAATTTGCCCCTGAAGGTGATAAAGGAAAACAAGTCCCACTAAGTAATTGAAAACTGGGAAGCAAAACTAGCACCACCCGTCAGGCTTTGGATGTCACATCTGGGAGGTGATGGTTGTCCAGGAATGGATTCATGGCTGCCAGAGAGATGTGGGGGAGGAGAGGGACCCCTCTTTCTTGGAAAGCTGTGGGAGAGGCCTGGAAACTGAGGGCTGGCAGAGCCATCAGCTGGAGCACTTGGTGGTTTTCCAGGCACTAACAACCTCCCTCGCATTCCCCCATTTCCTGGCCTCCTGTGGAATAAGCCAGGTAGGAGGAGCAGTTCTTGGAGAAAGGAAAGGAGAGAATGAGCAGTGGAGTGTGGGAGGGGCATCAGGACAGACACGGGGAGGAGAAAGTGCCCAGGCCCTCCTGGCTAAGTCCACAGACACCACCCCCAAGAACAGCTTCCCACAGCTCCCTATCCATCCCCTTGCGCACCCTGCACACCTGTCATTACTTAGTGAGTAGCATATGCAGAGCACATCTGCCTTCTTGGCTTGTGGGGAAGCTCCAGGAGGAGCTCGGGGTCTACTTTATTCCCACTGTGCACTAGCCAGGACCAAAGGAGCAACTCAATAAGCCACTGCTGGGCCTGTTTTTGCAGGTTCCTTCAAACGGTGCCATCAGGCCCTGAACACCGGGTGAGTTTGCAGGAAGCACAAGCCTCCCCTGCTGCAGCTCAGAGAAGGTTCAGAGGAAACCTTCTAGTCACGGTGTGGAAGGAGGCCCCACTCAGCCTGCTCTGTTACATCTGAGTACCTTCAGACTCTGTGCCGGGGCCAGACAATCGCAGCGCAGGCCTGGTGGGGGGATCCTGGGGGGGTCGGGAGGCAGCCCTGGCCGGGTCTCCGGGTAACCAGTGGTTAAGCAGCCAATTCTACAGCAAACGTCACCTTCTGATGGTTCCTAATAGGACTTGACAAATCCTGGTAACACTTCCTGGGCAAAAACCCCCAATTAGTCCCCAGAGCTATTCCTGAAGGGCGAGAGCTCACACACTTGAGAAAGCACAGCCAGCCTCCTCTGCCCATCACAGAGTATCTCCCTCCATCCCAGCAAAGCCCAGAAGACAAAAAAATTTTCCAAAGCAGCCCAGCCGGGGGGGGGGGGGGGGGGGGGGGGATTCCCTGACACAGGTGCTACTCCGCGAAAGTTCCTCCCAATGGCCACAGCCCCAGGAAGCTGGTGACAAGACACCTTCAGGTCTGCTCGCCCCAGGGAGGCTGAGACACCTCATCCTGCTAAGGAGGCTCAGCCTCGGTATCTGGTTAAAAATAAGCTGCCTTGCCCGTCACTCCGGAAAGTGCTCATTAACACTTATGTAAAGGGTAGAGCTTGAGGCTCCAGGAGGCTGGCAGGAATTAGAGTTTTGATCCGCTGAGGCAGGGAGGCCATGCCCTATGCTGTGTTTGCCCCATCACTTCCCCTCATCCCTTGAAGGGTGAACTGCTAGTGGGAAGGGACTCCAGGAGAAGCATATGAATGTCAATCAACTCAGGCTTGTAAACCAGGCAGCAAACCCCTTCCACCCTCTCTGCAGACACAGCAAGGTCCCGCGTTCCCCAGCCTCATCCTAGCCTCATCCCAGCCTCGGGAGTGGAGGCTGGCTGGCTCTGCCTAGAGAAATCCCAGCCGATTCTTTGACAGGGGTTTCTCCTGTTACTTCCCCACCATGGTTAAGTTGCAGGGGTGTTCTATGTCCTTTACTTCAGGGAAAAAAATGACACAGATGCAGGGGGAAAAAAATAAAGGTGTCCAGGGCTTGGGTTCCCAAAGGTCAGAGTCTTTATAGAAGGGAGAGGATCGTGGTAAGAATCAAAAAGCTTGAGAGAAGTGGTGTTTGAGGAGCACAAGGCTCTGCCCTACCCGGCCCACTTCCCGCTTTCCGCAGGCAGGGCGGGAGAGGGATGGAGGCGAGGTCCTGATCGCTGAGAGACTCTGCCTGTGGAGGAAAAGTGCTCTGGTGCCCGAGAGACAGGACCACAGCTGGAAGGCCAGGTCCACGCACAGCCACCCTCCCCTCCTGGGCATCCAGGGAGGCAGGTGGAGGGGGAGGGGCTCCCCAAGCAAGCAGGGCAGGAACAAAGGGTACTCTCATGACAATACGCTTATAAAGTGCAGACTCCACGTCCTCAGAGTGTCTGCGGCAGAAGTAACTGGGTCAAACAGGGTCCATCAGCTGTGCCGGCTGACAGGATGACAGATGAGGCCACGGGTCCTGTGGCGCTGACCCCACGCACGCCCAGGCCAATGGCACGCCCGCCCACCTCAGCAGTGCGGTGGGGGGGAATTAGGAGGCAAAAGAAGGCAACATCTACCCAAACAGAAGTATACCAGGGCCCGTTCAGGTGTCTGAGTGCGGATTCCACACTCACAGGGTACACAACACTTCCACTGTGCCACTTCCCACCCTACCCCACCCCCCCAACCACCTCCAGAGCCCAGTGTGCCCACAATAAAGCAGAGGGAAGGCAAGGCACACAGGAGGGGAGAGGAGGCATGGTGTGCAGGCTTTGTACTGGCTGGGATTCCCCCCACCTTGGGCAGGAAACAGATCTCACCCCAACCCCAAACCAACTGATCAGACACCAACACAGTCTGAAGCAGGGCAGTCACATTCCTGCCTTGATATCTGTACCTATGTGGACACTGGGAAAGAAATCCTACTTTCCAGTGGGGTTACTGAATAGGAGAACGTGAATCTGGGACCCCAGTAGACCCCTCCCTGCCACACAGACAGGCTGTCTGCAAATGAGGTTAAACAGAGATGAGAAATTAAGGGTAGGGAAAAAGCAAAGGTAGGAGGGGATGGAGGAGAGGAGGAAAGAGAAGGAGCAGGAAGAGAGGAAAAATGGGGAGGGGGGAGCAGGGAGCTGCATCACATTCTTACCCCTGATGCCCTTCTTCCTTCAGCTCTGTCTACACCTGGGAACTGTTCCAGAAGCCTTCTCAGTTTTGCTGCCAAATAAGTGCCATTTTTGTTGATGCTGGTTTGCACTGGGTTTCTGGATTTCATTTACATCCTCAGAATCCTGCTGAACACAGAAACATCTCTAGGACTTCTCTGCACCACCCTCCCCCTGGGGCTGTTTTGCATTTAAGTGGTTAGAGGAGAGAGAGCCAGAAACTGCCTGGACTATTTTTCCCGAGATTCCATAAGGTTCCGGACAGCAGGTAACATCCTCAAGCTGGTGAAACTGTTCAAGGCTGAATCCACAAAATAAGGGATACTCTAAGTGATGGGTGCACCTTAGGACTAGGGGAGGAGTCTTCTCCCTGCTCTGCCCAGGCTCCGGCCTAGAAGGATCCAGAAGTGGCACCCTGGGCACTTCTGTGATGGACAGTGGCCCCAGTGAGGCACTTTTCAACCACTGTGTAGGCAAATTATGGAGTGCTAGGTGGGGAGCAAAGCAGAGAGGGAGACAAGGCAGTGGGTAGGGGGGCTACAATTATTGCTCCTGTTTGGGAGCTTTGCCACTCAGAGACCCCAGAAATAACCAGCAACCACTTTGAGAATGACCAATTTCTGGCTGGTGAGTTTCCTGCTATAAACAGGAAATACAGCCTTATTTTACAGGTGAAGTAGACTTCAAGTTACATAAATACAACTCAACATGGGATGTGGGGGACTTCTGCTCCTTTGGGGGCACACAGATCTTGGAGAGTAGCACAAATCCCAGCAGCTGTACCACCGACTCACAGGGTTTTCAGACTGGTGTTCACCGGGGGAGCAGTTACCACCCCAGACCCGAGCTGGGTCTGTCTCCATGAGGGAGGAAGTAACTCCAAATCATTTCAATGACAGAACAGAACAGAGCCCCAGGGGTTCACTCTCAGCTCCAATCAATCACAGGACAGGCACTCCAGCAAAACAGCCTCTGGTGGCTCCCCAGCCTGTGCAACTGAAATAGAAGCCCCCGAAGCCTGCGGGCCCTGCAGAAGGTGAACGTTCTGAGAGCCTAGCTGCTTTTTTCAACACATCTTCACATAAAGACGCTCACAGCAGCATCACTGTCTGTCACCAGCAGCGTGAACAGAATGTGTATTCTGTGCTCCAGCAAAGGCCCTGGGGCTGGAGAGCCAGGTGTCTCATGATATTCCCCTCCAAAGACACGCAGATGTGCTGCTGCGCCCTGGGACTTCCAGGCCTCTCTGCTCCCAGGCCGCAGCTCAGAGGTGAACGATCCTCTCTGAGCTGAGGCTGCAGCCAGAGGACGGTACAAATCAGTATTCTAGTCACTCTGGACAGATTCTCAATTTTTCTCCCAAAGGGTAGAAATACCATTCTGCTGATTCTTAAAAGACCTTCCAGCCTGTCCTCCCCCTGCATACTTAAGATACCTGAAAGATTCAGCCTGAGGTGAGACATAAGGGGCCTCTTCTGGAGAACGGAGCTCATGGTTTGAGACAAAAGCACAGAGGCAGGAAACCAAGGGAACTATGACTTCCCACCCAGCCCAGGTGTGTGTCCACCCACAGGGTCCCGAGGCAGGTGCCAGCAACTCTGAAGAGACCCAAGGTGTGCCCAGCTCCTGCTGGTCATCCCTGGTGCCCACCACGTGATTGGAGATGAGGGGAATGATTCAGAGGTGAAAATGGGATCTGGGCTAAGCCTTCCAGCACTCCAGCCAGAGGAAGAGGAGGCAGAGTGGAACACACGGCCACATGGGTACCCCTGGCGGCAGAGACGTGAGGCAACCCAAGTAGGTGTGAAGGGTGGTGACATCCGTGGCTCCGTCTTCGTGGAACCTGGGGATGTGTGCAGGGACTCTGCAGGCCTCTCCAGAGGCCAACCCCTCCCCACCCCTTCCTCTACCCCAGCCCTCCCCGACCCCTACCCCTGAGAGAGAGAGAAGGCCAGAACCAACATGCAGGGCAGTGTCTGTGTGAAGCCACACTACTGCAGAGGGAAAATGACAGAGAAGCTGCCTACCTGCCAGGCCTCTGTGTCCCCTCCCTGCAGGCTGTGGTCACTCAGGGGCAGAAGCCAGCACTGGGACAGAGCAGCTGAGCGGGGGGCTGTGTGACCTCCCCTACCCCGCCACAGCCCAGGCCTCCAGGCTCCGCAGCACTGCTGCTGGCGGGAAGACAGCAGGGAACACAGGCCTGGCCTCTGCCCTGTTCTATGAAGGGAGGGTGAGGTTGTGGGGAACGACTACATCAGGCGCCCCCAGAAAACACGCCTGCGGGGACCCCTGCCTCTGCTTCCTCCCCTTCCCCATGGATGCCAGGCTTGTCGTGCGGCTCTGAGGACCCAGTTCAGTATGAGCCATGGCTCCTTAGGCATGTGCCCACGGTGCCTTGTCCTCGTGGAAGCCGTCTGCACTACTCTATGCTGAGACCCGTGTGGAGAGGAACCTCAGAGGACGAGGGGCATCTGGTCTTTCCAGTTGAGCCAAGCTCCCGGCTGAGTGCAGCCGCGGGAGTGGGTGGGCCACATGGAGCAGAACTGCCCAGCTGAAGCCTGTCAACCACAGAATTGAGACAGGAGGGAAAAGGGCAGGGCACAGCCACTCAAGGAATGACACGGCAATTGTCACAAAGATGGCGGAAGATTAAACTCCCGGTAGACTTTGAGGCCCAAGATGGTGGGAGATTCGACCTCCAGTGGACCTTGAGCTTCATTACACGCTCACTGTAATACAACAGCCTGGTGAATGACACACCCACAGGTGCCATGGCAGTTCTGAGACTGACCATAAAAGGTCAAAAAGTTGGCAGTGGCCCAATTCCTAGGAATCCCTGCCCCTTCTTCAAAGTACCTGGAATACTCTTCCTACACATTAGCATATGAAATTACCAAGCCCATAAAAGCTAACCCAATTCCTGGGAATCCCTGCCCCTTCCCCAAAGTAGCCGGAATATTCTTCCTACTCATTAGCATATGAAATTACCAAGCCCATAAAAGCCAACACCTTGTCACCAACTCTCTTGCCTTCTGAGATGGCCTGCACTCTATGGAGTGTGTATCTACTTTTCCTTTAACTCTCCCCCCTCCATGCCTTGTGGCCGCTCTGGCCTTCTGAGATGGCCTACACTCGGCCTATGGAGTGTGCATCTCCGAATAAATCACTTACTCAGCTATGGCTCACTCTTGAACTCTTCCCTGTGCAAAGCAAAGGACCCTCACTAGATGGGGCGCATCCCAGGGACTCACCTGGGACCTGAAACATGGCCATCCTCTTGCACCTCCCATTTTTTCCTGTATCAGAATCATGGAAAACAACAATGTGCTGTTTTAACACCCCAGCAATAAATAAGTCACACAGAGGAACTGAAGGGTGGTCCAGGAACCTCTAACCATAGGAAAGGGATCTCACCCATTCACCCAGAGAGAATGATGTACTCCTTGTGCCTCAATCAATAGCCCAAGAATGCAAGTCAGCCAGTGGTAATGAAGCCACAGTGAGTGTTCCCCACGAACCAGATCAGCTGTGCTCTACCTGGAAAGAAATCCTGTTTCTGTCCACCAATAGATACCCAAAATAACAGCTCTGGCCATCTTGTGGAAAGAGGCAGACTTTGTTGAAGATGCTGATTGGAGCCAGTCAAGCCCCCATCTGGGAGCAGTTAAGTAGATTTGTGAGATTTTTTAATCAGAGTGGTGGACAGTTACAGAGGAGCAGTCAATGAATCACTGCCCACGGGCAATGATAACCCTGTCTCCATTCCCATCCTTTTAGCTGCCAGGGCACTTTCACGTCCCTTACCTCATTTAATTAAAACAGCAACCCAGCCAGGTGGGCAGGGCAGGATTTGTTATCCTCTTTGCATAGAAAGAGCTTAATGCAACGGTCCAACTGTGTAGAAGTTCAACACCCAAGGCCCCTGAGTCCTGTGACCAGGACTGGATACAGAATGGGTGCCAAAGGACACAGGTGAATGGGAAGGGTGCCCACCTGCTGGACAACATGTGTAGAAGCTCTGTCCTGGGAAGCAGTTTGGCCAGGAGAGACTCACTTTGCAGGGCATTTCCTTGGACTGCCTGCCTCACAATCAATCCCCTGGGGCACCTGCTGATAATTTGGAACTACAGACTGCGAATGAAGCCTAGGAATCTATATTTTAAAATGCTCCTGGGTGACTTTGATAGTCGACTGTATTTGGACACTATTGCCACAGAAGTTCTTTTAGCTGGTTATCAAGTCACCTGACCATGGGCAGTGGAAACAGGACTGCAGGCCCATGGACCACTGCTCTCGCTAACTCTCTGGTCTTCACCAAGGAGGTAGGACTGATCCAGTTTTGGAAAAATGTGTAAGATCTGGACATGTAGAAAAGATGGGGGATAAAGCATTGGAGGCACCAAGAAAGAAAAAGTTGGGGAGACATTCAATCCCACTCTACCCTATACTGTGTAACCATCATCAAACAGCATCACTATGAAGCAAAAATTCAGTAAAGGATCAGAAAGTACTAACAGGTTGGGGTAATCAGATTCTCCAGGGGTGGCCTGGTTTGGATCTGGTCTCCTGTTTCTTGGAGGTGAGGAAATGTCATTTCTGCACGGGGGAACAGGGTCCCTTCTGCCTCGGTCCTGGGATCTCAGGGCTCACCTGGGGTCAGAGAGCAGAGCACTGAGAAGACTACCTGCCCCAGAGAGGACAGCAAGCTTACTGGATGTCCTGGTATTGGACCACCTGGTAGGGACTCTCATCCTCTCAATCCCCCATCCCCCATGTGGGCAGGTTCTGCCAACAGAGATGGCAAAACAACAGAGAAACTCCAAGCTCCCACCAGGCTAAGTAAGTTGTGGGCTGGTGGCGGGGGAGGGGGGTGGGGCACGCCTCTTCCCACCACAGCTAATGGGGGAGATGCAGGGAGAAAGGGGAAGGACACAGGGCAGAGATTCACTTTTTATTTTTATCACTCTTTCCGACTGTGATGGAATCTGAGACACTTCCGTTGTGTATCAGGAGGAAATGTGTGGTTTAAGTGCGCTCGTAATTAGACTCAGGTAATTAGCTCTTTAATAGTCAGCATGTTTCTCCCTCCAGCTCACTGAGCCCCCTCTTGCCTCTGCTCTGTTTTCATCCTGCCCCCCTCCCCACTGGCCCTGCTCAGGCAGGGATGCCTTAAAGGGCCCCGCTGGCTTGTCAACTTTCTTGTCTCTTTCTTTCAAATGGCCTGATTGGCCCTGGTGGGCCTTTTCTGACTTGAAATTGAGTGAGGCTCTGAGCAAGGAAGGGTTCTTTGGGGCCAGGGGAGGAGATTCTGGGAAGGGAGCTTGGACAGTGAAAAGGCCTGGCCCACTCATCCTCTGGCTCAGCAGAGCCCAGCCTGGCAGACCCTTCTGCCTGGCGGACCCTCCTGCCTGGCGGAGGAGAGAATTTCTCCCTGAAGCCAGGAATGATGAGAACATCTCTTCCATCCGGGCTGTCTTCTCAAGTGGATGCAGGGAGTACAGAAAAGTGTCCTCAGTGATGGTACTATCAGTGTCCTTGTGACTCTAGGATTCCCAACCAGGGCCGCTACTTCTCTGGGCTCCAGCCCCACCTTCAGCCCATGCTTTCCAGGCTGGGGCAGGGAGGGGCTCGGAAGGGCTGAAGGAAGGGTGACAGATGAGGCACTTAAGGAACAAGGACCCCAGAGAGGGGAAAGAAATAAAAAAGCAAATTACTTTTAAAAAATTATTATTCTCATTAAAAAAGCAAACATGGTCACTGGAGAAATTTTCAAAAAGCAGAAAATGAAAATTGCCCTTAACCCTACCATGCAGAGATCATTATTAGGGGGTATTTACTTGTGGTTTTCTTTGCATATTATATCAGTCTTAATCTACAAAGTCAAGTGGGTAAGAAATGTCACGTTATTTTTCCATCTCTGCAAGGATCCCTCCCCCGAAGTGGCAGAAATCTCAGTTCTGAGTTCCCCCCACCCACTCCCCTGGCACTGAGCTAAATTCTGCCGGAGGAAGGTGGGTGGGCGGTCATCCCACCCACAGCCCTCTCTGCACTGGTGTCCACCAAGCAGGCGTCCACCACCACTGCTGTTCTCGCTGCTTCTGAAAGGTCAGTCCTGCAGGTCCCTGCTACGTGGACCCTCATTCCCAACCAAAGGATGTCCTCAGATGCCTCCTCACCACACTCATGGTCTTAAGCTCTGGCACTGAAGCCCTCTGTCTGTCTCCAAACCACTTTGGAGACAACTAGCTGTGGCCCCTCTCCCTCTGCGCGTCCAGGCTTTGGTGAGCTTACAGGAATTGTTCTACAGCCTCACACCCAGCGGGGCTAGGGGAACCATCCATACTCTGAGGGCTCCTGCCTCCCTAGGGCTCTACCCAAAGAAAGTATTTATTATCTCTCTCTGCACCCTGTTCCCCAAAACTCTCTGGGGTCTGTCCTCCCTATGCCCCCTTTCAGGGATCCACCAACATCTAAAGTCTCCTCGTCTCCCCATCAACTCTCCTTTCCTCACCTCCCACCCCTCCCTGCCCCAAGATCACAGAGATGTCTTCTAATTTCAGGAATGGGGAAATTTGCCCTTACAGAGGGCTACCACATAAGGTTGAGCAGCATGTGCACTGCACAAACGTGGCCAACTGTGGGGTGAGGGCGCAATAGGAGGCTAAAATCTGCCCTTGCCCTGCCAAAGAGAAAGGCGCCTTTGTAGAATTAATGCAAAGGTGTCACATGTGCTAGCCACAGCCCTGCCCTTACTCATCACATCTTGTCCCAAACCTCATACCCAGGCCTAGACTTCTGGAACCCAAAGCCAATAATTTGACTCTTTTGTTAAATCTGTCATCCTTTCCCTGAGGCACTTAATGTTGGGCCATCTGATTGCCATCTGCCTGCAAAGAAGGATCACAGGTGTCAGGAAATGCAGGGAGACGCCTTGCTCAGTACTTGAGGATATCACACACACACACATACTCACATACACGTACACAATCCTAGCTCCAAATGCTAGAGATTCGAATCTTTGGGGTTGAGGCCAGAACCTGAATTCTAAAAGCTCCGAGTTGATTCTGAAGGAGTCAGAGGAGAATAGGTATTTTGAGGAGAAATAGATCCAGTCCCTGGAGAACGCTGCCCCATAGCTCAACACCTCACGGCAGGGGCGGGAAACAATGCAGGATGCTGCCTATCCTGCCTGGGCAGGTGAACTCGGGATCGGGCTGGGCTGGATGGGGGACTGTCGTATCTCAAAATGCCCTTAACACCCCCACGCGTCTTCCTGTTTTACTCTTTTGGTTCCAGCTAGGATGTTGAGAAAATCCACTCAACACCGTATCTGGGGGAGTGTCATCTTAAAGGCTTTCTCAAAGAAGGGCAAGATGATTCCCAGCCATCCTGCCCACTTCTCCCACCCGGCAGAGAGAGCTCCCAGGCAGCCTCCGTAGGGAGCAGTGGGAGATGCCCCTTCCCCAGCAGGACTGGGGCGCAGGGACCACGCAAGCCTCTCCAGAGGAACCCTTCCTGGATGGATACGCCCTAACTTCTGGGAGCCTGAGCTCTAGGGGAGGAACAGGTCAAATTTCTATTGCCTCAGCATAAAATGGCAATGCTAACATAGTTTCTAATTTAGATTTTAAAATGCCATTTAAAGGACAGCTTCAGTTCTCTCACTTAAAACTTTTTTTTAAAAATCACATTTCCTCATGAATCAGGCCATGGATGTATTTGTCCCTGCTTCCCTGAAAAGAACTGACAGAGCATAAAGGACATTCTCTAGAATTTCTTCACGACCAGTGTGCTGCTGCTCCTTCCGTCAGGGACCCTTTCTCTGGCCCTACCCCACATCCACTGTCCCTTCTGCCTGCAGCCTCTGACAAGCATCCTGACCCCACCTCTCCTGGTGGGAGAAGATGGCATCGCCCAGCGGCAGAGGCGCAGGAAGAACAGGGAAGAAATGAGAGCTGTCCCCCGTGTGCCCCAGATCCTGCCTGAGGAGAAGGTTGGAGCAGGGCTGATTGGTTGTAGGGAGGGACTGATCCAAAACTGAGATACTTGGTATCCCTAGGAGTTTTATGGGAGAGAAACCAAGTTGGTTTTTGTTTGGTTTTGTTTCAACTTTGGAAGAAAAAGAAAACATAATTCTCTTTTATGGAAATTAGGAATAATCTTTCAGGAATAACTAGAAAATAATTAGCATAAAGAATATGCTCCCAGATTTTGTAAGCTTGGACTCTTTCTTGTCAAGGATGAAAATCCTTCCTAGTGTTATAAGTCTAGGTGGGGGGAGGGGCATGAACGTGGTCAAAGGATGTCATTTCTCTCCTACCTACCCTCCCATGAACTTGGGAAGTTGCCTCAGGATTTAGGCCCATGAAGACGGGGTCTGCAGGAAGCCCAGACCAGCTGCCATGGGCCCCATTAAGAAGGAAGAGTCTTCTCTACAGGACCAGGTTTGCAGGCTTGGCCTGGTCCCTGGTATCAGAGGGTGAGGAGGGAGCGGATGCCTGTCCACGCAGGGCTGGGCCCCAACCCCTGAGAGGGAAGTCAGGCCTCTAACTGCTCACCCAGGACCCCAGCTCTGGAGCAGAATCTGGAGCCAGAGCTAAAGCCTGTCCTGCTGCACTGCCCCATCCTGGCCCAGCCTCCACAGGCTGCCCCAGGTACTCACTCTGGGGACAGTCAAGAGAAGGATGTACTGATGACAGGAGCTGGGGACACACCTTCCTGCAGGTCCCCAGTTTCCTGCTGACTCAGACCAGGTCTTTCTAGCTAGTGCTGCACTCAGTCATGAGGGTTATGGGGGTTGCCTGAGCCATCCCTTCTACCTCCCAGGTATAGGTTCAGCCATACCTGAATCTTAAGAAGGTTGAGCTCAATGGCCCTTCCCGGTCCTTCCTTTGTGGTAGGTCCCCTGCCCCTGCTGTTCCCTACACCCCGTGTCAGGCATCGTGGACAGAGTTGGAAGCAGGACCAGCCTTCAGCTTGTCTGTTCTTGGGGACCCTCAGCTCAGAAATCTGAGTCCATGAGATCTGAAGCTGCTGTGATCCGAAGGCTCTCCCGGCCTCCACCGGCTCCACCTCATGCTCCACAGGTATTCCCACCAATAAATCTCTTGTACATGCTTCTCAGAGGACCCTAACCAATACAGGACCATCCTGGATTTGTCTTCTGGCCATAATCAGAATAATTAAAGGCAATTACAAGTAACTTTTGCATTGTATGATTCAAGGATGTTTAGAGCCATACCTGTGTACTATCTAAAATAACCCTGCGTCTCACTTGAAGTATGCATACCAAACCTTCGAAAATGCTATCCAAAAAGAGCCAGCTCTTCCTGTGTGAGTTCTTTTGGCCTGGCCTCACCATCCAGTCCCAGAGCTTTCCAGGAAGTAGGTCTCCATTAGTGTCACAGACGGGATGGGGTGGGGGAGCCTCTTAATTGACTGAACATGCCTCTCCCTGCCTTGCTGCATGTCTCCACTTCTGGACCCCAGGCTCTTGGTGTCCCTCCAAGTGCAACCTCCAGGAGAGGCACCCCCTCCCTTGAAGTGCAGGGACAGGTATCAGATGGCCCCAGCCAGATGGCCACATGCCCCTAAGCCTGGTTATAAACAACAGTCCTGTTATTTTTGGCACATGCTGGCTCCATCCCAGCTTCAGCCTACTTCTTGCCAGAGCAGTGGCCTGTTCCTTAGCATGCGGTGACCCCACTCACGACTCTAACCCAACACCCGGTCAGGCCCAGGCAGCAGGAGGAATACAGCTTCACCTTCGTGCAAACCCCTGCACCTCCCAGAGAAGGCCAGGTGATCGGGCCCAGGAGCTGGCAATCAGTCTGCTATCAGTCCCAGCAGCCTTGAGTCAATGGGACACACTGGGCTAGAGGCCACACAGCTAAAGAGACCCAGAGAGATGGGTGACATCACATGTCACTGAGAGCAAAGAGAAGGATGTTGAGGCACTAACCAGTGAGACTTGCAAAAATGCCCAGAGTTATCCCACCACCAGCGTCAGAGTCAGCACCCACAGCCTGCAGATCCAGGTCCCAGGCAGCACTGGGAGTCTTGTCACTGACTCTCCATCCTACAGGCCTGTGGGAGCAGAGGCCATACAGGAAGATGCCCTCTCTGGGATGGGAGCCCTTTGTGAGCTCTCTCCTTGCAGAACCATCTCTGCCTCACACCCCATCCTTTCTCCAGTTTTCCTGCTCCACAAACCAGACTGCAATCCCTCGAAAGCCCTGGCCTGACCACTCTCCAAGCCTACTGCTGCCTATTTCCATTTGGAAAATCGCTTCATTTCCAAGCCTGGGCTTGGCCTACTTGCTATTTAGTTCTTAAAATGGACATTCTAAAATGCAACCTTCAGTCACCAATCACTATGGCCACCAAAGCCATCTGTTACCAAAAAAACAAAAACAAACACAAAAACACATTGCCAGGGGTGATGGTTAAAATTAAAAAATCCGGGAGCAAGGGCACCACCAGCATTCACGGAGGGCGCAGAGGCCGCTCCATAGCAATTTAATGCATACAAAGCACACGGAAAACCCACAGCAGCAGCAGCAGCAAACTCCAGCCTCAGACAGCACCTTTCCACCCTTGATCTTTACCCCAGACTCTCAGTGACGCTGCGTGGTTTAATAATAATTCCCCTAGTGAGCAGAAGAAACAAAAATAGCTTCCCCAGGCACCGGGGCCGGCGCGGCACAGTTTATGAAATCCTGGGGCTGTAATGCTCTCAGTCTCCCAAGTTTCCATTAAACAGCTTAACAAATGGCCCCATCGTGGCCGGAAAGGCACCGCTGCCTCTCTTCTCTTGGTCTCTCTGCAGACAAGCCAGCTGGGAGGGAGCAAGTGTCACTCAGCAACCATGTAATGGGGAAGAGGTCAAGCGAGGGTCCCAGCCCTCTGACCTCTGCCTGTCAAAGCCAACTTCCGAGCCCCTTTATAATCTTTCCTGAGACTTAAATGTATGGGTACACAAAGCTCCCTAATGGAAGGTCACTCTGGCTTGTGTAAAAAGCTGTGTAAACTTCATCTCTGCATTTACTCAGCACCAGCCTTGTTTAATTTCCTGCTGGGGGATATTCAGGGAACGTGACTGCCCTCCCAGGGCTCTGAACATCCTTTGGAAAGAAACAGTGCCCTCCCACTTTGGAACCAAAGGACCCCCAAAAAAGGGCAAGATACTTCCTCCAACTTTACCAAAAGGAAAGGCAGTTTGACAGCATGCTCTGGGCTGAGTTTCTCACTGGAAAAAGCAGCTTAAGACTGAGTGGATGAGCACAGGCTGCCAAGTCTAGGCTGCCTGGCACCATGACCAAGCTGTGTGAGCTTGGCAAGGGACACCACTTTCAGGGTTCCAGTTTCCTCCTGGGGAAAACAGAGGTGATAGCAGTGTCTGTCTCATAGGTTGAGAAAAAGCAAGTGCTTGGCCTATAGAAAGAGGTATGTGAATGGTGGCTACTAAAACTGCTCTCCATTGGAGGTGGCTCACTGCAGTGGTTCAGTGTGTGTACTCTGGAACCCACTGCCCAGGTTCAAGACCCAGCTCCACCACTCACAGGCTGCAAGGCCTTGCATGTATTACTTCTGCAAAATGCAACCTGATGATGAAAAGCAGAAGCTCTAAGGAATGAGCATTGCCAGGGATCCCAGGTGCAGAGATTTCCCTACCCAACCATGAGCAACAGAGCTGTAGAGACCCACTATCTACACCAAACCTTCTGTAGACTCCACCTGTTCTGGGTCCACTTCCTGGATGACCACAGCACAATTTCAAAATCAGAAGTTACTTATCATAAACCATTACTATATAGCCCAAAAGGCTGACACTTGCCCCAGACTCCACTTAGGACCTCTGAACTGAGCTACTCAGAGTTTCTGCCACTGCCCTGTGTCATACCTGATTTCATGGGTGGAGTGGAGAACAAGCAGGTCAGCAGGGCCACCGTGACTCCCCATATAAACACATGGAGGAAATTTCAGGCCAAACTGCAACCAGAGCTACATACCAAGAATATTTTGATGTTTTTCTTTATTCTGTATGTTTTAGATGGCCTCAATATTTAATGAAAAATAAATCTTTAATATTCAGTTAAAAATAACTTTGCTATACCGTAAAAAATAAAAACCCTGGGACCCAGGGAGTTAAGGACAGCAGGGGCTTCACCTGGATAAAATCCTGTCCATTCAATCCACATGCTGCCTCTCCCCTTGGCTAAAAGTGTCCATGAGGAAGCTTGTTCTGGTTTCACATAATGCCCCTGGGATCCTGCTGGCTGAGTAAAATGCTGTTCCAAGTAGGTTAGGCCTTCAGAGAAAGGGGCAACTTCTGCCCCTTGCCTGAGTAGCCCACATCCACGGCTGCTGCATCACTGTTACGTGGAGGCTGTCCTGTGCTAAGAGCCTCTCAGAGCCAGCTTCCCCATCTAGACAATGAGGAGTTGGCCTAAGCGGCAGCCAGGCCCAGGGGCTCAGAGTCCTATACCCTTGGAGCACACTGGGTAGCACCTCAGGACCAAGGTAGGTAGATGGGATCATAGTGAGATCTGCCAGGTCCTGCTCTCCACCCCATACCCATACACAGCCCTCTCTGCACTCAGGGCAGGTCCCCACAGGCCTGTCTACGGGACTACAGGGAAACACTGAGGAGGGTCTCTCTTTCAGAGCACTTCTTCACCACACTTAGAGAGCAGCCAAACTATCTAAAGGGTCAGGACTTGGAACCGCAGTTTCAATGTTAGACAAAGAGCTGACAGAAGCATTTCTCCTGGACTGAGCTGGGCTTTGTGGGGATGAGCTTTGGCTGAGGGCAGCCTTGCCCATCTTCCTTGTTCTTGTGAAGCTTGTGGCCAGGTATGAGGTGCGGCGGGGGGAGAGGGAAGTTATGAACTCATCTTCCCACTAGTTCCCTCAGCCAGTGCTCACCAAGCTCTCGCACACCCTGTACCCCTTGATGTGGGAAGGAGAGCTGGGGAAGAGAGACAGTGCTGTGACCTTGGCTGACCCTGTAGGGGTCTCAGAGCTGGGACTAGGGTGAGGAGTGAGATGCCCAGGGTGCAAAATGGAAAGAGGCACACTCACTCTTGACTCTGTACTTGCAGAACTTTGAGGGCAAGTGCCTCCTTTAATTTCGTGCCAGATGATGACAGTCCAGGGCAGTCAGTGCTTCTTGAGAAGTTCAGGGGCTGTGGTGGCTGGGGCACTGGTTCTCATTCCAGCCTGGGGGGCTTGGAAGACTTCTCAAAGGAAGTGAAGAGACTGGACTCCTGGAAAAGGAGAACCCCTATCTCAATCCAGCTGACTGCTCGCCTCTGTCCTGGCCACCAAGTCTTTGCCAGGGCTGCCAAGGGCAGGCAGGCCAGCATATCTTCCTCTTGTCCCCTGTGCCCCAGCAGAACAGCCCAGGGGCACCAAGCAAATAAGCTCATGGTACGGGAGCACATGTGTTCTCAGGGCGCAGGTAGAGTGGAGCCTGGGCCCATGGAACCAGTCCAAGCTTGTGGGGGGCTCTTATCTTCTGCCCTTGCCCTCAACCTCTCCTGGAAGCAGGTGCCCTCCCTGAGCTACCCAGCCTTAGGGCTCGGAGCCAACCTCACTGTGTCTGGAGAGAGAATGTCCACGAGAAGAACGAAAGCAGGTATCCATGACCGGCTGAGCCTGGTCTCTGAATTGGTTTGCTGTCCCTACTGTCTCTGTTTTGCGTCTGTCCGTCAGTCTGTAATCATCTCTTTGTCCATCTGTCTTTCCATGACCCTGTGTTTTTCCTCCCTCCCTGTCTTGGTGTGTCCCTCTGTCCGTGAGCGACAAGAGGCCGGGCCGGGGGCAGGCGCAGCCCTGTCCTCTCTCGCTCTCATTGGTTCGCAGCCGCTCCCTAGGGGCAGCCGCCGCCAGTCCCGCCCCCCGCCCGGGACCAGAGCCCGCGGGGCCACCTCAGAGCTCAGTCTTCTGCTCAAGACAGGAGCGCAGCAGCCAAAGCCAGCGGGGACAGGCTTGCAGCACATCAGGCATCTCGACAGGGACTCGAGGCTGCAGAACTGCTCCGAAACGCGGCGGCGGTGCGGGAGGACGCGGAGGACTCCCAGCTTTGGCCCTCAGTACACTCCCAGTGTACTAAGCATCTCAGCGGTGCCCGGCAGGGACCTCGAGCTGCGGCCGCACTCACCAGGCACCTCTCAACGCCGCTGCAGCCCAGGGGCGCCCCGGAGCCCGGAGCTCCCCGGAGCTGGGGTCCGAACTGAGAGGGCGGCCGTAAACCCGGGTAGCTTGATTCGGGACCGCGGGTGGCGACGGCGAGAAACAGGGAAAGCCCGGGGATCACGGAAGCCGAGCCGTCCAGCTCCGAGCCTTGGGGTCTGCCGCCTGGCGAAGAGGGCAGCGAAGCGCGGTGGCCCGGGAACTCCGCAGCCCCGTTGGCCCCGCGGGCACTGGCTCGCGGTCAGCAGCGCGCAGCGGGGCGCGCCATGGAGGCGCCGGGCGGCGCCGGGCAGCGTGAGGCGAAGTGAGGTGGCTGGGCCGGGGTCGGCGGGCCCGCGGGCCATGTACGGCGACGTGTTCAACGCCACGGGCGGCCCGGAGGCGGCGGTAGGCGGCGCGCTGGCCTTGGCAGCCACGGTCAAGGCAGAGGGCGCTTTGCCGCTGGAGCTGGCTACCGCGCGCGGGATGCGGGACGGCGCGGCCGCCAAGCCCGACCTGCCCACCTACCTGCTGCTTTTCTTCCTTCTGCTGCTCTCCGTGGCGCTCGTCATCCTCTTCATTGGCTGCCAGCTGCGCCACTCGGCCTTCGCCGCGCTGCCCCACGACCGCTCGTTGCGGGACGCCCGCGCACCCTGGAAGATGCGGCCGGTGTAGTGGAGGAGCGAGCCAGGGTGGCGGGCGCCGCGTCTCGATCTCGCTACCAGCAAGCCGGTATGAGAGTGTCAGGGCGCGCCTGACGCCCCTGGAGGACATAGCGCTCTGACCGATCACCCTTCCCGACCTCGAGCGGCACCCTGGGCATAAAGGGAATCCGAGGTTAGAAGACTGCGGAGGGTCCCGAGCCTCGTGGCAGCCGCGAACCAAGGTTCTACTCCACTGGCTGAGCCTCTCTTTTCCGGGCAGCGGGTCTAGCCCGGGTGCCTTCCTGCAAGACTGCGCGCCCGCCGGGACGCGGGAGCCTTCCTCGCCGCTTGCTGATTTACCTACTTTGCGCATCCAACGGGCAGGCGAGGCGAGCGCGCAACCAGACAGGAGCTGCCCGTCCGGAGCCCCAGCCCTATGGCTGTTTTCCCGCAGATGCTACTGCCTCTCCCAC